>NW_027361707.1:60937500-62137500 GCF_039654945.1 Dendrobates tinctorius | reverse complement strand
ATATATGTGTTATGTATGTAGCATGTAGCATGCATGTAGCATGCATGTAGTATGTATGTAGTATGTATGTGGTATGTATGTGGTATGTATGTAGCATGTAGCATGCATGTAGTATGTATGTAGTATATATGTGGTATGTATGTAGCATGTAGTATGTATGTAGCATGCAGTATGTATGTAGCATGCATGTAGTATATATGTAGTATGTATGTAGCATATATGTAGTATGTATGTAGCATGTAGTATGTATGTAGCATGCAGTATGTATGTAGCATGCATGTAGTATATATGTAGTATGTATGTAGCATATATGTAGTATGTATGTAGCATGTAGTATATATGTAGTATGCATGTTGCATGTAGTATATATGTAGTATGCATGTTGCATGCATGTAGTATATATGTAGTATGTATGTTGCATGTAGTATATATGTAGTATGCATGTTGCATGCATGTAGTATATATGTAGTATGTATGTTGCATGTAGTATATATGTAGTATGCATGTTGCATGCATGTAGTATATATGTAGTATGTATGTTGCATGTAGTATATATGTAGTATGAATGTAACATGTATGTAGTATGTAGTATGAATGTAGCATGTATGTAGTATGCATGTTGTATGTATGTAGCATGCGTGTAGCATGTAATTTTTTTTTTTTTTACATTCAACACATTAGCCGGATGATGGGACTACTACTGTCCCATCATTGGCTAATGTGTCAATCACTGTCATGGTAGCAGGCATCGCCCGATGGGACTTGTAGTCCCATTGGACGATGCCTGCACAGACCCCCGAAGCCTGCACAGACCACCGGCAGGCCGGCACAGCCCCCCCGGAGCCTGTACAGCCCCCCGGCAGGCCGGCACAGCCCCCCGGCAGGCCGGCACAGCCCACCGGAGCCTGCACAGACCACCGGCAGGCCGGCACAGCCCCCCGGCAGGCCGGCACAGACCACCGGAGCCTGCACAGACCCCCTGGCAGGCCGGCACAGCCCCCCGAAAGGCCCGTACAGACCCCAGAGAGGCTGTACAAGGCAAAAACAGGGTTTTTCTTATTCCGATACCGGAAGTCCCATAGACTTGAATGGGACTTCCGGTATCGGAATCGGCGATACCGATACTTTTTTTTAAGATCGGCCGATCCATTCCGATCCGATACTTTGAAGTATCGGACGGTATCGCTCAACTCTACTCCTCAATGTTTCCTATCCTCATATGACGACCTCAATAAAGTGCCGTTAATTCACATACCAGCAGTGATTGCGGATCCTTTTCTGTATTTCTTCCTACTTTTATAATCTGATTTCATGTGGCTCAACTTGTGGACTGAGCAGAACTAAATCTGGCTGATAGGCACAGGATTTTGCGATATTATGATTCCGAATTTATTGATTCTTTATGTGTAGTAGCAGCGTCAGTGTTTCTGCCTTTTTTGTGTTTAGAAATGGCCACCCAGTGATGATGATAGGTATTGCAGTCTGATCACGATTTGGCCAACATGTGGTGATAAAGTATTACATTTGCATTATGAGAAATGGGTGACCTTAGCAAATTCTTGAAAAGGTAAAGGTTAACACTAGAGATGATCAAATTGATTCATAAATTTCCAGTAGAGGTCAAATGAGGAACGTGGTGATACAAGTTATTGACTCCTATGTGATTGGCAGTAACCTCAACACAGGAAATCCTTGGAGGACTAATGTCAGGACTTGAACCCAGCAGCTCTTGGCCACCAGGTGGCTGCTCTTCCTTCTGAGCTATTCAGCTCACTGGACAGTTCCTTTCAAACCCAGATACTAGTACCTGTGTTGTTCTTGATTGCCTCCACCATGAGTTCCTGATTGTCTGCACCCTGAGTTCCTGATTGGTTCCACCCTGTAATCTCCTGATTGAACACCTCACTTAAACCTGGCATTGCACTTCCTTCTTTGCCAGATTATTGAGCTCCCAACCTTTAGTCAAGCTCTAATCTCACTTGCTACCTCATCCAAAGCTACACTGCTGCTCCCATTTACTGAACTGTGGCTGATTCCTGACTACGCAACCTGCTTATCCTTCAGTACTATACGGCTGCTCCCATGGACTGACCTCAGGCTATTTTCTGATTATGCTACCTGCCAGTGATGTCCCTAGTGGTTGCAATACTACTACTTCAACCCAGGTCAGTTCATAACAAATAGAGACAACGTGGCAGTGGCATAGGTGACATAAGGAGTCAGGTGATAACTTATGAGGTGAGTATATTTTGTAATCCCTTCTTCGCTTTCATTTATTATGCTTTGGGGTCCAGAGAGACCTTATAGCATACAACAACAATAAGGTCACTTTCATTATGGACCGAATCTAATCTTACAAATATGCTTAGTGAACCTCTACAAAATTAATTTTGGTCAATTTGTTCCTCCCTAGATAAATCATCTGCAACTGAGCTGTAATAAGTCTCAGTTCATGAAGCAGATATGTACAGGTAGAGTTGAGCGAATTTGTTTGGGTCCATGCTTATTCGACAAGCTCGGTATTTCTTTTTTAATAAATTGGCAAAAATTTCTACATTTCTGTTTTTTTTCCATCAATATAGGGAGCAGAGTGTACATTAATGAGAAAAAAATGAGCTTTTTTGAATTTACCAAATGGCTGCAATGAAACAAAAAGTGAAAAATTTTGAAGGGGTTTGAAATGGGTGTGCGTCTTATAATGTGTATATACCCTATCGGTACCATTGCTGTAGGCTGGGATGAAGGGGTGCCCGGCAGTGCTGCTGGGGTCTCCGGCAGTTCTGTGGGGGTCTGCCGGGGGCTCTGGCCTTTCACAAAATGTCGGCAGTTCTGTGGTTTTCCTGTGCGACGGACTCCGGGAAAATGAACGCCGGGGGCAGCGCATGAGCAGATGGAGATCTCGGCATCAAGATCTTGGGAGATGATATTTCCAGCACCGGAGACCCCCTCGGCAGCATCAGAGACCCCAGGAGCACTGCCGGACACCCCCGCATAACCACCGGGCCCCACAGTGCAGGATATCCCCACAGCACTGGACACCCGCAGCACCAAACACCTGCAGTACTGGACACCTGCAGCAGTGCACTTCACATTGGACACCCCCTCATCACATTGGACACCCTGCCTCACTGGGACCCCGCTTCACTGCAGCCACCACCCCTGGTGAGCAATAAGATGCAAGGATTATAAGAAGCACCACCACTTTATTAAAAAAAATTCCTATTTTCTCCTCAAAATTTGGGGTGTCTTACAATCCGAAAAATACAGTATGTGCTGTGGATTTGAAAGAGCAGATGCTCTTCATTGCCTTTTACCTTGTATCTTTTCCTTAGATTTTATTTTTGATCTTTGATTTTGGATTGTAGTTTGTTACACAGTTTTGCTACCAGTAAGAACTTGAGAATTATTCTAGCAGCAGACTACTGTACAAAATCCCTTCACACCTCAATTGGAGTTAGTAACATATATTGCTATTATATCAAGTGTTTGCATAAAATACCAGATTATCATTTAACATCTATGACATTTCAGTTCTCAGCTTCCAATTCTTGCTCTGTACATCTGCACTGTAGGTGGATTGGATTCTGGCCACTTGTATAAACATAATAGCATCTAAATATGTTCTACACCTGCTTCACATGTAGGCCAGGTGGTGAATGCTTTTATATTTCTTTTGCTGACTTACACAGCTTTGTTTAATCACATAGTCCAGTGTTTTCATCAATTCTTTGCTGATAACTGAAAATTTTTAAAGAGAATTAAATAGCAGGTTTATCACACCCCAAACTATGTATATGTGCTTGCAGCTATTCCAAAGACAAGTCCTGCAATACCTGTACATGGTAAGTCCATTCTTCTTTTACTGAGAAATTGGCATTTATATTGATTTAAAATGAGGCTGAAGAGCTATTCGCATATGTAAAACCTCTGTCACTCCAGCTCCCTACCCAGCACTGCCTCCTCTGGCATGACTGATGGCACCTTTGCCTGAAGTCACACAGCCTGAGGATCTCAGTCAAGCAGGAGGAGGCAGTGCTGGGCAGGGAATAGAGCTGTAGTGACAGAGGCTTCAGATTTACAATAGCTCTTCAGCCTCATTTGCATGTAAATTCAAATGATGTTTTCTCAGTAGCAGATAACCGGAATGGCCATGAAAAGATATTGCTGAACTTGTCTTTGGAAAAACAACATGCACATGTATATTATTTGGGGGTGAAATCCAGCTAAGAGATTTCCTTTAAGTCTTTATCTTGATTTTGCATTGTGTTTGCCTACTGCACCTGACGGTAAGGCCCGTTTCACACTTCAGTTTTTTGTGTCAGTTAAAATCCGCCAAAATGGCGGAAAGCGGATCCGTTGCTAACTGATGTGAACGGATGCCACTGGACCGTTTTTTTTGACGGATCCACCGAATGAAGAATTTTAAAGGAACCGCTGCCCGGGAAGGAGAGAGAGAGAGAGAGATTTTTTTCTGTCCGCCAGAAATGATTTCAGGGTTAAATTTCTGCCTGACTTCATTCCTCCGGGCATGCGCACTATAAAAATGCGGATCCTGCAGCACAAAAAACGTTGCAAGATCCGTCTAGGCATCTCAGTGGATGCAAAAAAATTGACGGATCCGCAAAAAAATGGATCCAACGGATGGCCATCCGTCAAGATCCGCCGGTAATGCAAATCAATGGGGAAAAAACGGATCCGCCAACAAAAATGGCGGATCCGTTTTTTGCAAAGACGGCGGATTTTGACTGATGGTCTAAAACGGATGTGTGAAACATGCCTAATGCATCAATGGATACAGTATGCTTCATTTAGTCAGCTAGTCACCCAAACGTCAAGGATGATCTTATCTCCCTGTTTCCTAGCATCTCTCCCCTCAATTGTTCATCCCATTGGGGGTGAGGAGAAGTAGATTGAATTATCACTAGTGATGAGCAAACTCAAAACTTAAAAGTCGGGGGTTCATACCGGACATTTAGTGTCCGGCGCTAAACGCCGAACTCGGATTTCTCCAGAAGTCCGTTGCAAAGTTCGGAGTAGAGAGAGATATAGAGAGGGAAAGATTTTTTTTCAGCTCCAAAATTCAGGTCTCCATACATTTCAATGGGGTTTGGGTTCTGGTTGAAATTAGGGTAAGGTTCTGGAACCAAACTTTGGACTAAAATTCGGGTCGAGTACCAGAATCCAAATTTCCATAAGTCCACTCATCCCTAATTATCACATCTCATGGATTAATCTTCATAACATTTCTGGCTGCATTATATCTAAAGCTAGGATCAGTAACAATTTGTTTTTTTTGGTTTTGTCAATGGAGCAGTAAATCAAAAATAAAGATGTGCCAGATTCATCACATGATGGGCAATAATGGCACTCAATAATCTCCAGCCACTATAATGGGGTTCACCAGGGGTTATGGCATCTGTCATTTAATTAAAAGAAAAATAATCCATTATACTGGGCTATTTTTTCTTTAAATACAACGGTACCGAGACTCTGACATAGATATGAATACAGCTTCAACTAATTTGTTTGTTTTCTCAGTTTAAAGCCAAATGATACCTGCTTTGTAAACTTGTATTTATCCAGGACAATACCTATTATCAGGAAATGTCTCAATACACAATAGAACGGTAGGCTGAATGTGACATTGAAAACTGTCATTGTTGATTTCCTACAGTTCCGCAGATCAAGCCATGACCTGAAGGATACAAATTTCCATATGGTGCAGGCTGACAAAGGTTCAAGAAAAGATTCCATCAGCTTCTGTACACTTTTATGCATGGTATAACATAGAAAAAGTTATGTATTGGTGACTTGATTGTATGCTGTGACCTCATATGTATAAAAGGTTTGCTTTTTTATTTTTTAACCGAAATGCGCATATCTTATCCTTGGGCTGAAAATTGAAATGCGGGTCAAAAGCACCATTCAAGTGAATACTGAATTACCAGACATACTCCGTGAAAAACAATTGCACTGTTTGAAAAAATAGTACTGCTTTTATAAGGGTATTTATCATTGAGAAAGACATTCTATATAGTCTTGGCGCTTTCGTTTTACTCAACTAGTTGATGCAAGAAGTGGCCCATCTGAGAAAAGCCAAGCAAGACGCTAAGTGCTAATGGGCCATGCATTGATTTGTAGGTGAGGGACTGGTGATATAGGTGTAACGTAATAATCATAGCTATCTAAAGTGCTTCTTTAGTTTGACAATCAGGAAGGAGTATAATATGCCACTTGTGCACTTTCACAACCCTGAAATACATTCTCTTTGAAAAAAAAACTAATTTTAAAACAATTTTAGAGCATTCTAAGTTAAAGAGAATCTGCCGCCTAGTTTCTTCTATCACATTTTGAGAGCAGCATAATGTAGGGACAGAGATCCTGATCCCAGCGATGTGTCATTTACAGAACTGCTTGCTGAAGTTTTAATAAAATCACAGTTTTATCTGCTGCAGGTCTACCGCTTATCGTAATGCTGAGCTCTGTATAACACCTCCCACATCACTGATTGGTAGTTTTCTGCCCATGCAAAGTGTACACAGAAAGCTGCCAATCAGTGGTGTGGATGGGTTATACAGAGCTCATGAATATGGAGGACTACATGGCAGCAGGCCAACAAGTCCTCTAATGATAATCTCCTGCTGGTAAAAGTGTGATTTTATCACAACTACACTAAAGGTACTGTCACACTTAGCGATGCACCAGCGATCCCGACCAGCGACATGACGCGGTCAGGATCGCTGGTGCATCGCTAAGTGGTCGCTAGTGAGCTGCCACACAGGCAGATCTCACCAGCGACATCGCAGGGGTCGGGGGTCGCTACTTACCTGTCAGACGAGGTGATCCTGACGTCCTCCCGCCCGCGTCCACGCGTCGCTCGTCTCCACAGCAGGAAGCCCCAGCAGGAAGCTGACGACGAGAAACGGTCCAGGACGTTCTCGCGCAATCAGCGATAACCAGCGGGGGAGCCGGTCGGAGGTAAGTATCAGACACAGCGATATCGCTAACAATATCACTATAACGTCACAAAAACCAGTGATGTTATAGCGATATTGCTAGCGATATCGCTTAGTGTGACAGGCCCTTAAGTAGCTGACAGAGACACATCACTGGAATAATGGTCTCTGTCTCTTCACCCTACTGCTTTCAGATTAGGTGGCAAAAACCTGTTGATTGTATATTTTTGCACCTAAAAATATACAGTAAAGGAAATAATTATTTGATCCCTTGCTGATTTTGTAAGTTTGCCCACTGACAAAGACATGAACAGTCTATAATTTTAAGGGTAGGTTAATTTTAACATTGAGAGATAGAATGTCAAGAATAAAATCCAGAAAATCACATTGTATAAATTATATAAATTTCTTTGCATTTTTCAGTGAGAAATAAGTATTTGATCCCTCTGGCAAACAAGATTTAATACTTGGTGGCAAAACCCTTGTTGGCAAGCACAGCAGTCAGACATTTTTGTAGTTGATGATGAGGTTTGCGCACATGTCAGGAGGAATTTTGGTCCACTCCTCTTTGCAGATCATCTCTAAATCATTAACATTGTGAGGCTGTCGCTTGACAACTTGGAGCTTCAACTCCCTCTATAAGTTTTCTATGGGATTAAGGTCTTGAGACTGGCTAGGCCACTTTATGACCTTAAAGCTCTTCTTTTTGAGTCACTCCTTTATTGACTTGGCTGTATGTTTTGTGTCATTGTCTTACTGGAAGACCCAGCGATGACCCATTTTTAATGTCCTCGCGGAGGGAAGGAGGTTGTCACTCAAGATTTTACCGTATATGGCTCCATCCATTATCCCATTGATGTGGTGAAGTACACTAGTCCTGTATCCTTAGCAGAGAAACACCCACAAAACATAATGTTTCCACCTCCATGCTTGACAGTGGGGATGGTGTTCTTTGGGTCATAGGCAGCATGTCTCTTCCTCCAAACACAGCAAGTTGAGTTAATGCCAAAGAGCTCAATTTTTGTCTCATCTGACCACAGCACCTTCTCCCAGTCACTCACAGAATCATCCAGGTGTTCATTGGCAAACTTCAGACGGGCCTGCACATGTGCCTTCTTGACTTTGTGGGCACTGCAGGATTTTAAACCTTTACGGCGTAATATGTTACCAATGGTTTTCTTGGTGATTGTGGTCCCAGCTGCCTAGAGATCATTAACAAGTTCCCCCATGTACTTTTAGGCTGATCTCTTACCTTCCTCATTTTCTAACCCCGCCCACACCACTAGTAAGCAGCTCTCTCTATACAGGTATACAGTGTGCATAGGCAGAAAACTACCAATCAGTGCTGAGATCAAGGTTAAACAAAGCTCATGAAGATGGAAGACTACATGGCATCATGTTTACTAATCCTCTAGTGATAATATCCTGCTTATAAAGCAAAGATTTTAAAAAAATTACAGCAAGCAGCCAAGTGATACATCGCTGGAATCAGGGTCTCTATCTGTTTCCTTTAGGAGAACTTTTAAACTAATAGCTGAAAAACATACAACCCCTTTATTAATCATCTAGAAACTGTTATTACTTGTCACTCCAGCTCATCATAAACAAATGGCAATGAATTCAGTGATAAAAGAAAATAAATTATAAATATTGACCGTCCTTATACATCTTTATTATTATGGATTCTCATGAAATAATGGATGAATGTGTTGGTGTCCAGCATTCTGCAGAAATCATTGCTGTTTTGTAGAACATTTTGAAAACAGCTTTTTTTTCTCTTTCAGTCTCCTGCTTTATACAATGAATAACTGACCTATTTAAAGTTTAGTTGTTAAAGTACAAATACCAGTGGCATTCAAACAATGATCCTGTACCAGAGAGGAGCCGCAGCTATTTCTGTACTTTCCTGGACTCTGACATATTCCCTATAAAGTGCATTATTGTTATGAATACCTTAGATACACAGCAAGAAACTGAGAAGCATTTTGTATAACACGAGTAAAAAAGCAATAAACCGTCAACCAAGAGTAATCACAGTCTTAAAGGGCCAGTCCAATCAATAATAGTCCACGCTTGATGAAAAGTTTTTAACTTACTCTATTTCTATTCCGCACAATGTAGAAGATCACTGATTCCTTTCAGTGAATGAGAACATTGTTGTTTTGACTTCCATTACATTTAAAGAAGCCCTCCTCCTCTTCCTCCCATCAAATTTTTATCCTCTTAATATATTGCAGTCATCATATTATATAGCACTGTGTACTTGCAATTGCTAATTTTGACTTTCCACCCATCAAAATACTTTCGTTTTGCTGCTCTTTGTAGAAACATGAAGTCTCTTGTACCTTCATGTATCATTCCCCTCTTTAATTCCTGACCCAGCTGCCCCCTCCCACCTGCCAGGGACTTTTGCAGTGACTCATGGCTCATACAGGGAAAATTGACCTCCTGATCCTACATAGAGCTTAGAAGGATTCAACTAGTCTGTTTTTAGAGAAGAATTAGCTGGGTGGAAAGGCAAAGTGAGCAATTTTAAGAGCACAGTGCTATATAATATGATGACTGCAAAATATTAGGATGAAAAATTTGATGTGAGTGCTTCTTTAAACATAGAAGTATGCATGTATGTACAGACATATAATACTGAATGGTTTGTACTCTACATTTATATCAGTATGTTGACCAAAAGTTCTGTTAATAATTGTTTAATCAGCATGAGTTTATCACTAGCAAACTAGTAAGCCTACTGCCAGGTGGACCAAACCCCACCCCCCGCCACTTATTGGCAACCTATGATTGGCTACCTATGCACAGTGTGCAAAGAAAGCTGTCAATCAGTGGTGTGCGGGGTTATACATGGGGTCTGCTGCATCTTGCTAGTGCATTGGTAATCTGGCTTGGTGTTGGTAAAGCTGTTAATTTTTCTGGCATAATTTTGAAATTATGTTATTTAGTAAGCTGTTTTTGATTTTAGTGTTAGGACCCTTGACGTGGGTTGTGAACTTGAGTATTATGCCAAAATATCGACCAATACCACATATGATGTGTTTATAGTATACATTATTTTTCATTTTTTATGGCATATTTTTACATTTTTTGCAGGATGCCGCTAGGCCCTTTAGTATTGGTTAGGTGTACTGGGGTGTCTGTCCTTGCGGGGCGCACTCATATAGTGCTGTACAGCCCGCCTGATGTAATAGTATGGGCATCATTAACAGGCTGTAAGCTGGACACAGTGCATAACATGTAACTGTGTGACTGGCGTCTTACGCAAGCCTCATTTGTGGGCATTGCCTCCATGAATTGGTAAGTTTGTGAGTAGCTGCTTCCAACAGTATTTTGCACCTGCGCCGCCCCCACCTTTATTATCGGGTCTGCTGCATCTTGCTTGTGCATTTGTAATCTGACTTGGTGTTTTTTAAGGCTGTATCTTTTGCTGGTGTGTTTTGTGAATGTATGTCCTTTAATGAGTGGGGTTATAAAGAGCTCAGCTTTCAGAGAGCTAGTAGATCTGCAGCAGAATAAACAGTCTTTATCAAAATTTGTAGCAGCCAGTAAAATAAGTGACACATCACTTGAATCAAGGTCTCTACCCGTCTACATCACGCTGCTTTCAGGTGGGGTAGCAAAAACCTTATGAAACATTCACTTTAAAGAAAAAATGGACAACTGAGCATTAAAGTAATTTGCCTTCCCAACTGATTAAAGTGTTTCATTCTATGTAGGGAGAATCCACTATCTTGTAACCCTCATTTTCCGATCTACAGAAGAATATTGAAGAGGAAAAATATTCATATCTGTCTATCAATCCTCTATCTATCTATACATTATCTATCCATCTAGCTATCATCTATCAATTTATGCAGAATAATCTATCTTCATTTTTTCTAACACTGCTGCAAATGAGATGGGAACAGAAGATGAGGTTTATATTACGATTACAGACGAGTTGGGTTACATATCATTAGATACCGCACCATGAAATTACGCAAGGCATTCCGCAGAAACATACATCTCGATGACAGCAGAGAGGGAGAAAAGTCACAGTTTATGGACATACTAAACACACAAACAGCGCTACCAGCTTCAAAGAGCATGAACAGAACTGAAAATGAGCAGAGTATGATGTGAGGTTGCTCAGATCTATGGAGAAATTCATCACCAGGCAGTTAATGTAATGACCTCAGCTCTATAAATTATTTCCATTTTCTCTGCTGAGTTCTGTGCCATTCTTGTGAATAACATTCTGTGCCTGATTTCACTGCGAGTGTCAAGTCACAGTATAAAGTTATTGCGTGAGCAAAAATAGCCAAATGCTCTAGAATTTTGTCTGCATTACACAAAGGGTATTGCTAATAATTTGTTGGACTGTGTTCTGGTTTTTTTCGAAAAGCTCCCACGCAAAGAAACACCAATCAATATTTCCTGACACAAATATTTTTTTATTCAGAACATATTGCAATTTTACAAATAACAAATATTTATGCCACTAAACAGTTATTCCCATCTTAAAAGTTATTACCTATCCATAGCATAGGTGATAACTTATTAATTGATGGGGTAGGTGGCAACTGCTGGGATCCCCACCACTTCTGAGAATGGGACTTTGAAAAACAACCTTTCTGAATAGAGTGGTGTCCAAACATGCACACTACTGCTCCATTTATTCTTTTGGGACTGATGAAAATGTCAAGAGCCACCAATCGCCACGTTATTACCCATTCTATGAGTAGGCGTTAACTAGTGATGGGTGAACCTGTGAATGTTCAAGTCTGAAGGGTTTGGCCAAACATCTAAAAAAAGTTTGGTTCAAGTACCAGAACTGTACCGGGACCCCATCGGAGGCCTCATACATCTGTTATTTGCCACTCTATCCTTTGCGTGACAGCATGGCTAACACAGGCTCTAATTGGCAGTGTGGACATGGCACTTTATCTCAATTAACCAGGTGTCTATTTTCAGCAAGCCAAGAAGAATAGACAGTAATCTATATGATAACTTTTGAATTTATGCGCTTTTTCAACAGTTGGGCAAGAGTCTGAAATGTTGACTCCTTTTCATGCTGGGTAATTGAACAATGATATTTGCAGATATGCTAATTACACATTGTCTAGACCAGCTAGTTTGCTGACTTGCAAAACAAAGGAGGAAAAATTATGCAAATAGATCATTCTTCTCCTTTACCTGAGAACACTGGTTTGAAGGACACTTGTTAACTATAAAAAGGAGTGACCTGAAGCACCTGAATGCAGGGGGCGTGGCCCAAGCTCCTGAGAGCTAGGTGCTGAAGGAAAATACCTAGAAAGGTAAATACAGGACAGAGCTACCAAGGGACATAGACAGGGACATAAGCCAGATCAGGCTGGGGTCAGAGCATGGGCTAGCACGACAGTAACAAGGGATTAAACAGAATGGATAGTCGGAACCAGGCAGAGGTCAATACCAAATTGACAGAGAAGGTACAGAAGCAGAATCCAACAAGCAGATTCCCGAGATCAGACCAAGTCAAAAACCAAGGTATTAAGCAAACCAGCACACGGCACAAAACACACTCAGGGTTCAAACACTCAGCCAAGGGTGAAAGTATAACTGACGAGATTGGAGCTTCCCAGGCCTAAAAGAAGCTCTACCCAAACCAAAGATAGTCCACAATCATTACCTCAGTTGAGCAGGTCAAAGCCTGCATTGAGCTCAAGACATCAACCCCTGGCGTGTAGGTCAAAAACCTGCACTGGGATCATGACAGTGAGACTGTAATGTGCATCATCTTGGGTGTTTATTGGGACTGTTCTATGTGTTATCTGCCTGTTTTGTTGTTAAATAAAGTATTGCCACACTTTTTTCCCCTTAACTTGTGTTGTCTGAGTAGCATTATGACAATGGTAAAAGGAGACCGGGCTTTATATGGGATGATCCCTTATCCATGTGGTTTTGGCTAGCGAACCAGGGAGTTCGCTGACCCCTCGTGACTCCACACATGGTAAGATCATTGCCGCTGGTCAGATAACTGCGGTTCCCACGCAGCGTGAACCAGCATCTGTGACTGGTGGTAAAAAGATTTCCACTGTTCACAGATGTCTGATGATGAGAGAGTACTACTCTCATCAGCATAGGTCTGCTGTTGCTGATAACAGCAAGAGCAAGCACCACTAACGGGAGTATTCATCAGCCGACGCCTGAACTATCAATTTTAAAAAAAATTACATGGAGTCTTCAATTTTTGATAATCAAAGTAGGCAAAACTGACATCTGCGGTCTGCAACCTTCACATGTCAGCTTTATCATGACTTATTTTCAAGAATAGAGGAGGTTCCATGCTGTTTTTTAAATTATTTTAAATAAATAAAAAAATGTTATGGGGTCCCTCCTGTTTTTGATAACCAGCAAAGCTAAATTACTTTTTGCTTGTCTGAATGTTTTAGATGACTGACAGTTTGCACTGGCAGGATAGTTACCCCAATGCCCCAAACATTGCACTTAGCGAAGCTGCTAAAAGTTGCAGCTCTGCCTCTGCAGTATCAGAAGGGTGCAAATTAACTGAAGCTGGCTGGATCCAGTGATACAACTGGTTTCAAAGCAGAGTTTGTAAGGTATATATATCAAAAAGCCTATAAGTGCTATACTTCTCCTGGAGACCGGTCATTGCTGATAGTCTGCAGAAATTGGCAATACAAGCAATGACCAGTAAACTATGAAATTAAAAATCCCTCCATTCTTCAGAACATTAAAATATTGTTGCATATTGTAAAGTACCTTGTCTTTACAATCGCTTTGAAATTTTACCTTTTATGAAAAGTGAGGCAACCCCTTTAATATGTTTGAATTATGAAAAAGAGACCCAAAGAAAACATGAACAAACATAGAGAGTGCACACATTACATCCAGATATTACTCTGACTACATTTGAGTATAGTATCAGAATGCCAAAGGCTAACCAACCCTATCTGAACCTCTAATCTCAGAATTTGCATGGAAAAAACTGCTTGGAGAGGGTTGGCATTACCTAGTGACATCCTATAAGTATGAATTATATTTGTCAATGTTCTATGGGAGAAGAATATGCACATTAGCCTTGTTTGGGTAGAAAATTAAAAGATATTGTGCAACTCTAGTGTGCGTGTTTTTCCCAAAGATCATTGTTAATGAGTTTCCATATTGCGATAAAGAGTTGTCCTCACCAATCATTGGATACCAGTGTATGGAGCCAGGAGACCATAGCCCTGTACATAGTCCAGTGCCTATTCTCTAACATTTTTGATGGAGTTCAAGGGCTAATCATGTTTAACTTCCTTAGTTCACTTGTTAGAGGTATAAACAACCATTAATACTGCAGTGATTATGAATTTGCTGAAATTGTACACATTATATTGCCATGGTTGTAGATATGTCCGAAATTATCATTTTAGGATAGAAAATATACTACATTAAAAAGCCTAAAAAACACAACAACATGCGTGAGGCTTTTACCTCTTTACGGCAAAGTGCCCTTAGATTTACCGAGATCTATTGAGCTATGTAGCAGTATGTAAAAGACACATTTTGAAGATTGTTGATTTATCTCTAAAGTGAATGTAGAAAAAACTTATTGGTGTACAGTAGGTTCATTCACAGTGGAAGATAAAGTGAATTATTTGCTTAATATATCTCTTTCACTGCTTTCTACACAAAGTTTACACTATGGACCTAAATTGTAGGAATCATATACTAAAATTAACACGAAAGAAACAAGAGGCAATCAAACGTTGTGTCAAGAAGGGATTAACAAAATATGCACAGATGGAAAACCCACACATGGCTATAAATGAGCTTCATTATCAAATATCTTGATTGATATGTTTGTATTTTGAAACTACTAGTACTTTTACTTCAGCTGTATGGACACTATATAAATACATATATCCTGTGATAGAAAAACCAGCACCAGCACTAGCCTTATCATAGAAAACTGGGGACAGTCTTCCACGCAGAAGGGATCACGAGTGCCAATGAAAGCAAAAAATCATTGTGAAATGTGAGAAAAGAAAACACTGACACTCACCGTCCCTTAAAATCTTCCCTTATTCATGAAGTTTACAACATGAATTTGTCCTGATTCAGGACCCATTGATGTGCAGAGGAGCGCAAAACAGTCGTTGTCCTCACTGAGATGCATTCTCAACCTGCTGCCATATTTTAAACTTCATGAATAAAGGAAGGTTTTAAGGGATGGTGAGTGCCAGTTTTTTCCTTTCTCACATTCCACAATATTTAAACATATATATCATATGATATATATAGCCAGCCATCAGTATTGGACTTCAAATGCCTCATTTACAAAATCGCAGTGTGGAAAGGGTTGTAGTACGCAACAATGAAGCATGGTTAAGGCCCCGTCACACATAGCGACCCCGCTAGCGAGATCACTGCTGAGTCACAATTTTTGTGACACAACAGCGATCTCACCATCTAGATCGCTGTGTGTGACAGCGATCAGCGTCCAGCCCCCTGCCGGTATCGATGATCGCAGCAGGAAAGGCCAGGACTTTTTTTTGGTCACTGGTTTCCCGCTGGCCACCATGCATCGCTGCGTGTGACAGGTGGGAGACCAGCGATCTGCTGGTAACTAATGTACTCATCGGGTATCCAAGGGACGTGCGTCCCTTAGATACCCGATGTGTACGTTAGTTACCAGCGCGTTGATGCAGGGAGCTGGTAACTAACGTACATATCAGGTATCTAGGGATGCACGTCCCTTGGATACCTGATGTGTACGTTAGTTACCAGCTTCCTGCATCAGCGCGCTGGTTACTAATGTGCACAGCGATGCTGGGCGCTGGGAGTCGCTGTGCTGATCGCTGGTGAAGCTGTCTGTGTGACAGCTCACCAACGATCACATAGTGATTCACCAGTGATCCTGACACATTGATATCGTTGTCAGGATCGCTGGTGAGTCGCTATGTGTGACTCCAACCTTAACGTGACCACACAGACTTGACTTATGTTAAGGTAGCATGAAATGGAAGAAGGTGTCATCAGGCTTTTCTCGTTCTTTGAGACTTTTTTAATTAAGTAATTTTTTTTAATCTTTATAGAATAAACTTATTTTAAGACTTTTTGTAAAAGATCACTTTTAATTGTTTTATAGTACTAACCTAATAAAGATTAATATATTTCTGGATTTCTCTCTTTCTACGTATACAAAAAATATTAAACTTTTTTTACTTTTTGAGATTTATACCATTACTTTTCTTATGAACACATAGTTCAGTGATTCTCTTTTTGGTTCTTGATAATTTCCGAATGGTCTACCATTTAAGTTTTCAACAGATATATATGTCCATCTAGCTAGTTGTACATTATATACTTATATACTTTGTTACACATTTTTTTCAAATATTACCTGCTAAATATTAGCATAAGGAAAAAAAGAAGATGAACTGACCAATCAAAACTAACTTATTGCACTTATGGTAACAGCCAACTTTGACATGTGATATCTTTGATGGTAGATGGGAAGAAATTAATGAAAAGTTTGTGTCTACCAATTTTACTAAGTAGTCTTAAAAAAGGCAATACATTTCTGAATTTCTCTCGAATTGTTAAAAAAAAGACTTTTTGAGTTATCAAGGAAAAAGGAGCAACAAGCTTCATTGAAAATAGACCATTAAACATAATAGGTATGAGAGATATCCTTCATTTTGTTAAAATACGCTGTACTCTCAAAATGTCCCTTTCCACTTTATGCAAACACTAAATTCACTTAAGGGGGTTTTACACATAGCGATATCGCTAGCAATATCGCTAAAATGTCACTGATTTTGTGACGTTATAGCGATATCGCTAGCGATATCGCTATGTGTGATACTTACCTCCGACCGGCTCCCCCGCTGTCCATTGCTGATCGCGCGAGATCGGGCGGCTCCATTTCTCGTCGGGTGCTTCCTGCTGGGCTTCCTGCTGTGTGAGACGAGCGACGCTGGAGGACATCAGGATCGCTGTGTGTGAAGGTGAGTATCGTGCGCTGCGTCGCTGCTGCATCGCTATGAGGTCTTTCTGTGTGAAAGCTCACTAGCGATCATTTAGCGATGCACCAGCGATCCTGACCAGGTCGCATCGCTGGTCGGATCGCTGGTGCATCGCTAAATGTAAAAGGGCCTTTAGGCCAGAGACATCAGAGGAACATGGTAAATTCTGACCATTAGTATGATAAGTGATTTCTCCAGTCAAAGTCTTTTCATCCACCAGTATTTGAACATTTGATTGTGACTTTAGTAAACATAAACAAAAGAGAGTGCAGGCAAAAAAAGATAAAAGCAATTACAAGTATTTATGTTTTTACATGGTATAGTAAAAGATACAACCACATACACAGAGAAATTATTTAAATGGGCTTCCTATTACCTAATATATTTTTTATTTTAAAACCAGGTTTATTACATGTTTGGGAAGCTGAGTTCAAATTCTTTAGTCACACTAAGGCCTGATTATTGCCACACCTGTTTTAAATCAAGAAATCACTTAAATATAACCTGCCTTACAATGTAAAGTAGACCAAAAGTTCCTCAAAAGTTAGATATCATGCTGTAATCCCAATAAAATTTGGAATAAATGCGAAACATAGCAATTAAGATCTATTAGTCTGGAAAGGGTTATTAAGTAATTTCTCAAGATTTGGGACTTCAGTGAACCACAGTGACAGCCATTATCCACAAATAGCAAAAAACATGGAACAGTGGTGAACCTTCCCAGGAGTGGCCTGCCGACCAAAATTACCCCAAGAGCGTAGCGTCAACTCATCAAAGAGGTCGCAAAAGACCCCACAATAACATCCAGAGATCTTTAGGTTATGCAGCAGGACAAAGATCCAAAACACATCAGCAAGTCCACATCTGAATAGCTTAAGAAACACAAAATTAAGACTTTGGAGTGGTCTAGTCAAACTCCTGGCCTTAATCATATTGAGATGCTGTGGAATGACCTTAAAAAGGCGGTTCATGCTCGGAAACCCTTAATTGTGGTTGAATTACAACAATTTTGCAAAGATGATTGGGCCCAAATTCTTCCAGAGCATTCTTGTGACTACTTTTCCGCCCAATGATGACAAAAGTATTCTCAGAGTGATACATTTATTGGCTAACCTAGGACTCCAGATAACTAAGAACATCATTCCCACTGCCTCTCCACTTGTAAGAAAATGCTAATTCGATTTCCTTGACTTATCTTTAGGAGGCATCACACCTCCCACCTAATGAACAAATGTCCTACTGTAGTATCCCTTAAATGTTGTGTGTTTTTCTTATTAATCCATTTGGTATCTTGCCTGAAGAAGGAGCCTCTGTGCTCTGAAAACTTACAAACATATTATTTTCTGGTTAGCCAATAAAGGTATCACTCTGAGAATACTTTTGTCATCATTGGGTGGAAAAGTATTCACATCGATTTTTCTGGCTAACACGGTACCACAATATAATTTATTATTGCACATCCAGAGCATTGTAAAAGACTCATTAGGTCAAGGGGGCAATCACTCTTTCACACAAGACCCTTTAGGTTTGGATTTCTTATTTCTTTGGTAATAAAGACCTTCATTTAAAAACAGTGTTTTGAGATTACTTGTGTTATCTTTGTATAATATTTTAATTTGTTTGGTTATCTGAAACAATTAAATGTGCCAAACATGCAAAAGAATAGGAAATCAGGAATGGGGCAAACACATTTTCCCACAAGTGTACATATATATGACCAAAAAGATGAAGGCATTACTCCAGTCTCCAATATTAAGTAACCTATTGAACCCTGGTGAAAGATTTACAATGAAAAGTCTATAATGCTCTCCACCTCCTTCTGTATCATTGAAACCCCTTAAACTCCATGGTGAAAGCCATCTTTAAATCTGATAAGGTATGCCTATGTCCCATGGTGCCACAAAAAAAGTAAATAAGAAAAAGGGTAGTAGAATGGTTACTCTATTGGATTTGCCAAAAAAGCATTACCTTTTCTGTAACTGGTAGAGTGTGGTTGCCTTTCTTATATGAACACCCCTGAAAGGGTAATATAATAATCAAAAGTAAAATTACATGACCTTTATGAATTTAAGCCACATTTCATACAAAACAAATTATAATAAAGCTGCAATTGCTGTTACACTGTAAGTGACCTTGATATTCAATGACCTTTTAATGAAAAGTAATTATATCTTCTTACTTTTAAATAATCAATTCACCACACACATGACAGAAGGATAATGCTGAACACGTCAAAATTCTATACTGTTAGAGAAGTTTTATGCTAATTTCACG
Organism: Dendrobates tinctorius; assembly: GCF_039654945.1. Classification (NCBI taxonomy): domain Eukaryota; kingdom Metazoa; phylum Chordata; class Amphibia; order Anura; family Dendrobatidae; genus Dendrobates; species Dendrobates tinctorius. The sequence goes on along the minus strand of NW_027361707.1, from coordinate 62,118,266 downwards.
CTGACACAAATCCATAATGTGGAAGCTTTAGATAAAACTCCTTTAGTTTTTGTTTGCGGTTGAGTTCAGTATCCTCTAAGTTTTTTCATGGAAAATTCATAAACTTGTCAGAACAATTTCAATGGCTGAAATTGTTTTCTTTTTGGCACATGAATGTCTAAAATTATTTTTATCCTTTGAGAATTTGGGCTTTAATTTATTAAAGTATTTACAATTGCTATTGTTTTCTTGCACCCGTTTTCACCATTTTCTGCCTGCAATAGAATCCTCTTGAATATCCTATATCATTATGACTCGCAATTGTACAATGTCACCATTCTAGTGTAATATACTATAGTATTTTCAATTTCACTTTAATTATAAATTGTCAAGTTGATAAACTGAGATAAAATGCAGTACAGATTTTTTATTTTACTTTTTTTGTATGGCTGTACAGTGAATTTTATGCCACAGGCTTATTTTTATACTCTAGTGTTGTTACATTTTAGCAGATTTCTATGAATCAATCTGTGAGATTGCAAAAATAACTTGCAAACATAAAACAGTGGAGTGCATTTGCTGTTAATAAATAAGTATCAAATTAGGTATGACCGGTGGCTGCAAAAATGCATTCGAATTTGGTGCATCCTTCTCCAAAATTGTGGTGTGCTTCCACAATTTTGGAGAAGGATGCACCAAATTCGAATGCATTTTTGCAGCCACCGGTCATACCTAATTTTATACTTATTTATTATGTTTTTAAAAGACTCTTTGCATCTTACTTAACCCCTTCACCCCCAAGGGTGGTTTGCACGTTCATGACCGGGCCAATTTTTACAATTCTGACCACTGTCCCTTTATGAGGTTATAACTCTGGAACGCTTCCATGGATCCTGGTGATTCTGACATGGTTTTCTCGTGACATATTGTACTTCATGATAGTGGTAAAATTTCATTCAAATAACTTGCGTTTATTTGTGAAAAAAACGGAAATTTGGCAAAAATTTTGAAAATTTCGCAATTTTCCAACTTTGAATTTTTATGCCCTTAAATCACAGAGATACGGCACACAAAAAACTTGATAACTAACATTTCCCACATGTTTACTTTACATCAGCACAATTTTGGAACCAAAATTTTTTTTTGTTAGGAAGTTATAAGGGTTAAAAGTTGACCAGCGATTTCTCATTTTTACAACACCATTTTATTTTTAGGACCACATCACATTTGAAGCCACTTTGAGGGGTCTATATGATAGAAAATACCCAAAAGTGACACCATTCTAAAAACTGCACCCCTTAAGGTGCTCAAAACCACATTCAAGAAGTTTATTAACCCTTTAGGTGCGTCACAGGAATTTTTTTGAATATTTAAAAAAAATGAACATCTAACTTTTTTTCACAAAAAAAATACTTCAGGTTCAATTTTTTTATTTTACCAAGGGTAACAGGAGAAATTGGACTGCAAAAGTTATTGTGCAATTTGTCCTGAGTACGCTGATACCTGATTTGTGGGGGGGGAATGACTGTTTCGGCGCATGGCAGAGCTCAGAATGGAAGGAGCGCCGTTTGACTTTTTCAATGCAAAATTGGCTGGAATTCAGATCGGACGCCATGTCACGTTTGGAGAGTCCCTGATGTACCTAAACAGTGGAAACCCCCTACAAGTGACCCCATTTTGGAAACTAGACCCCCCCAAGGAACTTATCTAGATATGTGGTGAGAACTTTGAACCCACAAGGGCTTTACAGAAGTTTATAACGTACATCGGTACAATTAAAAAATCATATTTTTTCCACAAAAATGATCTTTTCACCCCAATTTTTATTTTCCCAAGGGTAACAGCACCCTAAAAGTTATTGTGCAATTTGTCCTGAGTACGCTGATACCCCACATGTGGGGGTAAACCACTATTTGGGCGCATGGCAGAGCTCGGAAGGGAAGCAACGCCATTTGACGTTTTTGGCTGGAACTGAGATCGGACACCATGTCGCGATTGGAAAACCCCTGATGTACCTAAACAGTGGAAACCCCCCACAAATGACACCATTTTGCAAACTAGACCCCCTAAGGAACTTATCTAGATGTGTGGTGAGAACTTTGAACCCCCAAGGGCTTCACAGAAGTTTATAACATAAAGCTGTACAATTAAAAAATCATATTTTTTCCACAAAAATGATCTTTTCACCCTCAATTCTTATTTTTCCAAGGGTAACAGCACCCTAAAAGTTATTGTGCAATTTGTCCTGAGTACGCTGATACCCCACATGTGGGGGTAAACCACTATTTGGGCGCATGGCAGAGCTCGGAAGGGAAGCAGCGCCATTTGACGTTTTTGGCTGGAATTGAGATCGGACACCATGTCGCGATTGGAAAACCCCTGATGTACCTAAACAGTGGAAACCCCCCACAAATGACACCATTTTGGAAACTAGACCCCCCAAGGAACTTATCTAGATGTGTGGTGAGCACTTTGAACCCCCCAGTGCTTCACAGAAGTTTATAACGCCCGGGCGTGAAAATAAAAAATTCGTATTTTTTCCACAAACATGATCTTTTAGTCACCATTTTTTTTATTTTCCCAAGGGTAATAGGAGAAATTGGACCCCAAAAGTTGTTGTCCAATTTGTCCTGAGTATGCTGATACCCCATATGTGGGAGAAAACTACTGTATGGGAACACGTCGGGGATCGGAAGGGAAGTAGTGACGTTTTGGAATGCAGACATTGATGGAATGGTCTGCGGGTGTCATTTTGAGTTTGGAGAGCCCCTAATGTGCCTAAACAGTGGAAACTCCCCACAAATGACCCCATTTTGAAAACTAGACCCCCTAAGGAACTTATCTAGATGTGAGGTGAGCACGTTGAACCCCCAAGGGCTTCACAGAAGTTTATAATGCCAGGGCATGAAAATAAAAAAATCGTATTTTTTCCACAAACATGATCAATTAGTCCCCAATTTTTTTATTTTCCCAAGGGTAACAGGAGAAATTGAACCCCAAAAGTTGTTGTCCAATTTGTCCTGAGTATGCTGACACCCCATATGTGGGAGAAAACTACTGTATGGACACACGTCAGGGCTCGGAAGGGAAGTAGTGACGTTTTGGAATGCAGACTTTGATGGAATGGTCTGCGGGTGTCATGTTGCCTTTGGAGAGCCCCTAATGTACCTAAACAGTGGAAACACCCACAAATGACCCCATTTTGGAAACGAGAACCCCTAAGGAACTTATCTAGATGTGTGGTGAGCACTTTGAACCCCCAAGGGCTTCACAGAAGTTTATAATGCCCGGGCATGAAAATAAAAAAATCGTATTTTTTCCACAAACATGATCAATTAGTCCCCAATTTTTTCATTTTCCCAAGGGTAACAGGAGAAATTGGACTGCAAAAGTTGTTGTCCAATTTGTCCTGAGTATGCAGACACCCCATATGTGGGAGAAAACTACTGTATGGACACACGTCGGGGCTCGGAAGGGAAGCAGTGCCATTTTGGAATGCAGACTTTGATGGAATGGTCTGCGGGTGTCATGTGCGTTTGGAGAGCCCCTGATGTACCTAAACTATTGAAACTCCCAACAAGTGACCCCATTTTGGACACTAGACCCCCCCACGGAACTTATCTAGATGTGTGGTGAGCACTTTGAACCCCCAAGTGCTTCACAGAAGTTTATAACGCTCGGACGTGAAAATAAAAAAATCATTTTTTTCCACAAAAATGATATTTTTGTCCCCAATTTTTTATTTTCCTAAGGGTAACAGGAGAAATTGGACCCCAAAAATTGTTTTGCAATTTGTCCTGAGTAGGCTGATACCCTACTTGTGGGGGTAAAACACTGTTTGGGCGCATGGCAGAGCTTGGAAGGGAAGGAGCACCATATGACTTTTTCAACTCAGAATTGGCTGGAATTGAGATCAGACGCAATGTTGCATTTGGAGAGCCCCTGATGTGCCCAAACAGTGGAAACCCCCAATTCTAACTCCAACCCGAACCCCAACACACCCCTAACCCTAATCTCAGCCCTAACCCAAGCCCTAACCCTAGCCCTAACCCTAACCCTAACCCTAGCCCTAACCCTAACCCTAACCCTAGCCCTAACCCTAGCCCTAACCCTAACCCTAACCCTAGCCCTAACCCTAGCCCTAATGGAAAAATGGAAATAAATACATTTTTTTAATTTCATTATTTTTCCCTAACTAAGGGGGTGATAACGGGGGGTTTGATTTACTATTTATGGCGGTTTTTATTTTTGGCAGCTGTCGCACGCTAAAAGACGCTTTTTATTGTAAAAATAGTTTTTGCATCACCACATATTGAGAGCTATAATTTTTCCGTATTTTGACCCACCGAGTCATGTGAGGTCTTATTTTTTGCGGGACGAGTTGACGTTTTTATTGGTACCATTTTCGGGCACGTGACATTTTTTGATTGCTTTTTATTCCGATTTTTGTGACGCAGAATGAACAAAAACCAGCGTTTCATGAATTTCTTTTGGGGGAGTGCGTTTACACCGTTCCGCGTGCGGTAAAATTGATAAAGCGGTTTTATTCTTCAGGTCAGTACGGTTACAGCGATACCTCATTTAGGTCGTTTTTTATGTTTTGTCGGTTTTATGCAATGAAATCTATTTTATATAAAAAATAATTATTTTTGCATCGCTTTATTCTGCGAGCTATAACTTTTTTATTTTTTCACTGATGATGCTGTGTGGCAGCTCGTTTTTTGCGGGACAAGATGACGTTTTCAGTGGTACCATGGATATTTATATGCGTCTTTTTGATCGCGCGTTATTACACTTTTTGTTTGGCGGTATGATAATAAATCATTATTTTTTGCTTCGTTTTTTATTTTTATTTTTTAAGGGGTTCGCTAAAGGGGTTAACTAATGGGACAGTTTTATAGGGCGGGTCGTTACGGACGCGGCGATACCTAATATGTGTGCTTTTATTGTTTTGGTTTTTTTTTATTTTCAAAAAATGAATTTATTGGGGAATATTTTTTTTTTTTTTACTAATTTATTTGGCGATTTTTTTTAAATTATTTTTACACTTTTTTTTAATTTTTTTTTTACTTTATTACATAGTCCCAGGTGGGACATCACTGTTCTGTGACAGATCGCTGATCTGTCACATCACAGATCACTGTGACAGATCAGCAATCTGTCACAGGCAGTGCACAAGGCTTCCTCATGCCTGCGCTTTGCAGGCACTGAGGAAGCCAGCTTCCTCCAGGCCCCCGAAGGCCCCCGTCGCCATCTTGGATCCGGGGGCCTGGAGGAAAGGAGTCCCCCGCAGCAGCGCTGCACATTGCGCTGCAGTGGGGGGCTCAGGGAAGCACGGAGGGAGCCCCCTCCCTGCCGATGCTTCCCTTTAACTCCCGGTACACCGCGATCATGTTTGATCGCGGTGTGCAAGGGGTTAACGTGTCAGGGGCGGTCCGTGACCGCCCCTGACACATAGTGCCGGGTGTCAGCTGTGATAATCATCTGACACCCGGCCGCGATCAGCGGCGCTCACCACGTGGGCGCCGCTGATCGCGCTAGACGTACTATGCCGTCCATGGGCATAGGGGCCCGGGTCCCATGGACGGGATAGTACGTCTGATGTCAGGAAGGGGTTAAATAAGGTATAACTGGATCGGATTTCCTTATCTATAAAAGGGTTTTGTTTAAATTAGGAAACATGACAAATTGAGCAAACATTTTGGTGCAAAAATTGGTACACATTGGCACAATATTGATTCCCAATAATCGTTCAGCCTAAACAGGCTGCCAATCATTTATTGGGTGAAATTACCTTTTGTGCTGCACTAAAGATCATCGTTCTCAACAGCACATTGTTAGCAGTAGTAGAGCGCAGTATTCAGTAGAGCATCTCAGACAGATGTCTTGAAGGAGAACTCACCACCTCTGTTCCAAATTGTTCAGTTCGCATCTGAAAGTCGGTCTTTGTAATCATTCTATTAATCAGCTGCCAATTACCAAACAAAGAGCTGAATAGTGGTCATTTAATGCCCAAGGTAAGTCTTAAGGAATCACTCACATGTCAATTTTTAACACATAAGTGCTATCCTTTATTTTCATGGATAGCACTTGTACTTATGACAATCTATGCACATGATTTTTTTGAAGACCAAGTGGTCTATGCAAAATTGGGGAAACATGTCCGATATTGATCCAAAGGTCGGATCTAACTTGACATTGAAAGAGTATGGGTTGGTGAAAAAAATTGGACAGCACTCAGAATCCATCTGTGTTTCCATTTTTCACTGACTGACAGACAAGAAAAGGTGGAGAAACATCTTTTTCCTCATCAATGAAAAATACTGATGGAACTCTGCCAACCCTCTGGTGGAACTCTCAGGACACTCAGGTGAAAATCTGATAACATTTTGATGAAAATAACTGATGAAACTCAGTTCACTTTTCATATACATTAAAAAAATGACATCGGAAAGAGATCTAAGGTTTCTTGCGCATGTTTAAGCTATGGAAATCATACAAGGATTACTGCTGTTGCATGCAGCACCTGCACTTGAAACCTGAAAGCCACAGAAAATAACCATGTGCTGCCGCAACTTGTGAAGACAGCCCTTTGGTAAAGGCTAAGGAACTAATTTGTGAGCAGTGTCAAATATGAGCTGCCGCACAATCTTTCTACAACTTAATCCCATGTCTTTTTATAGCCATTTTGACCAAAATAAGAGATCTAAATTGTCCAACGTCACCGAACGGTTGCCCATGTGTGGTTTATCTAACTTCTCCTCGCTGGATGTCTCATCTCTGAACACTATTAATAAATGCAGGTTTTCAAAGCTGAAAGCACAAACTCATCCTAATGACAGGGGAACTGAACTACAAACATTTGAGAACCTAGTGAAGTTAATACGAGTTTATCCTTACAAGCATTTCTACTTTGAGACAGCTGCTTCTGTATTTCAAGCCCGTTCCCTGCAGTATTACAGAAAGTCTGGACTTTTTTTCTCTTTTCTTCTAATTAATATTTTCCAACAGTTCATGGTCAGTAAAATACTTTACCGCCTTGAAATAAATGGTTGAAAATGAAGTATATAATTAAATACCTGTGATTGATTTTACTGGGAAGTTAATGCACTCAAAATTTCCTTTGACAATACAAATTTGAAACATGCTTAAGTTTCTATAAATCCTGCTGAAAGATAATTGGCGTTTGCAAACCATCTAATACATTAATTCCATTTGTACAGTATCTGGATTGAAATCGAAAATTAAATGGGCAGGCAGTGAGAAATAAATAAGTAAACCTGATAGCCGCCGAAGAATAGCGATGGAAGCCCTAATTGTTTCTTTTTTGCTTCTCATCTTCAGCCATTAGTGTCGGTGCTTGGTGAGTTAGAGCATGATCCATTACAGTCAGAATGACTTGAGAGAATTAATTTTTATGAATATGATATCTCAACAGAGAGTGCAACACACAAGAAATCACTTTGAGCAAATGGACAGTTTCCCCCTAAGGACAATACACCAATTTCCGTCACAGTATGAAAATCCAAAGCGATATTTTATTACTTATGCCCAAGGACCGATGTTACTGAGACGGAGTTTAATTGTTTACTTCTCCAAGAATATACCCGATTACAAGGCTGCAATGTGTCTGCTTCTACCACTGATACAGCAGAGCTGAATTTGACATTTAAAGAGTAACTGCACTTATACATTTTTTTAATGTACAGTCATGTATGTGAACATGAGAACTAATGCGATTGCTGGACATTATGTGACTTGTAAATTGAATTATAAGCAGTTTTTCCCTTTGCATTTGAAGCTTCAGCACTTTTTCTTTGTGTGCTTTTTCTCCCTCCAGATTCTCTCCTTTCCATATGCTTTTCTAGCACATATAACACAGACAGATTTCTTGGCAGATTTAAAGAAGCAATTTTATCCTCTTAATATATTGCAGTCATCATATTATACAGCATTTTGTGCTTACAATTGCTCATTTTGCCTTTCTACCCAGTTAATTTTATTTTGTCTTCTCTTTGCTCTATGTAGAAACAGGAAGTCACTTTGCCCTGCATGAGTTATCCCCTTTTGCAACTTCTGACCCAGTCGCTCTGCTCCTCCCCACTGACAGCAACTTTTGCAGTGACTTATGACTCATGCAGGAAAATTGACCTCCTGTTTCTACATAACGCTTAGAAGGATTCATCTAGCCTGTTATTAATCACATCATGTCCTAGACCTAATGGAAAACAGAAAAATTAACTGGGAAGAAACACAAAATGAGCAATTGTAAGTCTACAGTGCTATATAATGTCATGACTGAAATATATTAAGAGGATGCACATTTTGATGAGAGTTCTTTAAAGCAGTTTTTGAGAGTGAGGCTGGAGAAAAAAATGACTCATAAGTTTAAAAATGAACATATTTTTTGTTATAAGCTAGAATGCGAAGCTTTTTATTATCTCTCATACTAGTGAATTATGAAAATAAAGCATAGGTAATACTTAACTATGTACTTTAGGCTGTGTCGGACAAAATACCAGAGCCCATTGGGAATCCAGTCTGAGAATGAGGATCTGTAAATTGCTGTTAGGTTTGGGTCACACCACCGTATTTTCTCTCATTTGAGAGTATCGAGCTGATTAAGCTACTCAGACTCTAATCCAACTCTGATCACAGTTTGATCAGAGCGTGATCAAAGTGTGATCTGATTTTCTCAGATGTTTAGAAGATGGAAAAAAAATCTCCATCTTCTCCACTCTGTAAGTCCTTGAAAATCAGACTGGACTCAGATGACATCAGAATGCAAACCGATGTTTTCCACGGGATGGCTGATTGTGAACCAAATATTGGATGCAAATCAAGCCTTTCTGTCCAAGACTCTAACCAAGAGAAAAATTGGACAATGTTTTGCCGGATCCCACTCAGCCTAAAAATATGGTCATCTGCACGATCCCTTAGATTGTATGATATGCTATATTACTATCACTACAGACAGGTTATATCAGTAATAAGAGTTAATAGATTATGTCTGCATTAACATCCCTGTTTCCTTGAGGAATGACCATTTGGCATATGCAGTTTTATAGGGCAAGCAGAACCCCCAAAGTAACTGTTCTCTGTTGGGTATGCTTTGGCTTTTTTATAATAATCTGGTTGTCTACAACCCTAAATGTGAAAGGCTTATTTGGCACCTATTGGACACTGATTTATAGGTTTGCCACCTCCTGTGCTTCCTTCTGGAGGACTGCTAATTTGCATATCTTTAAAAAGATGATGAATCCACTTACACTGATCGAGCATATTGTGATGTCAAAGCCTGGAGAATTTTCATGTATTTTGGATTCCTCGCCTGCTTCTACTGTGATGAAGTAAACATGGAAAATGACTAAAAGCGCATTGTGACTTTCCGACGAGAGGTGCCAAATCACAAATCCAGCTCTGCTGAAATTCTTAACATAAAACATAATTCATAGCTTGACTACATTATTATTGCTGTAATAAGTAAATAGTTGCATATTTCTTATGCATGTCACATTGACATTTCATCCAGGTCCCAGTCTTTTCATGCTCACTCCTCCACTAATAACCAGATTAGAGACTAATAAATATAAAAGGCTGAGTAGGAGTTATGGATTTAGCTGTGCAGAGTGCTCCCTGAGCTGTTCATCTAGCCATCTGAAGAGCTCAATTGATAGTCTGAGAATTGACTGACTTATTGTCAATATCTACATATTCCTCATAGAGTCCCCAGTGAGGACATCAGACAAGTCATTTAATAGCAGTAAGATGGATTCTACTTTAGTCTTCTGTAATCTCCTTTCATGGGAAAGTTTTATGTTCTCATTTTGTACAAGAGAATGTATGTGGAATTGGCATTTGTTTCTCGTGATGTGATTCATTATTGCTATGCATGAATATAAAGCAACAATGGATACAAAATTAAATCGTGAGAGTTAAAAGAAAAAATAAAGACTGGACCATAGAATAAACCTTGGAATTGCACCTTAGAGATGCTGGTCTTTTTTATCTTCTGCATTTTACCTTGCCTGCCACTTTGTCTACTTCTGTTGTTCATGTAGTGCTGACATACTCAGTAGAGCTGCAAAGAATTGTCACTGATAAAAGAATCTGCCAAAATTTGAATTCTGCAAATTTTCTAAAACTTGAAAAGAAAAATTAAATTGAATTAAATCCGATTTATTGGATGAAAATAAAATGTATTGAACTTTATTATGCCTTGAAATTTCTTCGGACCCAGAGTATAACAAGCATAAAATTAAGAAAATAATTATTCTTACTTGATCTCACCTGTCCATTAGCAGAACTCCTTGCCCAGTGCTCACTAGGCCTCACGAGACATCTTGATGTTGCTTGTAGCCTAGTGAGTGCCCGAGGTGCTGAAGAGCTCCATGAAGATGGAGGACAGCACCAGATAAAGATAGCTACACAGATGAATGGGAGGGAGCTAAAGTTGAAAAATCAGGTTAGGGCCTGGGTGAGATGAGTATAATTTTGTTTAACTACTGTGGTACAGTAAAGGGTGTTTTACTGGATGGGAGATACATTTCTCCCAGCAGGTTAATGTTTGGCCGGGTTTTTCCCTAAAGACAGGACCTGCGATGATGTCATGGTCACGTGATCAGCCCATGTGATGTTTACCTCACTTGTAGGAGGGGTTGTGGGCTATGTAATGGAGGTTGGTGTTTGGCACATGGTGTGTGTGTCTGGAAGTTACAGGAACTTGGCTGGACTTAGCCTGAACTTGTATACAGGATCCCCGTGCTGCAGGACTATAGCAGCAAGACTCTCAACAACCCTGAGAATGGCACCTGGCAGATGCCACGGACCTGGCAGCTGCATAGTTAAGCCCGTCCCGTGAAAGGGGTGAGTCTGGGACCACTGGTTCTCCAAGCTGGAGTATATTTATGTTTTTCCTTACTTTCTGTTAATCTGCTGTTTGCAACGTGACATTAAACCACTGAAATTGGACTTTAGGCCTGTATGTTGCCTTGTTACTGCAGCCCTGCATTACCTACCAGAGCGAATCCCTACACTAACTTCAAGACCTAAACCAAATTCTGCATCATAATAGCTGACTGGTTGCCATTTTTGTGGATTAACTTGAATTGAATCACAAAAAAGTTTGTATGCTTGTGTATCCACAAAAGTGGAAGGAAACCAGAGAAACTGGAGGAAACCAATGCATTGTCCAAATTGATCTGGTTCAAATTCTGGATCTTAACTGGAAGTTCCAGCCGAGAGTGACGTGGCCCTGGGTTTCAGCAAATGGCGGCATTAAAAAGAGGTGGTGATAACCGTTCGACGGAGAGTGTGTGCGGCAGAGGTGTCTGGGAGGTTAGTCGAATATTGAGTTATAGGTTTTTGTTGTTACTGTATGGTTACCTCCTACAGTTCCAAAAAGCGGCTGCCGAATTTGCATAAAATGACTTACAAAAAAAATCTACATTTTGGAGAACGCATATTTTGTAAAATTTGATTAGATTTAAATTCTCAATCCCACCTGAATAAGCTTGCCCCACATTAGCACACGGTACGTGTGTGACATGTAAACACACACATATATACATGTTTGTATAACATCTACAGCCATAACTAAACCAGTGAAGCCATCAAATTGTGATAATAATAACAAAACCAAGCATGCTATTAATGTCACGGATCTTAACTCTCAGATGAGCAGAGCGTTATGTTTACGGTTGCAGTGAATGAGTCACTGGGGAGCGACAGTCGTCATTATGGGGTCCACTGGTAGCAATTTATTTCATGTTGGGAAATCCAAACCCTCTTAGTGATGAAGCTGAGTGTATGAGCCAAGTAATATGAGCTTGTTCTGCACTTCAGCTAATTGTGAGATTAAAAACATTAAGTAAGACAAATAAGTATACTGGGAATTATCTGCTCAAGTTTTCATCAAAGTATGTTTTATATTAATGCTATATCCCAACATAGAAAACCAGCTAATGTCCTAGAAAGTTTTTATATGCATCTAATACATGATACGGATAACTGTGATAACTTATAAAATCTTTATTTCTATATGCAAGAGTAAAGATGAGTAAGTTCAAAGCAGCAAGGCAACAACTTGGAACGTCACCATCATAAGATGGATATCAATATACTCATGGTGCAGTCTAGTGTGCTACCAGTGCCACACAGAGAAATGTGAGATACAGTCAAATGTGGACAGTCAATTTAAACTATGGATGTTTCAGTTTTACACGATTAATTATATGTTAGTTATAGCACTCTGTCATGGCACAGTAAATATTCCTGGCTTAGAATCCACCAACATGCAAGTCATTAGATTCAGGTAAATCCTGATTATTTGTTCTGCCACTTTCGTCAAGTCTATTGAGTTCACAGATGTCGTTTTCTTTTTTTTTTGTAAGTGCTTATTACTGCCACCTACTGGGCATAACCTATGTATTAGTCCACCAGTCCACAAGGTTATAAAGTCAGAGTCCCGGAATGGGGATATTTTGGGTACAGTCACAGTCAGAGACAGTAGAAATATACTGGCTCTAACTTCAGCTTTAGAAAAAAATATCTATTATTAATATATGATAATTTTCCAACTTTCTTAAGAATGTTGTCAAGTTTAAAAATATTAATATTTTTTTTCTATCAATCTAAAACCCTTATTTATATTTTAAAGGCAATCTTTCGCCAGGTTTTGTCTACCTCATCTGAGAGCAGCGAGAACAAGGGATAGAGTCTCTTCTACCAGCAATGTATCACTTACTGTGCTCTTTGCTGTAGTTTTGCTTGGAAACTGTTTTATCTGCTGTAGATCTAGCAGTTCTCTAAACACTGAGCTCTCTATAACCCCGCCCACACCATTGATAGGTAGCTTTCTGTCTACACTGTGCATAGGCAGAAAACTGCCAATTAATGGCAGCGGGTGGTTAGACTACCTGGCAGCAGGTTTACTAATTCTCTAGTGATGAAGTTACTCTGTCAACAAAAGCAGAAACAAATGACACTCAAAAACACTCATGAGCAACAAGCAATGCGTCCGGAAAGAAAAGAAGAGTGGTAGTTATGGGCAACTCACTACTAAGAGGCACGGAGGCAACTATCTGCAGGCTGGACATAACCGCACAAGAAGTATGCTGCCTCCCAGGAGCAAAAATTAAGGATGTGGCCAACAGGATACCAACTATCCTCAAATCCAAGGACAACTACCCTTTCCTACTGATACATGTAGGCACAAACGACATGGCAAGAAATGACCTACCAACTATCTGCGAAGACTTTGAAATTCTGGGGAAGAAAATAAAGGAATGGAACGTACAGGTTGTTTTCTCATCAATCCTCCCAGTCAATGGTCATGGCATCAGAAGATGAATAGGATACTAGAGGTGAACAACTGGCTACGACGGTGGTGCAGGCAGCAAGGATTTGGATTCTTGGTCCATGGCGTGAATTACCTCTACAATCGACTTCTTGCAAGAGATGGGATACACCTCAAAAAACCTGGGAAACACACATTCGCCAGAAGACTTGCCACACTCATCAGGAGGGCTTTAAACTAGAAGAAGAGGGGATGGGAGGAAAAACAGCAGACAAGAACATGCAGCAGAAGGACAAACTAATCAAGGCTACAAGCTGTGGTAAACAGGACCAAAGACAGGGTACTCAGAAGGAAGCTAAGAAAAATGAAGCAAAACTTCTTTCCTGCATGCTGACCAACGCAAGAAGCCTGACCAATAAGATTGAAGATCTGGAGTTGGTAATGTATGAGGAAAAATACGACATAGTAGGAATAACTGAGACATGGTTAGATGACAGCTATGACTGGGCAACTAACTTGCAAGGAAATGATTTGTTTAGGAGGGATCATAAAAAAAGGAAAGGGGGTGGAGTCTGTCTATATATGTAAAGTCCACTTTAAAGCCCACACTAAGAGAAGATATACAAGAGGGAAATGAAGAGGTGGAGTCTCTATGGGTGGAGATAAAAGGAGGGAAAAGTAATAAAGTCCTCATAGGGGTTTGTTATAAGCCACCAAATATAACAGAAACCACTGAAAATGTATTATTGAAACAAATAGACAAAGCAGCAAATCACAATGAGGTGATTATTATGGGGGACTTCAACTACCCCGACAGACTGGGAAACTGAAACCTGCGTATCTCAGAAAGGAAACTAATTTCTGTCAGTGACCAAGGATAATTATCTGTCACAACTTGTGCAGGGCCCAACTAGAGGGACAGCCCTTCTGGACTTAATTTTAAGCAACAGGCCAGATAGAATAACAGAAGTACGAGCTGATGGGCACCTAGGGAACAGTGACCACAATTTAATACAATTCCACTTGTCCTTCAGTAAGGTGCCCTGGAAGCGGTTTACAAAAATGCTGAATTTCAGGAAAGCAAAGTTTGATCAGCTTAGAGAGGACCTTCGCCGAATTGATTGGGACAATGTCCTCAAAACTAGGAGCACAGAAAATAAATGGGAAATGTTTAAATCAGTTTTACACACCCACTGCGAGCTAGCCATACCGTACAGAAATAAAAGGGCTAGGAACAGGAGAACACCAATGTGGCTAAATAAGGATGTAAAAAGGGCATTAAATAAGAAGAACAAGGCATTTAGGAAGCTAAAACAAGAAGGCAATGTAGAAGCATTGAAAAGTTATAGAGAAAAAAATAAAATGTGTAAAAAACAAATACATTTAGCAAAAGTGGAAACTGAGAGACTCATTACTAAGGAAAGTAAAACAAACCCCAAACTATTCTTTAATTATATAAACAGTAAAATGATTAAAATTGATGGTGTTGGCCCTTTAAAGAACAATGAGGGGAAAATCATAGAGAGCGATTTGGGAAAAGCAAATGTTTTAAATACTTTTTCCTCAACAGTGTTCACACAGGAAAAGGATTTGCCAGGGGAAATGCAGAGTGATAATGTAAACTCCCCATTAAGTATTACCTGCCTAACCCAGGAAGAAGTGCAGAACCGCCTTAGTAAGATTAAAATTGACAAATCACCAGTCCCTGATGGCATTCACCCTCGGGTATTAAGGGAGTTAAGTAATGTGATAGACAGGCCTCTATTCCTTATATTTAAAGACTCTATAGAAACAGGGTCTGTTCCTTTTGATTGTCGGCAAGCAAATGTGGTACCAATATTCAAAAAGGGGTGTAAAAGGGAACCTGGAAACTATAGGCCGGTAAGCTTAACATCTGTTGTGGGTAAAATTTTTGAAGGGTTTCTAAGGGATACCATTATGGAATATCTCAATGTTAATAAATGTTTAACTCCATATCAACATGGATTTATGAAGGATCGCTCCTGTCAAACTACCCTGATCAGCTTCTATGAGGATGTAAGCTCTCAAATGGGCCAAGGAGAATCATTGGATGTCATTTATCTCGACTTCTCTAAAGCATTTGACACTGTCCCACATAAAAGATTGGTAAGTAAGATGAGAAAGCTTGGGCTAGGGGAAAATGTGTGTAGATGGGTAGGTAGCTGGCTTAGTGATAGAAAACAAAGAGTGGTTATGAATGGGGCATACTCAGATAGGGCCAGGGTTACTAGTGTGGTACCACAGGGTTCTGTATTGGGCCCCCTACTATTTAATATATTTATTAATGATCTAGTGGATGGCTTACACAGTAAAATATCAGTATTTGCAGATGATACAAAGCTATGTAAGGTAGTTAACACAAAGGAGGACAGTTTGCAACTACAGACAGATTTGAGTAAATTGGAGAATTGGGCTGAAAAATGGCAAATGAGGTTTAACACAGATAAGTGTAAAGTTATGCACATGGGAAGGAGAAACAGATGCTACAATTACTTACTAAATGGGAAACTGCTGGGGAAATCAGACATGGAAAAAAACTTATGCATCTTAGTCAATAAGAAGCTAAATTGGAGTGCCCAGTGTCAGGCAGCTGCCACCAAAGCAAATAGGGCCATGGGATGCATTAGAAGAGGTCTGGGGACACGAGATGAAAACATAATTCTCCCTCTGTACAAATCACTTGTCAGACCACACTTGGAGTATTGTGTGCAATTTTGGACGCCGGTGCTCAAGAAAGACATTACTGAACTTGAAAGGGTTCAAAGGCGGGCTACTAAAATGATAAATGGAGTTGGTTCACTACAATACCCAGAAAGGTTATCAAAATTAGGTCTATTTACTCTAGAAAAGAGAAGACTTAGGGGAGACCTAATATATATGTACAAGTATATCAGAGGGCAATACAGAGATCTCTCCAATGAACTGTTTGTACCAAGGACTGTGACAAGAACAAGGGGGCATTCTCTTCGTTTGGAGGAAAGACAATTTCTGCATTAGAGGGTTCTTCACGGTAAGAGCAGTGAGGCTCTGGAATTCTCTTCCTGAGGAAGTAGTGATGGCCAACTCACTGAATGAATACAAGAAAGGAATGGATGCTTTTCTTGTGAGTAAGAGTATAGAAGGTTACGAATAACATAATATTATAGGTAGATGGTGACCCAGCTTAGGGGAAGGAATTTTTTTCCCTATGGAGAAAATTGGCTTCTACTCTGTGGGTTTTTTGCCTTCCCCAGGATCAACAATGCAGAACAGCTGTACTAAAAATAGGCTGAACTAGATGGACATAAGGTTTTCCTTCAGCCTTCAAAACTATGTTACTATGTTAAATATGATCTAATGCTAAAATAGTGATAAAACAGTGATTTTCATAAAAACTAAGCTAATCAGCCTAATACATAACACATTTTTGGAATCAGCGTTTCTCTCAGATTAGGTAGTGAGATTCATTTTAAAAAAATTAAAATGATGCAATGATGTTACAATTTTACTAATGTAAATTTGTTTTTGCAAATTATTGGTCATTAATGAAAGAGCCATAGTCAAAGTTTGGAAAAATAGAGGAGCAGAAACTTTTGTTTACTGGCTCCACAACGCTGTTGAACCAAATTAAATTGCTATAATGCAACCTGATACTAATCTAATATGTGCCTGTTTAAGATTGTTTTTGTCCAACTACAATTATTTTATGAGATGTTCAACTATACACATAGATGGTCCAGTGAAGAATTGTATTGTCTTACATACTACTGAGCCGCTTAGCGTTCAATGCGCATGTTCACCTAGTGAGCTGATAGGTGCTCTCTGTTCACTGTAGAGCAGAAATAGACTTCTACCCTGCCGGCAATTTTTATTGACCGCTCTACAGTGAAAAATAGATCACGATGCAGAGAACTGGTGTGGAGAGAATGACTGAGCAAGTGTGACCATCAACATTCATTGCACATGCACAATGTACATTACTCCATATTGACTAAAACAGATTGCTGGAAAATACAAATTTGCAATTCTGTTTGAGACAAATTTGATTTGCTTTGAATTTTAACCCGAAACTCAGAATCTCATGAATTTGAAACTTTTGTGATTCAGAAGTCAAAAAGAAAAAATGCTCATCTCCTATATTTCTGGCAGGAAAGATGCAGCCTGCAGTCCTGTGCTCTGTACATCTTTTTTGGGCTCTTCCAGCATCTTCTCTAAGTAGCAATAGTCCTCAGTATAGTTGAGCGACTTTGGTCGGATCGGGTTTCATGAAACAAAATTTGAGTCAGATGAAACTGGTCCGACTAGGGCAAAAAAAAGTCGGAGTTTCGTCCGAAACCAGACCCCAATGCAAGTCAATGGGGAATAAAAGTCGGCATTGAGTGGATGAATGTCATCACAACACACATCTTCCAAGAACCTTGGCAATGTGCATCATGATGTCTAAGTCTTAAACAGAGTCTGCGCTAAATGAAGACAACAGAAGAGGAAGCATGATGTACCAGACGCAAGGCTGTTGTGTTTCAAGAATTTGGAGATGAAGGGAAGATTTTTTCGCTTCACCCTACATTTTTATGCTCTTGGGCTACTTGATCAATATATTCATTTTGAATAAATTTGGCTGCAAATTGAATGTAAATGCTAAATTTTTATCAAAGTGCCAAATTTGAATTTCATCAGATTAGCTCATCCCTAATAGATTATTAACCTCCTTAAAATAACCTTGTGAATGTAACGTAATCATCACCATTTTAATAAATTGTAGTTTTATTTAAACAATGTAACTCAAGGTGAAACTTTAGTCATTGGATGTTATCAAGTGGAAAAAAAATAATGTTTCCAAGATATTAAACTTTCAAATAAATATTTCTCTCCCAGCAGAAGACTAATTTATCTCAAAGTGTTCTGTTATGAGGGCTGGCTGCTCTCATTAACGCAGGCACGACTTGAAAAGTGCAGTTTGTATTTTAGGACACAGTAGGATATAAAGATATTATAATCACGCATATATGTATTCAAAATGTGTCAAAACAGTTTTGCAAGCTGCATGATTTTTGCAATCACCACTGAGACAGTTACAAAGCTTCTAAGGCTTCTAGTTTTCAAGCTGCATTATGGCTAAAGGGAAAGTACACATTTTAAGTATACAGCATTGTATGGATTTCCACAGCAATTATTTTAGTCTATTAGTTATTGTAACTACTGTTCCATTCATTTATATTTTTTTTATTAAATCTTGACTGATAGATCTTCTGTGTCTATGTATTATTGACAAGGGAAATGAGAGACATTTTTTCAAGTATCTAAAAAAATGTTGAATAGTATTTAAGTTTTGACTTATGTTGGATACTGTTTTGGGTTTGTGTGATATCTAAACTGAAGGTTACGGCTGAGTTCCTTCAATGATACATATAATGTATGTACAGGTGGCTGCATATTTGGGCACCAGGTCCTGCCTTGCCCTTATCTATGTGGAAGTCTGCTGACCCATAGTAAGGTGAACCACAAACATTAAGTACTATCTCAATTGGGTACACCTTGTGGCGGTGGGATGGCTTTTATGATTTTTAGACTAAAATAGTGTTGCGTATCATATTTTATTGACATGTACTAGTCATATTCACTTACTTATTACAGAGTATTTGCTCATTTTACTTTTTATCTTAAGCTCTGTCTGTTAAATGGCCCCAATGTGAATGCACTTATACCAATATGTGTTCTTGCTCATAATTTTTTGGTTTTATTTAATGCTGACTGATTAAAAATGAAAATCAATGAAACAGCATTTAGGCACCATTTAAAAAGCCATCAAATTAAAAAAAGAACAGCATGGGATAGAGTAAAAGGTTGCCTCATTATCATCATAGCAACTATTTTGCATTTGTACTCCCAGGATTAATTGATTTAATAGAGGGGGATCGTCTGGTCAAGAGCCGCTTTCTATTTTCTCAGAGAGCAGCTAATACAGAGCAGCTCTAATTTCAATAAATCCTAGGTATTGCATTTTGTGGCCTATGTATTTATATTTTGTCCTTACTAGTTTTAAAATTAAAACAGACTGCCTTCTGATATATTTGGTAGGAATGAATTAACAGGCTCCTAGTCCAATGGCCATATCGGTGATTTGAGGTCACTGTTTGGGAGCACTGATAACTGCTCTCTAATTCACCCCATCACAGGCTCTTCATTTGATTAGCAGGCCTGTCACAATGTCACAAGTGCATCACACTTCAATGATGACATCTAGAGTTGAGCGAAACAGGTCGGTCAGATTCAAAAGTCGCCGACTTTCGCCAAAGTCGGGTTTCATGACACGAAACCCGACTGCAGTGTGAAGTTAGCCATGCGGTCGGCGACCCAAGCGCCAAAGTCGGGTTTCGCCGAATGCTTGCACGTGACTTTTTTCAGCCAATGAGAGAAGCGGAGCGTAGCGGGAGCGTAGCTGGAGTAGGAATGGGAGTGGGAGAGGGAAATGGAGAGGGAAAGGGAGAGAGAGAAGAGAGAGAGAGAGATTTTGCCGCCTCTAGGGTTAAAATTCATGCCAGGTGTGTTTACAGTCCTCCACTCACTGCCGACTTTTCTCCCCATTGACTTGCATTGGGTTTCGTGTTTCATGACTTTTCTCGACTTTTCCCTATAGTCGGCCGATTTTGTTCGACTCGACTTTTGAGAAAGTCGGGTTTCATGAAACCCGACTCGACCCTAAAAAAAGTAATCACTCATCTCTAATGACATCGCACCAGGCCAACTAATCAAAAGAAGAGCCGTGGATGCTAGAAGGAAGGAGTCGGTTCTCCCTACTCCTATCCAGCTGGACTGTGTACTGACATTCTATTCACAGGGTCCTATCCTTTCTGATGATGCAGAAGAGTAAAAAAAAGTGAGAACACTCACCTGGTATGGTTGCAATTCAGCAACATGAGATAAGTATGTATTACAGCTGCTGCACGACTCTGGTCACATATGGACCCAGGAAAAATGAAGAGCGGGAAGGAGGTGTCATTCAATCTGCTGCTGATAAGAAATCGATGGCCGGTTAAATCAAAAGGAGCTTTATTGGTTTACAGGTCAAAGCATTTCAAGGTCCCACAAGAACTCTTCATCAGGACAAAAACCTCTTTTTTGTTTTTTGGGTTTTTGTCTTGATGAAGAGGTCGTGTGAGATCTTGAAACGCATTGTCCTGTAAACCAATAAAACTTCATTTGATTTAACGGGCCATCAAGCTTGTATCAGCAGAGCATTGAATGACACCTCCTTCCTGCTCTTCATTATCCACTAGATTATTATATTAATGCAAGACAAGGCGGGTTGAGCTTTTGGGGCACTAGCACGGAAGAATCAACAATTTTAAGTGAGGTTCAACGTTCGCAAAAATTGATTGCAAAGTAAATAGATAGGTAAATTGACTGATAAATATTCAAGTTCATAGATATTTACAGAAAGTAGAATTCTAAAGTGATCCATTACTTTATTATGCTATTTTAGCTCAAGGCAGTAACATTTCTAGTAGTCATTGAATATGATGAACTGAACAAGCATTTAAGAAATTGACCCAAGTGGCAAACGATTGACTGTAAAATCTTCTCCAAATGATGCTTTCTTTTGCCTTGGAGATCATTATTTTGTCAGGACCTGGTCCCAACGTCCTCTGGTACCCTGGTGTGCCAAAAAATATTGTATGTCTGTAAAATGTTCATATGATTTATTATTCTGTCATTTTACTATTATTGGATCTTATTAAAAATTACAAATGTGTAAAACTCAACCAGCAATGAAATAAGAACCTTTTAGTGACTGTTAGTGCCTCATTCAGATGTTTTCCTATACATGTTCTATCCACGTTTGGAGCTGGGACTGTTGATATGTCCTTTCTCTTTTGGGTCATTGATCAAACTCACCTATTCACATTAACGGGTCAGTTAAGCAAAAAAAAGTGTAGAAAGATATGCTTTGCGTTTTTTAGTCTCTTATAGGTAGGTGATCTTTTTCTTTTGAAAATTAGAAAACCAAATGCCAAACCAATGCTAATATTGGATGCAATAACCAGACAAAAATTAGATCAATTGATAAGCACACTACCCAAACCCATTTCCCTCAAAGGAGTGAGCCACACTTCAAGTATCAATAGAACATACTGATCCTTGCAGAAATTAAACTACATACATATCAAAAAGCGTGATAGGAATATTTTAAATATTTTTATTTAGGAATTATTTAAAACACAAGTTTTTATTTCAACAACATATAGATATTTAATAGAACAATAAAACAAGTTGCCTCAAACCATCAAGCAAAAACCAGAGTTTAGCATATGCACAAGTACAGAAAACACAGAATTCTATACTCTAATTTCGCTGACAATGCTTCCTCCAGGGGTTCAGGAGGTTTAGCGGGCCACTTGGCATTTATATGTGCAAGAAGTCAGGAACAGGTAATATGTGTTTAATATGAAAAAGTTTCTTTATATATCTAGTGGGGAGCGGTGATATGGCTGAACAGTATGTGAAGCACACGGCAGTAATTGTAGCTGAATAGTGCGCGCATTTGCCCACGTGCAAGACTATGTAGATGCACTTTATAAGGCCATGTGGTTTTCTGCAATATCATGCATTTCTATTGGAGCACTATTCTTAATATTGTATGCAAATCATAATTTATGAGGCCATGTGGCATTTGCAATATAATAATTTTTTGAGCGCTAAAAGGAATTTTTTCTAACGCTATGAGTATATATAAAAATTAAATGAGGACCTCTTTCTGTGATTGTCTTTGTTAGTAATTTCAGTTGAATAGTGCGCTCATTTGCCTATGTGCAAAACTATGTAAATGCACTTTACGCCCATGTGGTTTTTTGCAATGTCATACTTTCCTATTGCAGCGCTAATCTAAATATCCGGTGTTATGCAAATTATATTTTATGAGGCCATGAGGTATCTTGCAATACAACAATTCTTTTGAGTGCTGAAAGGAAATATTTCTAACATTATGACCACATATAAAATTGAAATATGGAGATTTTTCTATGATTATGTACATTTTGAACTCTGATAGATATATATTTAAAAAGTTGTCATTTATTTAGAGTATAGAATTCTGTGTTTCCGGGACTTGTGCATATGCTAAACTCTGGTTTTTGCTTGATGGTTTGAGGCACCTTGTTTTATTAAATATCTATATGTTGCTGAAATAAAAACTTGTGTTTCAAATAATTTGTATTTCTATCACACCTTTTGATCTGTATGTAGTTTAATTTCTGCAAGAAAAATTAGATCAAGCACAGTGATGTAAAACTAGTTCTTTTTCTAGCAAAAAAATACTTAAAAAAATGGGTGTGGTCTGAAAGAAGCCCTACTTAAAGGGAATTTTCCAGCAGATTTTTGCTACGTAATCTAATACCAGCATAAGGTAGGGGCTAAAACAGTGAATTCAGTGATGTGTCACTTATCAAGCTGTGTGCTGTTGTTTGCTTACAACAAAGGTTTTATCGCTTGGGCATTATCATTGCTGGTACTAGCTGCCTTGTGCCAAATCGTACGGCCACGCACCTTCCTATGATAAACAGCTCACTGAAAAAAAAATCACTATCAAATAGAAAGGGTCTCAAACCAAAAACCAAAAAGTGTCTGAATTATGTCTCTAATGGTACCTGACTTTTAATCTAGTGGCATGATCATTGTCACCTTTCATGCAAATTTTGGGTTATCTAGTGACTTATCATTTAATTATTACCATTTGTGGAGTTTGCATTTTGGTGCCATTGGTTTTAACCTCATGTAAATGAAATTTGATACACTATATGCTGTGGATCTCCTTCACTGTATTTATTTGATTCGTGTCACTACGATGCCATCACTATAATGCCATCATATTAATGTGTTCCTTTTGTTTTTAATCCTTTTGGGGATTAGGGTCCTCCTTATTATAGTTGGTCTCTGTCTAATGATAGGGGTCCCTCTAGCATCGGGGAAGGGATCCCTAGTGGCTGCAGGGTTTATCAGGGTCCCTAGGGACAGCCACCATTGAGCGGGGGCGCCACAACGTTCCCCCTTAGGGTGCCAACCTCCGCGGCTAGGAAGGATCGAGCGTTAGACTGCATTAGGGACTCCTAGTTAATCCCCTTTACATGTTTTATGTAATTGGATGTCATTGGACACGTTGTTGTTTAGTCTTGTTCACTTTGTGGTGTGACCTTTGGTCTTTTAATAATAAAGTATTGATTTTAGGGTCTTTCATATGATTTTTAAACAGCTCACTGGCAATAGACAAAGTACATAGAAAGACTACTGTGGGTAAGGTTAGTTTTTTTTTTAGCTGTGCTTCATGCTACATCTAAGAACTATGATTGTGTCACAGGTGCTGCACCAATAGTGATTCATCACTGGAATCAGTGTCTCTGCCCCTATCCAGGCTCCTCTTAGATGAGGTAGCAAAAACCTGCTGACACATTCCCTTTAAAGTTTATTCACAAAAGAAAAATGACAGCAAAAACCGAGAAATAAATTCTCATCTATTCCAAAGATTTGGGAGCACCAGGGTAAGTATTTCAACATTGTGGAACAATTAAGCCTTTTTATATAGGAGTTGTGGCATAGCAGGTGAGTACAGCTATAAATTATTTAAAAATTATCATTGAATTATCAAATATGAGCTTTATCAAGCTAACTTTGGACTGACATAAAGATTCCAATTTACTTGTCATTGGAACTGATGGGAAGGGAATTTATACATTAGGTTCAGCACCAGTTGTTACTATTGACTGAAAGACTTTCATATCTGCAACTGAGAATGTCTTGGAGATTCCTCAGGGGTCTTGTACATCATGGAATAGTGATCTGATGCCAACCAAGACTCTGATGCAACAAATGCACTACATTTATCATTTATTTACTCTTTTCATGCGACTCTTACATTTCTAGTACATTATCCTGCCTTACCACCTCCACTGAGATGTAGCAGGCAAGTTCAGAGGTCCTGTTACCTAGAGCCGCAGAATAGCTGAGAGATGAGCCTCCGGTGTTCAGCTGCTCCTTTGCCTGCTGCTCTAAATAGACAGAGCAATTATTTCATGATTTAAAGGTATAGGAGTCCTGGGAGGAAATCCTATAAGTACAATACCCTCTAATGTCAGCTTCCCTGAAGTGATAACCACCAATAATTCCCAAAGAAAATACAAAATCCATTTACATTGCTCTGTTTTTCTTCAACCAAATAAATCTACAGTAGGTAAGAACGGAAGTGTTCTTATAAGTAAAAACAGAAGTTTTTTTTTTTAACAACGCTCTATTGGAGATTAGTAATCAAAATTTCACTATGAAAGTATATAAAGATAACAGCCTGATACTTACATGGAACTAAGAGTCCCGTTTCACTTAGCGACGCTCCAGCGATCCCGACAACGATGCGACCTGGTAGGGATCGCTGGTGCGTCGCTAAATGATCGCTAGTGAGCTGCCAAACAGGCCGATCTCTTCAGCGACGCAGCAACCATCCAGAGATCAAACACAGCGATGCATGCTGGCCAGCGGGACTCCTACGACGAAAAAATGGACTAGGACATTCCTGCACGATCAGCGATATCCAGCAGGGGGGGTCGGTCGTTGCTGCGTGTCAAATGTAGCGAGATTGCAGGCGAGATCGCTGTTGCATCACAAAATCGGTGAGGCATTAGCGATCTCACTAGCGACCTCGCTATGTGAGACGGGGCCTTAAGTCTATTGCGCAATGCATTGAATAGTGAGGCCACGATAGCTGCAAAGTCAATCTAAAATGGGGACAATTAGTGAGCAAGATGATCTAATGCTCTAATGTGCCGATCCACCATGATAAGTGACCAACCGTTTCTTCTTAATACCATGTATCAGCATACTGTTATCTAGCCTAGCTACACTGGCACATTGCTCCAGTCTATCAACCAAATATCTTCCCCTCTGTCCTTGTTTTCTACCATGGTCCTGGTGCTTCTTGCTGCTGGCCGCCATTGAGGTATTGGGGCATCTAGCTCTCTCAAATTACATTTTCCTTGGTGACCAAATTGGAGCATTTACTTCTCATTTGAAGATTGAGACTCATCCTTTCTATGCTGTTCTTTTTACTTACTAAATTAACCTGGTTCCTGAGTCTCATCTTAACCATAACCTTGTCTTCGACATTGTTCCTTGTTATGTTTTTTTCCCTTGATTCCTATGGTTCTACTTTGATATATGTTGACTCTTGAACGGTGTCCTATCCTACAGTTACATTCTCGGTTTTGTCTTTTCAGACTGTTATT
This sequence comes from Dendrobates tinctorius, assembly GCF_039654945.1. Lineage (NCBI taxonomy): Eukaryota > Metazoa > Chordata > Amphibia > Anura > Dendrobatidae > Dendrobates > Dendrobates tinctorius. Next base: position 62,092,724 of record NW_027361707.1, on the reverse strand, counting down.
TTGTTGATGATACTTGCCTACTTTTCTGACTTCTCAATAGGTCACCTAGACCCGGGGTATGTAACTAGGACAAGCCTACTTGCGGACATAAGTAACTGGAGATATATTAGACTCAAGCACCACAGTCTAGAAAGCATCAAAACAATTGTGGCTAAGAGGATTTATTTAAAAGGTGTGAAACATACACATAGACACAGAATTCATTCATAGAACCATTCATATAAACAGGACAGACATGAAGAACCAGCATCCCAATATTATATGATCTTCTCTTAGCTTTCTAGTCTATTTAAAGTCTATGAACACCTTGAAAAAAAAATATTGTTATACATGTTAATGCCCACCATTAGCAGTCTTCATTCCTCTGTTTAATTACAGACCTGCTGATAAGTGGTTTGCAGCATAATCTTTGAGATTGTTTTTTTTTAAGAGTGTCTCACCCAGTGGTAAATGCTAGATGTGAGGTCTGTGTGTAAAAACAATGATTCTGTCTTCATTTACTTCCATGTATCAGCACATGTCCAATATTGCATTGATTTCCTCTTTATTTGCTTTCCTCCCTTTCCATAACCTGTTTTCTCTGCCCTCTCTGAGACTGTACATGTTTTCTCCCCTTTGCACATTATGCAAATCTGTTTATAACACACTCCGCTTCCAGGCTATCATAGCTACTGTAACACTGAAAGAAGATTAGGAAGATACTAGGGACAGTTGTCAGAACTGAGCAGGAATTCTTATTTTCTCTCAGCTAGGTAAAAAATATTTCCAGAAGCATTTAATAAAAACTATTTGAAACACTTCTTAAATTTTCATTTGGGGTACAAATGAACAATCAAAAATATCTGCCTTTATTTTGGGGTGGGGGTGCTAAGTCACCATGTTTGCCAGAATTAACATAACTACAAAGCAGAATGACGTATGAAATTCTTCTGTAGATTAACTCTATAATAACTTTCTTCGTGACCCTATACATAATATTTCATCCACAGTTATTTAGTGTCCCATGAAAAGTTGACATTGCTTTTGATAATATGTAATTGTGGAATTGCTATAATATAGTCATGGCAGCTTTAATATCTGCAAAAGGAGAATCAAGAAAGACAAAGAATGAGCAATTTAAACCCTCCATGTTCCAGACAGGGCCTTTATATATAAATAAGAATTCTATGGATCGACTACGTACCCTATTGTACATATAGTATAATGCATTTCTTTTTGCTTTTATTATGAGCTGGCTTTTCAGTGTTTCAGATCTGATTCTACAGTAACAGCATGCTTTACAGCGATATCATTTTAAAAATAAGTGCTGCATTGTTCTGACATACAAATGGCGAAAACATACGCGTCTCAGTTACCTTATTATTTGGCTATGATGGTAATTGCATACTAAATATAGTTTATGTGAGGTCTGATCAAGCTTGCTGATATGTATTCAGCATGGCAATTAGCACTTGCATTTCTCAGAGTTTAGTTGTGAAAATTATTGGCTTGCCTGAATGTTCATCAAGCCAATTAAGACAACGAGACACACGTCACTATCAGATTCTGACAGTGAAAGCGGCTTCTTGTGCATAGGAAGGAGGCACAGGCTTAAGATGCGGATGAGAAGCTATTTGCTTGTGTGTTAATTGTATATGAGGCTTTTTGCATGTCTTTTTAGGAATTAAGAAATCATTTTACGAGGTATCAAAAGGGCACAAATTACAAAGAGGGGAACTTTATACAGGTTCCAGTGGGCATCAGAATAAAGAAATTATATAGTTATCATGTTATGCTAATCATCACAATTATGTCATCTTCTGTGCATCTGCTTGTCATTAGTGTCTACTAGGTGAGGGTACTGGAATGCCCCGTCTTTCAGATCCTCGCATGATCACAGCGGGATCGTCTGTCTCAAGAGACAAGTTGGCTGATCTAGTTGGGCAGTGACCTGGACGTTTGGTGATTGTGTAAATGAAGTGAAGCCTGTGCCAATCTAATGGCAGTGGCTGTAAGACAGAAAGAAGCCAAAGATACAAAGAGAAGTGGATAGAGAAAGAAGTAAACAACACACCATTATTATTCCAAAAAATATAGTCACCAATACCTTTTTTTTATGCTAACCCTACCATACTGCCTTGTGATCAAGACTGGCACTTATATCTATGTGGCAAGCAGCGACCTCAATAATTTACTGCAGGTATAGAATGCAGTTATAAAAGAAAATATTGCATGCCTGATCCACAAAATGATCCACAAAAGGCCCTAATCTAAAGGATGTATTAAATGATCACTGCATAAATTAATAGTACATGTAATTAAAAGAAACTTAGTAATAAATATTATCAAAGCAGAAAGAAGGGGGAATCCAGCCTCCCAGATATTCTGATAAAATCCAAAAACATTCATAATGAAAGAAAACATTAAAAACAGTTGCAGCTATAATACATAATGTTTTTGGATTTTATCAGAATATCTGGGAAGCTGGATTCCCCCTTCTTTATTCTCATTGTTCCTCTTTGGACCATAAGCTCCTGTGTCTCCGAAACTTCTAGTGCAGAGATGCACAACTCCAGTCGTCAAGGGCCACCAACAGTGCATGTTTTCAGGATTTCCCTAACATTGTATAAGGTATTGGAATCATCATCTAAGGCAGGGTTCCCCAACTCCAGTCCTCAAGGCCCACCAACAGATCATGTTTTCAGGATTTCCTTTGTATTGAAGCAATTATCACCTGAGCAATACTAAGGAAATCCTGAAAACATGATCTGTTGGTGGGCCTTGAGGATGGGAGTTGGGGAACCCTGATCTAAAGAAATCATGAAAACATGATCTGTTGGTGGCCGTTGAGGACTGGAGTTGTGCACCCCTGTTCTAGTGGGTTACATAACTTTACTCTCCTTGCATATCTTATTAGAGAAATATTCATCCATTTTCTTTTATGAGCCATGTTTTTACTCCCCCTGTATTCTCAACTCACCATTTACTCTCATAAAAAGCTAAAATCCATCTTAAAAAATGGGATGATTTGTCAGCTTTCTGCGGAATCAGATTACTGCTGCCTAGTGAAGTCTATGTAGAGGTGAGGTTTTTGGAGAAGGAGAGAGTAGATTGAGATAGATCTGCTTTACTGTAAGTGTGTTTTCTCACCAAGTGTTAGAGTCACAGCCGCACTGCTCAGTAATGACCTTCATGCTGCTTCTGATTTGTTAGAGACAGGGGAGAAGGAATCCATCATGTCTCTGTGTACATTTTATGGGAAACAGAATCATAGCAGCTAATCTCCAATTATTAGCTCACAGACTACTGAAAATTAGAAATGGAGCACGAAGCAGGGGGTGGAAAAGTAGTAAAAAAATGTAGGAGGAGTCAACTTATATAGTGGCCAAAGACCGTGTTATTCCTTAAGTTTATTTTGAAAAGACACCAAAAACTACAGCTATGTATTAAGTATGGTAAGACCATGAATGTAGATGGTGGTCAAACTCAAGTGGCAACACTAAGAAAGTTGATGAACTATGTAGAGTAAGAATGTCTCTATTTTAAATATATATATATAGTCACTCTTAAGTTCTAAAGTTTGAAAGGGCATAAATATTTAATTTTCCCCAAATGAGTGCTATAACCAAATTATCATAGTTGGAGGACCATTAAAAAAAATTGCATGGGGACTAGAGGCTTCACATTACTAATCTGGTATTGCAGGTACGTTGTAATGTACAGTACATATTATCAAATTTGTAACCTAAAAAAATCCTCTCCTAAATAAGATAGATTATTGCATACACATTAGTGTGAATACACGAGTATATGAACAGTATAAATACTATGTGTACATTACTATATACAAACATGAAAATATCTAATTTGCAGAAATTTTGAGTACCTGTATAGAGACAAATATACACATGAACAGTCATACATATATCAAAAATACCTATTGTATTGCCTTTCTCTCCATGTAACTGTCAGCTGCTGTATGCACAGTATTGTTCTACCAGTGGGTCATAACCTGGCAGCCGGCAAAGCAAAAATGCCTTCAGGCCTGAATGACATGATGTAATGAGGGCATGTCAAGTTTCATTCTCAGCAGAAACTCAACCTGGAACACACTATCATCTTAGAGACAAATTAAGCAAGTTTTGTAAAAGAGAAAAATATAAAAAAAAATGACACCCTTGGCATTTAGACGTCATAATATTTTTTTTTGACTAATGATTGATTATATTTTTTTCTATAAATACAAGTTTGGCACCCATTATTTGCCTTGTAGTGTTGTCCTAAATGACAATTTGCTGGTATCTAAATTATTCTTCAAAATTCGTGAAAATCAAAATAAGGAAGCATTCAGTTATCATAGATTTATCATAAAAAATATCATTTTTGCCATTTACATGCTGTGTTAACCAGTTCAAGACTGGGCTAATTTCTTCCACACATGACCAGTCCCAGTTTCAGGTTGTTTCATAAGTGCAGTTTTTTGTCCTCTAAAAAATTACTTGAGGCCTAATTTTTATGTCATTGTTATAGTTTTTATGATATCAGGGAAAAAATATAAAAAACATGGCAATAAAAGATCACTAAAATACATTTTACATTATATTTCCCTTTCATTAACTTTTTTATATATCAGACCTGTGTTTTGCTTTTCATGGAGGCAGGTTAACAAATAAAAATTTGGACTTGCATGGGCTTTCCTTTTTCAATTTTATTTTGACCTGCTAATTCCTTAATTTTTACATTTATTTCACATGTTGTGTCTGTCCTAAAGTCATCAAACAAGACCCTTGAAGGGAACTTAAAAATTTAAATACATGTTTTTTTTCTGTCTAATTTCCCTTGCAACTGGGGATGGGATATAAGTCCCAGTTACAGGATAAATTTAGCTTCCCGATAAGACTGCAGAGCTCATTTAGACCTTTAACTCATTTTCCTCTTGGCATCGATCTCTGGTTTAGGAGGAGGAAGAGCTGTCTGCACTTTCTAATCAATATAGCACAGCAATGTATATTCAAGATCAAGAAGGCAAGGATGGTAATAAGCCATATCTGCCTTCTTTATTGGAAGTTTGACAGCCTTGTCCCTGATAGCTCTCTCCTTGCTTGCTGATCATGTGCAGTTGATCACTATGCAATGATGTTTTAACGTTTCAAAACAAATTTTGGAAGATTTACTTATCTCAAATAGGAAGTATGACAGATCTCTTTTCATGAGCGCTATATCTGTGTGTGCAACACATGATTACAACAGATTTTTATTCATAGGAAATAATTAAACTAGGCTTTTAGTGCTGTAAGCAGAGATCTGAAATATTTTATACATTTTATAATTTTCATGATTAAAAAATTTATATTTTTGTAACTTGAATACATCTCCAAGTACCACCAAAAGGTGGCTATTTAGGCTATTTATTGATAGAGATGAGTGACTTTGCCTTTTTTAGGGTCGAGTCGGCTTTCATGAAACCCGACTTTCTCAAAAGTCGAGTCGAACGAAATTGGCCAACTATCGGGAAAAGTTGAAGGTCCAACTGAAACACGAAATCCAATGCAAGTCAATGGGGAAGCAAAGTCAGCAGGGAGTGGAGGACAGTAAACACACCTACATGCCGGACCGCTTTTTTAAAGTGCGCAAAATCTCTCTCTCTCCCCGGATGCTGCACAAGTCATCTCGTTGCCCACAGTGAATGTCCTTGCTCAGTGGCTGAAAAAAGTAACGTGCAAGCTTTCTGGGAAATCCGACCTTGGTGCTCGTTTTGCCGACCGCATGGCCGACTTCACGCTGTGGTCGGATTTCGGTCGGCGAAACCCGACTTTGCCATAAGTCGGCGACTTATGAATCTGGCCGACCTGGTTTGCTCAACTCTATTTATTGATATCTCAGGTACACAACACCTGTGGCAATTCCTGGTGCACTGACAATATTTCATCAGCTGGGGGTACTTGTGGACTGATGTTGAGAAAACACTGCCTTAGGTAATGACCAGTAGAAATAGAAAACGTGACCACTGCTCTCTGAAAAAAGCTACGACCAGTTGTCATTTCTTTTCCCCACATAGCAGTAAGAATAAATAAACTTTATTTAGCGTTGGCAGAAAATTCCACCATTTTTGAAAAGTTTGTATTTGGCTTCTTGCCTCAAAGAAACCTGATCTTGAATTTCTGCGACAACAAAAAATGATTGGTACTTGTTTTATGAATATAAGTATTTTACACAGAAAGTCAAGCCTAAATATTCCAAGCATGTGGTTATTCCTGGGCACTTGGAAGACCACAATGCTAGCAAACAGTACTGCAAGGTGGATGTGCATTAGTGAATGCAGAAATTCTGTGAAATTAAATACAAAATTAAATTAGTATTTAAATGTATAAATACATATTTAAGGTTTTCAATTTAAAAACACAGGCAAGGGATAATTAAAAATTAAGGAAAATATGTGTATTCACATGCTCTAATCTTTTAGGCTCCAGAGCAGGCCTAGACAGGAGCCAATATTATCTCATTGAGGCCCATGATTGTCTCCAGCTGGCATTGATTCCCAATATAGAGCTCCCTACTGGACTGTGCTGGAGCCACAGGGACTTTGAGAAGAGAAGTACATATTTATTTATTTTATCCATCTCTCATTTCTGTGAAATTGGACAATTCCTTTAAGATATAAAGTGTAACATTTTAATAAAAATAGAATATTTACTCCACCAAATAAAATACAACTAAGATAAATGAAATGTTTGATAATTGGGAAATGGGAATTCCATAGTTACAACATTTACAGACCCATTTTCTATCAGAGAGCCTTCAGAAATAATTGAATATTCCTGCTGCTTGAGTCAATTGACATCAAATTAGTTTAAATAAATCAATACAAGTCTTTTATAGTTGCACAGGTATGAACTTGTGGCAGTTAGTGTGGACATCTTTGAAAAATAGCCATATTTTGAGTGTGAGATTAGTTCTCAATTAATCCATAACCACTAGTGTGTGAAGACAGACAGGAAGGCCCCTGTGAAAGAAAAATATACTGGCCCAGGAGTGGACACAAACACAAGAGGACCCCTGTGTAAGTTCAGTACATTGGCCCAGGAGCGGACACAGACAGAAGAGGGCCCATATGTAAGATGAGTATATGGGCCCATGAGTGGACACAGACAGAAGAGGGCCCCTGTGTAAGATCAGTATATGGGCCCAGGAGCAGACACAGACAGAAGAGGGCCCCTGTGTAAGATCAGTATATGGGCCCAGGAGCAGACACAGACAGAAGAGGACCTCTGTGTAAAATCAGTTTATGGGCCCAGGAGCAGACATAGACAGAAGAGGACCCCTGTATAAGATTAGTATATGGGCCCAGAACTGGACACAGACAGAAGAAGACCTCTGTGTAAGATCAGTATATGGGCCCAGGAGCGGACACAGACAGAAGAGGGCCCTTGTGTAAGATTAGTATATGGGCCCAGGAGTGGACACAGACAGAAGAGGGTTCCTGTGTAAGATCAGTATATGGGCCCAGGAGCAGACACAGATAGAAGAGAGCCCCTGTGTAAGATCAGTATATGGACCCAGGAGCAGACACAGACAGAAGAGGGCCCTTGTGTAAGATCAGTGTATGGGCCCAGGAGGGGACACAGACAGAAGAGGGCTCCTGTGTAATATCAGCATATGGGCCGAGGAGCAGACACAGACAGAAGAGGGCCCTTGTGTAAGATCAGTGTATGGGCCCAGGAAGGGACACAGACAGAAGAGGGCTCCTGTGTAAGATCAGTATGTGGGCCCAGGAGTGGACACAGACAGAAGAGGGCTCCTGTGTAAGATCAGTACATGGGCCCAAGACTGGACACATACAGAAGAGGGCCTCTGTGAAAGAACAGTAGATGTGCCCCAATAGTATTTGGGCCCCTCTTTGTGTATTTCACAAAAGCTGGTTATTGTTTTGGAGGTCGTAGTGGCCCAATACATCTTGGGCCCCTGGATGGCTGCACAGGTTGTACCAATGGTTTGTCTGCCCCTGATAACCACAGGGATATGGAACATGATGATTAGATTCCCTTTTTTATATCTTTTTTTCAGTATATAACTCGATTCTACATGTTCACTTGAGCTTGGTTGTGTAGCTAATACCTGGAATGTAACTTGCAAACATTTCTAAAAACTTGGAGAAAGCCAATATAAATGCAAATATTTTGATAATGAATAATTGAGTATAAAAATACATTTAACTGATATTTGAGAACTATAAATTACTTAACGGAAAATAAACTCACAAGGATTGCTTTGCCTATTGGGAATCACAAACATGTTCCAGGGTATGTTCACTCTAGCACTGACTAAAAACAACCCTAACATTATCCTATGCATATTTTGTTTTTTTTCTTTTGCTGAAATTCAATTAAAAAGACAAAATATATTGGTAAACACAGGTTGCACTGATTATATTAGAACCCATGCACAAAGTGCTGTAAGCCATGGAGTAACTGTGCATTGCTAAAGAATTGCTCGGAAACATCTTAGTAGCAGAAGGCTATGTGCCCACATTGCAGAAATGCTACAGAATTGTTTGCAGCATTTCTACAACTCCCCGCCGTGGGTAAAACGCATGCGGAATTCTCATGCGTTTTCCCGCAAAATACAAGCGTTATGCAAATTTTTTTACATTGCGGAATTCAACCGCTTTTCCAAGCAATTTGAAGCATCGCTTGGAAAAGTGATTGACAGGTTGGTCACACTTGTCAAGCATAGTGCTTGACAAGTGTGACCAACTTTTTACTATTGATGCTGCCTATGCAGCATCAATAGTAAAATATAGAATGTTAAAAATAATTAAAAAAATGAAACATATGGACATACTCACCTTCTGTCACCCCCAGCGGCGCTCCCAGTCCTCAGCGGCGCTACAGGTCCATTCCAATCCCAGGCGTGATTTGCGAGAATGACCTTTGTGACGTCACGTGACCGTGACGTTGCAAAGGTCATTTTGTCGCAAAGCATGCCTGGGAAGCACCGCTGAGGACCGGGAGGATTCCGAGGGCCAACAGAGGGTAAGTATATCCCTATTTTTTATTTTAATGCCATTTTTAACAGGAATATGGTACCCAGGGCATGGAGGAGAGTCTCTTCTCCTCCAGACCCTGGTACCATCCACACATGAAACGCTCACTTTACGCATGGTGGGCATAGTCACAAACGTAAAGTGAGTGTTTCAATACAATCCTATGGCAGCAGAATCGCCACGATGCCACAAAATTAATGGACATGCTGCAGATTTTTCTCCAATGCCATTCCGCAGAGGAAAATTCTTCAGCATTGGCACAGCAACTGCGGAATTCCATAGGATTGCAAGGGATGTGTTTTAAATAGCGTTTTTTTAGCGCCTCCGCGGCAGCCCTTCCGCTGCGTAAACGCTTAACAAACGCAACGTGGGCACACAGCCTAAAAGAAAGAAAAAAAGAAAAGAAAAATAATCATCTATTTATTTTTCTCCAATGCTCTTTGACATGGTGGGCAGCAGTTCTATTTTTGTACTTCTGGACAAGATATGGCCTGTATCTGTTATATTTCAGTATTTTTAAGACATATTTTATGACTAAAAGAATTTTATAATGTTGAATTTTTATATCCCCCTATTAATTATGATGGAGAAATGCTATAAAAGAAGAAAACTGAAAACACGTGAACATTACAAAAACAGAATATTGATTTCAATAGGAACTGTGCATTTTTTATTTTTTTCAGTGGCGGTGAAATTTGATGCTGGATTGTTTGAAAGATTGCAGTTTATTTTTTTGGCACTTTTCTAAAAATGAGAGTCCAAAATGAAGTTTAATTAATAATGGAAACTCCAAACTACTCACATGTTAATGCCAAATTTGACCCTAGTCAATGCCATCAATTTTGATTATTTTTTCTCGAAAAATTACAATCTGTAAAAAGCACAGGTTAAAATTCCACTTGAAGAAACCCAATAACACCAAATCTGTACTGCAAAATGAATTTTATTGTCATACCGCTGGCAGAGTTGATCTGACTGAATCTAATCCACTCTTATTAGACTTTACCCATTATTTACTGTAAATACTGCGGTAAATCCAGAGACGTTTGTAGATGACCAATTTTGAGTGCGTCAATTTTATACTGAGCAAGAAAAAAGTTAGAAATGCAAAAAGTTTTTAGGATCACAATATATTTTTCCACCTCTTAAATTCATAACTTTTTTTTCTTTTCATCTTAGTTAAGGTTAGGAGTAAAGAGACGAATAATCAGATATTTCATCTTTTTTGAATAATGCACTAAAAGGAATAACATAGAGTTATATTCACTGGAGGTTAATAAAACTGTCTGAATTCATCGAGATATGACAGGAAGTGATTGTAATTTCACAGGACTACATTGGAAAAGTCAGTCTGCTAAAAACTTATTAGAAAGTCGATGGAAAGCAAACACTGATTTAATGCCAAATATACTTCCGACTAAACTAATTTACTTATGTTTAAAAAGTTGGATTGAGTTTGGAGAGTTGTGCTTGCTTTCAAGTTTTAATGAAATTTAATATAGAATAATTCTAATTTATTAATTTCTAAAGTTGAAAACATCAACATCACAGAGTGAGATGAAAGTATGATGTTTCTGTGTACAGTATTGCTAATGTTTGTGCAGAGTACATTGTACAGGAGAGCTTAGATAGTAACATCAATCTTTTCATAAATCAATAGTATTAGTGAAAATAAAGTTTGTCAATTATGTTATCTAAGGGATTATTCTTTCTCCACTTGTAATTTTTTGTCTCCTACACAGATCGTTCACTCTGGAAAGCGGCTTAAAATTGCTAATACTGTAGATCTGGCTGCAGTCGTTATAAAAGTCTATGGAGTGGGGGAGGGAGAAGGTTGAAAAACAAATACTGAGGCCTCTAATGCAGAGTGAAAAACTCCTAAATGTGCAGGATACCGGTTAGGTAATATCCCACAATAGTGCTATTCCTCAGTTACACAAATATGGCAGGTTTTTCTAATACATAAAGGAAAAGCTGACAGCACTCACTAAGTATGGACGCCCGCTCTCAATCCAAGGAATCCACTTGGAAAAGTAGCAACAATCAGCATAAATAAGAACAGCGTTCAATCCGGGTGTAGAAATTAAAAGAAACATTATTCTGCCATACAGATAAATACAACGTTTTGACCTACAGCAAGTCTTTATCAAGTATATATTGATAAAGACCTGCTGTAGTTCAAAATGTTGCATGTATCTGTATGGTGGAATAAAGTTCCTTTGAATTTCTACACCAGGAATGGACGCTGTTCTCAGTATTTTCTAATACATCATGTGAAAGTGCATTTACAACTTTAGGCTTCATGCTCTCAGCAAAATCATATGTGCAGAACTTCTATGGTGACAAAAAGAGGCCCAACAGATTCAAGCTATGAAGCCTTCGATGACCTGTAATTCAATAAATGATGCATTTGTATGGCAATGTATTACATAGGTATTTTTCCCTAGATGGTGCAGGCTACCTTCATAATATAGTGTCAGGTGAAAAATTGCACCGATATTTGCGAAACAATTGTTCTCCCTAACTAATATGTGTGGGACGTGATTCCAATCTCTTGATGATTTCACAATAATCTGTCATAAGAGGCATATGCTATATTTGTCAGTTTTGGGCCACCCAGTGGTTGTGATGTGCATTGCTAAGTGTCAAGGTCATTTCTATGCTAGATTTCTTAATAATTGGCTTGACTGAATATTCCCAATAGGTTTGATCAGTAGTGAATAAATTCGCGTGAATCTCAATAATGGACAGCTTGTAAATTTTCAGATAATAGAGACCCTTGCTGACCATAAGAGCTCATACTCTATAGGAGAAAGAGTGAGGAACCCACTGATAAGAGCTTACACTGTTATGAATGAATCACCGGAGGAGGAGAAATCAAAAATACAAGCTAAGTCCAGAAAACCGGAGAGGTTGGTAGCTATCAGATTGCAGACCCCTGATCCTATACACCACAACTAACAGTAGCCATGGGGGGTTCCTACGGTGCCCTAGACCCCTCGTCACAGCCGGAGAACTACATAAGCCTAAAGAAGGAAAGGGGAAATCTAAACTGCCCCAGAGCAGACCCCAAAGCAATAGACAGCCCCCAACATGTATTGTTGGTGAAAAACAGATGAAAACACAAACACAGACAGAAACACAGGCTGAGCAAACCATGGGGCCCAACTAACTAGATAGGACAGAACAGAAAAGATGCTGGCTGCAATCCGCAAAAAACCCTACCAAAAATGTCCCAACCGTCTGATAGGGAAAAAGGCCCTGAAGTCTCTAGACTTCAAAATCACTATATCAGCGCTCAGGTATATTCTGAAAACAGAGCAAAGAGATAAACTGATCAGAGACAAAAATGTAATTCAGCCAGTCCCAAACAGGACTGGCTGAATATAAACACTAAGGAAACCTGACAAAATCTCATGGAATAATAGCAGGGCAAAAACTTAGCTTTTAGTAGACAGGAACTAAACTGGATGCAAGAGCTCAGAGCAGAAAGGATCACCAGCAGCCCTGCAGGGCATCGGCTGCCTTATATCCACTTAGAAATTCCAGATGTCCAATCACACTCCGCCTGTTCAGATGACAGGTTCTTCCCATCCCAATCAATTTCACTACCTCTCTTCACCAGTAGAGGGAGTTCATCAGACATCAAAGGTGAAGGGGAGAATGAACTCACAACATTACACTGTACAGGAGGGAGAAACTTAACCAGTAACTCTGGAGATGAAAAACGAGTCAGGTACTGACCCCCACTGTACAAGGTATAATAATATCTAAGATGTGATAACTGGAGGGCATTATAAAGAAGCCCATGTGTCCAAGCAAAAAAACATTAGCCTACTGTCTGATGCTCCACGTTCCATAAATCGAATCTCAAATTGTTTGAATTCTCATGAAACTGCAAATTTCAGAAAATTTATACCAAGCTCAATCCTCCGCAGAACTATCCACTCATCTCTGGGCACAAAATATCAATGTGAATTACATTGCCTTTGAATTCAGAGTTCAACTTATAAAAATCTTGGGGTGTAGTAAAGTTTTGGTAACATTACTGATGACGCTAACCATTATTAAAATAAATTTTCATTTATGGATCTGGCTGAATTTTATTTTTTTTTAGTTACAAAACTATCCCAAATAATAATAAATACAATTATTTTGTTTAGTTTCTGTGGAAAGTGGGATATTTATTTAACATTAATATCTAACATTGATAATTTCACACAATAATGAGAAGCAAATTTTTGAAAAGATAGCAATGACATTTTCTCTTACAGGTACTGCATTATCATAATTGCATTTTTATAAATCAGTTTTTAATGTTTCTTACTTCACTGAAAAGATTTATCTATGACTTTGTCAAGGAAAATAGGATATTATGAAATAAATTATGTCTTATAAATTGGTCATTGACAAAATTGGTCATTACATTTTTCTATGTAAGTCTTCTTAATTGATTTAAAAAAAAATAAAATACAGAAAATGTAAGGCTTTCACACCTCTGTGTTCTCACTTGCTCATTTTCCCCCGAAGAACAAGTGTTACTGTGAGATCCATCTTAATTTTATTACACTTCAGATTCTCAGTGGATATTATGAGGATGTGTTGAGTTAAACATGCCCTGCTTCAAAGCTACAAAAATATCCATCAACATCTCCAAGATGAGCAGATTTGGTAAAATAGAAAATATTTTTCACATACTCATACATGCAATATTATAACATTGTAAATTTGTAACAAAACACCACCGAATTTGTAAGAAGACAGCACAGATAACAAAAATGATAAAAGACATCTTTCAAAAATAATGTTGGACAGGTCTAAATTTATGTAAAATCAAATCTCCATTTTTTAATATCAAGCTGTTTTGAAGTCCAAAATTTGGTATGTTTTTCAATCTTCCAGAAGGTGTAACACTGAATAACGTGCCGTAAAATTGTCGGTAAATTGCATGAACAGTGAAGTAGTGCTTGACAGTTTGACCTAAAACTACATCCGTTCTAATAGTAGATTAAAAAAAAAACAAATCAAACATTAGGCTTTGTCATTTTTAAAAATGAAAATTATTCAACATCTTAAGTCTTTGATTTGCAAAAGTGTGTGTGATCATGTGCTTTTAGTATCTAATATGCAGCAATAACTACATCTAAACATTTCAGGTAATTTTGATGTTCTGGTAAATTATGAGCAGTGGTTGCAATCCTGCCACACACACCTTTGTTGTTCAGTGTCCCCTTGATGATGGACTCATGAACATTAACATCAGCTAATGTAAGAGAGGTGTTTAGCAGTTACTTTGAGTTGTGACCTCATGAAAGATTATACATCTTGCTCTTGGGATGATCTTTGTTGGTCAACCCCTCCTTGGAAGATTAATAAAGGCTTTGAATTCCCTCCAATTGTACAAAATCAAAATCTTTCTGATTATGGATTGACGGAATCTAAATTCTTTAGAAATAGTTTTGTAACCTTTTTTTTAGCCTGTTGAGCATATGCAACTCTTTTTTCTGAAACCTTCAGAAATCTCTTTTGTCTGTGCCATGATAGAATTCTATATACATGTTAAAAAAAACTAAGGTTTTTTGCAGTTTTTTATTTTAAGATATTTGTGTTTTGTGCCAGGCCTAATTCTATATACATGTGTTGGGAAGATGAGACTTTGATAGATTTTTCATCATTAAATAAAAGAGACTACCCACTTATATCTGATTGACATCCCATTGATTGAAAACAGCAGACTCTATTTTGACTTTCAAATTATATTCTAATCCAAAAGATTCACATCCTTTTGGATCTCACAAACATGTGATAGACATTTTCTTGATTTTAAAAATTACAGTCTAACATTTTGGCTAGTTTGTTTGATTTCTTTCTCTTATTCAAATTTTCAGACTGTAATGTAGTTTTATGTCAAATTGATGAAAAAACATGGAAAATTTCTTAAAGATACACAAATTTTCAAGCATCACTGTAAGTATATTCAGTTACATTGCTACATTTCTTTTTCCCAGAAATGAAAGTCCCGCCTCTGAGAGAAAACAGCCTGAGAGATGCAAAACTTTTTTATTTGTTTCTCTTAATAAAAGAAAAAAAATTAAGATAATACTCCAACTAAAATGGGATACATTTATTAAAAATATGAAAAATGATTAAATTATATAATAATTGGTATTATCAATAGAAAAATCTAGTAAAACAAAATGAAATGAAATCATTTATCTTTTTTGCTTGGTGAATGTCTTTAATATAATAGCAAAAGAGTAAATGAACTTTAAAAAAAAACTTGATCTCTGCCATTGTTCAATATTTAATACACATACAAAAAAGGCTGTCCTAAATCAACGTAGGGTAATAACACTAAATAACAATTTGCCAAAGGCAAGTAAACCCTAACTAAAGACCTAAAAGTTGTATTAACTTTATTAAGCTACACAAGGAAAACTTTACAAACTAGCACTAGACAGTGTGGTATAAGGGACACCAATAAGTCAATGTTTAATTGTAAATTGAACCGACATCCTATAGGATACTCATAGTCCCGTTATTGTAGTCAGTAGAAGGCATATGGCTACAGGTGCAACCACTACCTACTATACCATATTCATCGCCATATCAGCCTACTCTGTGTTAGCTAAAAATTGCCCTAAGACTCCCCGACATGTTTCGCCAGAGAACTGGCATCATCACGGGATTGCCAATCAGAAGTGGAGATGAGCAGATCGTTTGAAATCTGATTTTATCGGCTTTGCTAAATTTTCACCAAGAATTTGATTTGCATTTAA
Organism: Dendrobates tinctorius; assembly: GCF_039654945.1. Lineage (NCBI taxonomy): Eukaryota > Metazoa > Chordata > Amphibia > Anura > Dendrobatidae > Dendrobates > Dendrobates tinctorius. The sequence continues at coordinate 62,076,923 of NW_027361707.1, read as the reverse complement.
TGAATTTGCAGGCAAATCATTATTGCGCAAAGCTTCTATCTGAACGGTAAAACATGTAAAACACTCTTTGTTTTGGTAATCAGAAAGTGAGAAAGATGTTTTGCTTCACTGTGATCTGCACAATCCACTTACCAAGTGAATCTGAAGAGGAAATCCAAATGTGCCTTACAAAATTACTCGTTCTTCTCCAGCATGCAAGCCCTGGGTCTCCTTGATTTCAGATAATCCAGGTATGATAATCCTCTCAATAAACTGGAATTGACCATGTGATGTCATACTACAACATTATGGAAAAGCTGGAATGGTGGCGCAAAAAATCATCAGCCTTGTCTCTAATGCTTCAGTAATGTAGGAAATTGTGCCGATCCCCACAAATTGAATTACAAAGTGTTAGAATTCAAAGCCCTAGAAAGTCCATTAGCAAATACACTGCTCTGCTCATGCTCTGATAATTAACTGAGTACTTCTTTTCCTTGGTTTAGATAATTAATGGGGGTCTAAGAACTCACCCCCAATGATGAAATCTTCTAAACTGTTGCTATCACATATCAAGTTTCCCAAAAGTTTTGAAACCCTTTAACATAAACATATTTCTCATTTATATGTTTGAGTTTTGAGAAAGTAATGTTGGAATAATCTTAATAAAAATATTTATAAATAAAATTACATATTTATAGAATATTTTACATAATAACTAGTATATATTTAGAAAAAGATTGTTTACTATATTCTTTTGCATTTAGGAGAAGAAAAAATCGACAATAGCATTAACCACTAATAACCTGTCATTTCATAAGACAAGCATTACACCAGTTTTCAATTCAACTATTTGCTTTTAATTCTAATTAGCAATGTGTTGTGGATGAACTTGTCTGTGCTTCCTCCTGTTTATCATAACATACTTGTAGATGGAATGCAACACCATCATTATTAATTAGTGGCTGAAAAATGGTAACATAAGGAATGGAAGTATATCCCACTCTTTTTTACTTTTATACCTTCAAACTCAAATTAAATGAAATGTAAATAGTGCAATACTAGGACCTGACTTTTACCTATATGACCAGACAGTTAGTTATGTGCAGTAATATTTCACAATATACCATGTTTATAAAATGCTCCTGCCATACACATTCCTTAAAGTGACAGTATTTAAAAAAAAATGTTTGAAAATGTTTCATCTAATTTTTCCATTAATGATAACCAATAAGATACTGGTAATTATACTGATTTACAACATAGAACAACAGGTAATTATACTGATTTACAACATAGAACAACACCTCATTTCCATGACACAACCATGTTCAATAGGATTCTTTTTTAGGGGTGTCATATGCACCCGGAAGAAGCCAGCTGTGAAACGTGCATTGGCGGTGTGGGGAGTCCACGTTCCTACTTATTTGAGGCATAGTAATATGGCCATATTTGTTTGACATTTAAATCCTCTCACCATGATTGAATTTTAACCTTTGGCCATAGAGATTGACATTCTTTGCATATGTGTAATGGCAGTGTTATGATCATGTCTTAGGTCTTCTGATTGGCATTTGGGGTTATATATTATTTTTTATATATATAAAAAATGTTTGGTGGATGAGTTTTAGGATTTTGTTCATTTCTCTCCCCCATATGTTTAATTGAATATTTTCTTACCTCATCCTCTATAGTCTTTTGCATTTTGATCTACCTCATTTATAGTGACCTATGTTTCTTTAGCTATTTGTGCTTAACCCCTTAATGTCCAATGACGGACACAGTCCGTCATTAGACATATCCCCTGCTTTGATGAGGGCTCCGGCGCTGAGCCCACATCAAAGCCGGGACATGTCAGCTGTTATGAACAGCTGACATGTGCCCGCAATAGGCGCGAGCGGAATCGCCATTCACCCGCGCCTATTAACTAGTTAAATCCCGCTGTCATAGCTGACAGCGGGCATTTAAATAGCACTTCAGGCCGCCGGGCTGGAAATGACGTCATCGCCGATCCCCGTCATGTGATCGGGGGTCGGCGTCATGTGGCCTAGACAACCAGAGGTCTCTATGAGACCTCTATGGTTGTTCCAGGCATATGGCTTTCAGCGCCACCTGGTGGTTGAAGCTGAAAGCACAAGAGTAAATTTGCTACATATGGGCGATCTGTTCATCGCCCATATGTAGCAGAGCCGATCGGGTTGCGCATGCTTCTAACCTCCTATGGAGGCTATTGAAGCATGCCAAAAGTAAAAAAAATGTTTAAAAAAAAAAATATTAAAAAAACCTAAAAGTTCAAATCACCCCCCTTTCGCCCCAATCAAAATAAAGCAGTAAAAAAAATCCCACATACACATATTAGGTATCGTCGCATTCAGAATCACCCGATCTATCAATAAAAAAAGCATTAACCCGATCGCTAAACGGCGTAGAGAGAAAAAATTAAAAACGTCAGAATTACGTTTTTTTGGTTGCCAAGACATTGCATTAAAATGCAATAACGGGCGATCAAAAGAACGTATCTGCACAAAAGTGGTATCATTAAAAATGTCAGCCTGGCATGAAAAAATAAGCCCTCACCCGACCCCAGATCACGAAAAATGGAGACACTATGGGTCTCGGAAAATTGCGCAATTTTTTTTTTTTTTAGCAAACTTTGGAATTTTTTTCACCACTTAGATAAAAGAAGACATAGACATGTTTGGTGTCTTTGAACTCGTAATGACCTGGAGAATCATAATGGCATGTCAAAAGTACAACTCGTCCCACAAAAAATAAGCCCTTACATGGCCATATAGACGGAAAAATAAAAAAGTTATGGCTCTGGAAAGAAGGGGAGCGAAAAACAAATGCGAAAAATCGAAAAAAAACTCCGGTCATTAAGGGGTTAATTATTACTGTGAATCTCCCCTGTGAGGCACTCTGCTATATTTTAGTAAATATTTTTAATTAATTTTCAATAAAGTTTATTTTATTTAAAGCTTTTCTATTGATCTCTTCATAATTTTATGGTATTATTTGGTACCAAAAGGTGTGATTATATTTGATTTGAAGAGCCATTATGAGTTTGTGGACACCGTCGTGGGCTTGTGACTATGTACTAGGCACACCAAGTGTCATATAGAAGTTTATTTGTGCACTGTTAGTACTATGTGCAATTGACAGGTTCTATGGAGCCATAGTTCAGCCTTCAAAGAAATCTGTTAGCACATTTTTATTATGTAGTCAGAAAACAGCAGGAGATGTAGGCTGAAATGCATTTTTTAAACTGTGTGCTGTTTACTTAGAATGAGGATTTTATCATTAGGATCTTATCACTGCTGGGACCAGCTGCCTCTTGCCAGTCTTCATGTGTATGGGGACCTGTGAATCTTCTCTTTGACTAAAATCTATATCTTTACAGAGGGGTAGGGTCCTGCTATGTATTTCAGTCCAAGAGAGGATTTTCAGGTTCCCATACACATGAAGACTTTAGTCTAAGAGAGGTTTGGCAGTGTTAGGTCCTGGAAAACGTGAATCGCCTTAACGTGGCTTCTAGGTACACATGAATTGGCCAATTTATGCGCTAATCATTCTCAATTGTTCATATTTCTAATGCAATTATGCAGTTCAACTTTCAGAGTGTTGCCTTATTTATTTGATTATATATGAGTTGGTGACTCTAGGTAAGAACCTGTTCACATCTAGTCTATATTTGGATGTGATGGTCAGCTTTTTTAAAATTTGTATTAAATAGCAGTAGTAAAAAAGGTAAACTCAGTTTTGGAATTTATTAAGAGAAGCATAGAGTCTAGATGATGTGAAGTAATTATCCCCCTCTACTCTTGCTTGGTCAGGACTCATCTGGAATACTACAGTATGTCCAGTTCTGGGAAACACATTTTAAAAAAGACATTGAAAAACTGGAGCAAGTTCAGAGAAGAGCTACCAGGATGGTGAGCGGACTGCAAAGCATGTCAAGCGAGGAATGGTTAAAGGTCCTGGGAATGTTTAGCTTGCAGAAAAGAAGTATAAGAGGAGACTTAATAGCTGTCTACAAATATCTGAAGGGATGTTGCAGTGTAGAGGGATCCACATTATTCTCATTTGCACATGGAAACATGATATGCAATGGAATAAACCTGAAAGGCAGAATGTGCAGGTTAGATGTTAGAAAAAGCTTAATAGTGAGGGTGATCAATGAGTGGAACAGGCTGCCGCAAGAGGTGGTGATGGTGAGTAGTGATGAGCGAACGTGCTCAGATAACGTGTTATGCTAGCATGCTCAGGTGTTATCCGAGTATCTTGGGCATTCTTGGATAATATACCAGTGTCCACGATGACTCTAGAGGACTTTTATAAATATAACGTACTTTGATTCTATGATTCTAATCGTCACTTGGTTTCCTTTAACCCTAGAACACATACCTGGGGCCTCGCAGGCCTGCCAGGTTACTTGTTTTCTATTTTCTGTAAAAGTACTTTAGTTAGAATTTTGAAAATCTAGGTAATCCTCAGGTATATAGTTGTTAGTAATTTCCAGTTATTCATATATTTTTATGTTACAGACATTTCGGTATAACAACCTTTTTTTGGGACTACCCCATATTCACGCACCTGGGGCCTTTTAGGCCTGTACTAGGTTTACATGGGATACTCAGTCTTTTTGTCTGTATTCTTGCTGGGGAAGAACTTTTATGACTCTGCTATTGCTGGGAAGAGTGTGGGTTCTGCATGACAACATGGTCATGTGATCTTGGAAGGGAGGCTCCCTCACAAAGTCATGTGTCTCTGACCTCATCGCAGGTCTTTTTGCCCTAATTGCTGGAGAGACTTTGGAAGAAGAAGTCAGCTTTCTTTTGTCTGGAAATATAAACTTTCTGAGCTCCAAAACCAGAGGCTTCTACTGCACTACAAGAAAGTGATCTGTTGGAGGTAAGAGGAGGGGGGCTGCACTTTACCTGCTTTATATGGCTTGGTGTGCTGGGACCCTAACAAAGAGTCTTATCACATGCTGTTTACAGTGCACAAGCCTGATTGTAATCTTTTTTTTTTCTTTTTAGCTTACTGACATCTAAAATTACAATGGCACAGTCTACTTCCAGGGGATTGACTGACCATGAAATCGAGGTGATTGTTTTCAATAGTGATGAAGAAAGTGAAATTTCTTTATCTGATGAAGAGTACATGCCACCAGCTAATGTATCAACTTCATCGTCCAGCGATTCTTCAGATGATGAAGAAGTAGTGGATCCAGCAGAACGTTCAAATAGAACATCTAAAACGAATATTTTTTGGAACAGTACTGCTGCGGCTCCTGCACGCACCCCATCACATAACATTATCAGAGTTGCTCAAGGAGCTGTCGGAATTCCCCAATTCATGTCCAAAAGAGATGTTTTCTGTAAATTTGTTTCGGATGATATTGCAGATGAGGTAGTTTTGTGTACTAACGTAGAAGGAAAACGTATCGCGTCAGGAAGAAAAAAAACATGGAAAAATATAACTAAAGAGGAACTATATGCTTATATTGGCCTTACTCTTCTGGCAGGGTCGACAAAATCATACGATGTTCCAATCAGAGAGTTATTTCAGAACCCATTTGCAGATCCACACTAAGCTACTATGTCCATCAATAGATTTGAGGGTATTCGGAGATGCCTTCGTTTTGATGAAAAGAGAACTCACCCTGTGAGATTGGCAACCGATAAATTAGCCCCTATTAGCTATGTCTGGAATCTTTTTATCAAGAACTGTACAAAGCTTTACCATTCCAGTGATAATGTGACAGCGGACGAGCAACTTCTTGCCTTTAGGGGACATTGCAAATTCATTCAGTATATGCCCAGTAAGTCAGCTAAGTATGGCATAAAAATTTTCTGGATGTGCGATTCAGCAAGCTATTATGGGATGAATGGTCTGATTTACTGTGGCAAAGAAGCTGATGCTCCAGTCCAGAAAGACCTATGTTCCGACATAGTAAAAACACTTGCTCTACCAATTTTCAATTCAGGAAAAAATATTACAATGGATAATTACTTTACCAATTTTGAAATGGCCAACTTTTTGCTTCAAAAACAACTTACACTTGTTGGTACTATGAGGCCAAACTGCCGCGAAATTCCTCCAATCATGAAGCACAATGCACAGCGAACAATCTACGAGAGTGTATTCGGTTTCTGCAATCAAGCAACAATGGTGTCTTATAAAGCCAAGAAAGAAAAATCCGTGATATTACTGAGTACAGTGCATCACGATGGAAGTATTGACACCAATGACAGGAAAAAAAAACCTGAAATCATACTGCATTATAATAAGACAAAAGGAGGTGTCGACAAGATGGACGAAATGATTGGAGAGTATTCGTGCAAAAGGCAGACTAAACGTTGGCCTGTTGCCCTTTTTTCCAATATCCTTGATGTGTCAGCCCTCAATAGCTACATTGTTTATTGTCAAACTAATCCAGAATTCCATGCCAACAGGAAAGACAAGAGACGTCTATTTTTGACAGAACTTTGTTATGAACTTTTGATGCCTACTATGATGGAGAGAAGCAGCATGATATGCTTATCAAGGCAAACTGCAGAGGCAATGATCCGATGTGGAATACGCTTTCTGGAACATACCGAAATGCCTATAGCATAAAAATATCTGAACAACTGGAAATTACTAACAACTATATACCTGAGGAATACCTAGAGTTTCAAAACTCTAACTAAAGTAATTTTTCAGAAAATAGAAAACAAGTAACCTGGCAGGCCTGCGAGGCCCCAGGTATGCGTCCGCCAGCCTTAGCTGGGGTCACCAGGAGGTCAGATCCATTACGGAATCCCATCCTGGCGGACCCCAGCGCTAGTGGGAATGCATCCTTACTTTGCAATAAACTTTGAAAAGTGTTTTTATTTGAGTTATTCCATGATAATTGTAAACAGGCCTAAAAGGCCCCAGGTGCATGATTGTGTAGATTTCTATGGGTATGCGTTCTAGGGTTAAATTGAAAATTTCTTTGTTTTTGCTTACTGGATTAGTTTCAAATGGAAGAAAAGGGATGGGTAATTAATGGATACATTTCCCATTGACTTAAATGTTAAAAAAATTGATGCAACTTAAATCAGATTTTTTAGATGGAAAACAAAACTGCACAACTGTTTTTTAATGGATTGCTGCTGGAAAAATTCTAGCAGATGATTACTGGACATATGGACATAGCCTAACATTAATAAAACTTAGATGTAAACCTTCATTTTAATTTGCTTTCAATTGCTTGCTGTCAAGTCTGATCTGTCAATAGTTACAAACTACAGGAAGGATTACAAGATTTGGGGGCTTGTGCTTACTGGCCTTCTCTCTCTTAGAGCAACAGAAACTCTTCCTCCATGGAACTCATGGAGCCCAGAACAGCGCACAGTAGTGGACTGCTGGATTTTTGTCATGCTGGATCTTTTTCTCTTCTGTCATTCTCATCTCATTTTCACATACTTGTTCATTCATAAAATCATATATATATATTCAGCACTTCTATTTTACCTTTCTCTCATCCTCTAAGACATTTTCATGATGTTTGCTAGCTCTATTCCCACCAATTCCACTTGTCACCTTGTGTCTTCTAGCATATCAACTATTCTCTTCTCCCCTTTACTCTTCCTACCAATGTCTTATTGCTCCATCCATACCTATTTCACTTGCCTCCTTGCTTCATATAGCACATTAGCACTATTATTGTCCTGCTCGTTTTCGACAGCCTAATTTGTTTGCAATAATTGTCTCACTTGCATTTCTGTTGCCTACAAGACTCTTACAGCACATCATTAGTATCAATTCAGGCATAAATTGAATAAAAATAATATATGGAATCATACTCCCATTTTATCGCTCCATGCAGCTCCAATGCAGGCTGCTTCCGAGGTCAGCATCGGCCCTGGAGGCAGTGTCTGCCATGTACGGATGTCACAGCACTGCTACAGCCTGAAATTTTCGGTAGTGATTATTTGACTAGTAAAGTGTGTAATTCAATGATAGGCTGTAATGGTGTTGTGACTTTTGAATGGAGCAGACACTGCTTTTAGAACAAGGGAGAGGCCTGTGCTGGATCCCCAAAGGCACTGGAACTATGCCTCTATTTATTATTTTTAATCAATGTATGTCTAAAATACTATAGGAGAAGCCATTTAACTGCCATTGGGCTCAGGACCTTATCCAGTAATTGACTACAAGGGTCAAGCTGAAAAAAATCCTATTTGACCTGACTTTGCCACCGATTACTTGCATCTAGAGTCTCTTGCATTTGGGGTGCTTCAAAATTAACCTACTGGATCTTATTAATGATAAACCTCCTGGGTGTGCAATGATTTATCATTTCTATTTTTCGAACTGTTCATTGGTGTTAAAGTTTAATAATAGCATTGCTAGCAGTACTGTAGAGCCCAAAACGCTATGACTCTTGGCTTAAGATAATACATAGAGTCCCTGATTATGCACTCCGACTTCACTAAGTTCAGTGTGCAATATGACAGTGTGTCGAAAAGGGATGGCTGAGGTGGAAAACTGCTTTCTTATGGATTCGTGATTAATTGATGTATGTATCAGGATTCAGTAAGATATATGCCTCTCATCATCTTAATTGATGCTAGCATTGCACTTTTTTTCAGCATTTTAGTGACTTCTTTATCACCCTGCAGTAATACAGACAAGAAGAGTATAATTTTCTGTGTTGAGTTAATCTGTGTCATAGTTTGGTTCCATGCACTGCGGGCTTTAGATATGAAGATGTCTGGAAGTTGCTTTAATTTTGAGAAGCACTGCAGCAAGATTCTAATTACAGACTGTGGGATATCCGCACTCTCGTTAATAAAGTGAAATTAATGCAGCTATAATGTCAGGCTTCTCAACTTGGAAGGGTGATGAATGATCTGGAATTTGTTTATCAAAAATAAACAAGTGCCATTCGTGGTAATGTTCTGACTGAGTCAAGGGTATGAGATAAAAAGCCTGAAATAGTTCTCCACTGTGCTCCAATGTACCGTATAAGGGAAGAAAAGTACAAATAGATTTGGATAAGTATGACTGTAGGATGCTTTTTTAGTGATGCATTTAATTATGTAAATCAAAAAGTTTTGACCTAAAGGGAATCTGTCAGCAGGATTTCTCACACCACAGTATTTATTTGCAGTTTTAGCTCTTTCAGAGACAAGTCTAGCAATACCTTTACTTGACCTGTGCATTTCTCCATTCCTGTCATAGTTTGCTCAGCTTGTGGGATTAGGTAGTTCAGAGTTTAATCTGGACTGCCTCACTATGGGATTCTGGGAGGCTTCTTATAGCCTCATTGTGGGGTCATTCCTCGTCGCTTATACTTTGACCCTTGGCCGAGTGTGTGTGACCCTGGTGTGTCTGTGCTTTATGCCTGTGCTACTTTATGCTTGCTTGGTTTTGATATGGTTCTGTTCCCATTACGAGTTCTGCTTGTCCCTCCTGTACTACGCTGCCCTCTCCGTGTATGACTCATTGCCTACGTCCTGACTAGTCTCTGCTCGACTCTCCAGTACCACGCCGCCCTCTCCGTGTATGACCCCGTTTGTCCAACCTGAGTTCCCCTCTCCTCTACTCCAGGGTCCTTGTAGAATCCTGCATTCATCTTCAGCAGCAGGACGCTAATCCCCGCCCCATGTGGTCACATGATCGTAGGTCCTTGTGCTTCCTACTACCTTCAGGGTCCCAGGTCTCGTCCGCCTGAGCTTTCCCTGCAGCATCTGACCCGGGCCCTCCCACAGTGTGGGTGAGTCACCCTGCTTGGCCGTGGCAGTTCGCCAGCGCTGACAGGATCCTGATAATTCCTGAGAAACAATCTATTAAAGTGATATGCAAATGAGACTGTAGAACTGAAGCCTCTGTCACTTAAGCTCTATTGCCTGCCCAGCACTGCCTTTTTCTGATTGGATAATGGCTCAATAGCCTGAAATCACACAGGATAGAGGCTTTTAGTCAAGAAAGAGAATAGACACTGGGTTGAGAATAGAGCTGGAGTGACCTAGACTTCCAATCTACGATAGCTTTTCAGCCTTATTTGCATATCTAAGTAAACACTGATTTCTCAGTAATGGAAGAACAAACTATCCATGTACAGGTAATGCAAGTAGGCAAATTTTAGATATGCAGTTAGGTGACGCAATCTGTCACAATTCAGCAGTTTGCAGTCACATAGAGTGATAGATTGAGAGATTTTTGTTCTAAGTTTGGACAAGGTCTATAAGGTTTGATTTATGCTGTGAATAATTTGGACGTCTGCTCTGAAATCTGAATTATTTTAAGGGGTCTGGTCCTGGATGTAATTAGGGGTCTAAACTTTTTTAGCCAGTTGGTTAGTACTCTATATTTATTTTTGATTATTAGGTATGAATGGATCATGTGGGTTGGTGTCTGTAATTAATTTTTTTCTGTGTGGTGTCTGAATTAACTTTGAAGTCTGTAGTCTAAATTAATTGTGGATCCTGAAATGTTACATATGAATTAGTTATGGTGCTTTTTTTTCTTTAAACATAATAATAGGTTGAGGTTCCTTATAAGCTTAAAATCTAATATTTTACATTGGTAGACTGGAAGTTTTGGCTCTTTATTTGTAGATCATTATGACATGCTGGGACTTACATTCTAAGAACAGTTGAAAAACTTCAACTCGAAGCTTACTAACACTGTATGTGCAAAATTATTGGGACACCAATATATTATTCCCAGAGGAGATTTTAGGACATCCCCTAGTAAATCCAAAGGTATTGCAATTCAGTTGCCCCCCTAACAGCTTATAGTCTTCTGGGAAGGTTTCTTATTAATCTTTGGACTGTGTGGAAATATTTGCACATTCATCCAGAAGAACATCTATGAGTTCAAACTTGCAGGTTGGATAAGAGGACCTGGCTCCCATTAGCTGTTTTAGTTTTCTTCAAATATGTTCAATTGGTTTGAGGTCAGGACTATGTCATGTTCTTCCACACTACACTCCTCAACCATGCCTTTATGGACCTTGCTTTGTGCACTGGGGAAAAAACATGTAAGAATAGAAAAACGTTTCCCCAAACTGTCCCCCCAAAGTTAGATTCATACAATTGTCCATAATGTCTTGGTGTGCTTAAATATTAAGAATTCTCTTCATTGGAACAAAGATACCTATGCCAATCGTTGAAAAGTTGAGTGTAAAAATCAACTAGCAGGAAATTCAATTGAATGCTCAGGAAAAGAATATATGCATATCTAACTGTAAAGATGTGACACACAGGGCAACATGTAGCATAAGTTGTTCTATTTTTTATGCTAATAAAAGCATGTAGAACTTCTAAGAAGATTTGATCGTATCTTAAAATGGGCAATCAACTAAATTGAGCTTAAAACAAAACAGAAGAATTTGATGTGAGCTTTATGTTCAACAAAAAATGATTAAATATCCTACTTCTTCACAAAAGCAGAATAAACATATTTCCACGCAAACTTCATTAAAATGAAATCTTCAGGCTAACACTTGACAGCTTTCTGACTGATCATTATGGTGTTTAGCGGAGGTTTAGCAGAGCACAGCTTGACATTATTCTCACACTATACTGGTTGACTGTGATAAATTTGAAATATTCAGTATCACATGGACTCATTTGCTAACATTAGCTCTGCCTCATATTTAAAACGTAGTGCAGGCAATCATAATGCTCTTTATAAGATTAAAGCATATTACGTATGGTACTGTATGTTTTACCAAATTATACCCTTTACTAATAATGAGACTCTTTGCCTCTGACCTTTTCATTAAGAGCTAAAGGCACAATACATTGAAAATATTTGAGATTGACAGGTAAGTATATATAATATCAAAAGGCTGTATAGTATAGTATACAGGGTGGGCCATTTATATGGAAACACCTAAATAAAATGGGAATGGTTGGTGATATCAACTTCCTGTTTGTGGCGCATCAGTACATGGGAGGGGGGAAACTTTTCAAAATGGGTGGTGACCATTGTGGTGATTTTGAAGTTGGCCATTTTGGATCAAACTTTATGTTTTCCAATGGGAAGAGGGTCATGTGACACATCAAACTTATTGAGAATTTCAGAAGAAAAACAATGTTATGCTTGGTTTTAACGTAACTTTATTCTTTCATGAGTTATTTACAAGTTTATGACCAATTATAAAATGTGTTCAAAGTGCGGCCCATTGTGTTGGATTGTCAATGCAACCCTCTTCTCCCACTCTTGACACACTGATAGCAACACCGCAGAAGAAATACTAGTCTAAGGGGATCATATTCCTTGTAGGAATGCTCGGACCTGACACCCATAATGTGGTGGTGCGTCATCTTGCTGGAAATACTCAGGGAACGTGCCATCTTCAGTGCATAAAGAGGGCAACACATCATCATGTAGCAATTTCAGATATCCAGTGGCATTGAGGTTTCCATTGATGAAGAATGGCCCCACTATCTTTGTACCCAATGCACCACACCATACCATCAATTATGGGTGTCAGGTCCAAGCATTCCTACATGAACAGTTTCCTGGAAAGTGAATTTGTCAGTTGAATGGCCACCAAGGTGTCCAGATGTGACCACCTTAGACTTTTATCTTTGGGGGTCATCTGAAGGCAATTGTCTATGATATGAAGATACGAGATTTGCAGCATCTGAAACAATGAACACCAAAAGCCTGTGCTAGCGTTTCTGTTAGTTTCTTCCCTCCAATATACTAATGTGCCACAAACAGGAAGTTGATATCACCAACAGTTCCCATTGTATTTAGCTGTATCCATATAAATGGCCCACCCTGTAGTACAGTATAGCACAAATAGCAGAGTATAATTTAAAGCATTATAACTAGAGATGATTAAATCTTTAGAAATTTAAATTTGTCAACTTTTTCCTCAAAATATTACATAGAAGGAAATCAAAATTGCCACAAATTGTAGGTACTCTGAATTACCCTGAAAAAAGTGTAGCATCTACAACTCCTTTCAAGCTCTTTAATGCAAACACATTCTTAGTAGTGTAAAAAATTAACTCCAAATATAAAGTTGTAGTTAAACAAGTGGTAACCATTCTTCTCTGCTGTTTTGTCACTATGTACATAGTATATGATAACTTTTTGTCTTTTCCCAGTTTTTATTAATAAGCTGTGAGCTGTAACATCCTCTAAATAAATAGATTGCCCCTGAAAATGGCTGCTGCATTCCCTGCCTTGACTTTTATACAGGCTATGAAAGGCTGATAGGATGCACACTGTTATATGCTATATTATGTGATGTGATTACTCCAAGGTTACACCTGAGGGCATGTCAGTTTTCTCTGACTGATGCAATCTTCTGTATGGTATAAAATAGCAGCAGGCATATTTGTTGATGAGTGCTAATTGAATCCAAAATTGTTAGAATTTGACTGGTCTGGGAATAAATTCCGCTCAGTCTAAGGTCAAATGACTGTTTCTCTCCATCCAAGAAAAAACAGTCCGATTATGTTCATCAGATTCTGATCAGAGTGGGATTCGATTTTCTTGGAGGTAATGAGAAAAAAAAGCTTTTCCTCCTTATCTATTATGTCATTCATGTGCAGTCAGATTTTTTTCACAAACCCATAGACTTTAATGGGCGAGTGCCATCCAATTTTCTGAGTCAAATCGTGAATGCTATAATCTTTTTTTCTTGGATCACTCGGTTCGAGGAAAAAATCAGACATATGCACAGCCCCACAGATTAACATGAGTATGACTGATATCCATCAAGACCAAGGATAGAACTTGTTCAATTTAAATAGTCATGTGCATATGCCCTAACCAACATGCCCATATAAACAACTTAGGGGATTGATTCTGCTGACAATTTTCCCATAAAGGGTTGTTCACGTCATCTTCTGCATGACTGCACAGCTCTACAGCCTTCTGCCTTTCTGCTTTTGGGGTACTCCTGCTTGATTAAAAGATTAAATAAACAGCATTGTAGCATATTGGAATCACAGTATGTATAGACAATTATTTAGGTCTGTGCCCCGACTGCTGTAGAAGAACAATTCGCAAACCTCAAATGTTTCAGACCTGCATTAAACAATAGTATGAGGATATTGAAAATCACGATAAAACCAGACAGGCCTAAATGCATCTGCACTAATACAGGGTGCAGCGGACCCAAGTAAAATGGCAGCTGCACAGGTGCAATAATACCTAATGAATCAGCCAGTCTACAATCAGGGATTGGCCGTGTGGCACACCAGTGCAGAAAAAATAATCCACATGTGGCAGTGTTCACACAGGGAATGCAGGGCTTCTAGATGCATTTAGGCCTGTCTGTTTTTTTCCTGATTTTTTGGAGGATTTTTTCCTCTTTTTGAGGTTCTCGTGTTAGAGTAGGACTTGCAAGTGTAAGGAACTTTGACGTAGTTTGCCAGCTTCCGTATTAAGGCCTTATATCAACCAATACCTTACATATATTGATATGTTTTTGTGCACTTTTTATATTTCTTTCAGGGTGCAGTTGGGCCCTAATGGTTCTGCAAACTGTGGCCTCTGTTCACACGGGATGCATTCTAGTTGGCACTGGGCAGCCCCCCTATATGGTGACACTAAGAGGTTGTGAACCAGAAGCCCTGCATTCCCTGTGTGAACACTGCTACATGCGGATTATTTCTTCTGCACTGGTGTGCCACACGGCCAATCCCTGTTTGTAGGCTGGCTGATTCATTTGGTATTATTGCACCTGTGCAGCTGCCATTTTACTTGGGTCTGCTGTACCCTGTATTAATGCAGATGCATTTAGGCCTGTCTGTTTCTTTCCTGATTTTTTGGAGGATTTTTTCCTCTTTTTGAGGTTCTGATATTGAAAATCACCTAATATTGATCAGGAATGACCCATATTATTTTGAAAATGTTCTTTAGCAGTGATAATGAATATAATAACTAATATAACTAATATCGACATACCCCTACAATAGATTATATATATATATATATATATATATATATTGGTAGTTCTGTGATCTGTATAAAGTCACAAATGTACTTAACTTTCTGCCATAAGGGACTGCTTATAATTCTAAACTACAGAGTAAAAGTTATTTTTTTTATTACCATTTTTTCTTGTTGATTTGTTTAAAATTTATTTTTTAATTACATTATCCATAATTATATATGTTAAAACTGAAAAAAATGTTTTCTAATCAACTTCCAAAAATTCATGTACCATATATAATCGAGTATAAGCCAACCCGAGGTAAAGCTGAGGCACGTAATTTTGCCATGAAAAACTGGGTAGGCTTACTGACTCGAGTATAAGCCGGATATGCATTGTCCCCTCATCCCTATACTGGTATGCATGACTCCTCCGTCGTTGTCCTGATGAGCATGGCTCCCCTGTTCTTGTCCTGGTATGTACGGGCTCCCCGTTCCTGTCATTGTCATTGTATGCATGGCTCATCCGTCCATGTCATTGTATGCATGGCTCCCCTGTCGCTGTCCTGGTGTACATGGCTCACCCATCGCTGTCCTGGTATGCATGGCTCCTTATCCCCTATGCTTGCATGCATGATTCCTGTTAAAAAAATATCCTGCAAAAAATAAAGGTAACCAGCTCACCTGCTTTCTTGGCTAGTAGTGGTGCGTGGAAGCTCGGATATTTCGTGAAGCCACACGTGGAGTAAATCAATAATGAAAAAGTCACGCGTGGAGTAAATCAATAATGAAAAAGCTTGAAAAAGAACATATTGTTCAATACGCATTGCTGTGTCTTTCCGCTATGATGGGGCATGTCCGTTTATCCTTGTTCGTATGCCTTGAATAAATTTTTGTACATTTGGAAGCTGGAAACTTTTTCATTATTGAAAAAAATATCCTATTTACCAGCCCTTGCTGGCACTGCATCTCGTTCCGGCGCCAACAGCTCTTCCGGCTGATTGATCACGTGGCCCCGCTCTTTAAGGTAAGGAATATGCACTCTACGCCTATGGGAGTGGAGACGCATGCACGATTACTACCTTAATGAGTGGGGCCACGTGATCGCTCAGCCAGAAAAACTGCTGGCGCCGGAAAGAACGAGATGCAGTGCCAACAAGGGCACGCAGGTAGGTATGTAGGATGTGTGCTGGAAGCCGGCGGCTGTGGCTGGCACTGTGCGCGATTACAGCAGCAGCACAGGCTTTAGCCGCACAGCTGCCAGCTCCTGCCTCTGTGACCCGCTGCTCCACCATTCCCCCTCCTCTGCTGTCTTTCTGGGACAATTGATTCGTGTATAAGCTAAGGGAGGCACTTTCAGAACAAAAAAAGTGCTGAAAAACTCCGCTTATTCACGAGTATATACGGTAATACATTCCATAAATCTAATCAGTTGAATATGGATAAAAATATACTAAATGACACTTCTCATGATCTGCGTTAGGTGTTAAAGTGTTATGACAGATGTTGTCATATTTATTAATAGAATAGTTTGAGGGCAACGATATGGACCAGAGATGTTCAGTAAGAAATTGCCAAAATAAGATACTTTTTAATTCTCATACAAAATTTATGAAAGCAGTTTTTTTTTCCAAAGGAAAAGGGTACGTCTTTTGGTATGATGATATGTTAAGAAATGCATTCCCTACTTCTGATAAGAAAAGCTAATAAAACGCATTCATTCTTAAGAGACTTGGGAAGATCCAGCTAACATACCATAAATGACTAGAAGTTATAGGTAAAAGGCAATATACAAATGAATAATACTGCAATTTACTTGGATCATTTTATTGCATGATAAATATTTATGCATATTTTATATTGCTGTTGTTGAAAAAAATTTTTTATGGAAAAATAAAATAATTATAAAGTGACTCTGAAAAAGTGAAATTATGAATGCCCCACCTTTTGAGATGGTGTAGTTTGTATTTCAGTTATCTTAAAATTTTACCAGAAATAAGCGTAAAGTAAGAAACCATTGAAAAGAAGATTTTAACAAGATGAGAATAAGAAGATGATCTATGAAGTGCTAACTTGTATATGCAGCTATACAAGAGAGCACTTAGTGGATCATCTTATTCTGATATTGTTAAAAAATCTATTCTACAGCTTCTGTCTTTGTCAATTTGCGGTAGAGCTACATGATAACCAAAATGTCTGATATATGGGGCATTCAGAGTTTCCGAGCTTTCTTTATAACTATTTTTCATTTTAAAAGGAAATGGTTTTTGTTGGTCAAATTGTTGTTTTTAATAATAGTATTCAGTTTACTATGTAATGTACTAAAGTTGGGAACAAAATTCCACGCGGATTTTGTTATATGGCTTTCAAAGTGACCTATTACAGCGATTCTACTGTTTGGCTCAATTATGGCAATGACTAGCATATACTGTATATATATATATATATATATATATATATATATATATATATATATACAGTCATATGTAAAAGTTTGGGCACCCCTATTAATGTTAACCTTTTTTCTTTATAACAATTTTGGTTTTTGCAACAGGTATTTCAGTTTCATATATCAAATAACTGATGGACTCAGTTATATTTCTGGATTCAAATGAGGTTTATTGTACTAACAGAAAATGTGCAATCTGCATTTAAACAAAATTTCACCGGTGCAAAAGTATGGGCACCCTTATCATTTTCTTGATTTAAACACTCCTAACTACTTTTTACTGACTTCCTGAAGCACTAAATTGGTTTTGTAACCTCATTGAGCTTTGATCTTCATAGCCAGGTGTATCAAATCATGAGAAAAGGTATTTAAGGTGGCCACTTGCAAGTAGTTCTCCGATTTGATTCTCCTATGAAGAGTGGCATCATGGGCTCCTCAAAACAACTCTCAAATGATCTGAAAACAAAGATTATTCAACATAGCTTTTCAGGGGAAGGATACAAAAAGTTGTCTCAGAGATTTAACCTGTCAGTTTCCACTGTGAGGAACATAGTAAGGAAATGGAAGAACACAGGTACAGTTCTTGTTAAGCCCAGAAGTGGCAGGCCAAGAAAAATATCAGAAAGGCAGAGAAGGAGAATGGTGAGAACAGTCAAGGACAATCCACAGACCACCTCTAAAGACCTGCAGCATCATCTTGCTGCAGATGGTGTCACTGTGCATCGGTCAACAATACAGCGCACTTTGCACAAGGAGAAGCTGTATGGGAGAGTGATGCGAAAGAAGCCGTTTCTGCAAGCACGCCACAAACAGAGTCGCCTGAGGTATGCAAAAGCACATTTGGACAAGCCAGTTACATTTTGGAAGAAGGTCCTGTGGACTGATGAAACAAAGATTGAGTTGTTTGGTCATACAAAAAGGCGTTATGCATGCGCTGTATTGTTGACCGATGCACAGTGACACCATCTGCAGCAAAATGATGCTGCAGGTCTTTGGAGGTGGTCTGTGGATTGTCCTTGACTGTTCTCATCATTCTTCTTCTCTGCCTTTCTGATATTTTTCTTGGCCTGCCACTTCTGGGCTTAACAAGAACTGTACCTGTGTTCTTCCATTTCCTTACTATGTTCCTCACAGTGGAAACTGACAGGTTAAATCTCTGAGACAACTTTTTGTATCCTTCCCCTGAAAAGCTATGTTGAATAATCTTTGTTTTCAGATCATTTGAGAGTTGTTTTGAGGAGCCCATGATGCCACTCTTCATAGGAGAATCAAATAGGAGAACTACTTGCAAGTGGCCACTTTAAATACCTTTTCTCATGATTTGATACACCTGACTATGAAGTTCAAAGCTCAATAAGGTTACAAAACCAATTTAGTGCTTCAGGAAGTCAGTAAAAAGTAGTTAGGAGTGTTCAAATCAAGAAAATGATAAGGGTGCCCATACTTTTGCACCGGTGAAATTTTGTTTAAATGCAGATTGCACATTTTCTGTTAGTACAATAAACCTCATTTGAATCCAGAAATATAACTGAGTCCATCAGTTATTAGATATATAAAACTGAAATAGCTGTTGCAAAAACCAAAATTGTTATAAAGAAAAAAGGTTAACATTAATAGGGGTGCCCAAACTTTTACATATGACTGTATATATATATATATATATATATAAAAATTTAATATATATATTGATGTATATATATATATATATATATATATATATATACCGTATATATATATCTTGTAAGTGTTTTTTAAATGATCAGAATGTTGTAAATAAAATGTAGTTTGAGCTGCTATTTCTGACATCTATAATTTTACTTTTACATCAATTGAGCTGAGGGAATATTATTTGTGTGATGAGCTATAGTTTTAAAGGTATCATTTTGGGGTACATACTATTTTTTTATTCCAATTTTGGGGGGAAGCAAGAAGACTTAAAAATGATGATTCAAGTATCTTATTTTTCTTTCTTTATTATGTTTACTGTAAGGTTTTATTTTATCTTTTCATATATCATAACTCTTCAGCAAAATATCAAATATGTTTATTTTTAAATTCCTTAATTTTTGGATTGGAAAAAGGTGATGATTGCAATGTGTGTGATTATTTTTTTATATATTTAATATGTTTTTATTAACTTTTACTTGTGACGACATTAGTGTTAGGGTTGGCGGAATGCACTAAATAAAATATTATAGTGAAGTGCGTTCGCAACCTGGGGTCAACCGTGCAGAGGTGTAAAACTGCAGCTAATGAGAACAATGGCGGCGCTGCACTGCAAGCGTTCACAAAAAGCACACTGGGTTAACTGCACACAGTTTGAACAAAACGCTAACGTACAGCGCTCTATTGCTCCTCAGAGCGGTCTAATGATACAAAGTACCTAAGGCTAAGCACACTGCGTTAAATGTCACACAGTGTGCACTGAACATAAAGAACCTGTCCTGAAACTCCACAGAGCAATAAGAAGGAATGTGTCAAAGCACGTGGAAAAACTATGCTCTATGTACAGCATGTGCTAACAGGTACATGCCACAGCGTGTGGCCTGGCTGTGCTGTAAGAACTAAGAGATGCGTGCACCAGCACGTGGCCTGACTGTGCCCTAAGTACTAACTGATGTGTGCCACAATGCGTGGCCAGACTGTGCCCTGTGTAAAGGATAACCTGCCTCACCAGAAACAACTAACACATCCACTCACAGCACACACTCACAGACACAGGCCACTAAGGCAGAGCCAAAGCCCCAAGTACACACGATGCAATACGAAATGATACTAGCTCACGGCCATGCACATCTGAGAACTTTTTTATACATTCCGGGACCTTGCTAGTGGACCAGTCTGGATTTGCCACAGGACCTGAGCATCTGTCGTCCGAGCGCCAATGAGAAGGCACCTCACGGACATCCTCAATAAGGTGAAATCCGGACATTGGCTCCAGAGTGCACCGCTGCATGTGTATCCCAGTAGTCACTATAGGCTTGGCTGGAGAGCTGGCAGTAACTATACATGCAGCAGAAGCCTGGGCAAGGTGCTGGGACTGGAGTCTATGCTAAGCAGTCATCCCAAGGGCAGAGCCTGAATGAGAGACCACAGCACCAGATGAGGCTTGTGATCTATCCGGAGCAGCGGGAGAATCCCGGCACCTAACAATTAGTCTTTCAGAATGTGTCAAGCTAACCAATGGAACTCAATCATCATTCAGGTGGGTGCCTACATAGATCACAACTATTTAAATGCCACTGAAAAGCTGCATTTAAGTAGTTATATAGCAGGGATCCGAGTAAAAGTAGTTGTTCAGTCTAAATTGAAAATTCTTTAGTCACTCTGTGTTACTGCAGATTTATGAAACCCCCCCAGAGCATGCACTGCGCACTATGAGAATTTGCTGGTTTTCTCCAGGACACTCATATTGAGTGAGGCTGTGACCAACTGGACATCAGCGTCAAAAGACGGGCTGTGGTTTCTGTCTGTACAAGTTTATGGAGCGAGGCCGCGACCACTGCACTGGCTCTGCCTGGTAGTTTGCATAATGTATATGTACACATCAGGCCCGGCTAAGATATCAGGGAATTTCTGGGCCTTGCATGTGCTGAGAGAATTCATAAGTCTGCAGTCACACAAAATGACTACAAAATTATTAATTTAGATAGGACAGTCACTTTAATTACCATCTCTGATGTCAGAGGCCATATATCTGAGCATGAACCTGTCATGTTTAGAGCGGTCTCACTTTCTGAGTCAGCTCCATGCAACCAGATCCAATGTAGGAAGTATATGTTTGATCTTCATGTGATAGGCTTTAATAAAAGCTTCCACATAAAAGTTGTATCGTAGATTCATTGACATGTAGGAATAAATAAAGTTATAAAAATTTTCAAATAGTAATAAAGCAATTAAAAAAAAATTCAAAGTCTACCAAATGAGAAACATCAAGAAATGCTTAAAGTAATTGTCATATGCTCGGAGTTCATGGCAATTTCTGGTACTATATTTGATTCAAAGCACATCTGCTCACTGAAGTAGAATTGTTATCTCTACTTTTCTGGTAATTGATTGACTTTCTAATTTAATTACTCAGATCTATATTAAAACCACTACATGGATATAAATCAAAACATTCCTTGAACCCTATGACATGACATATTTATTAGCATATATCTTACTTCTACATCAACCATAAGGCCAAGAGAAATGACCCCACCCTTGCTGATTGGCCATTGATTTGGTATTTAATGCACACAGATAACTTTCTAAAGTTTCTGTTGATAAAAAAAAGATGATAAAAAAAGTTTAAAGGGTAAATTAAAAACATTTGAATGGAAAATAAAAGTTTTCTATTCGGCATACATTGAAGGACTATATCCCTGAGCTTTATTGGAGAGGTCAGCAAAAATAATTATGCGTTCTTTACCCTTCTCTAATAGAGTTATAAACATATACACATACACTAGGTGAGTAGGAGAGGAAACACTAAGACCTTTTGTTTTGTAAAAAAGCATAGAGCGTACTCAGTTTAGCTGGGATGCAATTGTATTCAACTTATTTTACACTTCTTACATATCGAACTTTGGCTACGTGGCAAAGTTAGTTTTAATTAATCAACAAAAAAAGAAGTGCAAAAAAAATTAAAAAAAATCAACAACCATGATAGCTAAAGAAGTTTTCACACCAATAATATACAGTACCTACTCAAAACTGGTGAATAGACCAAATAAAAAAATGTATAAAAAATGTATAATTTTATTAAGTCATAATTAGTGTTGAGCATTCCGATACCGCAAGTATCGGGTATCGGCCGATACTTGCTGTATCGGAATTCCGATACCGACTTCCGATATTTTTTCAATATCGGAATTCGGCATCGGAATCGGAAGTTCAGTTGATTGACGGCCTGACGTCATCATGATGCGCGGTGTGTGCGCATCATGATGCGCCGTCATTTCGGGCCTTCCGGGGGTCTCTGCCGGCCTGCCGGGGGGCTGTGCCGGCCTGCCGGGGGGCTGTGTGGACTGCCCGGGGTCTGTACCGGCCTGCCGGGGGGCTGTGCCGGCCTGCCGGTGGTCTGTGCACCCTGTGGGGGTCTGTACCGGCCTGCCGGGGGGCTGTGCCGGCCTGCCGGGGGGCTGTGCTGATGTCCGGGGGTCTGTGCAAGCATCGTCCGATGGGACTACAAGTCCCATCGGGCGATGCCTGCTACCATGACAGTGATTGACACATTAGCCAATGATGGGACAGTAGTAGTCCCATCATCCGGCTAATGTGTTAAATGTTAAAAAAAAAAAAAAAAAAAAAAAATACTACATACATACTACATGCATGCTACATACATACTACATGCATGCTACATATATACTACATACATACTGCATGCTACATACATACTACATACATACTACATGCATGCTACATACATACTGCATGCTACATACATACTACATACATACTACATGCATGCTACATACATACTACATATATACTACATACATACTACATACATGCTACATACATACTGCATGCTACATACATACTACATGCATGCTACATACATACTACATATATACTACATGCATGCTACATACATACTACATGCTACATACATTCTACATATATACTACATACATACTACATACATGCTACATACATACTACATACATACTACATGCATGCTACATACATACTACATGCATGCTACATACATACTACATATATACTACATGCATGCTACATACATACTACATGCTACATACATACTACATATATACTACATACATACTACATACATGCTACATACATACTACATACATACTACATGCATGCTACATACATACTACATGCATGCTACATACATACTACATGCATGCTACATACATACTACATGCATGCTACATACATACTACATGCATGCTACATACTACATGCATGCTACATGCATGCTACATACATACTACATGCTACATACATACCACATATATACTACATACATACAATACATTCATACAATACATACATAGACATACAGTACATATAACATAGAGTAACATACTTACCAATACTTGTCACATTGTTCCCCGAAGCCATTGTCTTTTCCGGGATAAATATTAACATAACAAACCACAAAAATACTCACCCACGATCCGAAGCAGTCCACGAGTGTGTCCCACGACGATCTTGGGTAGAGAACTGCAGCATCAGATGATGCTGCCGTTCTCTACGGGCTGCAGGAATCCAATGACGGAAGGTAGGTATCCTTCCGCACTGTATTCCTCCGCCACTTAAAAAAAAAAGTCCCTAGTCTCACTTTATGCCATTGCTGTGTGGGAAATTCCCACACAGCAATGGCATAAAGTGAGACTAGGGACTTTTTTTTTTAAGTGGCGGAGGAATACAGTGCGGAAGGATACCTACCTTCCGTCATTGGATTCCTGCAGCCCGTAGAGAACGGCAGCATCATCTGATGCTGCAGTTCTCTACCCAAGATCGTCGTGGGACACACTCGTGGACTGCTTCGGATCGTGGGTGAGTATTTTTGTGGTTTGTTATGTTAATATTTATCCCGGAAAAGACAATGGCTTCGGGGAACAATGTGACAAGTATTGGTAAGTATGTTACTCTATGTTATATGTACTGTATGTCTATGTATGTATTGTATGAATGTATTGTATGTATGTAGTATATATGTGGTATGTATGTAGCATGTAGTATGTATGTAGCATGCATGTAGTATGTATGTAGCATGCATGTAGTATATATGTAGTATGTATGTAGCATGTAGTATGTAGCATGCATGTAGTATATATGTAGTATGTATGTAGCATGTAGTATGTATGTAGCATGCATGTAGTATATATGTAGTATGTATGTAGCATGTAGTATGTAGCATGCATGTAGTATATATGTAGTATGTATGTAGCATGTATGTATGTAGCATGCATGTAGTATATATGTAGTATGTATGTAGCATGTAGTATGTATGTAGCATGCATGTAGTATATATGTAGTATGTATGTAGTATGTATGTAGCATGCATGTAGCATGCAGTATGTATGTAGCATGCATGTAGTATATATGTAGTATGTAGTATGTATGTAGCATGCATGTAGTATATATGTGTTATGTATGTAGCATGTAGCATGCATGTAGCATGCATGTAGTATGTATGTAGTATATATGTGGTATGTATGTAGCATGCAGTATGTATGTAGCATGCATGTAGTATATATGTAGTATGTATGTTGCATGTAGTATCTATGTAGTATGAATGTAGCATGTATGTAGTATGTAGTATGAATGTAGCATGTATGTAGTATGCATGTTGTATGTATGTAGCATGTAATTTTTTTTTTTTTTTTTTTTTTTTTTTTTACATTTAACACATTAGCCGGATGATGGGACTACTACTGTCCCATCATTGGCTAATGTGTCAATCACTGTCATGGTAGCAGGCATCGCCCGATGGGACTTGTAGTCCCATCGGACGATGCCTGCACAGACCCCCGGAGCCTGCACAGACCACCGGCAGGCCGGCACAGCCCCCCGGCAGGCCGGCACAGCCCCCCGGCAGGCCGGCACAGCCCCCCGGAGCCTGCACAGCCCCCCGGCAGGCCGGCACAGCCCCCCGGCAGGCCGGCACAGCCCCCGGCAGGCCGGCACAGCCCCCCGGAGCCTGCACAGACCACCGGCAGGCCGGCACAGACCACCGGAGCCTGCACAGACCCCCTGGCAGGCCGGCACAGCCCCCCGAAAGGCCCGTACAGACCCCAGAGAGGCTGTACAAGGGCAGGAAAGGGTTTTTCTTATTCCGATACCGGAAGTCCCATAGACTTGAATGGGACTTCCGGTATCGGAATCGGCGATACCGATACTTTTTTTAAAGATCGGCCGATACCATCCGATACGATACTTTGAAGTATCGGACGGTATCGCTCAACTCTAGTCATAATAATAAAATATGAAAGACATAAAAAAATAGGGGGGAAACTAAGAGACAAAACATACAGAGACCACTGCACAATAATAATAGTAATGGGTATACTGACAAAATAACATGCTCATACATAATAAAATCTGATATAAATAGCTAATAAATAAATATATAAATAGGTATAGCAAACATGCAAATCTGAAGCAAGGCATAGAAAAGGAAGGGAATATAGTAAAATAATATATACCAAT
This sequence comes from Dendrobates tinctorius, assembly GCF_039654945.1. NCBI lineage: Eukaryota > Metazoa > Chordata > Amphibia > Anura > Dendrobatidae > Dendrobates > Dendrobates tinctorius. The sequence goes on along the minus strand of NW_027361707.1, from coordinate 62,051,440 downwards.
AGTCAGTATCCTGTGGCTCCTGTAACTCCAACGTACGTTTCGCCTTCGCCTAATGGCTTCCTCAAGGAGTATGCCATACTGATGGCATAGTGCTAGGATATGCTATCCTTTCTGGCTATGTGGGGTCCATCTGTTGCAACATCGCAACATTCCCCTCATAGTGGCCATCTCCATCACAAACCCGTGCACTTCAAAGTGAATACACTGGGTGGGAATGTCTCTATGCAGGCAATAAGCTGTAGAGACTTTAGTTCATGCATTCTTTGAATTGACCATATAATTTTAGCATATCTCACATGAAAAATAACTTTGTACCATGGAAGCAATAAGCTTTTTTATTTAATTTTTTCTTATTGGCATACCCTAGTGATAATTAAAAATATCCCTTTTATTGTAACTTTTTTTGCCACTAAAAACAAATCTTTAATTTGTTTCCTATTCACAACTTGCACCATCTAACTTTTTAATTCCATCTATTAAAGGGAATCTGTCAGTGGGTTTTTGCTATTTACACTGAGGACAGCATGAGGTAGAGGATAAGATACTGAACTCAATGATGTGTCACATGTTCAGCTGTGTGCAGTTGCTTACTTAGACTGAAGCTTTTAACACCTTGAGATTATTATTGCCACTGCTAGCTTGCTGCATGAGCCCTGTTCTGACTCCACCCCCTTCTGTGACATACATGCAGAGCCTGGTTGGGGCGGGGTCAGCTTTTTCAGCTCTACTGCATTGCTAAATCTAAAAACTGTGAGTGAGAATGGCTGCACCCAGTAATCTAAGTGATACATTGTTGGGTTCAACTTCTCTTTGCCTACATCATGTTACTCTCAGATGAGTTAGCAAAAACCTGCTGACAGATTTCAGTTTATTAATCTTTGTAAAAACATTAATTTGTCATAATTTAATTAAAATAGACAAAAAAGTGAAATTAATTTTCTTTTTTAACAAACACAGTTAAGGTTTATTTCAAGGAAGCTCTATCACTTTATTTTCTTTGAAGAAAACAGTCAACTTTATTTCAGCATGTTAATAATACTGCTCTTAATACTACTCATATCTTTGACACTGTTTACCCTTGTACCCATCCTTGAGGATGTAGACACAGATTTTGACATAATAAATCACTCAGAAGCTGTAAACTGGCTTCAGCCTTCTACAGAGCTCTCTCTTAAACTTGCAAATTCCGATCCCACCTTTCTCTTTCCTGTTACTTTTATATTACAGTCGAAAATATATATTTCCTTTCTTTAATTTTTTTAACAAAGCTTGAGGTTTTAGTGGCGGCAGCTATCTATACATATAAACACCTTATCATGTCTGTCTGTAACTGAAATCGCGGGATGCTGATTGGTCGCGGCCACCAGGCCCCCGCCAGGCCACAACCAATCAGCGACAGGCACAGCTGTTTGTAACGGTAAGCTTGGCGGCCGCGACCAATCAGCGACAGGCACAGTCGGGCGCAGCGCACAATCAGGCGCAGGCCTTAATCTGTTAAAAAAGAGAATTAAAATAAAAAAAGGTTATTCTCACCTTCCGACGGCCTCCTGTCTTCTTTCCACGCGCCCGGCCTCACGTTCCCAGTAATGCTTTGCGGCTTAGACCGCTGATGACGTCACTCTCGCGAGAGCGAGAAAGAAGACCGACGTCATCAGCGGTCTAAGCCGCAAAGCATTACTGGGAACACGAGGCCGGGCGCGTGGAAAGAAGACAGGAGGCCGTCGGATGGTGAGAATAACTTTTTTTTATTTTTTAATATTATTTTTTTCATGCTACAGGGCCGCGTGGCTGATTGGTCGCGCACAGAGGGCCGCGACGCTGATTGGTCATGGCTACACTGAAAGGGGGGTGAGGGGACCATGCATACCAGGAAAGGGGGTGATGGTGAGCATACATACCAGGATTGAGGTGTGAGAGGATCATGCATACCAGCAAAGGGGGGTGAGGGGACCATGCATACCAAGAAAGGGGGGTGAGTGGACCATGCATACCAGGATGGGGGGTGAGGGGACCATGCATACCCCAAAAGGGGTGAGAGGACCATGCATACCAGGATTGGGGGGGTGAGGGGACCATGCATATCAGGAAAGAGGGTGAGGGGACCATGCATACCAGGACTGGGGGTTTAGGGGACCATGCATACCCCAAAAGGGGTGAGAGGACCATGCATACCAGGATTGGGGGGTGAGGGGACCATGCATATCAGGAAAGAGGGTGAGGGGACCATGCATATCAGGAAAGGGGGGTGAGGGGACCATGCATACCAGGATAGGGGGGTTAGGAGACATGCATACCAGGAAAGGGGGTGAGGATACCATGCATACCAGGATTGGGGGGTGAGGGGACCATGCATACCAGGAAAGGGGGGTGACAGTGAGCATACATATCAGGATTGGGGTGTGAGAGGATCATGTATACCAGCAAAGAGGGGTGAGGGGACCATGCATACCAAGAAAGGGGGGTGAGGGGACCATGCATACCAGGATAGGGGGGTGAGGGGACGATGCATACCAGGATTGTGGGGTGAGGGGACCATGCATACCCCGAAAGGGGGTAAGAGGACCATGCATACCAGGAAAGAGGGGTGAGAGGACCATTCATACCAGGATTGGGGGGTGAGAGGACCATGCATTCCAGGATTGGGGGGTCAGGGGACCATGCATACCCTGAAAGGGGAGTAAGAGGACCATGCATACCAGGAAAGAGAGGTGAGAGAACCATGCATACCAGGATTGGGGGGTGAGAGGACCATGCATTCCAGGATTGGGGGGTCAGGGGACCATGCATACCAGGATAGGGGGTTGAGGGGTAGCATGCATATCAGGATTGGGTGTGAGAGAACCATACATATCAGGATTGGGGGTGCATTATTGCATTATTATTAAATCTTCAAAAATAAACTGCATACATATTCTAGAATACCCGATGCGTTAGAATCGGGCCACCCTCTAGTATTTCATATCTCTACATATCGTCTATACTTTCAACTGCAGACAGCTCTTGTCAACAGAAGCATATATACTGCATAGGGAGGGGTTGCATTTCTTTTCCTCTTATTTTTTTCTTTTGTAACATGCATTAACATAGTTAAAGATGTATGACAATATCTAAATTATGGATTACGTCAGACAGAGTTAATTTATATTAGTTCCTACTATGTGACTTTTTATCTTTTTGGTGTCACATAACTGAGATCCTTTCAGAAAAGAAACTTCATTGAGAAAACTGTAGAACATGAATGCATCATAAACTTTGAAAAGACCTATTAAAAATAATAACATACAGTTTTAGTTAATGAATATACAGCGGTTAGGAATATGTTGGTTTTATACAGTATAAGCAGCATAAAATGAAAATAAATAAATATAAAATTATATATAGATATTGCATTTTATTTTAAGTAGTATTATAATATTTTATTTTGATGGTGATTTTTTGTTTTGAAGAGACATGCAATATTCACTTTCATGCAAAGCTAATACTGGATAAAACTCATAAGAAGTCTTTGCCTCTGTCCACATTTCATAAATGTCTTTTTTTATATGCATTTCACTTTTTCTGTGCTTCCAGCTTAGTCTATGATCGACCAGGGCAAGCTCAAGCCTGTAGGTTTCATCTGGCTTTTCTTAAGTGGTGTGTGAGTGCTAGCTCTGCACTCTGAGTTGTATTTTGCTCTTTGTTGCTGACCTAGGATTTACCTTTTTGACTATCCACCTGAATTACCACTTTGTCTTGATCTGGTACGTTCCTGATTCCCTCATAGAATTTGCTAAAAACACATGAAGGACTCCCAGACTATGAGAAATAAGATTCTCTGGTCTGATGAGATGAAGATAGAACTTTTTGATGATAATTCTAAGCGGTATGTATGGAGAAAACCAGACACTGCTCAACATCCTGCCCAATACAAAAATAACAGTGAAAAATGGTGGTGGCAGCATCATGCTATGGGGGTGTTTTTCAGCTGCACGGACAGGACGACTGGCTGCCATTGAAGGAAACATAAATGCGGCCAAGTACAGAGATATTCTGGATGAAAACCTCTTTCATAGTGCTCTGGACCTCAGATTTGGCCAAAGGTTCACCTTCCAACAAGAAAATGACCCTAAGCACACAGCTAAAATAACAAAGGAGTGGCTTCAGAACAACTCTGACCATTCTTGACTGGTCCAGCCAGAGCCCTGACCTAAACCCAATTGAGCATCCTTGGAGAGACCTGAAAATGGCTGTCCACCAACATTCACCCTCCAACCTGAAGGAACTGGAGAGGATCTGCAAGGAAGAATGGCAGAGGATCCCCAAATCCAGGTGTGAAAAACTTGTTGCATCATTCCCAAGAAGACTCATGGCTCAAAAGGGTGCTTGTACTCAATACTGAGCAAAGGGTCTGAATACTTATGACCATGTGATATTTAATACTTATTACCATATGATATTTCAGTTGTCTACATTTCTGTTTTTTCAGTCAAGATGGGGTGCAGAGTGTAAATTTATGAGAAAAAAAATGAACTTTTCTGAATTTACCAAACGGATGCAATGAAGCAAAGAGGGAAAAATTTAAAGGGTTCGAATACTTTCCATACCCACTATATATACAGTACAGGCCAAAAGTTTAGACACACCTGTGCAAAGTAGTAATCAAAGCAAAAGGTGGCTACTTTGAAGAACCTAGAATATAAGACATATTTTCAGTTGTTTCACACTTTTTTGTTAATTATATAATTCCACATGTGTTAATTCATAGTTTTGATGCCTTCAGAGTGAATCTACAATTTTCACAGTCATGAAAATAAAGAAAACTCTTTGAATGAGAAGATGTGTCCAAACTTTTGGTCTGTACTGTATATAGTTGTTTCACATTTACGCACTTCATGTTTTTACACTACACACTTCTCCATCCTAGTTTATTCTCTTTTTATTTGATATTTATTAGATATCATGTTGCACTATATTGTAATTGAGCTTCACTGTCACTTTCTACATTCCTACTTGATACACTCTTCACTTCCGCTCACATGATGTGCTCCACAGTGGCACGTCCTATCCCAACCTGGAACGCATATCGTCTTGGACGCGTCATGCATTCCACCTTGAAACACACATCGCTGTCACATCACCCACATGATGCGTTTCATGGAGATTCATCCTGTGGGCCATATGTGACGTCAGCGATACCATGCATGGTATGTCTGTCAGCCGATATCAGCTGTTTGTGATCGGCTCATTTAACACAACACATGATTGGTTCCTTCCGGTTTAAATATCCCTCTGCACACTGTTTTTTTCATTCTCTCATCAAAGCTCAGGTGAAACACGCATTAGGATGGTGCAGGCTGGACATATGTGGAGTCCATACTTACTGGTCAGTATATTGCTGTTATCCTATGTATTTGCACTTTTTCATGCATCACCACTTTAATATTTTTGATATTACAGCTGGGATCACTTAAGTTATAATCATACAATGACATCTTCATCTATGTGAGCAGTTTTCCATGTGGTCTTCATTAAATTCTATATTTTGGTCATTATTATACAGCCAGTGTGAATACTGCTTACTGGATTGCTGAAGTATCATTATGTGGAACTCAATGTACACATACAGGTACATATCCTTAGCAGGTGACTACATCTAATTGCGTTTTGCACATTTTACACTATGCACTAAAAGCTACTATTTATATAGATCCATGTTCATGATGCGCTTTATTCATATGGAGCTATTTTGCCTTTTTCTAATCAGTTGCTTATTTATTAAGACTAGAAGGTATATTTATATACTCTATTTACCAATACTTATATATTTTACTTGGATCAATGATTCAGTCATTATTTTTGTAGCTATCGATAATCGTTTTATGCGCATGTTCATACCCCGCATCATCATGTGCTTTTTCCACTGGTTGTTTCTTTATTCCTTTTTCACCTTCTTTTCCAATGACATGTAATGTGATAATAAATAAATAATAATTATTTATAATTGTGGTTGCGTATCATATTTTTGGGTTGTATAGTTCCAGTGAATACACAACATCTGTGCTATTGTTTGAGAATATATGTTAAGCTGCAATTACAGCTCGTCAACATTCTTAATTCTATCCAATATCAAGCGATAAAAGATAAAAAATAACATCTTAATTTTTATATTTAGCAGAATTAATTTTAGCCTGTTTGTTCAGCCTTCCACAAGGGTCACAGCCTCTCATGTTACTATTGTTATTATGTACAGGCAGAATATAGGAGCAAATAGAAATCATTAAATACTAGCTTTAATTATTCTCCTTTATAGCCATCATTACTCCAACAACTTAATATGTTGCTTTCTTTTCACACAGTGGGAAATACCAAGCTATATTTCTAAGAATCGCTCTCTGCAATGCGATACTTTAGTTAACACCATATATTATCTGCTGACGTAATACACCTTCATATATTTTACACTAATGAAATTGCAGACTGAGTCCTACATGTGTATAATGTCTACTGAGTATTACTGTATATATTACTATTACATGACTTTTATATTCAAATATATCATAATATCAGACTATTTACAATTGAAATTGTGCGCCGCAACAGTCTGATAACATACAAAATGATGGTTAGAGCCGCAAAAATTAACAAAGAAACATTACAAAGTCATTAACACTGAACTCAAATAAGTTTAGGAGTAAAGCAGATCTGTCCCTGGTGGATAGTACACAGAATAATAATTCAAAGCCAGCACTTTAATCACTAAACTTGGCAGCATTCTCTCTGAAGCTTGGATCTGAATTAATCTTTGGCTCTAGAGAATACTGTCCCTTCATGACATGTCCTCTGTGAGCAGATATATTACAAAGGAAACATTGTTATTGGCTCTAAATAGAAACATAAGCAAACATTAAGTCATTTCATTTAAGATAAACGTGGGATAAGAAAGCAGTAAGTATTAATGAGCGCGAAGATGTGAGTATATTTGATCCAGGTCACTTAAAACAAACACATAAATAAATACTGTAATACACGACAGGAGTTGTTCAAACATCAGTCGTACACAACCTTAATAATACAGTTCACAATCTTTATCTACTTTAGTTCAGTAAATATTTGATAAAGCCATGATGCTGGGACCTGAAGATTCCAACTTTCAAAAGCTTGTCGTGTTCAGACAACTTCCTCGAAAAGATGAGCAAATTTATATGAGTGGATTTGAATTCTTCTTGAATTCTACAAAAATTTATATTTCCAGAATACAGATTATTTTTTTATAATTTGCGTCACAAATATTCAACAAGAATGGTAGCCACGTGCAAACAGAGTGGTAGCGTATCCACTCACAACCCACACATAAATGATACTAGAGCACCGGCATTCACCTGTGAAAGCCTTTTATACACTAGGCTCATGCCCACTTGGACAGGACCTTGCCAGTGGACCAATCTGGAGCTGCCACATCACCAAAACAGCTGATGTCTGACCACCAATGAGAAGGTGCCACATAACGGACATGCTCATCACGATGATCTCTGGACTTAGACTCCAAAACCAATGCAATACACTGGTAACCATAGACTTGACTGGAGATCCAACATTCACCAAATATATGGCACGAGCCTGAGCAAGATGCCAGGACTGATGTCCATGCTGAACAGCAACCCCAGTGGCCAGGACTGAATGGAAGACCACAGCGCCTAATAAGACCTGAGATCTATCCCGTGCAGGGGGAAAATCCTGGATCTTAACATTACACCATGCTAACACCCCCTCCCATGCTTGAAAGCCACCACAAGCCAGGAGGTATGGATGTGGTTTTGCTGGTCGGCCAAAGCTCTAGATGGTAGATAGATCTTGCCCAGGGGTACCTGGGCCTTAAGACACAAGCTCTCAAAAAAGCTATTCCATTTTTATATTCTCCCTGTGAGGGTCAGCTTTATAGTCTGATGTGAAATCAGGGTAGGTAAAATGGACCCATTGGCTACCCAAACTGACAACGGTTTTAGGAAGCATCACTAATGGAATTGCGTGCCATTGGGCGAAGGTCATGGACATGAAATTGCTCTCAGCCCCAGAGTCCATGCAAGACTCAGCAGTGAGAGTAGTTGACCCAGAAGCCAATGAAACAACTAAGGCCAATTTGGGAAACACATCAACCAGAACTAGTGAGCCTCTACGATGGCCACTTGACGCTGTGACTCCTTCTGACACTTAGGACATTTATTAGCAAAATGGCTGATTTGACCACAGGCAAAACAAATCGGTAGTAATTGTACAGAGCAGGTGGCTGATTGCTCCCTGGGAGACACTCATGGGTACTACTGAGTCTTAAGCTTGAATTGGAGTACTCAAAGGATTGACGAAGTTTGGAGCCAATCGAGAAACCTAAATTTACTCTGAGCTTGCTCCAAACCCCGCTTAGCATGCCGCAGATCTATGTGAGTGGACACTGATATAAATTCCTCCAGGGTTGGAATTTCCCTAGTGGTCAAAGCATCCCTGACATAATCTGCCAAACCCCTCCAAAAATAGGTATCAAAACCTTATCCTCTTTCAGGGCACCCAAAATATGAGCGACGTTAAGGATCAGTTGATCACCTCATTCCTATAATATCATAGCCCACTCCAACGCTCTGCCTGACAAAAGGGAAATTACAAATCCCACCTTGGTTCGCTGAGTTGGGAATCGTGTAGCCAGCAACTCCAGATGAATTGAGCATTGATTTACTAAACCCCTACAGGCCCTACTGTCCCCAGAAAATTTGACAGGCAGTGACAAACACGGTACAGATGGAACAGAGACCTCAGCAGAAACCATAGCAGCGGCTTTGTTGGCTGCTTGTGCTGCCACTGCTTTAATATCCATAGCTGTAGACATCCACTCGAGAGTGGACAACCTGCTCTCCAGCTGCTGGATATACCACGTGAGCTGCTGCTCTCCAGCCATTGCTAGCCAGACTCTGAGGCTAGTATACTGTTAGGGTTCATGGATTGCTCTAAATTTAAGTAAACTATAAAGTGCAATCGCAACCCGGGGTCCACCATGCAGAGCTGTTTAACTGCTACTAGTGAACAATGACGGAACTTGAAGAGTGATCGATTGCTTGAACACACTGTATTAGCTTCACACAGTGGGAACAGAACACTGAGAACCCTGCTCTGTTACTTCACAAAGCGGTAACTGAACCAAAGAACACTAATTTTTTAACCCCTATCCTTAAGCTTTGAAAATTCTTGGAGAACAGGAGAAGTCCCAGAAGACTGGAGAAAAGCAAATGTTGCTCCTATCTTCAAAAAGGGGAAGAAGGTGGACCCAGGCAACTATAGGCCGGTGAGTCTGACTTCAGGAAAGATCAGGAAAGTATCAGGAAAGCTCTTTGAACAAATTATTAAAAACACATGTATGTAAGTAAGTACCTGGATAAGAATGAAGTGACTGAAAAGAGTCAGCATGGGTTTGTAATTAATAAGTAATTTCAGACTAACTTAATTTCCTTCTATGACAGAATCACTGATTGGGTGGATCAGGGAAATGCTGTAGATATAGTATATCTTGACTTCAGCAAAGCATTTGACAAAGTATCTCACACAATCCTTATTGAAAAAATGGCTAAGTATGGAATGGACAAGGCAACTTTGTTAGGTGGATTCATAACTGGCTTAGTGATTGGATCCAAAGAGTGGTCGTAAATGGCTGCACATCCAGTTGGAAGAATGCCTCAAGTGGGGTACAACAGGGCTCTGTCCTGGGCCCTTTATTTTTCAACATCTTTATCAATGATTTATATAAAGGAATTGAGGGTAAAATGATTAAATTTGCTGATGACACAAAGGTAGGAGGTATAGCTAATACTAGAGTAGAGAGAGAGAGGATTCAAAAAGATATAAATAAACTGGAGCAGTGGGCAGCAACTAACAGAATGGTTTTAACAGGGAAAAATGCAAAGTACTACATCTGGGCAATAAAAATGAAAAAAGTATATACAGAATGGGAGGAATAGTGCTAAGCAACAGCACGTGTGAATAAGAGTTGGGTATACTAATAGATCACAGACTGAATATGAGTCAACAGTGTGATGCAGCAGCAAAAAAGGCAAATGCAATTCTAGGATGCATTAACAGAAGCATACAGTCTAGATCGCGTGAAGTCATTATTGCCCTCTACTCCACTTTGGTCAGACCTCATCTGGAATACTGTGTCCAGTTTTGGGTGGCACATTTTAAAAAAAGACATCAACAAACTGGAGCAAGTTCAGAAAAGAGCGACCAGAATGGTGACCGGTCTGCAAACCCTGTCTTATGAGGAATGGTTACAGGATTTGGGAATGTTTAGCTTGCAGAAGAAAAGACTGAGAGGATACTGAATAGCTGTCTACAATTATCTCAAGGGTTGTCAATTGTAGAAGGATCATCTTTATTCTCATTTGCACAAGGAAAGACTAGAAGCAATGGGATGTAACTGAATGGGAGGAGACACAGATTAGATATTAGAAAACACTTTTTGACAGTTAGAGTGATCAATGAGTGGAACAGGCTGCCACGAGAGGTGGTGAGTTCTCCTTCAATAGAAGTCTTCAAACAGAGGCTGGACAGACATCTGTCTGGGATGATTTAGCAAATCCTGCTTTGAGAAGGGTGTTGGACCAGATGGCCCAGGAGGTCCCTTCCAACTCTACGATTCTATGATTCTAAGTGTGATACCCTGTTAACCTTCACAGGGATAAAGCAAGTATGATGCTAGGTGGGGGCCCTATCGTTCTCCCAGAGAAGGCTAGGCTAGTGGTTGCTCTGTAACTCAGCTATGCTAACCGCACACATGACCAGAGACAGACACTAAGCCAAGAGGGATTTCCCACCCTACACTGCCTTCCTAGACACACAGTCACCAGAGCGGCACATACACACGTGCAAACAGAGTGGTAGCGTATCCACTCACAACCCACACATAAATGATACTAGCACACCGTCTTGTGCCTCTGAGAGCCTTTTATACACTAGGTTCATCTCCAGTTGGATAGGACCTTGCCCATGGACCAATCTGGAGCTGCCACATCACCAGAGCAGCTGACGTCCAACCACCAATGAGAAGATGCCCCTTCATGGACATGCCCATTATGGTGATCTCCAGACTTAGACTCCAGAACGCAATGTGGCACGTACAATACACTGGTTATCATAGACTTGACTGGAGAGCCAGCAGTAGCAAAACATATGGCATGAACCTGAGCAAGATGACAGGACCGGCGTCCATGTTGAGCAGCAATCCCAGCGGCAGGGTATGAATGGGAGACCACAGCATCTGACAAAAACTGGAATCTATTCCACGCAGTGGGAAAATCCAGTTGCCTAACACCATGTAAATAAAATTTGATTTAAGTAAACAACTTTATCAAGAAATGAGAGGCAAAGCTTTTTAAATGTTTATTTTTCTACTCAACAGTACTTTAACCTCTTAAAAGGAATGTCCGATCCAAGTCAATAAGTCTGAAGTCACTCTGTGTGACTGCAGACTTATAAATCCCCCCAATGCACATAATGTGCATTGTGGATTTGATGATTTCTGACCCGGGACCAGAGGGTATGTATGAGATATACACACTACAGGCCAGTAGATGTGGCCTAGCTCAATACACTAGTATTGAACTGAATGGAGATAGTTGCCACACCTACTGGCCCGGGAGTATGTTTAATTCATATATACTATCTGGACCCGGGTCAGAATCCGACGAATCCCACAGCGCACATATCCCAGGAACTCTAACATTCCTTTTTTGTGACACACTGTACTTTATGTTAATCATAAATTTAGTTCCATGTGTGTTGCATTTATTAATGAACATATTGGAAATTTAATGAAAATCTTGAAAAAATGTGATAAAAAAGGGATAAAAGTAAGATGTCAGGAAAAGACCTAAATGGCTATAGACATGTCAAATTGAGGGGTTGCATGAATTCTGATTGATGTAAACCTCAAGGTCTGCCTAATAGGTATTTGTAAGTTTTCAATAAGTGGAGGCTTTGACAATATAAGATGGAATAACGGAGGAAGTTCCAGAAGAGAGGGGAAACAGAAGTGAAATTTTGTATGTGGGAATGCGATAGCATAATTATAATGGCAACATGTTGGCTCAGGATCCAAATCTCACCAAGTGCAGCATCTACAAGGAGTTTTTATGTTTTCCTCGTGTTTGCGTGGGATTTCTGCAGTTTTCTCCCATACTCCAAAGATATACTGGTAGCGAATATAGATTGTGATGAATTTAATGGTGCTATATATTCATGAAAATTAAATAAATAGTTGCAAACAAGAAACAGCGAGTTGGTTGGTATGATAGATTTATACCATTAGTAAGATTAATAATGAACTTACATTTTTTCCGATTCACTTGCCATAAATAAATGCTTTATTTAATTTGGTGTAAATGCTACTGTTCTCCTAAATCTGTAATTGGTTATTTTTTGGTTCTTGTGCCTCTCCCTTAATGAGGTATATGGCCTCCTACATTCTAAATAAATATCTAATCTTTCTAGCCAAAAAGGTCTGGTCCTTAAAGTGAATCTGTCAGTAGGATCATCTCTCCTAAACCATCTATATGGACATGTAGGTCATAGGAAGCTGAATAATATGATACCATGACATTTGCAATCTGATGTCTTATTCCAGTGAAATTCACATTTTTCTTATATATAAATGAGCTGTGAAGAACTGTGGGACGAACACTGATCTGCAGAGAATCTGCCTCCAGAGATAATTTAAAATAAAAAGGGTAGTTACAAGTTTGATGATATGTAAATAAAATAGAACAAGAGAGCTGAAGTTTGTCTTCTTGCAAATACATTTGCTGCAGCTCTCACAGCTCCGCTGTATTGCAACCCTCTCTGCCTGTGAGATGAAGCTGAAGTGGTGAGGTACCTGCAGATGTGTCAATTATATTCACACACAGCTCTGCAGGGAGACCAGAAAAGCAGAGAGTAACAATTACACATGGCACTGATAATACTGGCAACCATTGCACATCACACTGGTAACTCCCTCTTTGATAAGCTCTGGAGGCAGATTATTAGGGTACCGTTACACCTAGCGATGCACCAGCGATCCCGACCAGCGATATGACGCTGTCAGGATGGCTGGTGCATCGCTAGGTGGTCGCAAGTGAGCTACCACACAGGCAGATCTCACCAGCAACATAGCGGTGGTCGGGGGTCGCTACTTACCTGTCAGACGAGGCGATCCTGCGTCCTCCCGCCTGGCTCCACGCGTCGCTCGTCGGCGCCACAGGAAGTCCAGCAGTAAGTGGCCGACGAGGAATGGTCCAGGAGCTTCTCGCGCGATCAGCGATAACCAGCTGGGGAGCCAGTCGGAGGTAAGTATCACATGCAGCGATATCGCTAGCAATATCGCTGCAACGTCACAAAATCGGTGACTTTACAGCGATATTGCTAGTGATATCACAGTGTGTAACGGGGGCTTTAGGGTGATCTTTGGCCCATAGATTTTAACAGCTCATTTACATATACGAAAACATAGATTAGACTGTAATAAAACATCAGATCACAGATATCAAGGTATCAATCATTTTATTCAGCTTCCTATGACCTACATGCACATAGAGAAGGCTTAAGAGGGATGATCCTACTGACAGGTTCCCTTTAAAGGGCCTGTCACACTAAGCGATATCGCTAGCAATATCGCTGTAATGTCACTGGTTTTTGTGATGTAGCAGCGATATTGCTAGCGATATCGCTATGTCTGATACTTACCTCCGACCGGCTCCCCCGCTGATTATCGCTGATCGCGCGAGAACGGTCTGGGCCGTTTCTCATCGTCAGCTTCCTGCTGGGCTTCCTGTGGCACCGACGAGCGACGCGTGGATGCGGGCGGGAGGACGTCAGGATCGCCTCGTCTGACAGATAAGTAGCGACCCCCGACCGCTGCTATGTCGCTGGTGAGATCTGCCTGTGTGGCAGCTCACTAGTGACCACTTAGCGATGCACCAGTGATCCTGACAGCGTCATATCGCTGATCAGGATCGCTGGTGCATCGCTAAGTGTGACAGTACCTTAAGAAGACACCCATAGAGAAGCATTGAGCTACATCCAAAGAAGGATGAAGAAAAAGGACAGGTTCAGGAATGAAACAAAATTAATACCAGGTTTAGGAGGACAATGAGAATTACTCTGGGTAAAAAAAAACATTTTTATGGCAAGTGACAAGCCTCTTTTAAAGTGAAGCTGTAGAAGGCAGTAATTTCCAACATGCTTAGCTGAAAGTAGCGATGCAATTTAGTGTTTGTAACCACAGACAAGATTATACTGTATTGGACATTTATTTGTCAGATGCATAAATGTAATTGTACAAATATATATTTACTTATACATGTAATAAATACATCAATTTATTTAGCTGCTTGGTAAGAGTTAAATGTAGAATCTCCGGTCCATTGAGTACGAGCTTCAAGATTCTTGGGAATTTGGCTGAATAATATTATTGGATCTCATGCTTCCTGGGGGGGATAAAACTGAATTCCAATTTCTTAGAAATTTTATAAATATTTCAGGATATTTCCACATAATGTATGTCTTTAATATCTCATGTATACATCTCTCTGCGGAGGTACTCTTGACTTATTTTCTATAAGAGAATATTTCTATGCTAACTACAGGGAATTCTACATTTCCGATTAGATTATATCGCTTTGCTTTGTTTTAGGTATCAATGTCATCTACTATGTGTTGTGGGGAGTCATCCATGACATCAATTGATTTTGCTATTCACAAAAACAAGAAGGGTGAAATACACAGTATATCAACGTCAAGGAGTCATGTCTCTATGTCTGCGAATGCCCGCAGGCAGGCACACATCCCACATGGATCTCAAGACTCAGATTTCTGCTATGATTCATACAGAGCAATATGATCCAATTTTATTTACACAAGAATGTAATAAAGATGCATAAATGTTCAGGTCAAATGTTTGGACCAGTTTTCTCATAACGTTTATACAAGAAACTGATTCAACAGATCCCTGCAAGTTTCTGCTGAGAAATAAATTTTCATCATATTTTTTATTATTATTATTATTATTATTATTATTATTATTATTATTATCATTGCACCATTTTTTTCAAGGCGCGTTACATGGTTGAGATTGGTTCATTTTTGCTATATTGGCAGCATCAAGCTACAATATCAAGGAGACCATACTTCATAACTTATTTTAAAATAAACTGTATCAAACCATAATAAAATTAGCCATGCCCCTTTAATGAAGCTAAGTGTGAAACGAGCACTGGATGGTCTAAGCTGTTCACCATATACCCTGCGTTATGTGATCCCATCGTGCATACTGTTAGTATCTATAATATAATGCTAGGAGTGTCACTCTGTCTGAAGCCTTTACAGACTGCGCAAGCACGAGGCGCCGCGCAGTCTGGACCCCACAGAGTTACGCACCCGGGGATGAGGATTGTGGCCCAGTAGATTGTGGTATGTGTAAGCCCTGAATGCATATCGCGATCTCTGGCTAAACAAATTACCTATCTGGTATTGCCGTGGGGTCTCGCCATGATGTCTGGAGAGGGAGGGTTGTGGTGCCTGTGCAGTCCACACTTTCCAGCGCCATTTTGTTGGACACACTGCAAGAAAATGGCGCCGGAAAGTGCGGACTGCGCAGGCGCCGATTTCGGCAGAACAAACCCGCCCTCACCTGACATCACGGCATTTATGCCCACCAACAAAATGGCGCCGGACATTGCGGTCTGTGCAGGTGCTGATTCTGGTGCCACAGTGTCCCCCTGCCCCCTCTGCTGACATCATTGATTTATTTAAATATGTAACAGGCGCCCAGACTTTGCCACCATTTTTAAAACACAAGATTTCTGCGCCACACAGTGCCTCCGGTCTCTGTCTTAAAACATTTTGTGCTATATATAGACAAATATAGTACACATATATCTTGAGTATTTGCTGCTTTTTTTTCCATAAATCTATTAATAGTACACATGAAAATAAGAAAAAATGCATTTAAAGAAATTCACTACTTTCATCTCCCGAGGTTTCATTATCAAAAATCTCAATTCATATATGAAATTTGTCTTCAGTATATACAGATTTTCCCATCACTGAGATCGGAAATGACAGGTAGTGCTCATAAACTTCTAAGGAGAATTGTAATTGTCATTTTAGGAAAACTTGCAGCATAGTGTCTGGACAGTCTCCAGCTTCTCTCTCCTCCTCCTCCTCCTCTTCCCCACTCTCCTCTTCATAGACTCTTGAAAGCACCAACTGTTATCTCATATCTCATTAAAGGAAAAATCTACATTCCCTTAATGCAGATTTTCACCATGAATTTTTCAGATTTTGCATTAATTTTCTGTGCATTATGGCCTAATAAAATTTGTTTTAACATACCTGATTGAGCGCAGTCTCCTATATGTCATAATGATTGACTATACATTTATTTTGGCCTGGGTTGGTTTAGATAGTTGCAACATTTTGCAATGCAGCCCAGTGAATGGATGGCGATAATTCATGGCGCAGTTTGTATCCTGTGAAAACCACTTGTGGGTGCAATTACTCTTTAAACAGGCCTCTTTTCCTACTCATGTAGCTTGCGTGCATACTTATTAATGTTGTTGTTCTACCATACACAGCGGGATCAATGTGTTATTGGCACGCTTTCAGGTAATTCTCTAGCCAGTTATAAAGTAGAACAAATCCAGAATACAAGTGTTCTTGAGAGGCTCAACATTCAGAAGTGGCTTAAACAAGTTTACGTTACTTGTATGGAAATTTCCAAGTTATCTTTTTTTAATGCTCCAGTTGTCTGTGTTTGTCATACAGAAACTTAGAATGAACTTTCCGCATGTATTACTTGCATCCCAGGAGCATTGCACTCAGATGCACAAACATTAAATGTTTTTTGTCTATCTTTACAAGATTATTAACTACCCACAGGATAGAAGATGGTGGAGATCTGACTGCTGTTATCCCAACCAAACTCAAGCCCAGCTGTCTAGTCCAGTGGCCCGACATGAGAAGCCCTATACCATTCACTATCGAAGGGATTGCTGGAGATAATGAAATACAGCGCTCAGCTTTTTTCCGACTGTCCCACAGAGATTGAATGGATCAGTGGTGTGCATGTCCGGCCCCTGTTCCATTGAAATGGTACATTGCAGATCAGGCTTACCAATCATCCAGACATTCCAGGACAGTCATTAAAAATTCTGCAACATGCACATGCAAGCACACACAGCTCTGCTACATACACATTCAGATACGCAAACAGCTCTTCTACATTCACTTTCACATACACACAGAGCACTCTCAATGCAGGTCCTTTTGGCTTTCTGTCTTGCCCTACATCGAACACATAGATCAGTGTCAGGCAGGAGGAGAAAGAGCAGTTCACTCTGTGATCATGAAGGATGCGATGTCAGCATTCGTCTCCTTCACCGGAAGTTGCCTCTGGACTATAAGACTCACTCACTTTCTAGCAAGAGTTTTTCTTGTTAAAAAGCGCATGTCCAAAAAATATGGTAAAGATCTTCAGACAAAGGCAGCAGCCTATGTTTATTACTATATAGAAGCATAGGTACATACAGGATATGGATCAAGTTAATGTATTATTTGCATGTAGATGAACAGTGCGCCCTCCAAACTCATTATTACGGGTGGTCCACTCTAGTTTGATCCTGTCTATCACTATAATTCCACATTGGCTTTTCCGTTATTTCAGTAGTTTATGTCAAGTAATGAAGAGCGTGCTACATTAATGCTTAATATAGGTGTTATTCATTATTCTCATTATCACAATTAGTTCTCCATATTCCTGGACAAAAAATCAGAAGAAGCATCTTTAATAATAGTCCTTTATTTTATTCTTCTGGATGCTCTCCTTCTATATCTTGCAGTATAAATATTGACTAATTCAGCCTTTCTATTGTTTCAGGCCTCATTAAGGTCTAAGGACTTACTTGGTTAGTTAATACATAGGATCATTTAACTTCTCTCTACCTCAATAATGAACACACTAAAAATAGATGTAGATTGTTGCTAGGTCAAATGTTCAGTCAACATAGATTGGTGAAAGCAAGAGGTTGCTAGGAGCGCGGAATACTTCTCCATGAAAACATAAAAGAGCCGTGGCGGGTGCAATAGCTAATACACGTCAATTATTTGTTATATCCAGTGTCTGGGATGTTGGAAGATGTACACAGCCCTTCAACCATATTCATGCATCTGTTCAACCTCTTGTATATAAAGTGAGAACATGAGCACCGAATCAATACAAATGTACAAAAGCGAGAATAGGTTTGGAAAAAAAAAACAAGTTTTAACTATAAAGGCTGTCTTCTGCACAAAATCACCTTTCATGTGTTGTAGTCTTTTTTATTAATTGTGGTAGTCCTACTTGATATGCTCTCCTAATAAATAAAAATTCAGAATAACATTCAGTGCAGCTCTCAGGTAAGATTGAATATCTATCTATATATCTATTTTTCAATCTACCGCATTTTTCAGATTATAAGATGCTCCGGATTTTTAAGATACACCCCAAAATTTAAGGAGAAAAATAAGAAAAAAATAATTTTTAATCAAATGGTGGTGCTTCTTATAATCCTTGCATCTAATTGCTTACCGGGGGTGGTGGCTGTGGTGAAGCGGGGTCCCAGGGTAGCTGCTGGAGGAGGCAGGAGTGGGGTGATGCTGCAGGCCACAGGCAGAGATGAGGGGAGGCTCCGATGTGTGGTATGCTACTGTGGAGGTCTTGTGCCTCTTCGGGGATCTTATGTTGCTATGGGGCTCTTGTGCTGCTGTGGGGGTCTTGGGCTGCTACGGGGGTCTTCTGCTGCTGCGGGGGTATTGTGCTGCTATGGGGACTTGTGCTGCTATGAGGGTCTTGTGCTGCTGCATGGGGCTTGTGCTGCTGCGGGGGTCTTGTGCTGCTGATGTGTGTCACCAGGTGCCTGGCAGTTGCTGGCCAGTGTTGCGGGTGTCTCTGGTGCCCAGCGGTGCTGCATGGGTGTCCAGCGCTGCCTGGGGCTTTGCCAACATTTTGCGACAGGCCAGAGCCCTGGCACTTCCACGGTTCCATGTGCAGTGGTCTCCAAGAATATGGCTGCCGCTGAGGGAGCGGTGCATGCGCGGATGGTGAAGTCTCATCTCTTGAGATCTTGATCCCGAGATCACCATCCGTGCATGCGCTTTCTAAGAATCACCCCCATTTTCCTTCCAAGTTTTGGGGGAAAAAGTGCGTCTACAAAGTGAAAAATACGGTATCTATCTATTTATCTATCTCTATTTATCTTTCTCATGTTAATCTATCTCATATCGATCTATTTATCTATCTATTATCTATCTTTCTACCTATCTATATATCTATCCCATATCTATCTATCAATATATCTTTCTGTCTATCTGTCTATCTTTCTATCATCTATCTATCTATTATCTATCTAACTGTTGTCTGTTTGTTTATTATCTGTCTATCTATTATCTATTTACTGTATGTACCATTGTGCACAAAAGTTTACACACTCCAGCAGAATTTTTGCTTTTTTGGCTTTTTTTCAGAGAATATGAATGGTAACCAAAACTTTTTTCCACTCATGGTTACTGGTTAGGTGAAGCAATTTAATGTCAAACTACTGTGTTTTCTCTTTTTAAATCATAATGACAACCCAAAGCATCCAAATGATCATGATCAAAAGTTTACATTCTCTGGTGCTTTTGGCCTGATAACATGTACAGAATTTGACACAAATGGATTTGAATGGCTACTAAAGTTAACATCCTCTCCTGTGATCTGTTTACTTGTAATCAATGTGTGCATAAAAGCTGAGTGAGTTTTTGGGATCCAGACAAACTCTTGCATCTTTCATCCAGCCACTGACGGTCCTGGATTGTGAGTCATGGGGAAAGCAAAGTAATTGTCAATGGATCTACAGGGAAATGTAGTTGAACTGTATAAAACAGGAAAGGGATACAAAAGGATATCGAAGGAATTGATTACGCCAGTCAGCGTTCAAACTGTGAATAACATATGGAAAATCAGGGGATCTGCAAAAACAAAACCACGGTCAGGTAGACCAACAAATATTTCATCCACAACTGCCAGGAAAATTGTTCGGGATGCAAAATAAAACCCACAAATTGCATCAGCTGAAATACTGGACTTTCTGGAAATGAGCGGTGTGGCTGTTTCAAGATGCACAATAAGGAGGCACTTGACGAAAAATGGCTCAATGGTCGAGTCGTCAGAAGAAAGACATTACTGTGCAAATGCCACAAAGTATCTCGCCTACAATATGCAAAACAGTTTAGAGACAAGCCTCAAAATTTCTGGAACAAGGTGATTTGGAGTGATGAGATGAAAATTGGGTCAGGGTCATTTGTATGTTTTGGGTTGTCATTATGATTTAAAAAGAGAAAACAATAGTTTGACAATAAATGGCTCCACCCAACCACTAACCATGAGTGGGAAAAAGTTTTTGCATTATCATTCATATTGTCTGAAAAAAGGCCAAGAAAGCAAAATTTTGCCTACGTATGTAAAATTTTGAGCACAACTGTACATAAATAAAACAGTACAGAGGCAAAAATCAAATGACATAATTAAAAAAGTTAATAGCTAAGACACAGGTTTTAGCAGCAACTGATTCACAATAATATACAAAAGTAAAACCAAAGTGACTGCACTAGAGAATTTGTTTATTCACCATTACTCTGATGAGCGGTCCTTTTTTACTGAATAAACAGCATTCATATCCAATGCGGGGTGCTGAGTAAAGAAAATACAAGTCTGTTCTTATGGTTCAAGAAAAATAATGCAGCACTCACCAGATGGATTAAATATTCCAAAGTCCTTTTTATTTCATCTGGGTCAAGAAGAGACTTTGTACAGGATTTGCAGGTTAGGGAGACATGCAGGGAGCGTGCAGGTGGATGACGGCCGTTTCGCACAGCAAGTGCTTCAACGGGTCCAGGTGAAGCGCTTGCTGGACCCGTTGAAGCACTTGCTGGGCGAAATGGCCGTCATCCACCTGCACGCTCCCTGCATGCCCCCCTAACCTGCAAATCCTGTACAAATTCTCTTGTTCACCTGGATGAAATAAAAAGGACTTTGGAATATTTAATCCATCTAGTGAGTGCCACATTACTTTTCTTGAAAAATGATTCACAATAATGTGGCAGGTAAATATAGTGCTTGTCACCTATACATACAGTGGGGAAAAAAAGTATTTAGTCAGTCAGCAATAGTGCAAGTTCCACCACTTAAAAAGATGAGAGGCGTCTGTAATTTACATCATAGGTAGACCTCAACTATGGGAGACAAACTGAGAAAAAAAAATCCAGAAAATCACATTGTCTGTTTTTTTTTCATTTTATTTGCATATTATGGTGGAAAATAAGTATTTGGTCAGAAACAAACAATCAAGATTTCTGGCTCTCACAGACCTGTAACTTCTTCTTTAAGAGTCTCCTCTTTCCTCCACTCATTACCTGTAGTAATGGCACCTGTTTAAACTTGTTATCAGTATAAAAAGACACCTGTGCACACCCTCAAACAGTCTGACTCCAAACTCCACTATGGTGAAGACCAAAGAGCTGTCAAAGGACACCAGAAACAAAATTGTAGCCCTGCACCAGGCTGGGAAGACTGAATCTGCAATAGCCAACCAGCTTGGAGTGAAGAAATCAACTGTGGGAGCAATAATTAGAAAATGGAAGACATACAAGACCACTGATAATCTCCCTCGATCTGGTGCTCCACGCAAAATCCCACCCCGTGGGGTCAGAATGATCACAAGAACGGTGAGCAAAAATCCCAGAACCACGCGGGGGGACCTAGTGAATGAACTGCAGAGAGCTGGGACCAATGTAACAAGGCCTACCATAAGTAACACACTACGCCACCATGGACTCAGATCCTGCAGTGCCAGACGTGTCCCACTGCTTAAGCCTGTACATGTCCGGGCCCGTCTGAAGTTTGCTAGAGAGCATTTGGATGATCCAGAGGAGTTTTGGGAGAATGTCCTATGGTCTGATGAAACCAAACTGGAACTGTTTGGTAGAAACACAACTTGTCGTGTTTGGAGGAAAAAGAATACTGAGTTGCATCCATCAAACACCATACCTACTGTAAAGCATGGTGGTGGAAACATCATGCTTTGGGGCTGTTTCTCTGCAAAGGGGCCAGGACGACTGATCCGGGTACATGAAAGAATGAATGGGGCCATGTATCGTGAGATTTTGAGTGCAAACCTCCTTCCATCAGCAAGGGCATTGAAGATGAAACGTGGCTGGGTCTTTCAACATGACAATGATCCAAAGCACACCGCCAGGGCAACGAAGAAGTGGCTTCGTAAGAAGCATTTCAAGGTCCTGGAGTGGCCTAGCCAGTCTCCAGATCTCAACCCTATAGAAAACCTTTGGAGGGAGTTGAAAGTCAGTGTTGCCAAGCGAAAAGCCAAAAACATCACTGCTCTAGAGGAGATCTGCATGGAGGAATGGGCCAACATGCCAACAACAGTGTGTGGCAACCTTGTGAAGACTTACAGAAAACGTTTGACGTTTGACCTCTGTCATTGCCAACAAAGGATATATCACAAAGTATTGAGATGAAATTTTGTTTCTGACCAAATACTTATTTTCCACCATAATATGCAAATAAAATGAAAAAAAAACAGGCAATGTGATTTTCTGGATTTTTTTTTCTCAGTTTGTCTCCCATAGTTGAGGTCTACCTATGATGTAAATTACAGACGCCTCTCATCTTTTTAAGTGGTGGAACTTGCACTATTGCTGACTGACTAAATACTTTTTTTCCCCACTGTATATACCATAGATCAGCAGTATGCTCATATCCACTAATGGCACATCTGATTGGGAGATGACATGATAGATCTCTCACAACTATGTTTGTTATACAGCAAGTATTAAAGTGCCAGTGCTGCTATTTGCTCTGATCCACACGATTTATGATGGGTAAGATGGTCCCTTTTTATATATCACCTCCACTCTACACTTTTATAGCACTGAAGTGATTTCTATGCATCCACATTTGATTTATTAGATCTAACCCACTCACATAGTATAAGAGATTTAGAATTTATACATTGACACTTTAATACTAAATTTGTGGACTTTGACTCCACGTCTCTTGTAGGAAATATCTGTTTGGGAGTGTCCATTAGAATTATTCAAATAGGTTTTCTAAACTTTGGGTAATTGGTTATGATTCATTAACACAATGTCATATAATGTTGATTGTTCGGTTGATATTGATCTCATATAAAGGTACTAAGTGCAATGTTCTGAGTTTAGATATCTTTGTTTTAAAAAAACCCCCTCTTACTTAAAGGGTACTCCCATCTCCAAAATCATGTTTCAATATGTAGTTGGTGTAATAACAATATTAATAATAATAATAATACATTTTATTTTTATAGCGCCGACATATTCCGCAGCACTTTACATTTCAGAGGGGATTTGTACAGACAATAGACATTACAGCATAACAATAATCACATACAGTAGATTATAACAAATACCAAGAGGAGTGAGGGCCCTGCTCGCAAGCTTACAGTCTATGAGGAAAGAGGGAGACACGAAAGGTGGGTGGTAACAGTTGCTCTGATTGTATGGACCAGCCATAATGTTAAGTGTGTAACAGTACAGACACAGAGGGCTAATGGATGCATAAAGCATGTGGGAACATGATGCTGGGAACCTGGTTATGGTAAAACTTTTGGCTCTGCCACACAGGGATAGGTTAGGTTAATGTGTTGAGGCGATAGGCCAGTCTGAATAAATGCGTTTTCAGGACACGCTTAAAATTGTGGGGATTGGGGACTAATCGTATTGACCTGGGAAGTGCATTCCAAAGAATTGGCGCGGCACGTGTAAAGTCTTGGAGACGGGAGTGGGAGGTTCTGACTATTGAGGATACTAACCTCAGGTCATCAGCAGAACGGAGGGCGCGGGTAGGGTGGTATACTGAAACAAGGGAGGAGATGTAGGGTGGTGCTGAGCCATGGAGGGCTTTGTGGGTGAGGGTAATAAGTTTATACTGAATTCTGGAGTGGATGGGTAGCCAGTGTAATGACTGGCACAAGGTAGAGGCATCGGTGTAACCATTGGTGAGGAATATGATCCTGGCTGCAGCATTCAAGACAGATTGGAGAGGGGAGAGTTTGGTAAGAGGGAGACCGATTAGAAGAGAGTTACAATAGTCGAGACGAGAATGAATAAGAGAAACAGTAAGAGTTTTTGCAGAGTCAAAAGTAAGAAAAGGTCGAATTCTAGAAATGTTTTTGAGGTGCAGATGACAAGAGCGAGCCAGTGATCGAATGTGGGGGGCAAAGGAAAGCTCGGAATCAAGTATGACCCCAAGACAGCGGGCATGTTGCTGGGGAGTAATAGTGGAACCACACACGGAAATGGCAATGTCGGGTGTAGGTACATTAGTAGCGGGAGGAAACACCAGGAGTTCAGTCTTTGACAGGTTCAGTTTCAGATATAGTGAGGACATGATATTAGACACAGCGTTTAGACAATCGCCAGTGTTTTCTAGAAAGGCTGGTGTGATGTCAGGAGAAGAAGCGTATAATTGGGTGTCATCAGCATAGAGATGGTACTGGAAACCAAATCTACTGATTGTTTGACCAATAGGGGCAGTGTACAAGGAGAAGAGGAGGGGGCCTAGAACCGATCCTTGAGGAACCCCAACAGTAAGGGGAAGGTGAGAGGAGGAGGAACCGGCAAAAGAAACAGTAAAGGAGCGGTCGGAGAGATAGGAGGAGAACCAGGAGAGAACGGTGTCCTTGAGGCCAATGGAATGGAGCATAGTGAGGAGGAGCTGATGATCCACAGTGTCGAATGCTGCAGAGAGATCCAAGAGAATTAGCATGGAGTAATGACCATTTGATTTAGCTGTTAGCAGATCATTAGAGACTTTAGTGAGGGCAGTTTCAGTGGAGTGTAAAGAGCGGAAACCGGATTGGAGAGGGTCGAGAACAGAGTTTTCTGAGAGATAGTGGATAAGACGGGAGTGGACCAGGCGTTCCAGGAGTTTAGAGATGAAGGGAAGATTAGAGACAGGTCTATAGTTAGCGGCACAGTTTTGGTCGAGGGATGGTTTTTTAAGTAGTGGATGTATGATGGCATGCTTAAATGAGGAGGGAAAAATACCAGAAGAGAGAGAGAGGTTAAATATTTTAGTTAGGTGAGGGGTGACAGCAGGGGAAAGGGACTGGAGGAGATGTGACGGAAATGGGTCACTGGTGCAAGTAGTTGGGCGAGAAGATGCAAGGAGCCTGCTTACTTCTTCTTCTGTGACTGGTTCAAAATCAGAGAGTGAGTTAGATGCAGTGGGGGAGGGAGGACAGTGCATGGCATGAGGGGATTTGGAGATAATTTCCTGTCGGATCTGGTCAATTTTTTCTTTGAAGTAATTGGCCAGATCGTCAGCTCGGAGCTCCGTGGTTGGGGCCTGTACTCTTGGATTGAGTAGAGAATGAAAAGTGTCAAAGAGACGTTTCGGGTTATTGGACAGTGAGGTGATGAGGGTGTTGAAATAGGTTTGTTTGGAGAGGTGAAGGGCAGTGTTGTATGTTCTAAGCATAAACTTAAAATGGATGAAATCTTCGTGTAGATTGGATTTTCTCCACAGACGTTCGGCGCACCTGGAGCACCGCTGCAGGAAACGTGTTTGCACCGTGTGCCAGGGTTGTCGCCGTCTGTGTTGTGGTGTTCTATTTATAGGGGGTGCAAATTCATCCAGGGCACTTTGAAGTGTTTCATTGTAATGCTTCAATGCAGAATCAGGACATGAGAGGGAGGAGATAGGGGCCAATGAAGACTGCTAGTTCTTCAGAAGTTTCTGGGTGTTAATGGCCTGTATGTTTCTATAAGTCTGGACAGTAGGGGTGACCTGAGCAGCCTGGCAGTTCTTTATAGAGAATGAAAGAAGATTGTGGTCAGAGAGCGGGAGAGGGGAGTTTGCAAAATCATCCACTGCACAAAGCCGAGAGAAGACCAAGTCGAGGGAGTTTCCGTCTTCATGCGTTGGAGAATTAGTAAGCTGCGAAAGGCCAAATGAGGAGGTTAGAGATAAAAGGTGAGTAGCAGATGGGGAGAGGGGAAGAGCAATGGGGATGTTGAAATCTCCCATGATGAGGGTAGGGATGTCACAGGAGAGAAAATGTGGAAGCCAAGTGGCAAAATGATCCAGGAACTGATGGGAGGGGCCGGGAGGACGATACACCACCGCCACTCGCATGGAGAAGGGGGTGTAGAGTCTGACGGCATGGACCTCAAAAGAAGGGGAGACAAGTGAGGGTACTTGAGGGATAACCTGAAAGGTACATTTTGGTGATAGGAGCAGACCAACGCCTCCACCAGCTCTATTGTCTGATCTTGGGGTATGATAGAAGTGTAGCCCCCCGTATGAAAGAGCAGCAGCAGCGGTAGTATCTGACTGCTGGATCCAGGTTTCAGTAAGAGCCAGGAGGTTAAGAGAATTAGAAAGGAAGAAGTCATGAATGAAGGAGAGTTTGTTACACACTGAGCAAGAATTCCAAAGTGCACAATTAAGAGAGACAGATGGCATGCAGGGAATATTAATAAGATTAGAGGGGTTTCTGAGTGTAGCAGTGGGGGGGTTTGACTTTCTATAACATGGGGGACCAGGGTTGGGAGCAATGTCTCCTGCAACTAGGAGAAGGAGGATAGAAAGAGTGAGCAGATGGTTAAGTGATTTGTGAGAGCGTCTCTGGTGTTGAATGGTGGGACTGCCTGGATCTGTGCAATTTAACAATGAGGGATTTAATATTTAATATTAGAAATTATTAGTAAATACCTCTAGTTAGAAGTATAGTATAGTTCTTCTGATTCGCTATGTCGCTTACCCCATGTGCAGGGCATAGCAATACCTTAGCTAACCTTGGTTAAGATCACTCAAATGGTGACAGCTAGTTAGCTGTTAGTGATGGTTACCATGGGTACATAAGCTACAGCAATGCCCTGCACGTGGGGTATGCAACATAGAAAATCAGAAGAACCACACCTTGTTTCTATTTGGAGGTATTTGCTATTATTATTACTACACCTACTACATATTGGGATAGAATCTTAGGGATGGGTCTACCCCTTTAAAGTGAACCTGTCTCCAGGTTTGGCCGATATAAGATGCATTTTTAATGCTGTAGATAAGCCCCCGATCTGCCCTGCAAGATAGCAAAAATAAGTTTTATTATACTCATCCGGTCCAATGGGTGTCGCAGGTCCGGGTCCTGCTCCTCCTATCTTCTTGCGATGCCTCCCTCCTGCTTGCTTCACAAGCTCTCCAGCATCGCGCTCCTCTGGAGGTGTACTTAGTCCAGCGCCTGTACATTGCAGTACTTTGCTCTGCCCTCAACAGGGCAGATAAGTACACCTTTCGCAGGAGTGTGATGCTGGTGAGCCTTTGAAGCAAGCAGGATGATGACTTCGCATGAAGATGGGAGACGCCGGACCCGGACTTGCGACACCCATCGGACCAGACCGCACCCCGGGTGAGTATAATAAAACTTATTTTTCTTATATTTCAGGTCGGATCGGGGGCTTATCTACAGCATTATAGAACGCTATAGATAAGCCCTGAAAGGCAGTGGCTGCATTTTATATCGGCCAAAACAGCTGACAGGTTCCCTTTAAACATAATTGCTGCTTTGTTAATCCTAAGAAATCCATCTTCTTTGCCACATGCTGATTTCACACCAAGACTGTTAATCATTATTTTTTTTAGATATTCTCATCCATTCTATTTTGACCAAGTAACCCCATATCCAAGGGGAGTATTCTTGAGTTGTGTTGCATACAAGTTGTATCACACTATTTTTTCTCAATCGAGTTAACTGTTTCCGAGTGTCCGAGTCTCCATCATGCTGACCTCGCAGGACAGAGACAGGGTCTGTGCACATGTATGAGCATAACAAGGTCATAGCAACACACAGTGACCTTTAATTTGCTTCCCAAAATTGGTCCCAATAAAGCATGTTCCATTTTTTTTCTCTATAATACTTCTTTAAAAGTTAGCCTTGCAGCACATTTACAAGTTCAAGGTCCGCGTTCTCAATAGAAGATTAAAATACAAACACAATATATCTTCCCTTAAGCCAAGAAGAAAAAAAACCTGTCATTCTGTATATATGCCCTGCGCTGAACTGTTTTCTACCCGCACCGCTACTATTACCAGGCTGAAACATTCAAGATGAGGCAATAACTTATAAGAAGTAGCTACATGCATAAAATTGAATAATGGTGACCTTTAATTGAACCAGGCAGTGTGACAATCTCAATAAATTAAATCTTTCTGGAAGTGTACCATATTTTCCTTGGCTAATAAATTGACTGGTATGTCAGCCATTGCAAAGTCTGTAGTGTTATGATCCTCATCTTCTTCCTAAAATACTGTCTTTCCCATGTTAGACTTTTTTTCTTTCTTACACCAAAATAATGAAAAAAGCGAAAAAAAAAGACTTCAATATATCATTACTTTACAGTTCCAGCATTAAAGAACAGCCTAAGGAACACAGCTACAAAATCCATAACTAACGCTGTTGGTAGATATTCGGATAAAGCGCAGATATTTTAACCCCTTACTACTCCCTAGCGCTACACATATGTTATATTGATTTACAATGCTTTGCGAAAGCTCCTCCAGGAAAAGTCAAATGGAATCCAAATCTGAAAAATGTCACACGTAGCCCACAGAAAGAGCTACCTTTTCTTTCCAAGTATTTGAATATAATTGCTTGTGTAAAAAAAAAAAATAAAAATTAAAGCCATTCTGCTTCTGAAAGCCATTATCGGGCTGCTTTTGTGTCTTTAGGAATTAATTACAAAATACATTTTAAAGGCAGCTGAATGGGGAGAGTTTGTCAGTCAAGCTTTTTATTTACCCGTATCCTTCTATGTCCTTGTCAGAGCACCCATTCAGATTAGGGAAAATGAGTATGCAAATACGAGAGTTGTATGACACATATTCAAGAGCTGAATGCGAAGTTACCCATTTCTGAGTACAAAAGAAAGTCTACGATGTCCATGTGAGTGTCCTTGCTGTTCTTCACGTTGCGCATAAAAAGGAATGGCCAACTTGTATATAATCAGTAAACGAGAGTGGTAACTTACTAATTTTATAGACGTGACAAGCTCTGTGCCATTTTGTTATTTCTTTCTGAAGCCCATAACTCCGTGCCATCTAAGTCTTCTCCATGGATGGCCTGTAAATGCACACTTATGGAGGACTTGTCCTGTACTAATTTAATTTTGGGATTGCATGTCCTAGACAATCATGAAGGTGGTACAATTGCAATGAATTTCAATGGAAGGTTGAAGAAAGGTATAAAATAATTTCTCCTCCATCATCATCATTTGTAAAATGAAAGAAATGGAGTTGTCCAAATTAAAGACAATGAAATAGGCTAAAATAATGCTCGGTTTAGTTGGTACCTTTAGCTAAGGTACAGTTTTATGTCATTTTAGTAATTACTGTACATTGGCAGTGTATCTAAAATAATACAAAAATCTAGGTAGATCAATGTTTCCAATCTAGACTTTTTAAGAGCCCAGGTGTTCCAAGGGTTCCTAGAGGAAAAAAATCTTGCCAAACAAACTTTCTCCATGGGTGGTCTATAAATGGACATTGAAAGAGGTATTATCCTGTACCATTTTCCTTGCTGCATGTAGGTCATGAACAATCAAGAAATTGGTGACAATGAATGAGTTTCAATAGAAGTTTGATGGAAGGTATCAAATCATTTTTCCTCCATAGTCATCATTTGTAAAATGGGACCAATGGAGTGGTCCAGGTAGATGACACAGAAATAGAGTAAAATAATGCCCAGTTTAGTCAGTACCTTGAGCTATGGTACAGTTTTATCTAGATAATGAACATTGCCTTAATAGGTAGACTAGTGTTTCCAGTGTAGACATTTTTATGACCCAGATGTTCTTAGAGGTAGAGGATCCCTAAAGGAAACCAAAGTCTAAATTCTTCAGTGGTTAATAACTTTCATCCTGTTGAGGCTTGATGTGGTGAAAGGTAAAGCAGTTAACAAATCTTAGCTGTTACATAGCAATGGTCAGAAATTAGGTAGTTTTCACCATCCAGATATCAAACTAGCTCAAGAAAGGCATGCCATGAAAAGATAAATAAGTCTCAAGTTCTTCATGGCAAAAAAATGCAGATTATTGGGCTCAAATGTTTCATGAAGTAATGCTTTCTCCTTGTTGGTGAAGTAATCATTTTTCAATACATAATCTTTTCCTAGTATGTCTTTTTTATTGAACAAAATTAGCTGCAATTTTTGACCTGATGGATTTACGTTTAAGAAACTTTGGGTGTTCAGCAGTAAAGTAGCAGAATGTCATTATAGTCTAAAATCAATCTGAGCCATGTGGGATTTGGTTCCTTCCTTCAGTGAAGCTTTTTATACTTTATAAAATGATATAAAGGAGTTGAGCAGAATTTAATATCATCAGGATCTAAAAATTACATAATTGCTTCCTTTTTATGATTTCTCTATTGAAAGCTGCTTTTCGAAGCATGTAAAAGGAAATGTTCTCTGGGGTGTTTATGCAGAAGACAAAAGGATTTTTTATTTTTTTAATAATCGAAGACTGCATCAAAACATGAAAAGTCATAGAAACATGTACTGTATATGCTCAATTTGTATGTTAGAAGAGAGAAGGGAGATGGCTCTAGAGAAATCATGGTTAAAAGAGATGACAAGCTCATCATTTAACATTGTTACATTGTTTTTTAAGATAGAACGTAAAAACATGGTCAAATTATGTTCTCCTGGTAATCTCTTGTCCTATTTTTATTTTTCACCAGAGAGATAGTTGACATGCAAGCACTGGAGTATTCTGGAATGCCTGTCTACTGTCTCCGCATTACATACACATTGTCAATATGTATTTGTCAGCTAGACAGTTAAAGTCTAAAAGCATTTAAGGCCAAAAAGGTTTATGAACCTTTATCCTTAGGGATTTGAAAGATGTTGTTCTCCACTGAAAGTTAAAAAGGAAAGAAAGAGGATCTAGAGACATATGTAATCTTACAGTCAGCGCCTCACTGACGGTTTTCTGCTGCGCTAAGAGAAATAGGAGAGAAAGGGGGCTCTTATCTATGTTTGCTACATTGCAGCTACACTTTACATTCACATGGTTAGAGATAATCTTTTTCCTACAGTAACATTGTATTGGATAGAAAGAATTCTGGAAGTTATAGACCAATATACAAAGGTCAAAACAAAATCACTTGCCATACACTTCAGTTCGATGTTGGTCAAATACTTACTTAATCAATAGCTATCCTTGTTGCTCCTCCGTACAGATACATGCATGCTCAGCTTAATTAAGCAATCATGCATACTTAATTGCAAGAGGGGAGAAAGACTGGCCTGCACATTATTTGACAGTTGAGCCAACTATTCTTCGGCCGATAGTTTGGCCGACAAATATCTCAGCCAAGTCTCCCAAACAGAGGAGTTCTCATTCGGCTATGCATTTGTCATGGATGTGTCAGATTGCAGACTGATCTACTGCATCTGTCTGCAGAAAGTCTTGGTTGTTTGTTTTGCAGACTAGTGGCCACCTCCCCCAGTGCTAATGACCACACATGGACCTGCGTGTTTATAACTCCCTACTTCCTGTTGGGAGTTGCAGGTGTTATTTCCATTCCTCCCTTGTGAAGACTTGGAGCTTCAGTAGTTGGCTAACTTCCTTTCTGGTGTTGTGAGGACGCCTGGTGTTTCGTCTCTGAGGCTACTCAAAGATAAGTGTTCCCCCTGTTTGCCTATCCCAGTTGTCTGTATTGTAGTGGGGATTGATTAGAGCTCACTCTGTCTTTGCCTATGCAGGGCTTACCTCTAGGGTTTGTCAGGGCTTAGGTATCCTACTCGGCGATAGGTGCGGAAGCTATTTAGGGTCTGGGAAAGACAGGGTGACATTAATTCTGTGAAGAGGTCTCCACTCCCTGCTTCCCTAGCATTGGGTTCCCCTTCCTCTTATTCTTTTGTGTTGCACTTAAGGCCCCATCTCACATAGAGAGATCGTTAGCGAAATCGCTGAAACGTCACAGATTTTGTGATGCAACAGCAACCTTGCCAGCGATCTCACTCCATGTGACACATAGCGGCGACCACGCCTCCGCTGAGATCTTGCTGATCGTGCATGAATGTCCTGGG
Source organism: Dendrobates tinctorius (assembly GCF_039654945.1). Taxonomy (NCBI): domain Eukaryota; kingdom Metazoa; phylum Chordata; class Amphibia; order Anura; family Dendrobatidae; genus Dendrobates; species Dendrobates tinctorius. The sequence continues at coordinate 62,019,224 of NW_027361707.1, read as the reverse complement.
ACATTTTTTCATCACTGGCGTCCCGCTGGTCAGGATGCATTTTTGTTTTTGATGCCGACGAGCGACCTCGTTGGCGACTCAAAACAGGGCGCAGGCGTGAGTCGTCAGAATAGCTGCTGTTTGACAAGGTCCCAACGACCGCCGATGTCGTTATATGGATCGCCGTATCGTTGCTCCATTGTTGAGTAGATCTGTCTGTTTGACATCTTACTAGCAACCATTTAGCTACGTACCAGCGATCCTTACCACGTCGCATCATATATATAGAATCAAGTTAATTTATACCTGGTTTACATTTGTGCTTGTTTGTAGACAAAGATTATACCTGCTATATACAGTATAACATGTTTATTTTGACAAATGCTTATAAAATATATGTATCCTTTGACAATACGTTGCTCACCATAGCAAGTATTGCTTCTTTTGTAATCCACTCAGTGGCAATTCATCGATCTGTTACACTCATCTATGTGACATTGATATTAGTCTAACATGTCAGGTCTGATTTGTCCGTGCATGTTGTGATTTTAATTGTGTTTTTTAATATGTATGTTTTTTTGTCTGTTGGGTATAAGTGTTTAATAAAGCCTTTTTGAATATACATCAGGGCTGTGAGTGCACTGTTTTTTGTGCTTCTTTTTCTTTATTCTTACCAATATAAAATCGTCTGGGGTCTGACACTTGGCACCCCCACGGATCAGTTGAAACCCAATATGGCACATGTACAATGCTTAGTGAATGGAAGATAAAGCTCGGTATTAAGCACTGCCCAAAGTATATGGGTCCTGTATTCAACTTAGTTTCGAATACTGACACAGCTGGTTTCATCTTATCACTGGGGGTGCAGGTGTCTGACACACTTTTATTTCATATTTACAGGATAAGTCATTAATATGTCAGTCCTGGAATACTCTTTAAATTTTAAGTCCAAAGCATGAAGAAAAACACTGATCAGGTAATAAATGTAAACTTTTGACATGTAGACTGTTAAAATTATCAAAATGTTGATACATTTTCTGATCATCTTCATACTATCTATAAATTATTGAGAGACATTTAAGGGGAATCTCTCACTAGGTTTTTGCTCATTTGAGAGCAGAATAATGTAGGAAGTAAGAGCCTGATTCCATTGATGTATACCGTAGTTTACTGGGTGCAGAAGTCGTGACACAATCAGAGTTCTTAGATGAAGCACGCAGGACAGCTTAGAAAGCTAACCCTACCCACACCAAAGCTTTCTGTGTAGATTGTCTATTGACAGTGAACTGCTTATCAGAGGGGGGAATGTTAAGACCAAGGCTTACTTGAGGCAGCAAAGATCCACTATATATATATATATATATATATATACACATACATATATATAGTCAAATAATTAACAGATCAACATGTTTACTTACATCCTGCTATAAAAGAGACCTGATCTGGTTGATCTGGGACCTTACCTGCAATATTTCACAAGTAGACAAGAAAAATGAGCAAAATTCTTCTAATTTTTCTCATCTTTTACATTTTCTTTACAAACAGTTGAACCATTGTGACATTTGCGGTTTCCTTCCTTTCCTACATCTAATAATGTTTCCAAGCATATAATTTACAAGACAGCACGTTTGCTCCCATTCTATTCAGCACCTTATCTGGAAGATTATTTTTAATAATAATTCTAATAAAAATTATTTAGGTCTTATAAAAATGCAGCTCAAAATAAATAAAGCCCATAACTCTACAAAGCACACATAATAATCACATCATTATTGAATACTGTAGATAAAGAAGATTTCACTACCACAAAATCGATGATATTGTTATTCTAAATAATGAACACAAGAGTTTGCAGTTGTTTAACTACCATTTCCAAGATAACAGTGCACTGAAACTGTATGGACAGAGGAAAGGAAAGTAAAATCAATGAGAAATAATTGAATTGTGTAAGCTTTGTAGGCAACATAAAATATAATATTACTGTGTGATCTCATTACCTTCCATTCCTGTATAAGAAGATCAACCATAGCAATTTATGATCACAGCCTACTTAAAATATGATAGATATATGGATAGATAGATAGATAGATAGATAAAAATTGCAGCACTTCCATTTAAAAAAAGGTGAAGAATAGTATTTTTTTCCAAGCCCATGTACACAACACAATTCAGCTGTAGAATTGAGCCATTTTAGTCTGTTGAATCTGAGATCACTTTTCTATCCGTATGTCAGTAATATAGATAGATAGATAGATAGATAGATAGAAAAACAGAGAAACAGCACAGTACTTAGTTTCGGATGCACGGCCCCAGGCAAATAGTCCAGTATCAGCCACAATGTCCAATATTCATTCCAAACAAAGGCAGCACTCCATAGTTAGTCTTTCAGGTGATAGTGAACTTATTAGACCCACATAACAGGGCAACGTTTTGGCTCAAATGAGCCTTCCGCTTGAGGAAGGCTCATTTGAGCCAAAACGTTGCCTTGATATGTGGGTCTAATACAGGGGTGGAGAACCTCAGGCCCCAGGGCCATTTACGGCCTATGACCTTTTATCAGGCCCCTGAGCAGATTCTCAGGGACTGCATTCTTGGGCAGGGAGCTGTATTTTGATTGCCACAAGCTCATTAATTTCTTCTTGCTCTGTTAGCACACACACACAGTGTTCACCACTGAGCACTGAAAGGCATGCAATGAAAGATTAAGTCATGAAACCAGTGCCACTGTCAGGATTTAATTTGTGGGCAGAGTTTGTGCGGCCCCCGAAGGATGGTATAAATATCCAAATGGCCCTTGGCAGAAAAAAGATTCCCCACCCCTGGTCTAATAAATTCACTATCACCTGAAAGACTAACTATGGAGTGCTGCCTATGTTTGGAATGAATATTAGATAGATAGATCGATCGATAGATAGATAGATAGATAGAGTATTTCTGGGTATTTTTGGAAAACTCAGTGAATGATTTATCTGTTATGTTAATGGTATAATGGGTATTCAAATTAAGAAAAAAATATGAATACATAGATCTACACAGTTAAATTAACAGATTAAGAATAAAAATAAAATAGATTATATTTTTGTAGTTCCATTTTTGTCCATGTGGTGTGCTGTTAAAGTGCCATAAACGTTGAGCACATGAAGGTCCTCAATGTAAAAGCAGCAAACCATAAAAATAAAAAGTAACATTTTTAGATATTCAACCCTGAGAAATACATGTTATTAAATAATTGATGAATGAAATGTAAAACTCTTCAATGAGTGACCTCCCAAATACTTGTCTCCAGAGTGTCTCTGTTTACATCCCTACTTCTAAATATTTCAGTATTCTAGTAATTCTGGAAAGCATCTCAGATAGAGACAAAAAAAGTAAAATGTTGATACGGTTTTACATATGGGCAAACTATATCAAGTTTCACACTACTTGATACCTGTAAGGTTAGAGAAGACAATATAACAAGTTCTGGCACTGCTCTACTTCAGTAACCATATCAAAACTTGAAGATGTGCTTAGAAATCCAGAATGAAGATTATTTGTTACCCTTAAGTTATACATACTATCAATAATATCTGACTTATGAAATATAGATGGACAGGATATGTTTGCTTCAGTAAAGCTGACAGTTCAGGAATCATTAGAGGATACCATAAGCTGTAAGATGGACACTTGGCTGTGTACCTGAAATCTTATTTTGTTGTAGAACAGTAAAAAGTCTCTTCGCTCAAAAGACAGCTAACATCTCATACAAAATCATTTGGTAGTAAGGTAAAAAAAGAAGCTCAAAGTGTGTGTTTAATGCAAGGCACGACATACAGGAATGTATGAGTCTGTGGTCAGAAGAGCAAGCTCCGCAGCATTCCAATCTTGGTTTAAGTAATGGGACCTTTGCATTAACAGTATTAAGCCTTTAACTTCACAGCTATTTCGTTAGATAGTGGAACAATTTTTTATACCAAAAGGTTTGAGACAACTGGTCCACCCAACTGTAGAGGGTAAGGCAAAAGGTTAAAAAGACCCAAAATATTATTTACCTGTCCGCTGACCTCACCGCCCATCTCCAGTGCCTACTTTAGCATGTGCGGTCCTCCAAAACACAAGGAAGGACATTCAATTTGTGGAGAATAAATTCAGGGCAAATCAAATGCCTTTGGAAAGTTCACACAATTTGGTAATTTTGAATCCCATCAGATCGGCCCATCTCTTTTCAGTGGAGTTTTGAGCTATCTGTCCCCTTCGAATCCTTAGAATGAAGAAGTCATAACACTGTGACTCCTATTACATGTTTTCCTGATAATCTGACTGTAAGGGAAATGTTCCTTTAATTGAGCTGTGCTGCAGCTTCCTTGAGTAGTGGGGGAAGGGATGAAGACGTGCAGGGAAAGACCTAAAATCAGAATTGTAACCATTTTACTCTTAGTATTGATGGCATCCTAGATTTCCAACTACTACAAATAATAAGGTGCTTTCATATCCTAGTAATAGTAATACTACATTAACTCGGATAAGCCTAAGTTATCAAAATTTCCATTCAAAATAAACAAAATTTCCCATTGTTGCGATTTATTGACTATTTCCTTTAATTTTGACATCATTCGTTTTCTATTTGATTTATACTTACATTTTCCTAATTATATGACTCCTACTTTTTCAAATATAGAGGAGCTGATGTATTAGTGTGTGTATATATAAATATACCATGGCATTCTTAATGACCTGACTTTTCTTTCTACTCAGTTTAGAAATAATTGAGCTCCAGTCTCAATTTCACAAATAGCTTTCTAAACTCCAAACTAAAAGCTTGGTCATGGATCTGTAGTTATGGGTCAATTAGGGCTTTCATTAGAATGCGGAGGAAATAATTTCACGCACCATTTTTTTTTTAAGCTTTAGAAGTTGAAGAAAGTTCAACGCTTAAAGGTAATGCAAACAGAGATGCGTATATGTTTTGTTTACTCATGAAATGAAGATTTTCTCCATCTCATTATATTCTGACAACGCTGCAATGAAGACTCAATAGTTAGAGCATGTAGCGTATATCATGAGCAATGGGCAGCAATAAACAAAGAGCTGACATATGACATTTCTTCAAAGAATTGAAAGTGCAATGAAGCTTTAAACCATTGCAGTCTAATTAAAAACGGGCTGATTACTATCAACAGTTCTCTGAATTAAAATGTTTTTGTCGAATGAGAATTTGTGATATTTTCCTTACCTGCTAGGCAGCCCAAATTACAGTATTATGACTTTTACTGAACCAAATTTAAGAGCTTGAGACCCAAAACAAAATGGGCCACCATTTGCCTTGGGTCTATTATGATGCTGGTATTTTATAACCATGGATGTCTAAGCTACTGCAATTTCCAGCATATGGGGTAAGTGACAAAGGGTTTCAGAAGAACTATACGGAGGCATTTGCTGATATTATATTTTACCTTCTACATAAAAAGATAGGATTTTGGAAATGTGAATGCCTCTTTAAGGATCCTGTATGTCCAAGCAGGTGTTCCTGGGTATGGGAGAGATGGCCAAGATCGCTCTCGATAGAACAATCAACCAATCCATCATTTGACCAAAAGCTTTCAGATGTGTATGGGGAGTAAAAAGTCCAGGGACTCAGTGCAACTGCTACCTCTTTAGCTACAATTATATAGACTTTTTATTAAGTCAATGCATATCCCTATTTTCCACCTTTTGAGCAGTTATGTCATACATAATTGAAATGAGGACATCTAAAAATTAATCCTCTTCAGCTTTTAATGGCCACTGGGTTTCATCTAAACTTTTGTTTTTATCTAATTTCATAAGCCATATTTTGAACACTTTTTTTACACCAACATTCATTAAGTTTGGTGCTTCGCAAGCCCGTCCTAATGAAGGGAGCGCTGGAGTAAGATGCAGTAAGATGTATGAGCCTCTTTAATGAACTTGGCGCATCTTTCAACTGGCATGCGCTACAGGCAAAATTTCAAGCCAAGTAGGGGTTGGTGTACATTTCTGTCATAATTTATGTCACACTTGTAATCTAATTTTTTTTTATGAATCTGTTGAGTGCCATTGGCCCGACCCAATTCCACACAAGCTATGGACACTTTCAAAAAGTTGGTGGAATTTGACACATTTTGCCCAAAACCGACAAAAATTGCTAAATTGTTGTGCAAATTAGAATTGATATTTTGTTACAGTTTAAACAGTTTCAAGATGAAATTGTGGGGAAATCGGCTCTGTGAATTAGTCTCTAAATATTTTGGAAAGTGTCCTAGAAAAAGAGGGGAATAATAAAATGTGGCAATTTTGAGAGCGAATTAGTGTATTTGTCTGAGGTGGAATAAGGCAGGTACAAATTATGTAACATACTTAATTACTTGCATGAAATGTACTGTACATCTCTGCAACTTTCCCTTTGCTCTGTATTGGTAAGGATGGTGGGAACACAAATGGATAGTCCAATGGTGGCCTGCTAAAAATATAGCGTTGGACTCTCCAGTTAGATAAGTTTGCAAAATAGACTGGAGCGGCCATATATGAGAAAGCCGTCATGTTGAGACAAGTGAGGGTATTCAAGGTGAGACGACATGGAATAACTGGCTGTACATGATCAAAATCTGCCCTCCCACAAGGGTCAATAGCCACATGATTTAGTTTTACAGAATATGATATATTGTAAAGTGCTTTTGTGAATTTGTACCCATTGTCTTCGTACAGGAAATAGAAGGGCGGGACCTGTAATATAGAACTTTCATACAAGCTGCAATTTACCCTTCAGCTATTTTTTCATTGATAAGGAGAAGGAATGAAATTTTTCCTGTTGAGTGATATTTTGATTCAATGGTTCCTAAAATAATACGGATGGGTAATGTGGATGGAAATTGTTTTATTGATTTTCAGATCCACTTCAACTCACAGAAATTCAACCAGACATTTTAAAACTATTTGTTGACTTTTGTCTTCCACAGGGGCTTTAAATTAAGTAAAAATTCTCCATCTAACATATTTTTTTTTAAATGAGAAGAAAGGCTGCAAACTAAAATAAATTGCATAATAAACTAAATAGGAACATTCAGTTCATCTGAAAATTATTCATTTATTTGCTTTTTTTATCGATTTTTTTCTTTGTATTATTATGTGTTCAAATTTGATTTTATCGTATTAGGACAAGCAATAATTTAATTTATAATTGCAGGGATAAAAAAAAAAACTACTTTATACTGTACAAAGCTATGTAATATCTACCTGAATTCTGATATTTCATCTAATCTTATTGATGCCAACACATCAAAATCCCATAACCATGGAGATCATTCATTATGTAATAATAATATATAATAATTTATTTCTATAGCACCAACATATTCAGTAGCACTTTAAATTTCAGAGGGGACTTGTACAGAGAATAAAGACATAACACAGTATAAACACATAATTCAACAGATACCAAGAGGAGTGAGGGCCCTGCTCGCAAGCTTACAGTCAATGCGGAAATAGGGGGGGCATGAAGGTATATTATAAAAAGTTTTGTATTGTATGGTCCAGCCATCAATATAAAAAAATAGGGTTTTCACATAACACTGCATGAACAGGTCACCAGCAAATATCATTTCAAGTACAGACACAGAGGGCTATTAAGTGCATGGAAGGTGTATAACAGATGCTACAAAGTCTAGATTTGGAAGAAAATTTTGGAAAAGAACACTGGAATAGTTACATAAGTTACGTGAGGCAGTAGGCCAGTCTAAAGAAGTGCGTTTTCAGGACACACTAAAAAATGTGGGTATTTTGAATTAATTAAATTGTTATGTGTAGTGCATGCCTGACAATTGGCGTAGCATGTGAGAAGTCTTGGAGACCGGAGTGGGAGATTCAGATTATTGAGGATGCCAGTCTTTTGTCATTAGTGGAATGGAGAGTGCAGGTAGGATGATAGAGATAAGGGAGGAGATGTAGGGTGGTGATGAACCATGGAGAGCTTTGTGGGTAACAGCGATAAGTTTATATTGGAGGCTGTAGCAGATGGGCAACCAGTGCAATGACTGGCACAGGATAGATGGATCGGTGCAGTGGTTGCAGAGGAATATGATCCTGGCTGCTGCATTCAGGAAGGTTTGGAGAGGGGAGAGTTTACTAAGAGGGAGATTGATTAGTAGAGTTGCAGTAATCCAGACTAGAATAAATAAAAGCAACTGTAAGAGTTTTTGCAGAGTAAAAGCTAAGAAAAGGTTGAATTCTAGAGACATTTTTGAGGCTAGCTGTAGGTGATATGAGCAAGTGAGTGATTGCATATGGGGAGTGAAGGAAAAATCTGAGTCAAATATAACCCCAAGACAGCAGGCATGTTGCAGGGGAGTAATGGTAGATCCACACACGGAAATGGCAATATTTGGGAAGGCTAGTAGAGGGAGGAAACACAAGGGATTCAATATTTGACAAATTCAGTTTTAGATAGAGGAAAGACATGATGTAAGAGACAGAGAAATGATGTGTTATTTTGTGCAGTCAGTATTGGATCCATATATTTGAGAAAAAATAGTTTCATACATTATGAAAACTGCAACCCTGGTCACACAGACAGCTAGCTGTTCATGCAGTTTTTCTTTAACATTGTGAACTACTGATGGAAAGCGACCGTTAGTTCTCTTATTTCTTGTTAAAAAATCTGGTGCATCATTTCATGAAGTGCCGGTATTAATAAAGCAATGGTGCAAATCATCATTTGCATTTTTTAAGTCACTTTTCTTTTAGTTTATTTAGGGGGGCTTTATGGTATGGTATTGATGTTTTTTAACAAAATTCTCAAAATTGGCACACATATGCTGCAATTCATCATAAGAATTTTGCCAGAATACTGGTGTAAATTGCTTCGAAAAGTCACTAAATTTTTCCGTAACTTGCGACTTTTGGTGTTTTCATGCCAGTTTCTCCTAGCCAAATCAAAATGTACAGAGCAGGGGCAAGATGAGGGTGCTGTGGAGATGTGACTACCAGCTTCAACAAAATACACAGAACAGGGGCAGGATGGGGATGTAGTTGGGATGTGACTCCCAGGTCTTCTAAACTTCACAGAGCTAGGGCAGGACGGCGGTGATTTGGGGATGTGGCGCCACAGCTTGCTCATCTCTTTACAAGCTGTATCATTCCTTGTGTCAGAAATCTTATTCCAGTCTCTGATCTGAGTAGGATTTTTGCTGAGGCGCATGGAGGCGATTGCCAATTTTTGGACTCTTATATTATCTATTTAAAAGTGTTTGCAGGCCAATTATCTTAAAGTGGATAAACCCTTTAATATGATACAGCCCATTTATAATAAAATGGGACATAAACTACATTTTAAAGTTTATTTGTATATTTCTTAGATCAAGATACATTTGACTAAGATTTGTTTTATTCCTTTAATGGATTATACATCAGTGTTAATATACCGGATGTACTAAATCTAGAGATAGTGGTACATACATCATAAATACTGTCGGTGTGGATTCAATCATCTGTACAAATGAATCATGTTGAGTAAAAACAGTATACGGTACTTGAAAGTCTTTGGAGCTGTCTTTAGAAATAACATTCTGTGTACAACATGAATAAATAGAAAAAAGTGAATAATTTCAACCCATGTTCATCATAAATTCTTAGCTCTAGGAATGTCTATGGCAAGTTATAGTGTGAAGATTATATATTATAAAGATTTGCAATAATATTAGTCCATTTAATTGACAATAGACAAGGATGAGCACAATAAATCTTTTTCAATTCTGGTTAAATTCTCACCTATAAATAGATATGCCAAATATTAATAACAGGGGCACAGTGTGATATTTTTGAATAAGCGTCAGATCAAGGATCCGTTGTCCTTGGTGGCTCAACACCTACATGTTGTTCTTCTTATTTATTTATTTTACTCATTTATGTAGCACCATTATTTCCACAGACAGTATCGGCACTGTCCCCAATGGGGCTCACAATCTAGATTCCCTATCAGTAAGTCTTTGGAATGTGGGAGGAAACCAGAGAATCCATAGGAAACCCATGCAAACTCCTTGCAGATGTTGTCCATGGTGGGATTTGAACCCAGGACCCCAGCGATGCAAGGCTGCAGTGCTAACCACTGAGCCTCTTACAGTTCAGTCTTTCTGTAGTTTATGCAGGAAATAACGGAATACTCGAGCACTAATTTTGGCAAACAGCATAATCATTACACAAGTCTTGCACATGTCATTTTTGTAACAATTAAATAATAATTCAACTGAATTTAGCCTTTGGAAATCTGGAAAAAATTTTAACAATTTTTTCGATATGCTAAAAATATCACCAAATACAACTTTCAAGCTCTCTGCTTTCTGCAATTCAATGAGAAAGCATCAAATACAATTGGAGTCATCAATTAAGTGGGATTTAATTTTAGTCTGGAAAAAAAATGACAATTTCCAAGTTGGCATCATATGGTGACATCTGAGATACTTTAGGGATTCTGAGATTTTGGCATTCATGAGGCTTCTATTATTGGCATACCAAACACTTTTGGGGTAACATAAGGGCTAGAAAAGCAATTAAAAACACATATCTACCAAGAAAAAGTGTGCGCTTGGATAAACTCAAATATGGGTGGTATCAGAAGGGGGGGATGAGTAAGAATAAAACTGATTAGGACGTTGTGAATCTGACTAATAGCAGAGGTTTTTTTTTTTTTTTTTTTGAGTAATACAGTCATATGTAAAAGTTTGGGCACCCCTATTAATGTTAACCTTTTTTCTTTATAACAATTTTGGTTTTTGCAACAGGTATTTCAGTTTCATATATCTAATAACTGATGGACTCAGTTATATTTCTGGATTCAAATGAGGTTTATTGTACTAACAGAAAATGTGCAATCTGCATTTAAACAAAATTTGACTGGTGCAAAAGTATGGGCACCCTTATCATTTTCTTGATTTGAACACTCCTAACTACTTTTTACTGACTTTCTGAAGCACTAAATTGGTTTTGTAACCTCATTGAGCTTTGAACTTCATAGCCAGGTGTATCAAATCATGAGAAAAGGTATTTAAAGTGGCCACTTGCAAGTAGTTCTCCTATTTGATTCTCCTATGAAGAGTGGCATCATGGGCTCCTCTAAACAACTCTCAAATGATCTGAAAACCAAGATTATTCAACATAGCTTTTCAGGGGAAGGATACAAAAAGTTGTCTCAGAGATTTAACCTGTCAGTTTCCACTGTGAGGAACATAATAAGGAAATGGAAGAACACAGGTACAGTTCTTGTGAAGCCCAGAAGTGGCAGGCCAAGAAAAATATCAGAAAGGCAGAGAAGAAGAATGGTGAGAACAGTCAAGGACAATCCACAGACCACCTCCAAAGACCTGCAGCAACATCTTGCTGCAGATGGTGTCACTGTGCATCGGTCAACAATACAGAGCACTTTGCACAAGGAGAAGCTGTATGGGAGAGTGATGCGAAAGAAGCCGTTTCTGCAAGCACGCCACAAACAGAGTCGCCTGAGGTCTGCAAAAGCACATTTGGACAAGCCAGTTACATTTTGGAAGAAGGTCCTGTGAACTGATGAAAAAAAGATTGAGTTGTTTGGTCATACAAAAAGGCGTTATGCATGCGCTGTATTGTTGACCGATGCACAGTGACACCATCTGCAGCAAGATGATGCTGCAGGTCTTTGGAGGTGGTCTGTGGATTGTCCTTGACTGTTCTCACCATTCTTCTTCTCTGCCTTTCTGATATTTTTCTTGGCCTGCCACTTCTGGGCTTAACAAGAACTGTACCTGTGTTCTTCCATTTCCTTACTATGCTCCTCACAGTGGAAACTGACTGGTTAAATCTCTGAGACAACTTTTTGTATCCTTCCCCTGAAAAGCTATGTTGAATAATCTTTGTTTTCAGATCATTTGAGAGTTGTTTTGAGGAGTCCATGATGCCACTCTTCATAGGAGAATCTAATAGGAGAACTACTTGCAAGTGGCCACTTTAAATACCTTTTCTCATGATTTGATACACCTGGCTATGAAGTTCAAAGCTTAATGAGGATACAAAACCAATTTAGTGCTTCAGGAAGTCAGTATAAAGTAGTTAGGAGTGTTCAAATCAAGAAAATGATAAGGGTGCCCATACTTTTGCACCGGTCAAATTTTGTTTAACTGCAGATTGCACATTTTCTGTTAGTACAATAAACTTCATTTGAATCCAGAAATATAACTGAGTCCATCAGTTATTAGACATATGAAACTGAAATACCTGTTGCAAAAACCAAAATTGTTATAAAGAAAAAAGGTTAACATTAATAGGGGTGCCCAAACTTTTACATATGACTGTAACAGTAATAGTTAAAGGGCCTCAAAAGGTCCCTAAAAGACTATACCGTTAGTGCCCCAAGGCTAGTTAGTACAAGACAATCCCCTCTCGAGGGTTCTGCATGAAAGTCACAATACAAATGCAAATAAGGAATGACTGTAATAGTGCCAAAAGCAGTGTAAATAAAAGTAACAGTTCACACTACAGCGTCTGCAGATATAGTAATATAAAGCTACAGCCTATGGGAGACTAAACACACAAAACTAAAGTAAAGGAAAAAAAAAAAAAAAGTCGTTACTACAGTAAAAGATACAGATAAAAGTACCACCTGGCACTCCAGCGGGTGTAGGAGTCAATGGGGCGGCAGGCCATGAACAGTTAAAAACATAGTGCCTGCAATAATGTAGAGTGAAATAGGAGAGCGGTACCTTTGTAGGTATGAAGTCCTTGCTGAGATGTGCGGTGGAGGTAAAGGGTGAAGTTTTCTGCTCCAGCAATTAGGATAAAAGAACAGAGAAGCAAAAAAAAAAATAAGAAAAAGTGATTGTAAAAGAAATCCCAAGGGCTGCTCCGGCCGGTAGCAGCCACTTGTCAAAATGCTTCCAGCCTTGAAGCAGGCATCAGCGGTCTCTCGTGCTCCCGGCTTCTGAGAGATAATCCAGGCGTCCAGGACCTTAGTGACGTGAGTCAGCACGTGACCGTGTCGACTTCAACTGCTAGTGGTAGCGGCAGGGACCAGTGAATTTTCCTACGCTTTTCAAAGACAACAGTCTTCTTCCTCATTTGAGTTTATCCAAGTGCACACTTTTTCTTGGTTGATTTACTAGTATTTTTTCTGGCACTGCTGTGACGGGTGTCTTAGTGCTGCTGCTGGAATTAATCTCTCACATAAGTGCCACTGAATCTCCATTTATATCAAAAACACATATCTATTACCAGAGCTTGCTATTTATACATTTTCTCCATTCTGACCAAGAAATGGAAGGAGTATTTTGTTCAATAAATTAGTAAAATGGCCTTGACTGGAATTACCATGACAAGATGTCTGCACAAAGAAGAATTTAACTGGCCGCAAACGTAAGATTAATGTCAGCTAATTTCAAAAAGAACATTCAATTATCTTGGGTTTATGGGGCAGTATCTCTATTTATATGGCCAGATTTAAGGTCCACATACACATTAGATAGCCGTCGGGCGAAGTATTGTCCAGCTGACAGCTTTCACCCCTGGTGCTCAGTTTGGCACTCCTACACTCTTTGAGAAAGGGTCATTGCCAAATTCAGTGGCTTATCTGTCAAAAATCAAAAGAACCAACAATTAGAAATCCTTGATGAATCCTTCTCTCCCCGACATCATCTGTCAATAGGAAGATGAGGGTTGGGAGGCCCTATGCGCATTAGACTGCTGGCGCTGGGTTCAGCTGACTTCAGTCTAATATTCTTAGTGGCATTAAGTCTGTTTTTTGCCATCAACTTGAAGAATCAGTAATGAAGTTCAGAAACAAGGAAAGAATTTATCAGTTTATGCCAGAAAATTTTGCTATAAAAGTCACAATAGTTTTGTGCTACAGGTAGTTCCACAAATATATTCTGACTTTTGGCATTTTTCAGATAACTATGAAGTGCTTTATACAAGGGAGCACAGCCTAAAACGACAATATTGATTCAGTAGACAGAAAGAGATGAATAATAAGTGCACACTACATTTTCTATATACCTTGTTTTAATTTTGTTTTACTTGAAGTTGTTATGGTTCCACCCCTCATGGTGTCTGGGATGCAGCTACTGATAGCTTGGCCATCCAATCTGGTACAGGGGCATGCTGAGCTGTCAGTGTGTGGATTGACAGCTCAAATAGCCAATCTGTGACTGGGAAGCATCAACTGTCTCAGGTGTTCACTATCCCGGGTAATTGCAATGCCTACTTAACTGAGCAGCTTCTCCCAGACCACTACCAGATGTACATTTATCTTGTGAGGTTTTTGCACTGTGCTCTCCTATGCCTTGTGTTATGTTTGCTTGATCTGTTGCCTGACTTTGGACTTCATTCTGACCATCCGCCTGTTTAACCCCTTCAGTTCTGATCCGTTAACCTCCCGGTACTCTGACCTCGGAACATTACCTGACTATGCTTTTATCTCTTGCTTCTGTTTATGATGTACCCTCCTGTCTTCTGACATTGGACTCCTTGGCCACTCTGACTCACGGCTTGGTCGTGAGAAGTGACTAACGTCACAGAAATCACATGCCTGTTGGCTTTCAAACTCTGCTTTTGAAGAGGGGTAAATTCTCCTCCAAAATGTATTGCAATAATTAATTAGTTTTGTATCCTCATGGCTTGGAATCAGTTTCAGCCATGGCAATGCCCAGGATCCGCCATCGGGTGTGAGGTCGGCAGCCGGAGAAGCAGCCTGACATTGGAATAAAGTTCACTTTTTCACTGAGTTGTGCTGCAACCCAACCCACTCAGGTGGACAACTAATTTGCCTAGTCTATCTTCACCTACAGTTAGAGATATCATAAAAGAAGTCCCTCTTTTCCTCTTTCCCAAGCTGTTCTTGCAGTCACAGTATTTTCTGGCTCCAAAAACGTTAGTTTCCAGTAGGAAGAGCACTGGCTCTTCCTCCTACTACTCCTAGACATGTCATATTTTTACATCCATGCAGTAATCCCCCAAATCCTACCTACATAAACAGTAGAACAAGCACACTGTGCATAAGCAGTGGAATAAGGGTTTGGCCTCTGGACATATCCAGCTAGAAATGCTTGTGATGTAATTTTGTAATTTTAATGACTTTGTGTAAATTCCTTGAAGGTTCATCCAGGCTTGGTCTGGCCTAGCATAGAATCTGTGGGTTCTCTGGTGGACATTGCCCCCCAAACTGTACAGTAGCTGTTCACATTAATTTTAGCAGTGATTGGGTTTGATGACTTTCCCTGATCACTACAACTTGCTATTTACCAGAGTGCTAAAGGCCCTAGCAACAGCCAATCCAGGTTCCTTTCCCCCACGTCGGACAAAGCTAAGCACCAACAGCTGTTGTTAATGCTAGGAAGAGAACAGCCAACCTGGAGAGGGGGTGGAGCCTGCTCAGTACATTCAGATTCGTAATCAATAACATTAGCATTTTTCTTAAAATTGGAAAATGTAGGTAACATTCGGTAAAAGATAGAATAAAAGCAGGTAATTTATGTGCCGCGTTCATCACAATGACAGGTTAGAATAGATAGAATAGATATATACATATAGAATACAGTACATATATATATATATATGTATATATACACATACATACAGGGGTTGGACAAAATAATGGAGACACCTGGAAACATCAACAAAAGTTAGTTTAATATGGTGTAGGTCCACCTTTTGCGGCGATTACAGCCTCAATTCTCCGAGGTATGGATTCATTCAAGGTGTGAATTGTTTCCAAAGGAATTGTAGCCCATTCTTCAGTTAAAACACCCTCAAATTCTTTGAATGATGATGGCGGCGGAAATCGACATCTAACTTGAATCTCTAAAATTGACCATAAATGC
Organism: Dendrobates tinctorius; assembly: GCF_039654945.1. Classification (NCBI taxonomy): domain Eukaryota; kingdom Metazoa; phylum Chordata; class Amphibia; order Anura; family Dendrobatidae; genus Dendrobates; species Dendrobates tinctorius. The sequence continues at coordinate 62,003,415 of NW_027361707.1, read as the reverse complement.
TCAATAATGTTGAGGTCTGGGGATTGTGGGGGCCAGATGAGATGCTCAACTTCATTAGAATGTTCCTCATGCCATGCTTTAATGATTCTAGTCGTATGAATTGGTGCATTATCATCCTGAAAGATGGCGTTCCCCCTCCGGGAACAGTGCTTGAACTATAGGATGCACTTGGTCGCCCAAAATGCCTAAATAATTGCGGCTGTTAATTCTTCCATGAAGGGATATCATTGGCCCAGCGGATCTCCACGAAATAGCACCCCAGATCATCACAGAACCTCCGCCATGTTTTACGGTTGGGAGAAGGCAGTCTGGATGGAATGCTTCTTTTGGCTGTCTCCAAACGTACACTCGGCCAGAGGTCAGAAATAGGGTAAACGATGATTCGTCTGAGAATATCACATGTTTCCACTGCTCGAGGGACCAATTCTCTAAATGTTTGGAAACATTTGTCATTGAGAGCAGCGGTTTTCTAATTGCAGCTCTTCCATGGAATACAGATTTGTGCTGCTCCTGATGAACAGTTTGTGTGGAAACTGGGTTCTGTAGGTGTTCATTAAGCTCAGCAGTGATTTTCGGAGCCATGGACTTGCGAACCTCTCTCACAATTCGCTTTAGAGTCCGACGGTGTCTCTCAGTCAACTTCGACTTTCGGCCGGACCTGTGCTTTGCTGTGGATGTTTTTCCTTCTCTTTCTAACGCAGCCATTACTTTGGAGACAGTACCTCTTGACACGCCAAGCATTTGGGCACTTTCTGTTACACTAGCGCCTGCCATACGAGCACCAACAATTAGGCCTCTGAAAATCAGAGAGGTCTGCCAATGGTATCAGGTTTTCATCAATGTTCTTACAATTCTGCAAAGCAAACAGTTAATTTACATACACATATCACATAACACAAATAATAAACTACAAAACATTACCATATGTCACGGTTTGCATGTTTATAACATGTTCGAAGATTATGATGTCAAAACGTCAGGTGTTTCCATTATTTTGTCCAACCCTTCTTTGTCAGTGACACACACACACACATATATATATATATATATATATATATATACATATATACTTGATATGTATATATAATAGATAGAAGAAAAATCGGCATTTCAGCAGCCGCGGTAGTGTGAAATCACAGCAGAAGTTGACAGGATAGAAGAGATGGTTTACATAAAGTAAATACATATAGAATAGGTAGATATATAGATGTCTGTAGCAAATACAATTAGTACAGTGTGTGTGCAGCTTGCTGTACATGTATTTAATTAATAAAAAATTATTTTTCAGAAAAAGAAATGGTGTGGGCTCCCGTGTAACTTTTGTAACCAGCAGAGGGAAAGCCAACGACTGGTGTCTGATGTTTATTGCCTGGGAAGGGATTAATCGGCATAGTGCTTCCCAGGCTATTAATATCAGATCACAGCTGTATACTTAGCTTTTACTGGCTATTAAAATGGTGGACCCTAAAAAAATGACATAGGGTTCCCCTATAATTAACAACAAGCAAAGGCTATGCAGGCAGCTATGGGCTGATATTAATAGCCAAAGAAGGTGCCATGAATACTGCCCCCCAGGCTAAAAACATCAGCTCTCAGCCACCCCAGAAAAAGTCCATTTCTAGGATGCGCCAATTCTGGCATTTAGCCTTGCTCTTCCCACTTGCCCTGTAGTGGTGGCAAGTGGGGTGATAGTTGGGGAGGTTGATGTCACCTTTGTATTGTCAGGTGACATCAAGCCCTGAGGTTAGATAATAAGATGCCCCCATTACTAACCTCGTAGTAACATTGTAAGAAAACACAGACACACAGAAAAAAAAGTCCTTTGATTGAAAGAAAGACACAGACTCCTTTAATATTCATAATTAAACTATACTTACAACCTCTCCTAATTCCATCAAAGCCCTCATTCTCCTGTAATAAACCAAAAATAATAAAACAGCAATATACCATACCTGTCTGTCATTCTGTCCCATGTCTGGGGGAGAAAACGTTTTCAACCTGGACGATGATAAGATGCCACCGTCCTAGCTGAGAACCACTGGTGACTGAACTGCTGTGAGTGCAGCCTCAGTGACTAGCAGTGATGTCACTGAGGCTCCGTTCCCATCCGGGTTGAACTGAGGTGACCTCAGTGAGATCCCCGCTAGCACCATGAGAAAGTTGCACGGTGCAGAGGCAAAGGTGACATCAATTCCACAAATATGAACCCTACTTGCCACCACTACAGGGCAAGTGGGAAGAGCTGAGTTAAGCACCTGAATTGGAGTATCCAATAGATATGCCTTTTTGGGCAGTTGTGGGCTGCTATTTTTCAGCTGGGGGGGCCAATATCCATGGCCCCTTACCAGCTTGAGAATGCCAGCCTCCAGCTGTCTGCTTTATGAACACTGATTGTCAAAAATGTGGGAGAGCCCACGAGTTTTTGTTAAATTACGTATTTTAATAATTAAAAAAACAGCATGGGGACCCCTCTATTCATAGAATCATAGAATTGTAGAGTTGGAAGGGACCTCCTGGGCCATCTGGTCCAACCCCCTGCTCAAAGCAGGATTCTTGATAACCAACCTTGCTGAAGCTGACAGCTGAGAGTTGCAGCCCCCAGCTGTGAGTTTTGCCTGGCTGGATATCAAAAATACAGGGGAACCCAAGCAGGTTTTTTTTATTATTTATTTCCAGCACAGTAGCGGCAGATGAATACTCCCATCTGCCGCTCGTGCTCTCAACGTTATTAATAGCAACAAGTGTCAGCTAATGAGAGCTGTAGTCCAATCAGCTGACATCAGTGACCGGAGGTAAACTTTACACCTCCGATCACAGCTGAGAGCTCATGCTGTCTTTTGACAGTGTTGGAACCACGGCTCTCTGACCGGCAGGGATGATTTCACCGCCGATCAGAAGTGGTGTTTGCCATGCTGTCGCGCATATAACAACATGTCAAACACTGTATTGTCGGGCACGGTTCGGGTCCACTCTGCTGGACCCAACAACATTTTTTTTTAATTATTTATTTACAAGGCAGGAGTGACTGATGAATACTCCCATCCGCTGCTCCTGCTCTCACTGTAATTATCGGCAGCAGGTGTTGGATGATGGGAGCTGTAGTCTCATCAGCTGACACCAGTGATCAGAGGTAAACTTTTTACCTCCGATCACAGCTGAGCGCTCACGCTGTCTTCTGAAGGAACTGTGGCTCTCTGACCGGATAGGATGATTTCACCGCCAATCAGAAGCGCTATGCCGGTGTTTCCCATGCTGTCACACAGCTTGGGAAACACTGACTTTTGTGCTGTGTATGTCCGGCTATATTCGGCAATTTAATCAATGATTAAATCGCTGAATATTGCGATCGTGAGCCAAACCAAATATTGAAATATTCGCTCATCTCTAGTCAAGAGGTGCCACATGAAGTGCAGCAAGGATACAGAAGCCAGACACCACTAAAAGTAAGTGTACACTACCCCTGTACTTTGACATAGCTGTGTATGCTATTCCTGTTGTTATAGTCACATCAGTGGTATAACGTTGTAATACCTGGATGAATCACTGTATAGTCTACCAATAGATTAATCCATTTGAATGGTATGCTTGATCAGAGCAGGTCAGATATGACCTTGGTCAGATGTGACATCATTTGAAGTGGTATAGTAACCCTAGAACGCATACCTGGGGCCTCGCAGGCCTGCCAGGTTACTTGTTTTCTATTTTCTGTAAAAGTACTTTAGTTAGAATTTTGAAAATCTAGGTAATCCTCAGGTATATAGTTGTTAGTAATTTCCAGTTATTCATATATTTTTATGTTACAGACATTTTGGTATAACAACCTTTTTTTGGGACTACCCCATATTCACGCACCTGGGGCCTTTTAGGCCTGTACTAGGTTTACATGTGATACTCAGTCTTTTTGTCTGTATTGTTGCTGGGGAAGAACTTTTATGACTCTGCTATTGCTGGGAAGAGTGTGGGTTCTGCATGACAACATGGTCATGTGATCTTGGAAGGGAGGCTCCCTCACAAAGTCATGTGTCTCTGACCTCATCGCAGGTCTTTTTGTCCTAATTGCTGGAGAGACTTTGGAGGAAGAAGTCAGCTTTCTTTTGTCTAGAAATAGAAACTTTCTGAGCTCCAAAACCAGAGGCTTCTACTGCACTACAAGAAAGTGATCTGTTGGCGGTAAGAGGAGGGGGGCTGCACTTTACCTGCTTTATATCGCTTGGTGTGCTGGGACCCTAACAAAGAGTCTTATCACATGCTGTTTACAGTGCACAAGCCTGATTGTAATCTTTTTTTTTTTTTTTTTTTCTTTTTAGTTTACTGACATCTAGTGATGAAGAAAGTGAATTACAGTGAAAGTACATGCCACCAGCTAATGTATCAACTTCATCGTCCAGTGATTCTTCAGATGATGAAGTAGTGGATCCAGCAGAACGTTCAAATAGAACATCTAAAATGAATATTTTTTGGAACAGTACTGCTGCGGCTCCTGCACGCACCCCATCACATATTAGAGTTGCTCAAGGAGCTGTCGGAATTCCCCAATTCATGTCCAAAAGAGATGTTTTCTGTAAATTTGGTTTGGATGATATTGCAGATGAGGTAGTTTTGTGTACTAACGTAGAAGGAAAACGTATCACGTCAGGAAGAAAAAAACATGGAAAAATATAACTAAAGAGGAACTATATGCTTATATTGGCCTTACTCTTCTGGCAGGGTCGACAAAATCATACGATGTTCCAATCAGAGAGTTATTTCAGAACCCATTTGCAGATCCACACTACAAAGCTACTATGTCCATCAATAGATTTGAGGGTATTCGGAGATGCCTTCGTTTTGATGAAAAGAGAACTCGCCCTGTGAGGTTGGCAACCGATAAATTAGCCCCTATTAGCTATATCTGGAATCTTTTTATCAAGAACTGTACAAAGCTTTACCATTCCAGTGATAATGTGACAGTGGATGAGCAACTTCTTGCCTTTAGGGGACGTTGCAAATTCATTCAGTATATGCCCAGTAAGCCAGCTAAGTATGGCATAAAAATTTTCTGGATGTGCGATTCAGCAAGCTATTATGGGATGAATGGTCTGATTTACTGTGGCAAAGAAGCTGATGCTCCAGTCCAGAAAGACCTATGTTCCAACATAGTAAAAACACTTGCTCTACGGATTACGGATCCATTACGGATCACCTCCTGGCGGACCCCAGTGCTAGTGGGAATGCATCCTTACTTTGCAATTGTAAAATACATTTTGAAAAGTATTTTTATTTGAGTTATTCCGTGTTATTTGCACACAGGCCTAAAAGGCCCCAGGTGTGTGAATATGGGGTAATCCCAAAAAAAGGTTGTTATGCCGAAATGCCTATAACATAAAAATATATGAACAACTGGAAATTACTAACAACTATATACCTGAGGAATACCTAGAGTTTCAAAATTCTAACTAAAGTAATTTTACAGAAAATAGAAAACAAGTAACCTGGCAGGCCTGCGAGGCCCCAGGTATGCGTCCGCCAGCCTTAGCTGGGGTCACCAGGAGGTCAGGTCCAATACGGAATCCCGTTCTGGCGGACCACAGCGCTAGTGGGAATGCATCCTTACTTTGCAATAAACTTTGAAAAGTATTTTTAGTTGAGTTATTCCATGATAATTGTAAACAGGCCTAAAAGGCCCCAGGTGCGTGAATGTGTAGATTTCTATGGGTATGCGTTCTAGGGTTAAAGTGATACATGAGAAATATACCAGACAGATAAACCATGGTATATTCTCCTTCATGCTGCCATGTCCTGAACCATCTGCTTTCATCCACAGGTATGTCTGCTGAATACTCACTGAACCTCTGAACCCTCATGCATTGTTCATTCTCTGTTTTTAATTGGTATGTCTGCACTCTGTTTTTTCCCCTGACTTTAATTCCATGTATCATACTTCAAATTGACTGTATGCATATTGATATACCCATGCTCCTCACACCTTCCATCCTTCCATCTTATCCCACCTCTTTCTTCAACTTTGATGCTAGTCAAATGTCCCATTAACTGCAATCTGTTAATTGCTCCCTGCTGTGAACCGTCCTCCAGTCCCCTTCTCCTCCCTCCCTCACTCACTTGGCTTCATTTCATGGACATTTGAATGGTATAAGTTTGAACAGAGAAGGTCAGATATGACCTAGGTCAGATGTGACATCATTTGAAGTGACATATTTAAAGTGATACATGAGAAATATATCAGAAATAGTCCAGAAATCGGTCACACGGTAAGACTAATCACTGCTTTCTTACTTTACTTGCCTTTTTTTTACTCTGCTCTTTAACCATGCGCACATTTGCCCTCACCATTATTGCTCCACTAATCTTCACTCTCCTTCGCTATCCCCAAACCCCTGCACCCTCGAACCAAATAACTATCTCCCCCTCTCTCTTACCCCCCACCTCGCTTTATCTGCAGACATACTCCTTAACCTCAGACCTCTCCTACTAAAATACAATACAAGACAATCACTCTCCTTCACCCACCTGCTTTCCCTTTCTCTGCTTCTTCTCACTGCTGGTGACATATCCCCCAATCCTGCCCCCCCTGCCTCATACATCCCACTAATCCCCACCCCTATCTTTCTCACACTAAGACAAACTACCGCAATCCCTCACACTTAAAACCTGTGCCACTGACCCCCTCCCTCCCGCACCCTCTTTCTGGAGCACTTTCGAATGCTCGCTCCATCTACAACAAGCTCCACGTCATCCACGACCTCTTTACCTCCCGCAACCTTTCCTTCCTGGCCCTCACTGAGACCTGGCTGACACCCCCTGACACAGCCTCCCTGGCCGCACTGAGTTATGGTGGCCCCCACTTTACCAACACTCCTCGCCCTGGCAACAGACAAGGTGGAGTAGTGGGTTTCCTCCTTTCTAAAAACTGCTCCTTCAACCCTATCCAACCCCTACCCTCCCTTATCCTCCCTTCTTTCGAGGTTCACTCTGTCCGTATTTACTCTCCCTCTAATCTCCAAATGGCTGTCATATACCGACCACCGGGCTCAGCCACTGCCTTCATCGATCAATTCTCCACCTGGCTCCTCCACTTTCTCTCTGCTGGCATCTCCACCATCATCATGGGGGACTGCAACATCCCTATTGACACCCCCCAGCCAGCAGCCTCCAAACTCCAGTCACTTACCTCATCCTTTGGACTTACTCAGTGGTCCTCCACAGCCACCCACACAGATGGACATACATTAGACCTCATCTTCACCCACCTCTGTTCCCTATCTAATCTCACAACCTCTCTCTTCCCCCTCTCTGACCACCATCTACTCACCTTCTTACCCTTGTCCTTCTCACCTGCCCCTCATGTCCAGCCACTAGCACATCCTCACAGAAACCTCGCACACCTAGACATCCACAGACTCTCAGACTCTCTTCTACCTCTGTCCTCCATATCTTCACTCCACAACATGGACAGTGCCACCGCTTTCTTCAATGCCACCCTCATATCAGCCATAGACTCAGTCGCTCCTCTCATGCATGGCAAAGTGCTACAAACCAATAAGCAACCTTGGCACAACAACCTCACCAAAAAACTTCGACAAGCATACAGGGTCGCGGAGAGGCGTTGGAAGATAACACGCCTGCCAGACGACTTCACTGCTTTCAAACAAGCTACACTTGCCTTTAAATCAGCCCTCACCTCTGCTAAACAGACCTATTTCACAAACCTTGTCTCTTCATTATCCCACAATAAAAAACAACTGTTCACCACATTCAACTCTCTCCTCCGCTCACCACTGCCACCTCCAACTCCCTTCATCTCTGCTGAGGACTTTGCCACCTACTTCAAAAACAAGATTGACCAAACAAGGCAAACCTTTACAGTTCCACCACCCCAACCACTCCACATACTAGACCTCTGCCCTTCTCTAATAACGTCCCTCTCCAACAACACTGAAGGAGAGCTTACTCATCTCCTTTCCAAATCATGCCTCACCACCTGTGCACTTGACCCCATCCCTTCACACCTGCTCCCCAACCTCACTAACATGATCATTCCAGCCCTAACCCATCTCTTCAACCTATCCGTACCTTTTGGTACCTTCCCCACTGCCTTCAAACATGCCACCATAACACCCATCCTCAAAAAAATCAAACCTTGACCCAACTGCTATGCCCAGCTATCGCCCCATATCACTGCTCCCGTTTGCTTCCAAACTCCTTGAACAGCATGTCCATTCTGAACTTTCCTTCCACCTCTCATCTAACTCCTTCCTTGACATCCTGCAATCTGGCTTCCGCCCCCACCACTACGCTGAAACTGCCCTGACCAAAATTACTAATGACTTACTCACAGCCAAAGCTAACAGACAGTTCTCCATCCTCCTCCTTCTTGACCTGTCCTCTGTCTTTGACACAGTTGACCACTGCCTACTGCTACAGATTCTTTTTTCCCTTGGCATCAAAGACCTTGCCCTGTCGTGGATTTCCTCATACCTTTCTGACCGCACATTCAGCTTTTCCCACTCCCACACTACCTCCTCATCCCGACCCCTCTCTGTTGTAGTCCCCCAAGGCTCTGTCCTGGGACCCCTACGTTTTTCCACTCTAGTGCCACCTACAGTAGCAATCTTAAAAGTCTCTCATCCAGCCAAACCAGATCTCACACTTTGCACTGACGAGGGGCAGTACCCCAAAACACAGTGTCTGCAAATTGAGATTCTGGTTTTGCCTTTTAACCTAAGTCATTTGACAAGTTTCATTAAAGGGTAAACATTGCCTCTTCTGGATTGAATTTCATATGACGAGGGTTCTAAAGAGCCTCATGTGACTAGAGCGGAGGTTGGGCATGTGTATCACAAGGAATCGCGCCTCCATGGATTGGGCAGTTATCTCCTATCCTGATGATAAGGGGTAACTTCCAAACTTAGCATAACCCCTTTGAGGGAAAACACACTTTGATGTATTCCCACATACACAGGGCTTAAATATGAACATATACAGTGGAAGTTGGGTAGGCTCCTGGGGTAAATTCCATCTGTGGGCCCCAGTCACCCCAGTCTGACTCTGAGTATGACACATGACTAGGAACCGGCAATTGGTAACACTTTTGAAAATTCAGTATATAATTAAAAGGGTTTATTTTGTTTTATAATGGAAAATACTTAGGAATTCATGAAATATACTGTAATCATAACCGTGGAGATAAACGAGTATAGTGCGTCCGAACCCAATTTTGCGTTCTTAACAATAAGGCGTTTAGTGTGTTAGAAAATATCATGTTACTGTAATAATGAACCCCAAGAATAAGCCCAGAAGACTCCTCTAATGAAGGTGAATACTGTGTGTGAATATTCGTATCCTTATCAGCTAATGAGGAACTGTCTTTAGCATAGAATTCAGGTCACTGCTTAAACAGCAAGATTTCCCCACCCCCACCCCTCCGCAATCCATACCAGAGTGTAAATATATATCTGAACTGTCAGCACAGCTGTTTACTTGGGGAGAGATTACATACACCTTGAATCATATTGTGTATTGGAACATATGCTGCCTCCATCTAATTTGATAGGATTGACATTTCGACATAAAACTATTTTAATGAGCAAACGATGCAAAACCATTGTACAAAAATCATATAAAATCTCCTGGAGAAGCTCCGAGATGCTATCAATAGACCTTTAATGTCTTGCACTCACAATGCTATCTTTATTTTGTCATGTGATAGATGTGAGCGTTCCAGTGTTAATCATATTACTTGCGTATAGGACTAGGGAAAACCACGCTGCCTTTCACATCACATTGCAGAAATGAAATCCTGCTTAATCAGCTTAAAAGCTGGGAGAAAACTGTCTAAGCTCATCCACCGAACCGTAGAGCAAGGAAACAACGTGTTCGATCTCTATCATCTGATACCGGTCATATTACAAACAAGACTGTGATAAATAGGAGCCATGTATTTTATTATTTCATTTATAGAACGCTCATTGTCCCCAGGAGGTCATGTTTTATCTTCAAGGGCACAAAGGTTTCATGTAAAAGATGGTAAAATCACTGTGTGATAGATCTCTTAGCGAGACAATGTTTAGCATCATTCAATCTTCCAGCATCAATAGAATATAAGGTATCCTATTTACAATATGTCCATATACTTCATATATACATGAGAGCAGCTTAGAATTATATATACAGTATATATATATATACTGTATATATATATATATATATATTGCTCAAAAAAAGTAAAAGGAACACTAAAATATCACATCCTAGAAATCAATGAATGATATAATCTAGTTGCAAATCTTTTTTCATTACATAATGGAATGCTTTGAGAGCAATAAAACATAAAAGTTAGAAATTTAAATCAAAATTAATATCCCATGAAAGTCTGGATTAAGAATGATACTCAATCAGTTATATATGCTACACCAATCCTATCTAACCCCGAGTAAACTACATAAATTCGGCAGAAGAGTAAATGACGAATGTCATAGATGTGGAGAGGTGGGAGCAGATTTCAGGCATCTCATTTGGGATTGTAGAATTATAAGAAGATACTGGGAAGACGTAATTTTTACTCTAGAAAGGATAATTGGGATACCAATTGAATGTACTCCAGAGATGTGTGTGTTGGGTTTTGTGGACGAAGAAATGTGGACTCACTATGACAGAATATTTCTCAGGGAGGTTTCGTTTCTCGGAAGGAAAGCGATAGCATTGAGGTGGATGGGGGAGGGTCTCCTTTGGTCAATCAGTGGAAAAAATTAGTGAACAATATAATTCCTTATGAGAACATGCTATACAGAAATAGAGGATGTCCTCAGAAATTTCATAAAATTTGGGAAAAGTGGCGTGACTCGCCCTTGACACAACTAGCTCCTGATGCCATAAATTCCTCAAATATGAGATATAATCCTTGAAATGTTTACTTTTCAGTGCAAAAAATGTGATGCTTTACGTGGACTCGGGAGTATTTGCTTATTATAACTTGAATTGTTGTAAACTTAGAATCCTGATTAAGAATTCTCTGATTGGTGATGCAATGTTGCTGAGAACAGAATACACTATGTTTAACATTCTATTTTATTTGTGCTGTTTGTCTACTTTATTATTGAAAGTATGCTTTTATAACTGATGTTGTGGATGATGATTAGATGGATTACTCTGCTTTCCTTACACTGCAATGTCACATGTTTGATATGTTATTTTGTGGAATCTTTCAATAAAAAGAGTTTAAAAAAAGAATGATACTCAAAATCAAAGTGGAAAATCAAATTACAGGCTGAAAAAACTTCAGTGGAAATGCCACAAGATAAATAAATTATGCTCATTAGTGTGGGTGACCACCACGTGCCTGTATGACCTCCCTACAATGAATGGGCATGTTCCTGTTGAGGTGGATGCTCTCCTGAGGGATCTCCTTCCAGACCTTGATAAAAGCATCAGTCAACTTCTGGACAGTCTGTGGTGCAATTAATCTGCTAATGATGGTGTTCTCTGCAAATGCCAATCGCCCTGCATGGTGTTGGGCTGTAAGCTCAACACCCACTTGTGGACATTTGGTCCTCATACCACCCTCATGGAGTCAGTTTCTGAAAGTTTGAGCAGATACATGGCTGTTAGAGACATGTTGGAGGTAATTTTGCAGGGCTCTGGCACTGCTCTTCTTTTTCCTCCTTGCTCACAGGTGGTTGTCCTCCTGAGGCCCACTTCACATCTCCTGGTTTACTGGTTTGTCTCCAGGTATCTGTGCCATGCTTTGGACACTGAGCTGACAGACACAGCTACCCTTCTTGCCACAGCTTGCATTGCTCTGCCATCCTGGATAAGCTGCACTATCTGAACAACTTCTGTGTTTTGTAGACACCGCCTCATGCGACTGTACAGTACCTTTTGGGGTGAGAGCAATGACAAAATGCAAAAGTGACAAAAATAACTGCAAAAAAGGATGCGAACAAAGAAATGGTCTGTGGTCCACCTCCCCGATCATTTCTACCTGCTGTCTGTTCCACTTGCACAACAGCAGGAAAAATTGATTCACAATCAGTGTTGCTTCATAACTGGACAGGTTGATTTCACAGAAGTGTTATTGACTTGGAGTTACATTGTGTTTGCTAAGTGCTCCCTTTATTTTTTTTGAGCAGTGTATATAAGCAGACCAAGCACCACTATATTGTCAGCTTGTAACTCAATTTAATTTATCCAATTGGTCAAAAAGTCTACAGTATGTGGACAAACATACAAAGATAGGTAGATAGATAGATAGTGTGACAAAGTCACTGGCAAGGAGATATGTTTCACAAAATCTATTAGCTTCAGTGATTTGAACTCAGAAGTATTCTCCAGTACATTACGTGTTGAGAGGGGTTAATTGGCCATTTTAAGGGCTAGGTTTTTGTTGAAAATCGTAGAGTGGGTGGGAGGTTGTCCACCTTAACTCCACCCCAGGATGTGGTTTAAAACTCAAATTGCTTGCCTGTAACCACACGGACTCTGCTGTATGTTTTGCTTTGTTTTTCCTTAGTCCAGGAAGGCCTTGTTTTATTTTGATAACTCTGCATTGGCATGTGAAGCACTCCTAATTAACCAGTGAGAGTCATAAAGAAACAGTGTTCCGTTATCTACCTGTCCTATGCTCCACTTGGAAGCTGTATTTCTGGAGCGACAGAAACAAGCTAGTCATCCGGGCTTTCTTCCCGATCCTTTTTTCATCCATCTCAGAGGTCCAAACTTCAAGGTTTCAATTCACTGAAGCCAATAGCCTCTTTAAAACGTATCTCCCCTCCAGCAATTGATAGATGAATCATTTGATAAATGAAAGATGGGGTAGGGCACAGTGGCCCCATCTTTGTGGGTTTCCTCCCACATTCCAAAGACATACTGATAGGGAATTTAGATTGTGAGCCCCATTGTGGACAGTGCATTATGGAATTAATGGTGCTATATAAATGAGTAAAAAATAAATAAAATGGATCGAGATTAGTGATGAGCGAACATGCTCAGATAACGTCTTATCTGAGCATGCTTGGGTGTTTTCCGAGCATCTTGGCGTGCACATTTATTATGTTCACATCTCTGCAACTGCGATTTTTGGCTGTTAGACAGCCTCAATACATGTTGGGATTGCCTGTTTGTTACGCAATCCCCACATGTGTTGAGGCTGTCTACCAGCAGCAAATCACGCAGCGGCGGGGACCCGAACATGATAGACGAGCATGCTTGGATAAGACAGTGTTTGAGCATGTTCACCCATCACTAATCAGGATATATTTCTAGATAAGAAGACAGTGAGATTAGAGAAGAGCGGAAAGAAAGATAAACATGAAAATTTTAATTTATTTCACTCTGTCTCATTATTTTTTTTATAAAACCTAGATGAATTAAACCTACAATAAATACAGAAAATATTGTGTGTTGTACTAATTTGTAGTTAGTTTTAGTTTGTATTTTTGAGTACTGTCTATGGTTTTATATTTAGAGAAACACAGATTTATGGATTAACTGTGATGCGGGATTTAGCTTTTTTTGGTAGTGGCTGTCTCTCAAAGTAACACATTGAGAAGAACCAGGGAGACTTGCTAACAATGCCACGCACATGACACTAGTCACACTTCTGTTCCCATATTAGCTGGCTTTATTTGCATATCAATGTAACCATATTCTAACTGCTTTTCCAAATATAATCTTCTAGAAGATAAATGGCAATAAGAAACCTATGACCAGAAATAGGGATTGGAAAAGATCCATTGTACGTATTGATCATTTATTTCCGCTATATAGCATTATGTACTGGGAGATGCAATGAATTAGCAGATTCCAGGCGTTTTTCTATTCCATCTCTCCGGTTAGAGCTGTTGCTCAAGCTCCCTCTACTGACCTGAACAAATGAGCTGCTGTTCTGGCTGCCAGTACATCCTGGCTGGGAAAATTGACTTGGTGTGATTGCAGAATTCCTCTGGCCACAAGCCTCAGGTTTTGATTGAGAATGGTTTGCAAAGAAAATGGGCATTTAAGAAAAGTGTCACAGTGATACAATCAAGGGAAAGAAAACACTTAAGCTACCGAGGCATCAAATAGATTAAAAAATGTGGAAAAGCAGTATATAAAGTGCATGATTTAATGGTGGATTTCTGTGGTGTCTAACATCTGGCATTTATGAACATTGGTTTTCTTTACTCTGATCAAATACAAAAAGGTTTTAATGTTTCCTGATCAAATGAATGTATTTATTTCTTATGCTTGCTAAATCATGCTCTAATGGAAGGTGGATTGGCTACTGGGAATGGGGGCTGAAATTGCAGTATACAAAGGTCACTATACGAGAGCCGTAAGTAATCGATGCAAAATTTAGAAAAAATATTGTGATAGTGCACACACTGTACATTGCCATTTACAGTTCTGCAATATTTGACCTGTTACTAGATCAAAAGCAATGTGATTTTACTCTTATTATTACCTGCAGCTCCCCTGACTATTCCATTCACTTTTAAATCCATCAAACCTTAGTACCACAGATATTGGCCTTTAATTTTTATGGCCTTTACCAAGGGATTGGTGCATACAGGATAATTATGCTGAGCAGTGGTGGACAATATATGGGCCTCTTTTTTGTTATTGAATAAAGTTGCTTATTACTTTGCAGTTGGCTAGAGGCCTCTTACCTCTTGGGCACCTGTGGCTGCACAAGTTGCAGCAATGGCCCCTATAGATATGTCCCCAGAGAATCTTGAGCCACATCCCCTTATAAAGAACATACAGTGGGCACGGAAAGTATTCAGACCCCTTTACATTTTTCATTCTTTGTTTCATTGCAGCCATTTGGTAAATTCAAAAAAGTTCATTTTTTTCTCATTAATGTACACTCTACTCCCCATCTTGACTGAAAAAAACAGAAATGTTAAATTTTTGCAAATTTATTAATAAAGAAAAAACGATATATCATATGGTCATAAGTATTCAGACCCTTTGCTCAGACACTCATATTTAAGTCACATGCTGTCCATTTCCTTGTGATCCTCCTTATGATGGTTCTACTCCTTCTTTGGAGTCCAGCTGTGTTTAATTAAACTGATAGAACTTGATTTGGAAAGGCACACACCTGTCTGTATAAGACCTCACAGTTCACAGTGCATGTCAGACCAAATGAGAATCATGAGGTCAAAGGAACTGGCCAAGGTGCTGAGACAGAATTTTGGCAAGGCATACATCTGGCCGAGGTTACAAATGAATATCTCCAGTACTCAAGGTTCCTAAGAGCAGAGTGGCCTCCATAATCCTTAAGTGGAAGAAATTTGGGACTACCAGAAATCTTCCTAGACCTGGCCGTCCAGTCAAACTGAGCAATCATGGGAGAAGAGCCTTGGTGAGAGAGATAAAGAAGAACCCCAAGATCACTGTGGTTGAGCTCCAGAGATGCAGTAGGGAGATTGGAGAAAGTTCCACAAAGTCAACTATCAATGCAGCTCTCCACCTGTCGGGTTGGGCCTTTATGGCAGAGTGGCCCAACGGAAGCCTCTCCTCAGTGCCAGACATATGAAATTCCGCACAAAGTTTGCTAAAAAACACATGAAGGACTCCCAGACTATGAGAAATAAGATTCTCTGGTCTGATGAGACAAAGATTGAACTTTTTGGTGATAATTCTAAGCTGTATGTGTGGAGAAAACCAGGCACTGCTCATCACCTGCCCAATACAATTCCAACAGTGAACCATACAACCTGATGGAACTGGAGAGGATCTGCAAGGAAAAATGACAGAGGATACCCAAATCCAGGAAAATCTTGTTGCATCACTGCCAAGAAGACTCATGACTGTACAAGCTCAAAAGGGTACTTGTGCTCAATATTGAGAACAATTTCTTCGTTTCTGTTTTTTTCAGTCAAGATTAGTGTTGAGCGATACTGTCCGATACTTAAAAGTATCGGATCGGAATGGATCGGCCAATCTAAAAAAAATATCGGGTATCGACAATTCCGATACCGGAAGTCCCATTCAAGTCTATGGGACTTCCGGTATCGGAATAAGAAAAACCCTATTTTTGCCTTGTACAGCCTCTCTGGGGTCTGTACGGGCCTTTCGGGGGGCTGTGCCGGCCTGCCGGGGGGTCTGTGCAGGCTCCGATGGTCTGTACCGGCCTGCAGGGGGCTGTGCCGGGCTGCCGGTGGTCTGTGCAGGCTCCGGGGGTCTGTGCCGGCCTGCCGGGGGGCTGTGCCGGCCTGCCGGTGGTCTGTGCAGGCTCCGGGGGTCTGTGCAGGCATCGTCCGATGGGACTACAAGTCCCATCGGGCGATGCCTGCTACCATGACAGTGATTGACACATTAGCCAATGATGGGACAGTAGCAGTCCCATCATCCGGCTAATGTGTTGAATGTAAAAAAAAAAAAATTGCATGCTACATACATACAACATGCATACTGCATATATACTACATGTAACATACATACTACATATATACTACATGCAACATACATACTACATACATGCTACATACTACATACATGCTACATACATACTACATACATAATACATATATACTACATGCATGCAACATACATACAACATATATACTATATATACTACATGTAACATACATACTACATATATACTACATGCTACATACATGCTACATACATACTACATACATAATACATATATACTACATGCATGCAACATGCATACTACATATATACTATATATACTACATGTAACATACATACTACATATATACTACATGCTACATACATGCAACATACACACTACATGCTACATACATGCAACATACATACTACATACATGCTACATACTACATGCATACTACATACATGGTACATACATACTACATACATACACTACATGCATGCAACATACATATATACTACATACAATACATACATATAGACATACAGTACATATAACATAGAGTACATACTCACCGTCACTTGTCACTTTGATCCCCGAAGCCATTGTCGCCTGAGGAATAAATATCAAAATAAAAAAACACCAATATACTTACCCCAATCTGCAGAAGTCCACGAGGGTCCCACGTCCATCTTGCATGGAGAACAGCAGCATCAGCTGATGCTACCGTTCTCTACCAGCTCCAGGAATACAATGACGGAAGGTAGGTATCCTTCCGCATTGTATTCCTCCACCACTTTAAAAAAAAAAAAAAGTCCCTAGTCTCACTTTATGCCATTGCTGCGTGGGAAATTCCCACGGCAAATATCGGCCGATACCCGATACTTGCGGTATCGGAACGCTCAACACTAGTCAAGATGGGTTGCAGAGTGTACACTAATGAGAAAAAAATAAACTTTTTTTAATTTACAAAATGGCTGCAAGTAAACAAAGAGTGAAAAATTTACTTTCCGCACCAACTGTAAAAACTAGCACTAAATAAAAAGGCCAATAATTCTGGAACCACATTATTTAAAAAAATGGATTACACAGGGGAGCAGTGAGAATAATAATAATAATAATAATAATAATTTTTATTTATATAGCGCCAACATATTCCGCAGCACTTTACAATTAAGCGGGGACATGTACAGACAATAAATTCAATACAAGTTAAGACAATTCAAACAGTGACATTAGGAGTGAGGTCCCTGCTCGCAAGCTTACAATCTACAAGGAAATGGGGGGACACAGTAGGTGAGAAGTGCTTGTTAATTCAGGTCTGGCAATTATAATAAATAGGGATTTTCATATAAAGCTGCATGATCCGGTCATCAGCCCGTGTGTTTAAGCGCAATAGACAAGTATCAAGTGCAGTTATCGTGTGCATGGAGGGTGTGGAGACAGATGAATAGTAGGGTGCAGATTCAGAATAATATTTGGAAGGAGGGAACAGGGCAAAGTTAGTTTGCTGAGTAGTTGATGTGTTAGGCTTGTTTGAAGAGATGGGTTTTCAAAGCGCGCTTGAATAGGTCAGGGCTAGGTATCAGTCTGATCGTCTGGGGAAGTGCATTCCAGAGAGCTGGAGCAGCACGAGAGAAGTCTTGGAGACGGAGGTGCGAGGTTCGGATTACGGGGATGTTAGTGTTTGGTCATTTGTAGAACGGAGGGCACGTGTAGGGCGATAGACAGAGATGAGAGAGGAGATATAAGGCGGTGCAGAACAGTGGAGAGCTTCACGCCAATTCTTTGGAATGCACTTCCCAGGTCAATACGATTAGTCCCCGATCCCCACAATTTCAAGCGTGTCCTGAAAACGCATTTATTCAGACTGCCCTATCGCCTCAACACATTAACCTAATCTATCCCTGTGTGGCACAGCCAAAAGTTTTACCATAACCAGATTTCCCGCATCATGTTCCCACATGCTTTATGCATCCATTAGCCCTCTGTGTCTGTACTGTCAAACACTTAACATTATGGCTGGTCCTTACAATCAGGGCAAATGTTACCACCCACCTTTCGTGTCTACAGTCATATGTTAAAGTTTGGGCACCCCTATTAATGTTAACCTTTTTTCTTTATAACAATTTTGGTTTTTGCAACAGGTATTTCAGTTTCATATATCTAATAACTGATGGACTCAGTTATATTTCTGGATTCAAATGAGGTTTATTGTACTAACAGAAAATGTGCAATATGCATTTAAACAAAATTTGACCGGTGCAAAAGTATGGGCACCCTTATCATTTTCTTGATTTGAACACTCCTAACTACTTTTTACTGACTTCCTGAAGCACTAAATTGGTTTTGTAACCTCATTGAGCTTTGAACTTCATGTGACACCATCTGCAGCAAGATGATGCTGCAGGTCTTTGGAGGTGGTCTGTGGATTGTCCTTGACTGTTCTCACCATTCTTCTTCTCTGCCTTTCTGATATTTTTCTTGGCCTGCCACTTCTGGGCTTAACAAGAACTGTACCTGTGTTCTTCCATTTCCTTACTATGTTCCTCACAGTGGAAACTGACAGGTTAAATCTCTGAGACAACTTTTTGTATCCTTCCCCTGAAAAGCTATGTTGAATAATCTTTGTTTTCAGATCATTTGAGAGTTGTTTTGAGGAGCCCATGATGCCACTCTTCATAGGAGAATCAAATAGGAGAACTACTTGCAAGTGGCCACCTTAAATACCTTTTCTCATGATTTGATACACCTGGCTATGAAGTTCAAAGCTCAATGAGGTTACAAAACCAATTTAGTGCTTCAGGAAGTCAGCGGGCATGCTGCTTGGGAGTTATGGTTGAACCCTCCAGGGTTATTTCGATGTTAGGTAGAGTGAGGTTAGTAGAGGGGAGAAACACAAGAAGTTCAGTTTTGGAGAGATTTAGTTTCAGATAGAGGGAGGACATGATGCTAGAGACAGCAGACAGACAATCCTTGGTATTTTGAATTAGGGTAGGGGTGATGTCAGGGGAAGAAGTGTATAAAATAAGAGCAAAGACTGGCCATTTTTGATCTGATGACAGATCTTCTTTATAGGGAACCTGACAGATGATTCAAGCTGTCTACACCATGGCAGCATGAACCAGAGATCACCTTCCTTACTACAGCCATGTAAGTCTGAAGTCATCATCCCTCCTGTCTGCTAAATCTGCTAAATCTAACGTCAGTAGAAGCAACGAGATTGTGTTGACCGCTTCCAATACCTGCTGCATTTGGATGAAGCATTATGTGCACCTGAGCACAGAGAAATCTGCCTTTGAAATAGGAGCGAGTTTAAATAAGCAGATGAAAATGTATTATATATGAATATGTCAATGGAACTTTTAAGTACAAGAAAAACTGTTCCCATCATAGAAAAATGTATCAGAGGAAAAGCAAAGCATTATAAATATATGCTTGTGTCGGTTAGCACAGCAATTTATGTGACTGGCAGGCACTTCTAGAGCCGATAACCCACAGCGGTTGTGACCTTGACTGCATTTTTCAGCCAATCTTTATGAAATCTTTATGAAAGGATGAACTATTCCTGAACTTATATTTTTGGTGTTCAATATACCTGGTATAATGGTCTTGTATCTTCAAGGAAATTTTTATAGGTTTTATGATATAGGAACATTAGTCTTAGGATGATTTTATAACAACATATTCTGAACTTATGATACATTGCTTTTTGCTATTTTTTATTTTACCCCCTTAAGGACCAGGTGTATTTCCACTTTTGCATTTCCATTTTTTGCTCCCCTTCTTCCCACAGTCATAACATTTTTATTTTTCTGTCAATATGGCCATTTGAGAGCGAGTTTTTTTGCGGGACGAGTTGTACTTTTGTTTGGCACCATTGATTTATTTTAACATATCATGTACTGGAAAATGGGAAAAAAATTCCAAGTGTGGTGAAACTGCAAAAAAAGAGCAATTCCACAATAGTTTTTTGGATTTTTTTTAACATGTTCACCAAATGCTAAAACTAACCTGCCATTATGATTCTCCAGGTCATTACAACGTCACAGACACCAAACATGTCTAGGTTCTTTTTTATCTAAGTGGTGAAAAAAAATCCAAATTTTGTGAATAAAAAAAAATTTCGCCATATTCCGAGACCCTTAGAATCTCCATTTTTCGGGATCTGGGGCAAGGTAAATGCTTATTTTTTGCATGATGATTGGACATTTTTATTGATACCATTTTGGTGTAGATACGATCTTTTGATCACCCATTGTTGCATTTTACTGCAATATTGCAGTGAAAAGAAATGCATTTCTGGCATTTTGATTTTTTTCTTGCTACGCTGCTAAGTGATCAGGTTAGTCTTTTTTTATCAATAGATCAGGTGATTCTGAGTTCGGCGATACAAAATATGTGTATGTGTGTATTTGATTTTTTATTGTTTTATTTTGATTGGGGTGAACGGGGGTGATATGAACTTTTATATTTTTTATTATTTTAACATTTTTAAAACTTTTTTTTACTTTTTAATTTCTTGGATCCAAGATGGCCGTGGGGTCCTTCTGGGTCCTGCAGGGAGGTGGCTTCTCAGTGCCTGCTGAGAGCAGGCACAGAGAAGGTTCCTACACTACCTGTCAGATCGCTGATCTGGCACAGTGCTGTGCAAGCATGTGTGAAAATAATTTTAAAAAATTCCTAAATAAAGAAAAAAAATATTCCCCAATAAATTCATTTTTTTATGTAAATAAAAAAACAATAAAAGTACACATATTTAGTATTGTTGTGTCCGTAATGACCCGCAAAATAAAATTGTCCCACTAGTTAACCCCTTTAGTGAACCCTTTAAAAACATACCACCATACAGCGTCATCAGCGAAAAAATTTATAGCTCGCAGAATAAAGTGATGCAAAAATAATTATTTTTTATATAAAATCATTTTTATTTTATAAAATCGCCAAAACATAAAAAAATATAAATGAGGTATTGCTGTAATCGTACTCACCCGAAGAATAAAACCGCTTTATCAATTTTACCACATGCTGCACAGTATAAACGCCCCCCCAAAAGAAATTCATGAAATGCTCTTTTTTGTTCATTCTGCCTCCCAAAAATCGTAATAAAAAGCGATCAAAAAATGTCATGTGCCCGAAAATGTCAGCTCGTCCCTCAAAAATAAGACCTCACATAACTCTGTGGGCCAAAATATAGAAAAATTAAAGCACTCAAAACGTGGTGCTGCAAGAACTATTTTTTGCAATAAAAAGCGTCTCTTAGCATGTGACAGCTGCCAAACATAAAAACTCGCTATAAATAGTAAATCAAACCCCATTTTATCACCCCCTTAGGGAAAAATAATAAAATTAAAAAAAGTATTTATTTTCATTTTACCATTAGGGTTAGGGCTAGGGTTAGGGTTAGGGATAGGGTTGGCGATAGGGATAGGATTAGGAATGGGATTAGGGTTAGGGGTGTGTTGGGGTTAGGGTTGGAGTTAGAATTGGGGGGTTTCCACTAGTCAGGCACATCAGGGGCTCTCCAAATGCGACATGGCATCTGATTTCAATTCCAGCCAATTCTGGTGCTCCTCTTCAGAGCTCTGCCATGCGCCAAAACAGTGGTTTACCCTCACATATGGGGTATCAGCGTACTCAGGACAAATTGCACAATAAATTTTGGGGTGCAATATCTCCAGTTACCCTTGGTAAAATAAAAAAATGGACCTGAAATAATTTTTTTGTGAAATAAAGTTAAATGTTCAATTTTTTAAATATTCAAAAAATTCCTGTGAAGCATCTGAAGGGTTAATAAACTTCTTGAATGTGGTTTTGAGCACCTTGAGGGTTGTAGTTTTTAGAATGGTATTACTTTTGGGTATTTTCTATCATATAGACCCCTCAAAGTGATTTCAAATGTGATGTGGTCCCCCCAAAAAAATGGTGTTGCAAAAATGAGAAATCGCTGGTTAACTTTTAAGCACTTCCTAGCAAAAAAAAAATTTGGTTTCCAAAATTGTGCTGATGTAAATTAGACATGTGGGAAATGTTACTTATTCAGTATTTTGTGTGCCATATCTCTGTGATTTAAGGGCATGAAAATTAAAAGTTGAAAAATTTTCACCAAATTTCCATTTTTTTCATAAATAAATGCAAGTTATATCAAAGAAATTTTATCACTAACATGAAGTACAATATATCACGAGGAAACATTGTCAGAATCACCAGGATCCCTGGAAGCATTCCAGAGTTATTATCTCATAAAGGGACTGTGGTCAGAATTGTAAAAATTTGCCCGGTCATTAATGTGCAAAACACCCTTGGGCTAAAGGGGTTAAAGAAATCATATACATGAAAAATTGTATATGGCACTGATACAGGATGCATTACTAGGGAAAGTACACATGATATCCTCTTCAGGATGATGAACCCGCCAAGAATTTTTAAGAGGAAGATGCACCAGGACATTCCAGCATTCTTTTTACTGAAGCTTCTGTTTGGCATTTTTTGGTAAATTCTTAAGCATTTTTTAAACATTTTTGACCCCAAGATAATTTTCTTTTGAGCTTTCATCTATCATTTTGGGTTGTCTTTTGTACTAGTGCCTTCAGGTAATTTTTTTACTTCATTTAACCCTTTCACCCCTGAGCCTGTTTTCACCTTCATGACCAGACCAATTTTTACAATTCTGACCAGTGTAATTTTTTGTGATAAGAATTGGAACGCAACAACAGATACGACTGATTCTGAGAACATTTTTTGTGACACATTGAACCTCATCGTAGTGGTAAATTTTGTTTGATATGACATGCATTAATTTGTGGAAAAATTGCAAGCTTGCCAAAAATGTCAAAAATTTTGCTAATTTTCAAAATTTTGCTAAATTTTTGAAATGTTTATTTTTATGCTCTTAAATAAGAGTTATGTCGCACAGTTAATAAATAACGTTTTACTCATGTCTATTTTAGATTAGAACATTTTTTGAAACATCCTGTATCTGCTACAAAGTTAGAAGGCTTAAAAGCTGACCAGCAATTTCTCATGTTTACAACAAAATTTACAAAACCATTATTTTTGGGGGGACCACATCACATTTTAAGTAACTTTGAGAGGCCTATATGACAGAAAAAACCTCAAAGTGACACCACTCTAAAAACTTCATCCCTCATTGTGCTCAAAACCACAATCAAGAAGTTTATTTACCTTTCAGGTGCTTCACAGAAACTGAAGCTACATGAAAGGAAAAAATGAACATTTAACTTTAATTACACAAATTTTAGACCCATTTTTTTCACAAGGGTAATAGGAGAAATTGGACCACAAAATTTGATGTGCAATTTTTTTCTGAGTACATAGCTACCTCATACAGTTACCCCATGAGGGAAAACTACTCTAGGCATACAGCAGGGCTCGGAAGCTTAAGGAGCACCGTTTATAACAAAGATCTGTGAAAAGAAAAATCACATTTTTCCCACAAAAATGTTTTTAACCCCAAATTTTAAATTCCCACAAAGGTAGCAGAAGAATTTTCATCATACAATTTGTTGTGTTCTCTTTAGTACGCAGATACCTCATTCCCATGTAAGGAAAAACTACTCTTTGGGCTCACGGCAGGACTTGGAAGGGAAGGAGCACCATTTGAGTTTTGAGTTCAAAATTTGCTGGAATTATTAGCAGACACGATGTCGTTTAAGGAGAGACCCTGATGTGCCTAAACAGTGGAAACCACCCACAAGTGACCCTATTTTGGAAACAAGATCCATCAAGGAACACCTTGAACCCACAGGTGCTTGATAGAATTTTAACAACATTGATCTGTGAAAATTAAAAAAATATATTTTTCCCACAAAAATGTTGTTTTAGCACCAATATTTCATTTTCTCAAGGATAACAGAAAAAACAGGACCTCAGTATTTGTTGTTCAATTTGTCTTTAATACACTGATAGCCTATGTGGCCAAAAACTACTTTTGAGGCACAGTGCAAAGCTCAGAAAGGAAATTGTTGTTCAGATTTTGCTGGACTGGTTTGAGGGTGCCATGTCACATTAGCAGAGCCCCTGAGATGGCAGAACTCCCCATAAGTGATCCCATTTACAAACTACAGCTCTCATATAGGGGTGCAGTGATCATATTGACACCACAAGTGTGTCTCAGAATTTTAGACCATTGGTGAATGAAGCAAAAATAATTGTATTATTACCACAAAAACTTTGTTTTAGCCCTAGATTTTTACATTTTTCACTCGGAAAAGGGTAAATATGGCAATAAAATATGTCCCAAAATTTTTGCTGAATGTATAAAAACTCCATATGTGGCTATACAGTACTGATTTAGCCAAATGACGAGACTCAGGAGGGACAGAGTGCTATTTGCCTCCTGGAGCTCATACAGAGCCCCTAAGTGCTAGACGAGTAGAATCCCCAGTCAAGTGACCTCATTTTGGAAATTATACCCCTTTGGGAATTTATCTACAGATGTAATGATATTTTTGACACAATGCGTGGTTTCCAGAAACAGGCAGTAGTGAATGTTGCTGAGCGAAAATGCCAAACTGCATTGTAGTGCCATGACATTGTACTCACCATTAGGTTGCAGTGACCAGTATGTGGAAGTGCCGAGCTTGTTGTTCTGGAGACATGCACCCGTAAATAAGGTGGGGTTTCATCACTACAGATATGCCAAACATGTGGATGCTAAATGAGGTTTAGCCACACTGTGTGGCTTAGAAATGAGGAGGCATTTGAATTTGGGAGTGCAGAATTTGCTGGATTTCATTTGGGGGCCAATGTTCTTTAGCGCTTTTCCTGAGCTTTTGTACTACCAATAATGTAGAAACCCCATTTACTTCCAATAGCAGATGATGATCCAGAACAGGGACTTGCTTTTTCATGGATTGAGTTGAAGCTTTTATTGGGAACTGTTATGATTGAGTCACCGTAGGAGGCAAAAATAGAAATGCTTGCTAAGTCCAGAAAACCAGAGAAGTTGGCAGCTATCGGATTGCAGACCCCTGAACCTATCAACACAACTAGCAGTAGCCGTGGGGGGCTCCTACGATGCCCTAGGCCCCTCGATCACAGCCGGAGGACTACATAGCCTAAAGATAGAAAGGGAAATCTAAACTGCCCCAGAGCAGACCCCAAAGCAAAAGGCAGCCCCCCACATATAATGACGGTGAAGCAAGAAGAAAGAACAAAACACAGACAGAAAGATAGACTGAGCAAAGATGGGGCCCACGCTAGCTTAGATAGGAAAGGACAGGAAGGCTGCTGTCTGCAATCCGTGAAAAACCCTATGAAAATAAGAGCCAACCAACTGACAGTAAAAAAGGCCCTGAAGACACTAGGCTTCAAAAAAGCTATGTCAGTACTCAGGAATATTCTGAAGAAAGAGCAACAGGCAAAAGGAGATTCAGCTCACCCCAGCAAGGAATGGCAGAATCCAGAAAAGCAAGGAAAACAAAACACTAATGCAAAAAGGCAAAGCAGAAATCTTAGCTTTAGATGAGCAGGAATCAGAATGGTTTCCTAGAAGTCCACAGAGAAATCACCAGAAGGGCGTCGGCAGCCTTATATCCAGTCATTAACTCCACTCAGCCAGTCATCATCATCAGCCCCAGTTGTTTGACAATCAGGCTCACTACCTTTCTTCACCAGAAGAGGGAGTTCCTCGGGCCTCAGTAGTGAAGGGGAAAATGAACTCACAACAGGGAACATTTTACATAACTTTTGGGATCACATTTATCCTGCACTCTACGCTGGGGTTTCTATCTAAATTTCAAAGGGAATCTTCCACCTGGGTTCCATCTGACTTACATATTTCAGAAATTTACATGGAAACCCCATTGCAAGAG
The DNA here is from genome assembly GCF_039654945.1 of Dendrobates tinctorius. Classification (NCBI taxonomy): domain Eukaryota; kingdom Metazoa; phylum Chordata; class Amphibia; order Anura; family Dendrobatidae; genus Dendrobates; species Dendrobates tinctorius. The sequence continues at coordinate 61,977,240 of NW_027361707.1, read as the reverse complement.
GTCAGCGCAGAGCGAAGGATAAATGTGTGGCAAACCATACTGCGATCTTTACGCGACAGAATGAAAAAATCAGAAGTAGGTCAAGAATTGGTTTTATTTATTTTTTATGCCATTCTTCATGCAATATAAGTGATTAGGTGACTATTCTTCGGGTTGGTGCGATTACAGCGATACTTGATTTATATAGATTTTTTTGTCTGGCTGCTGTCATACACTAAAAGATGCTTTAATTTCAAAAACAAGTTTTTACATTGCCATATTTTGAAAGTTATAATTTTTCCATATTTCTGCTGCCAGAGTTATGTGAGGGCTTGTTTTTTGTGGGACAAGTTGACGCTTTTATTAATACCAATTTTGGAGCATCACACTGCCACCAATGTCCTGTCTACTTCCAACAGTAAATCACTCTCTTCATTCACTCTACTGAATAGCTGTTTAGATATGGTGCTCTATATCTATCCACATTAAGCGCTCATGAAAAATGGTTAAAGGTTGACACTTTTATAATTTTGCATGCATGTATAGATCTTTTTACTTTTGGTTAAGCTTTTTTGTTATTGTACTTACAATATGATATATGTTCAAACACTATCTTATTATATATTAATTGTAATATACCATCAGTGTGCTAATGTATGATGTTATAATTGGGAAATTCATCCTATTTGGCTCATCAGTTACCATCACTGAGCATTAATTAGAGTTACTGATATCAGCAATGTATTAAATGGACCATAACAATCACAAAACATAAGCGCATTTTGTTACATCATTGCTAGCAACTAATAAAAAAGCCATTATGTTATGAAATAGATATGAAATAACACATTATGTCCTTATCTTGTAGTAACCTCCATACACTTCCCCGCAAACGTATGTACGAAACAAGAATGTTTCCATTAATCTTGATGAAAAAAGGTTCAAATGTGGAGAGAGCTCATGAGCTGAGATCCGTCCACATGTCGTAGATCCCGGCTATCTTACATCTGTATATATACGATTGCAGCCAGTATCTGCTAAATGCTCTCATAATCGAAAGCTTGGTATCCAAAGAAGACTATGATTTTTCCTATATACTGCAGTACTGTGATATTTAGTACAAGCAATCAAACAACCTCAGGTTCAAGTTCCCACAGTGGACTAAAAAAAGTATTTAAAAAATGAAAAAAAAAGTGCAAAAAATCAAAAATTAAAAAAGCGAAATCACACTTTTCACTTTTTTCCCCCATTTAAAATAAAGAAAAAAAAACATATTTTATTTTGCCATATGCACAAAAGGCTGATCTATCAAAGCATAAATTTAATTAACCCATAGAAGTAAAAAAAAAACTGCCTTTTTTAGTCTCCACACCTCACTGCAATGAAAAGGGATCAAAATGTCATATGCACCTTAAACTGTTATCCATAAAACCATCAATTCATCAGGCAAAAAAAACAAGACCTCAATCAGCTCCATCAATGCATAAATGAAAATATTATGGATTTTGGAAAATGACAGGAAAAGAGCCAAATATTTTTTTTTTACAAAAATTCTAAATTATTTTACTTCACTATAGGATAAAATAATAAAAAAAATGAGTATGGCTGTAACTGTACTGACAATGAACACATAATAAATGCCTTAAAAAAAAAAACAAAATCAATGTCGGAGTTGTTTTTTGTCAAAACTTCATCTCGTTTAGAATTTTTTCCCGGTTTTTAAGACATTATAGAGTAAAATGAATAGTGTATTTCAAAACTAAAGCTTATCCCACAAGAAAAGCACGTCTGCATATGTTGATGAAAAACTAAGAAAAGTTATGGCAATTGGAAGAATGCAAGGAAAAGACTTAAAGCACAAAAACAAAAAGACCCTGTTCAATAAAGGGTTAAAAAAGCTGTTTTTGCTAATAAATGAGTGTTTCCTTTCATCAAGAACCCATCCAGATTAGTGAGTGACTACAAACAGTGTTTGTTAGGGTATGCACACACAATACATTTTTCAGGTGAGTACACTCTGTATCCCACCTGACAGAGCACTAAAGAAACACTAAACAGAATGAGCATATGCAATGTAAAGACCACTCGCTGTTCATATGCTAACATTTTGAGTTTCTTTCAAACACTTCAGTTTTCCAAAGTCCCTTAGCTTTTAAATGAAGTGACTTGACCATTGTTCAGACAGCATCTAGGATGGAGCTGCTCACAATTTTAAACACACAAAGAGTGAGAAAAATGGCACTTCAAAAAGTGACCAAAAAGCTGCCAAAAAGACCCTTCAAGAAAGAAAACACCACATTTTCCTGAAGTGTCCTCAGCTTGAAAAACTTGTCCAGTTTGGTGGCATCTAAAAGACATTGTGTGCACATTGCTTTACTCTGTAGGACTTGATACTTCCATGTCTAAAAAGAACAGCCCATTACGTCCAATGGGAACTGTACAATGCTTTAGATGCATCTTGGTTGCACTTCAGTAATATGGAACATCTTAGGCTTGGATCAGATGGCCATATATTCTCACATCCAAGGGAATCAGGACAATTATGCTAATGACACTCTGATCAAACTCTGAACAGAGTTTTATCAGATTGTCAGCATAGTTTAATCCAATTTTTTGGAATGGTCAAGTGTGATTCAAATATCAGATCAGACTAAGACATGCTGCGATTTCTTCCTCAGACCGTTGAAAAGATTAGACATTTGCACCTCTCCATAGAGTAACATTTGTCTGGACGGAAATTATGATGGTGTGAGAGAGCCCTAGTACTTCATTCTCACAGATTACACATGAAGTCCCAGAGGTAAGAAACCCAGATTATATTTATGAAACTATTCATGAAAGTGGACCAGCCTTTCAACTCTACATACAGCATTAGTAAACATACATGTGCAAGGGTCAAAGGATACACCTAGAAATCCACAGCTGTTAAATATTTATCAGCGGTGTCAGTATGGTCATGAGTGCAAACCACTCGGATAACATGAAAACCAAAAATAGGAATGGTTAGACTGTATATTAAAGTAACTTATTGAGGGGAGCATACACATAGATGGGTATATGGTAAGCCAGTAATTAGATCCCAAGTAGGATACTTTTAAAGTAAATGTAGAATTATAAATATGCCCACTCATAGTTTTGAAGGCTGGGTAATAGTAGGTAGAAGTTCCAATGGAGCTATACGCAATTGCATAACCTGATTAAACTAAATAGGAGAGGTAACATAGAATTTTAGATAATAACCATTACAAGGGAGTACATACCAAATCAAGTGATGTGCTGAATGGGATGTGTGGCACCAGAACCTATTTAGCATCACAACACAAACTTCAGATTTCATAGTTACATAAGTTATTTTATTATTAATTTTGAAACAATTTTCACCTTAAAGGGAACCTATCATGTGAAAAGAATGCCATTAACCTGCAGAAATAGAGTTAATCTTCAGGCCAATAACGTCCTGAATCTGTGTGGCTGCCGCACTGAAAGCTCGGCTGCTGGTAGGAGATTAATTTTATTCCTCCTAACTGCCTCCGGCTTTCAGTTATAGAGATGCAGGCAGTGTGGCGTCAGTATAAAGTGAGTGGCAGATTTAACTATGCCCTGATACTGACTGACATCCAGTTCTGCACTGATGTACTGTAGAGCCAGCTGTCAGTCAGTGCCTCTGTTTACTATGCACTGAGCAGTGACTGTAGCCATGCCGGCCGCACCCCTGTGACTGAAAACTCGAGGCTGCTAGTCGGGCTGCTTTAGACCGCTGTTAACCAGCAGTTTAACCCCTTATCTACAGGTTAATAGCATTTTTTCCACATGATAAATTCTCTTTAAAGTCCATTCTCATAAAACGATCTTAAGAAATATTTCCTAAGATAGAACTTTTGTGTGTGTAGATAAATGAGGTGAAATAAAACTTTCCTCCTTAAGGATTTGTTGTTATTTTGTTTGTTTGTTTTTTACAGATGATCATGAAAAGTACAGGCAAAGGTACCCCAGGTACACATAGGTGAGATTATTGCCTGCAGAACCGATGGTAGAAAAATAAGCAAAGTTCTTATATTTATAAATCCCTGTGGTCAAAAAAGCTGGCTAGAACAATAATAAAAGAAGCATAAGACGGGCAAATTAGAAAAAACTAAATACATGTAAACAAAAAAATATAAATAAAATAAGAAAAAACACAATAGTTTTATGGAGTAAGATAGGAATCATAGAATTCACATTCATAAATTGCGAAGTGTAAGGGTTTGTGTTGTACATGCTAAGTAATTGTAATAGAAAGTTCTACACCAAAAACACATCTCTTGGCAGGAAAAACGCAGCATTAAATATGCACTACAAACAAAAAAAAATGACTCTCAGACCATTAGTATTAAACAAATGTACTGGTTCACAAATACACTATATAGCCAGTATACAAATTTAAACATGCACGGTGTGCCGACACACTGCAATTAATGAATACATGAACTCCAATATTGCTGAAAACGGGGAGAAGTAGGACAATTGTGATAGGGTCCATCTAGTTACACCTTGATGTGGTTGGATGGCTTTTGTGCTCTCTTGAGATAGCTTCAACTATATACCGTATTTTTCGGATTATAAGACTCACTTTTTCCCTAAAATTTGGGAGGAAAATGGGGGGGTGTCTTATAATCCGAATGAAGCTTACCAGTAGGATGGCTACAGTGGAGGGGGGTCAAAGCAGGTAGAATCACTGCTTGTAGGAAGCTGGTGGGCATGCTGCAGGTCTCAAAATCGGACTACAAGATGCACCACCATTTTATTAAGGGTGGTTTCACATTAGCGCTTTTTAAGCGCACGCACGGCCGGGGGTAGCTCCGCCCCCGAGCCGGCTCTCTGCCCGGCGTGCCCGCCCCTTGCTTGTAGCGCCGCCTCCTAGCGCACAGCGGCGCCTGCGATCGGCGCACCCTATCTTTAGCATAGGGTGCGCAGATCGTGCGCAGGCCGTGCGCTAGTTGCGCTTTGACCTGCGCTGTGCACTTTTGACGGTGCGCAGTGCGCGCCAAAATCAAACTTTTCGGATTTTGGCGCGACTATCAAGGTAATATGAACAGGGATAAAGGAAAATACCAATCATACAAATATACTCATCAACAACAGAGGTAAACACCAAGAAGTGGAGGTTGGCATGAAACCAAAGTAGGAGAAGAAAGGGAATTATCACACACTCAAAATCGAGCAACAGTCACAGATAAATCCACCAAATGCCTTCTCCAATAACAACCAACAACAACCATCAGCCATGTAGCAAAAGCTAACTCTGACAATGAGTGCTAGCCAGGACCCAGTTAATATAGGAGATGGGAGTGGCTAACAGTGCACAGCTGAAACCTTAAAACAGTAAAAGCTTCCTGGAGCTCTCAAATGAGCAGATTAACCCCAGCACTGCTAAAAAATTTTACAATATTTAATATGAAAGTTAAATGCTTCTAACCAGTGCAGGAGTAGGAGAGATCAGATTCTGTGGACTTCTGGCTCCTCTCTGTCATGGTAAACCCGTGTAAAAATTGCTGCTGCAAATAATAAATGTGTAGATATAACCTAATTAGGTTAGGTCAACTTTTAATTCCATGTGCACAAGCAGTTGTCTTGAAACTATGACATTTGTGCATATCTTTAGATCACAGAATGATGGTGTAGGTGACAAGCCCTTGGATTTTTGGTAGTGACCATCTCCTCTTTGTAGATACCTGACCAGTATGTATCTAATTTCCATCATATACATCATATCATTTTATGCCATTGTTCTACTAAAATATATATTTAATTGCAAATAAAGAAAAAATAGCATAATAAAAATGTAATTTTTTAAAATGCTGAAAATACTGCATATAAAAAACTGCTGAAATAATCATATCCAGAGAAGTAACCATTCATGTTTCACAGAACTTTCTGTTATGTGCCTGCAGTGAGTTTCTCTGATTTGATGTGCTTGTTAAAACACAGACACCTAATTAATTAGTAAACTGGGGCATGCATTGTTGTCTCCCCCTCTGTGCTGACAGGTACAGTACTGTATCTCCTTCTAATTTGGAATCTGCATAACAATTTCTAATGACCGCATTACCATTTACATAGCTGGAGAAAACAGAGTAGATGACATTACCTTTTTGTTTGGAAGGAAGAAATATTTCAGAGACTTATTAAAGAGAATTGTGCGACTTGTATTTGTTGTTTTGCTTAGCAGGGGATTAGTATATTAAATTTGCCAAAGTCTAATAATGTGACAGACTAGCTCATTTGAATTCTTTGCAAGAGGAGTAAATTGAACCAAGGGTTTTGATTTGTTGCCTACCTGTATTACTAATAAAGTAAGAGGTGACAAGGTGAAGTTTTCTCTATCTAACGATCACACAATAATGTATAATATTTTTTAAAAATTCTACTTCCTTAGAGCTCGTGCAGATGGACGCTATTTTTCAGTCTGAGTGCGATCTGACAAAACATCGGCCAATGTTACTTTCTGGGTCTGATTTTTTCTTTGAATCGAGACTGCCCAAAGAAAAAATTCCAGCATACCCAAGTTGAATCTGATTATTGGATCGAATTCGGCCATGCTAGTCAATGAGTTTGTGGATGACATCTGAGTGCAGTCTGATTTTCACGGATTGTCAGAGTGGAGAAGATGTTGAAATTTTTATTTCCATCTTCTCCTCATCCTAGAAAAAATCAGATCATGCTATGATTGCACTCTGATCAGTGTTTGATCACAGTATGATTAGCATAACTGGACCGATTTCCTCCAATGAGAGAAAATATGGTTGCGTGATCATAGACTTACAGATATATTTTATTTAGGTTACAAATCTAATTTGGACAATTTATAATAAAATAATATCCTCTGCCTCTTATTCCAGTTATTCAAAGGGTTTGGTATCAGGATCTTGTCAGCGCCGGCGGACTGCCGTGGCTGAGCAGGGTCTCTCACCCAGACTACAGGAGGGCCCGGGTCCGAAACTGCAGGGAAAGTTCTGAGAACAGGACCTGCGACACTAAAGGTAGTAAAGAGTACAAGGACCTACGATCATGTGAACACAGGGGCGTGGCTTAGCATCCTGCTGCAGTAGATGACTGTAGGATTCTATTACAGGAATCCTGGAGTAAAGATTAGGGGAACTCAGGTCAGACAAGCGGGGGGGGGTCATACACAGAGAGGGCAGCGTGGTACCAGAGTAGCAAGTAGAGAATAGTCAGAACATAAGCAATGAGTCATACACAGAGATAGCAACGCAGTACAAAAGGAACAGGCAGAACTCGTAACAGGGACTGAACAGGGTCAAAACCAAACAAGCATAAAGTATCACAGTCACAAAGCACACCAGGGTCACAAACAATCAGCCAAGGATCTGAGTTTAAGCGATGAGGAATGAGTCCACAATGAGGCTATAAAAAGCCTCCCAGAATCCCAGAGTGAGGCCGTCCAGATTAACCTCTCAACTACCTAATCCCATGAACTAAGCAGATCATGACAGTTGGCTCATGCCCCTATTGTCAGCAGCACAGCGCTACCCTGTCTTCCTGTTTCCTGCTTCCCATGGGAAGGAGCCCGGCAGAAAATTGACAGCTCAGGCTGGCGACATTGCTAAGACACTAGCCCAAGCTAAGCAGCCAGCCTTTGATTCATGGTATCAGTGGTTTGGGCAGCAGGAATCAAGTGGAAAGTTTCCTTTAAGTGAAGTGTCCCTTTAAGCTGTAATTTTAGCCTTTCTTTTATGAAATATAGGTAATAGTCACTGCTCAGTATTCTTAATATAAATGAGGTATCCATTATGTCTTACAAATTGATTACATAGCAAATAATTAGTGGGGCAAAGCATGAAATGCACAGATGGAGCTATTTTATACATGCATGGTATAAGGTGGCACATGTTGCATAAAAAGCTTAATCAGTCATAACAGGATTCAGAGCTTAGTGGATATTGTCCTTATTGACACGCATTATGCTTCTTACTAAAATCATTTCTATCTGCTTCTATCTGAATGAAATAACAATTTATCCACTTTTCTCCTTATTCCTACAATACATAAAATATAGCAGTAAGTAGTTTTGCATTTAAAATCCATTGCAAATGCAGATTCTTATGCTCGCAGTGATCTGATTATTTGTCTGGTTTTCCATAATTGATGGCTAGACTAGAGTTGTGCTTTATGTTATCTATCAAACTTCTCCAATACAAGATCTTACAAACTTCTACTTCTGAAAACTAAATGATTAATTATAACGTATGACACATTCAGTGCCACCATGTAATATTCAGTGTATTGCCCCAGTGAGCTGAGAATAAAGCAGTATGGGGATAATGAGGTCAAACAGAAGAACATAGAAGAGGGCATTTTTCACCGTGCTAGAAAAATCTCCTTAAAATGGTCTTATGCTTCCAATATGTTACTGAAAAGGAAAGGTTAGGACCCCTGATATGGCTTTGGCATCACCTGACATGAGTGACCTTGAGTTATTAACTTTAAGACACTTTCTTTTGTATTGCTGCCTTAAAAAAATAATACCCTATGTTATATGTTGTCTACAATGAAAGTCCGTGAAACAGTCTATATTTAAAGAGGGTGTGTGGCTTAGAAAGACTTGGAACTGTAGATGACTAGAGTTGAGCGATACCGTCCGATACTTCAAAGTATCGGATCGGAATGGATCGGCCGATCTTTAAAAAAAGTATCGGTATCGCCGATTCCGATACCGGAAGTCCCATTCAAGTCTATGGGACTTCCGGTATCGGAATAAGAAAAACCCTGTTTTTGCCTTGTACAGCCTCTCTGGGGTCTGTACAGGCCTTTCGGGGGGCTGTGCTGGCCTGCCAGGGGGTCTGTGCAGGCTCCGGTGGTCTGTGCCGGCCTGCCGGGGGGCTGTGCCTGCCTGCCGGTGGTCGGTGCAGGCTCCGGTGGGCTGTGCCGGCCTGCCGGGGGGCTGCGCCGGCCTGCCGGTGGTCTGTGCAGGCTCCGGTGGGCTGTGCCGGCCTGCCGGGGGGCTGTGCAGGCTCTGGGGGGCTGTGCAGGCTCCGGGGGGCTGTGCCGGCCTGCCGGTGGTCTGTGCAGGCTCTGGGGGGCTGTGCCGGCCTGCCGGTGGTCTGTGCAGGCTTCGGGGGTCTGTGCAGGCATCGTCCGATGGGACTACAAGTCCCATCGGGCGATGCCTGCTACCATGACAGTGATTGACACATTAGCCAATGATGGGACAGTAGTAGTCCCATCATCCGGCTAATGTGTTGAATGTAAAAAAAAAAATAAAAAAAAAATTACATGCTACATACATGCTACATACATACAACATGCATACTACATACATGCTACATTCATACTACATACTACATACATGCTACATTCATACTACATAAATACTACATGCAACATACATACTACATATATACTACATACATACTACATACATACTGCATGCTACATACATACTACATGCTACATACATACCACATATATACTACATACATACTACATGCATGCTACATACATACCACATACATACTACATACATACAGTACTACATGCATGCTACATGCATGCTACATGCTACATACATAACACATATATACTACATGCATGCTACATACATACTACATGCTACATACATACCACATACATACTACATGCATGCTACATACATACTACATGCATGCTACATACATACTACATGCTACATACTACATATATACTACATGCATGCTACATACATACTACATGCTACATACATACTACATATATACTACATGCATGCTACATACATACTACATGCTACATACATACTACATATATACTACATGCATGCTACATACTACATGCTACATACATACTACATATATACTACATGCATGCTACATACATACTACATACATACTACATGCATGCTACATACATACTACATGCTACATACATACCACATACATACTACATATATACTACATGCATGCTACATACATACTGCATGCTACATGCATGCTACATACATACTACATACATACTACATGCTACATACATACCACATATATACTACATACATACAATACATTCATACAATACATACATAGACATACAGTACATATAACATAGAGTAACATACTTACCAATACTTGTCACATTGTTCCCCGAAGCCATTGTCTTTTCCGGAATAAATATTAACATAACAAACCACAAAAATACTCACCCACGATCCGAAGCAGTCCACGAGTGTGTCCCACGACGATCTTGGGTAGAGAACTGCAGCATCAGATGATGCTGCCGTTCTCTACGGGCTGCAGGAATCCAATGACGGAAGGTAGGTATCCTTCCGCACTGTATTCCTCCGCCACTTAAAAAAAAAAAAAGTCCCTAGTCTCACTTTATGCCATTGCTGTGTGGGAATTTCCCACTCAGCAATGGCATAAAGTGAGACTAGGGACTTTTTTTTTTTTAAGTGGCGGAGGAATACAGTGCGGAAAGATACCTACCTTCCGTCATTGGATTCCTGCAGCCCGTAGAGAACGGCAGCATCATCTGATGCTGCAGTTCTCTACCCAAGATCGTCGTGGGACACACTCGTGGACTGCTTCGGATCGTGGGTGAGTATTTTTGTGGTTTGTTATGTTAATATTTATTCCGGAAAAGACAATGGCTTCGGGGAACAATGTGACAAGTATTGGTAAGTATGTTACTCTATGTTATATGTACTGTATGTCTATGTATGTATTGTATGAATGTATTGTATGTATGTAGTATATATGTGGTATGTATGTAGCATGTAGTATGTATGTAGTATGTATGTAGCATGCATGTAGCATGCAGTATGTATGTAGCATGCATGTAGTATATATGTAGTATGTATGTAGCATGCATGTAGTATATATGTAGTATGTATGTAGCATGTAGCATGTATGTAGTATGTATGTGGTATGTATGTAGCATGTAGTATGTATGTAGCATGCATGTAGTGTATATGTAGTATGTATGTAGCATGTAGTATGTATGTAGTATGTATGTAGTATGTATGTGGTATGTATGTAGCATGTAGTATGTATGTAGCATGCATGTAGCATGCATGTAGCATGCATGTAGCATGTATGTAGTATGTATGTAGCATGCATGTAGTATGTATGTAGTATGTATGTAGTATATATGTAGTATGTATGTAGCATGTAGCATGTATGTAGTATGTATGTGGTATGTATGTAGCATGTAGTATGTATGTAGCATGCATGTAGTATATATGTAGTATGTATGTAGCATGTAGTATGTATGTAGTATGTATGTAGTATGTATGTGGTATGTATGTAGCATGTAGTATGTATGTAGCATGCATGTAGTATGTATGTAGTGTGTATGTAGTATGTATGTAGCATGCATGTAGTATGTATGTAGTATGTATGTAGTATGTATGTAGCATGCAGTATGTATGTAGCATGTATGTAGCATGTATGTAGTATATATGTAGTATGTATGTAGTATATATGTAGTATGTATGTAGCATGTAGTATGTATGTAGCATGTAGTATGTATGTAGCATGCATGTAGTATATATGTAGTATATATGTAGTATGTATGTAGCATGTAGTATGTATGTAGCATGCATGTAGTATGTATGTAGTATGTATGTAGTAGTTTTTTTTTTTGTTTTGTTTTTTTTTTAACATTTAACACATTAGCCGGATGATGGGACTACTACTGTCCCATCATTGGCTAATGTGTCAATCACTGTCATGGTAACAGGCATCGCCAGATGGGACTTGTAGTCCCATCGGACGATGCTTGCACAGACCCCCGGACATCAGCACAGCCCCCCGGCAGGCCGGCACAGCCCCCCGGCAGGCCGGTACAGACCCCCACAGGGTGCACAGACCACCGGCAGGCCGGCACAGCCCCCCGGCAGGCCGGTACAGACCCCCACAGGGTGCACAGACCACCGGCAGGCCGGCACAGCCCCCCGGCAGGCCGGTACAGACCCCCACAGGGTGCACAGACCACCGGCAGGCCGGCACAGCCCCCCGGCAGGCCGGTACAGACCCCGGGCAGTCCACACAGCCCCCCGGCAGGCCGGCAGAGACCCCCGGAAGGCCCGAAATGACGGCGCATCATGATGCGCACACACCGCGCATCATGATGACGTCAGGCTGTCAATCAACTTTGAACTTCCGATTCCGATGCCGAATTCCGATATTGAAAAAATATCGGAAGTCGGTATCGGAATTCCGATACAGCAAGTATCGGCCGATACCCGATACTTGCGGTATCGGAATGCTCAACACTATAGATGACAGTTTTTGCATTTCCACAAAAATTTAAAATAACCAATAAATTTCGTTCAACTTCACAATTGTGTCCCACTTGTTGTTGATTCTTCACCAAAAATGTCCATTTGGTATGTTTATGTTTGAAGCATGATATGTCGGAAAAGTTCCAGGGGGCCGAATACTTTCGCAAGGCACTGTAGCACCATAGGTTATAATGGGCACGTGTGGGATCTATAAAAAAACGGATATCATCCATATTGTAAAGACTGATGTGTGAAGCAGGCCTTACACGGAAGCTAACATGTCTGGTCTTTCAAGTTGACGACCTTTCAGGAAATAAAAACTTTTTGTTCCTGAAGCATCTTTTTAGTGTTTTGTTTGGTAGCTTCCTGAACAATTTTATTTTTGGTTTTGTCCAACAGCATTTTTTAAGCATTTGTATTGCTTTGACTGATAACCTGTAGCATATCTTCAGAGCGTAAATCGATTGATGAATGGTTAGGTCACTTCTTTTAAGTGTTAGACAATTTTGCAAATATGAATAATTATGAATAATTTAAAAGACACTCAAAATAGAGCAAGTAATTTTTACATCTAAATGCATATTTTCATACTTCTGACTGTTTTCAGGGAACTTTGTTCAGGCTTTCAGAGCAGACCACCTTGAAAAAGACATGAGAATTCTGAATTAATTCAGGGGGTCCACTATTCATGACCCTTAATTGTTACCAGAGTTATGAGCATCTAAAAATATTACTTCTCTCTCTTTGGAGGACCGGGCACAGCTAAACATTGCACAGACATTCCACTGACATCAATGTGCAAAAGTGTAATACTTAATTTTCCCTGTGGAGGTGCTGTAGAGGAATCAATATTTTGTTCCTCATTCTGACAACCTTTAATTAACTTATTGCCATAGGAATTGTCCAAAATGGAAATGTAATTTAATAAACAATATTGTGCTTGAGATACAATGTTGCAATTTTGCGACTTCTTCAAATATTTTTCTTACACTCCAGAGCCAATGTTTATTCTACATTTTCTTCCTTGTACTTTAGATGAAAAGGGCTCCATGACAATTTGACCTGTCCTCCAAAGATATAGCAAGCAAAAATGGCCATACCCCTTATTCATCTGACCAACAGCTATCACTTTCAATCTCACCATGCACATTTACAATTTTTTCATTTGAGCATGAAAATTCTCTCTTCAGAAACGAAGAAGACTAGAAATCTAGTGCCACCTATTGCAAGTAGCAATCCTGAAAGTTAATATTGACCATTTAATAAGTCTTGCTACATGACTTAGGATAAATAGCATCTCAATGTGCAGACACTGTGTTTTGAGGTACTGCCCCTAGTCAGTGCAAAGTGTGAGATCTGATTTGGCTGGCTGAAAGGCGTCTGACCGGGATCCAACTGGTAATGTTTCTCCTTGCGGAAAGTGATATGTCAAGCCTGCCATGCCAAGATGAGGAGACTTTTAAGCCTTGCAGTGCTACTCTGTGAAATTAAATCTGAAAATTCTCTTTTCAGAGAGGAAGAGAAGTATAACTGTAGTACTACCTACTGGAATTAGCAATCCTAAAAATCAATATCGACCCTTTATCAAGCCTTGACACATGACTAAGAGTAAAAGCCAAGTCATAATCTCAATTTTCAGACACTGGTTTAAAGTCCCCTCGCCTTGACATAGCAGGCTTGACCAGTCACACTCCGAAAGGAGAAATGTTACTCCTTGGATCCCGGTCAAACGCCTCTTACCCAGCCAAACCAGATTTCACACTTTGCACTGATAAGGGGCAGTACCCTGAAACACAGTGTCTGAAAATTGAGATTATGGTTTGGCTTTTATCCTAAGTTATGTGGCAAGGCTTGTTAAAGGGTCGATATTGACTTTTAGGATTCCTACTTACAATAGGTGGTACTAAAGTTTTAGTCCTCTTCCTCTCTGAAGAGAGAGTAGGCATATTTAATTTCCCAGAGGAGCATTGCAAGGCTTAAACGTCTACTCACCTTAGCCTGCCAGACCTGTCATGTCACTCTCTGCAAGGAAAAACATTACCCCTTGGTTCCCAGTCAGACACCTTGCTTCCAGCCAAACCAGATATCACACTTTGCACTGATGAGGGGCAGGAACCCAAAACAGTATCTACAAATTGAGATTATGGTTCTGTTTTTATACTAAGTCATGTGGCAAGGCTCATTAAAAGGTCAATATTGACTTTCAGTGTTGCTACTTCCAACAGGCAGCACTAGAGTTCTAGTCCTCTTCCTCTTTGAAGATAAAATTTTCATATTTAATTTCCCCGAGTAGCATTGCAAGGCTTAAAAGTCTCCTCACCTTGGCATGGCAGGCATGATATGGAGAAATGGTACATCTTAGATTCATTTAAGTATGAATGTGTTCTGAATGGGTAGAAGTGACCAAGATACTTCCAGAAACCTTTGATGGTGACAAATCGCTCAAGGAAATAAAAAGATTGCACATTGAAATCCAATATGTCCAATCCTACTTTCCCTGACAACATCTGCTAGGGAAGAATTGGAATGTCCAAAAATATATAGTTCTGACAGCTTGTCTGGCTGATATTTCAGGTTCTTATAAAATTAATTCTATGTCTATTCCCAACTTACAGCTCTGTTCACATTTACAGTCAGAATCTCTCTGGAGTTTTGTGGAACTTTGTTCACTTATGATGGGAAAAAATAGAACAGTGTTCTGAGGTGTTCTTGCTGTCAAACATCCTCATAAGTTCCCTAACAGATCCCATTATCAATACATGAGATTTGTCAATCATTACTTACATTTATTGCACAACAGATTAGTCAGAGCATCATAGAGATGGCAATCAAAAGAAGCCATGACACTGGTGGTGAACCAGCGCTATCATTATCCCAAGAGTCATAGACTCTATGCATATACTCTCGCCATATATAGACATGTAAGGCAATGAAAACTTTCTGTCCTTATCACTTTCTGGATTTTCTCCATCATGTTCTCTTCTCAGATAACTACATCTTGAAATTGCAACATGGAAATCAATTCCAATCTGATCATTTTCACTTACAACCATTTTTCATTAACAAGGTTAGTTGGGTCGGGTTATTAAAAAGAATCAAATTGCTTAATCGTTCGTACTCATCTGTCTTCGGTGGTAAATGAGAGCAGAGCTCCTAGGATTGCTCCCCGCTGTCGGAGGATGCCATTGAATCATTAAAAACAATGCGCTTCTCTCTAATTTTCTTATCTATCTAAAAAAAAAACGATAGATAGCCGTTTGTGAGGACGATCCGAGGAGCTGCATGCACAACCAGTACTCTATTAAGGGTGGTCGCTCAAAAACAT
The DNA here is from genome assembly GCF_039654945.1 of Dendrobates tinctorius. Classification (NCBI taxonomy): domain Eukaryota; kingdom Metazoa; phylum Chordata; class Amphibia; order Anura; family Dendrobatidae; genus Dendrobates; species Dendrobates tinctorius. The sequence continues at coordinate 61,961,665 of NW_027361707.1, read as the reverse complement.
GGCTTCCAACTTGATCTGAAGTCAAGAGTGTGGTGGCTTTCAAGGTAAAGGTTAAGCATTGCTATTTCATAAAAAAATACGTCGGAGCAATCAATAGAGCGACTATGAACATATATTGATTTAATCTACTAAAACCGGTCATAAATTCTGGCTGAATTGAATTCCCGTTGCTTACAGCTCAGAGCTCGGTGCATGCTGACCTATGCTTTTAAATTTGTTTTTCATGTTTTTCTTCCCATTGATCTGAATCATACATCATGCATTTACTTGTCCTTTCTCCACAGTGGTTTTTAAAGTCTTGCCCGGCACTCTCGCCTTAATGTATGTGCCACCTACTTTGCACAGAGATGTTCAGCTTTACTGTTCTTTTCATCCCTTCCCCAAAAGCAATTCAAGCACTTTACGAAATGCATTTGCAGCTTGCAGAGGAAGAGAAGCTGAACTTAATGAACTAGACACTCCAGAATTCTTTTTGTTAGAAATAAAGGAAAACAACGGTGACGTTTTAACCTTTTTTTTCCCTCTCCTTCCCTCCCTTTTTATGGCGCACGTAACATCAGCAGCTTCTCGTAAAAGCTCGAGGCTCCTGACCACTTTACTCGAATTTACCTTTCATTTCACATAAATTAAATGAATTGGAATTAACAGGTCTGCCCTTGCAAAAGAGTACAAGAAGCCTGACAAAGTAATTCTCTGATAATCACAGCAAATTAGTCCTTCAATCTACTGACATGGAAAGATTCACATTGGCATGAAGCCTAAGGACTGGCAATAAATCCTTTATTGTGCAATAGAACGTGTTATTAGTTGCTGTCATTAGGAAATCCTCCTGTAAGGTGGGGCACTAGTGTTGTCATATAGGAATATGCGGATTCACGACTCTTTTCAGGCATGTACAGACGGAGATTGTTGTGATCACATGGCGGTTTCATATGTAAGTGACATGTCAGGGATGTGCCGCACAGTTTGGCATGTGCTATCAGGGAGGGAGATATGCAACGAGGAGATTGTTGGTGTCTTAACTTGGAAAGCAATCTTCTTTGTCTTGATAAAATACTGACTTTCAGACACATGTGGGGCCATTTATCAAACTTGACAGAAGCAACTGTTTGTAGCTGCCAAAAAATAATAAGGACAGAAATTACCAATTCTGTGACATTTTCAAAGTGAAGAAACTTCAGGAAGCAGTATTGATTTTTAGAGAGATAGATAGATAGACAGATAGATAATAGATAGATGATGGATAGATAATGAATGGATAAATAGATATATAGATAGATAGATAGATAAATAGATAGATTATAGATAGATAGATAGATAGATAGATAATAGGTAGATAAATGCCTAATGCCGATCTATACAGTAATATGGTTGCAATTTATGGTTCAAAATGACCATGTTGAGTATTTTGGGAGTTTTTGATGCTGCATCAAAAATACAGTGTCTTGCAGATCCAGCAAAGTGGATGGGGTTTATAGAAATCTCCTGCCCATTGAGCTTTTTTATTACTCAATGTAAACTGACCATTTGGTGCCTGTTTCAAATCCTCAACAAGTCAGTTTCTCTTGCACACTCGGTTTTATGTGCAGCTTTTCCTCATAGAATTGTATTAGATGCGGAAAATCTGCAGATAAAAAGGTTACATGTGCTTTTAGTCAGTTTCAAGTGATGAGCCAGCGTGTGCTTAATACAGTGTCATGCTTGAATACTACGTTCAATTCCCCGTGGCTGCGTGTCTTGTTGCTGTTCGACAGCCGCAATACATGCAGGGACTGCCTAACAAACAGATAATCTCTGCATGTGTTGCATGTGCCAAACAGCTACAAGACATGCAGCCACAGGGACTTGAACATAGTATTACGGCACACTGAGCACTCTAGCATTCAAAGATAACACCTTATCCAAGCACACTCACTCATCACTATTTATTTTAGAGGAGGAAATGCATCAAGAACACTTGTAATCCACACATTAAGTTTTGGCAAAACCAAATACTGGGAAGTATCGAAAGCAAAGAAGTTTTTAAAACATGACACACCAGCAGGAGACAAAACATGATAAAAACAGCACTCTGCAGACATTATTGGCACTGTCCCCAAAGGGACTCACAATCTAAATTTCCTATCGGTATGTACTTGAAACATGGGAGGAAACCGGAATTCCAGGAATAAACCCACAACAACACAGGAAGAACATACAAACTCCTTGCAGATAGAGTGCTTGGTTGGATTTGAACCCAGGACCCCAGCACTGCCAGACTTATTATTGCTTATTTGAACTTATAGCTACATAAATATATAAATTCAGACTTGGTATTCCATCAGTATGATAAATGATGGCAAGTTTAGCTTTCTTCCTAGAATATAATAAATATGTAAGCTTTTGTAGCCAGAATGGATTGTGATGAGTTGGACATGCTTAGATAGATGCTTATGCAATGTACTGTATATTCTTACCAAAACCAAATGTAGTCAATTTATTTTAGATAGCGAAAAGACAAAAATGCAATAGTTACATGGAAAATTGAATTCTCGCTATGTCTTTAAAAATCCATAGGCCACAGTGTATAAAATTCAGCCCCTCTCCATACAGTCTGCCATTACAAACATTTGTGAAAGAATGGTTCATTCTAGAGAGCTCATTGATGCCATTTTAATACTGTAATATGATTGTAATCAGTTAGTTCCAGATATTTTTTCCCTCCTAAATATGCAATGATCAACTCTGAGTGATAATATGAAAAAAACTCATCCACAAAGTGGAGATCATGTAAATTGATAAATGCAGTGCATTGTACATAAAAGCCGCCAATGCTCAGCTGATTCAATAACTGCAGAGTTTCAATGTTCTGCTGGCATTAATATCGGTACAAAAACTATGCACAGGCAGCTTCAAGGCGTGAATTCTCTGGCTATGTGGCTACAGGCAAACCTCATAACACTAAGCACAATATTAAGCACCAAAGGAAGTGGTGTAAAGCATGCCCCTTCTGGCATTTTGAAAAGGTATCTTTATCCTGGAGTCACCCCAGTAGATATATACATTATGCATACTGGGCACAATGCACTGGAAAGTACGCTGGATGGCTTAGATATTCATCTGGTTGAAACCTTGGCCCTCCAGGATCCAGGTCACTAGGTCAGGTAAGTTTAAAAACCCAAGGTGCACAGTGCCCCAAGAGTGGTGACCCTAGTGTGTGTAAACTCACTGGGCATGGGAAACCTACTGAGTTCTACTGCACATGTGCACAGAACTTACTCTGTCACACATATTTAAGCAGACACCCTTAATTCAGGCCTTCCGGCAAGATGGGGGAGTTTTTAAATTTCCTGGTGGGAAATACAGTTGGTATTTAACTGTAAACACCTACTACTATTTGTTTTGATTGCTTGTCACTGTATGTCACTGTTTGCATGTGTGCTGCCAAATGGACACCTTAGAATGCGGTTCCCTTATCGGTCCCACCTGAATGGTTTATGGGGTGTAGTGTATGTCCATCAAGTTGCGCTCCCCCCTGCAAAATTCCAAGTTCACCTCCTTCAGTGGAGGAGCCAGTCTAGATTTGCTCCTGTTTTCACATGGGTGGCCAGGAGCATGATTTGGGCTTTCAATGAGCTTTGGCGAAGGGGAGCCACTAGTCCTGGCTTCTTGCTGTGGCCTTCTGGCTTGGAGGGATAGGGAAAGGTTTGTTGGGGACTCTTTGCCTTTTGGAGTCTCCGATAGACCGCATCCTTGTGCACAGGTTTTTATTATGTTGCATTGTCTCATTTTTCTGAGCGTCTAGGTGAAGAGAGCATGATCTCAGGCTTTCCTTCAAAAAAGCACGCCAACTCTGGACTCTGAAGTAATGGAAATTTGTTCTGCAGAGTGATGAATCATGCTCCCCTACTCCCCTATTTGGCAGTTTAATGGATGAATCTGGTTTGTCAAAATCCAGAGGTACTATACCTGCCTGACTTCATTCTACCAATTGTAATGTTTGATGAAAGAAGAATAATAAGGTTGTTTTTCAATGATGGGCATAGGCCTTTTTTTAACTACAGGGCGGGGAAATCTTAATTCTTTAGCTTACAAAGATATTTGGACAATTCGAGCTTTCAACTTTGTGGGAATAGTTTGGGGAAGGCTCTTTTCCATCCTAGCATGTATATGGCTCGGTGAACATGGCATGGTCCATAAAACATTTTTATGTGAGCTTTATGTAGAAGAATGTGACTTGCCCCCACAGAGCTCTGACCACAACTCAACAGAACAAATGTGTTATTATAGGCTCACCTGGAGAGACAAATTCTCTAAGCCATAGGTCAGAGTGAGCAACAAAGATCAAAGCTATTGGCACAGAAGGGAGGATTTGCTGGATAGAGCATGAATTAGCAACGGCCAGGACATTAGGGTATGCAGGACTGCAGACAGACATGTGAAGAGGGAAAACCTGAATACATTACTGTTGATATGCACAGGAACAGTAAATAGTTGATTTGCAGCCATCAAATGATTAAAAGTAGCGTTACAAGAATAATGTCAGAGAGTTATGCAGTCAGCAAATCATTGTTTATCCACAGGTAGTAGTGATGAACAGGCAAACTAGATGCTAGCTTGCAGGAAGGATTATACACTGTTACAGTAGTGAACAACAGAGAAGAGTTTTGTTATGCTTACAACAGATGAATGGTTAAAAGCAGAATTGAGCCAGGTGGGTGAAGCTGAAATTTCGTTGAAGAAACAATTATCCAGTTTGAAGAAATGAACTGTAAAGAAAAGCTTCTGAAGTACATTTAGTAACTGAATAAAAGTTATTGAATACTCTAAGTTGGCTACTGAATTCAATAAAATTACTTTAAATGACCTTTGGGTATTGATATCAAAGGATTTCGCCGGGTTGCTTGAAAAATTGGATGTGATTTACAGCCAAGAAAGGTGATCATAGGAAATTGTATCAGCACTAGACTGGAGATTGTAAGCCGGGTCCATTCATCAAATATCAGTGCCTGACCTCACACTTTTTGCTCCGTATGACTGGGCAAAAGTTCTAATGGACTATCTCTAAAACCGCAGCCACTACAGAAGAGTGGAGGTTGCATAGGGGGGACTAACTGTACAATTGCCAATGCATTTAGAACTGGTACATCCTAAAATTCCATAAGCATAATGGGTAGGTGTTCCAAAACTTTTGTCCATATTTTACCTGTGAAATCATGTCCATATTGCTTATGTCTCATCTTTTTTGGATCCATTCATATAGCGCTAACAATTGCTACAAAGATAAAGGAAAATATAAAGATGTTTTGAAGACAGTGAGAGGGAAGGCTGGGCAGCTTTAAGGCTGAATAAAGTGTCTGGAAATCAGATATAAGAAGTAATTTTACTGAACTGGCAGTCAGAGAGAGAAACTTCCGAACTGAAAGTACAAGAAAGAAAATGTTTTGACAAATATGTAACTGTTCACTTAATAGTCTTAATGGAAGTAACTTGTTGGAAGTGCACTTGTCCTTTTAAAGTTCATTTCTGAGTTACAGTTACCAAAGTATGAGAGAATTCACTTAGTGGCTGAGCGGTTGAATCTTACATTCTAAAAATAAATACACCATTAGTTATCTATCTATCTTTCTCCAAAAAAGGGGGCCAGCTTTCCAAAGCATGGACTATTAAAATTAGTTCTATCACCATTTGTCCTTGGTGTGCAAGCCCCAGTACTTTTGAATATGTACTCAAGAGATTTTAGTGATAACCTATGGGGGGTTACATCCATCTGTATCTATTTATTCATCTATCTATCTATCTATCTATCTATCTATCTATCTATCTATCTATCTATCTATCTATCTATCTATTTACTGTATTTATATATACAGTGGATAGTAGCAAAGTCAGTGGCAAGGTGCTTGGGGGAGATACGTTTCAAAGAGGCTATTGGCTTCAGTGAATTGAAAACCAGAAGATTGGACCCCTGAGATGGATGAAGAAAAGGAACGGGAAGAAAGCCCGTGTGACTAGCTGGTTTCTGGCACTCCTGAAATACAGCTTCCAAGTGGAGAATAGGCCAGGTAGGCAATGGAACACTGTCTCTTTAAGACTCTCAATAGCATATTAGGAATGCTTCATAAGCCAGTGCAGAGTTATCAAAATAAAGCAAGGCCTTTCTGACCTTAGGAAAAACAAAGCAAAACATACAGCGCAGTCCATGTGGTTGCGGGGATCCACCTGCTCAGGAAAACCAACATATACAGGTTCAGCTTCCATGTTAGGACATCTAGCACTGGCGTTCCACTCTCTAGGGCTATCGATCACTGAATGCGACTGGAGGCCAACTATTTAAGCCTCAGACCACACCCTGGGGTGGAATTAAGGTAGACAACCTCCCACCCGCTCTATGGTTTTCCACAAAAACCCAGCCCTTAAAATGGCCAACTAACCCCTCTCAACATGTAATGTACTGGAGGAAACTTCTGAGTACCAATTACTGAAGCTAATAGACTCCATGAAATGTACAGTGGGGAAAAAAGGGTTAATACACACTGTTGGTGGTATGTTGGCCCATTCCTCCATTCAGATTTCCTCTAGAGCAGTGATGTTTTGTGCCTCAAAAGGTTTTCTATGGGGTTGAGACCTGGAGACTGGCCAGGCCACTCCAGAACCTTCAAATGCTTCTTATGAAGCCACTCCTTTGTTGCCTTGGCAGTGTGCTTGGGATCATTATCAAGCTGAAAGACCCATCCCCATTTCATCTTCAATGCCCTTGCTGATGGAAGGAGGTTTCCACTCAAAATCTCACAATACATGGCCCCATTCATTCTTTCATGTACACAGATCAGTCATCCTGGACACTTTGCAGAGAAACATCTCCAAAGCATGATGTTGCCACCCCCATGCTTCACAGTAGGTATGGTGTTCTTTGAATGCAACTCAGCATTCTGTCTCCTCCAAACACATCGAGTTTTGTTTCTACCAAGCAGCTCCACTTTGGGTCCATCAGACCATATGACATTCTCCTAATACTCTTCTGGTTAATCCAAATGCTCTCTAGGAAACTTCAGACGGGCCTGGACATGTACTGGCTTAAGCAGGGAGACACATCTGGCACTGCAGGATCTGAGTCCCTGGCGGCATAGTGGGCTACTGATGGTAGTGTTTTTTACTGTGGTCCCAGATCTATGCAGGTCATTCACTAGGTACCCTTGTGTGGTTCTGGGATTTTTGCTCACCATTCTTGTGATCATTATGACCCCATGAGGTGAGGTCTTGTGTGGAGACCCAGATTGAGGGAGATTATCAGTGGTCTTGTATGTCTTCCATTTTCTTATTATTGCTCCCACAGTTGATTTCATCACACCAAGCTGCTTGCCTAATGCAGATTCAGTCTTCCCAGCCTGGTGCAGGGCTACAATTTTGTTTCTGGTGTCCTTCGACATCTCTTTGGTCTTCACCATAGTGGAGTTTGGCGTGTGACTGCTTGGGGTTGTGGACAGGTGTCTTTTATACTGATAACAAGATCAAACAGGGGCCATTACTACAGGCAATGAGTGGAGGACAGAGGAGTCTCTTAAAGAAGAAGTTACAGGTCTGTGAGAGCCAGAAATCTTGCATGTTTTTAGGTGACCAAATACTTATTTTCCACCATAATTTGCAAAATAAATCTTGCGAAATCAGACAAGGTGATTTTCCGGATTTGTTTTGTCATTTTGACTCTCATAGTCGTGGTCTACCTATGATGTAAATTACAGGCCTCTCACATCTTTTTAATTAGGAGAACTTGCACAATTGGTGGCTGACTAAATACTTTTTTCCCCACAGTATCTGTATTTATTGTATGATCATCTATTTATTATTTTTTATCTTATACCTTAAAATAGTCTATTTTTTTTGCCAAGACTGGGCTGAAAATGCATCAGGGTTTCATACCGAGAGACATGACTAAAATAGCCCAAATTTGGAATTCTCAATTTTATCTATTTATCTATTTTATTAGTCTATTTGTGATCAAGATGCAATGTACCTTATGTAATATTTATTTTTGATAAATTCACCATCATATTCCTATTTTCACAGAACATTTAAGTGATTGCAGCTAAAAGCTGTGATCATTCAGCATAAATGCATTTGCATATAATATAATATGAGCTTTTGTTAATGTTTCATTATATCTAACATTTGTTAAAGGTGGAGTAAACCAGTAAACGCTAAATGGCAATATGTTTTTATGGCATATCCTCTGGCTTTTAATGTATATAAACTTATCAACTTTCTATACAGTATGAGAAATTCCTCATATACAATGCAGTACGGAGATTGCCATCAATCACTCAGTCTCTCTCTCCATTGGGACTCACAATATAATTCCCCTCAGACACACATTATATTCATAGGAGTATCATCGTGGCTCAGTAGGTTCAGTTCTAGCAAAAGCCAACATCTGCTGGAAGCTTTGAATAAAAATCCAGAAAAAAAGGGGGTTAAATCAATAAAATTTACCACTAAAAGGGTATACTCCGAATAGGACTATATACACAAAAGAGAAAGGAGTACAAATTACCCATAAAATATAACAAATTTATTAATTTATCACAATAGACATATCATCCAAAATTGAAAAATATTTAAAATTATTACATAAAAAAGAAATATCAAAGTGAAGGGCACATGACAAAAGGGCTGACACATTTACATAATTATATGGGACTGGGATTCAAAGATCATAAAAAACATCATAATGATATAATATACCACATATACATCCATTATAACACTATCATAATGCCAAAAGGTCACCAAAAAGATGGCTATGGGTATAGCAGGCTTAAATAAGACTATCTCGCCATAAATAAGGCCCCATAAATATCCTCGAAACGCGCGTTGGGGCTGCATATTCTGACCGCTTACTGGGACCAATTTGGGTGAGATTCCATTTAATGCCAGATTTGTGTTCTTTTGGAATTTGAGGATATTGTGATAAATTAATAAATTTGTTATATTTTATGGGTAATTTGTACTCCTTTCTATTTTGTGTATATCTGCTGGGAGTTTGTATGCTATTCCTGTTTTTTTGTTTTTTCTCCCACCTTCCAAATACATATTAAAGATTCACTGTGAATCTGGCTGCCAATCACACTCATTTGTTGGGTTTAATTATTTTTAAGCTGACTTAAAAATTATCATTCTCAGCAGCACATCGGCCAGTGTAAACAGGACATTTGCAGATGAGAATGATACTCTATGCAAACAAAAATGATTTTTGGGGGCATATTATGTGCAGTCAGCTTGGTATACAGTCTATTAATTGACTGTGGAATGGCATACGGGAGGTGAACCAGTGGTCATATGCAGTAGTTGACATAGCAAGAAAAGCGCCCCTGTGCAAGAACATTATAAGGGCCCTCTGTAGTCTAATTGTTCTACTAGGACAGAAGCTGCTTGCCTCCTTGGAGGTGGAAGTGGGTCCCTGGGCTGCACCAATGATATATCTGCCAGTGATGCTCTTAATGGGACTGTTTAATTGCAGATGTTCCGATAGGGAATATAGGTTGTGATTGCTAATAAGGACAGAGAGTGATAACATTGTTAGAAAATTGCTGAGTTTTATGTTCCTGATAAATAAGCAATAAGAGTAACCAAATAACAATGGGAAACCAATTATTTTTTTTTAATTTTGGGAGGAGGAGAAAGTATGAAAGAAATCTGCAACGACCCAAGGCAAACACCAGGATAGTTTTCAAATACCATCCAAAAGATTCACAAGAAAATTACATGTTTTACATAGGTGAACTAGGTCTGCCAGATTCACAGCTGCCCTTGAATGTGTTGTCCACTACATAGACAATTTGTTCTCTCTCTTTCAAAATTTTTTTTATTGAAAAATTTGCAAGTAGCAAACAGTGGTTGAGAACACAATCAATTCAGCACTAAAAACAGAAGCACAAATATTCAAAAGAGACAGCAAAAGTTATTTTGTATGTCAGATTTTCAAACATTGCAAGCAAAAGAATAATAGACAGCTGCAGATTTCAATTTTTGTTGATGAGGAGATAACAAGAGACTAGGAAAGGGAAGATGGTGTGGGATCAAAGGGGCAGGTGGGCAAGTGGTGAAGAAGGGAATTGGGAATGGAGGTAGCACCTTGGGATATGTGTCTAATAAAAAATTACAATGTAATTACTGAGTGAAAGGATGTTTGTGTCCTAAATTGGGACCAGTAACTCCAAATATTATTAAATTTAGCCGAACTATGATTTACTCTTGCTGCTAGTTCTTCTACGGAAAAAATTTCATCAATTTTTGAGTAAAGTTGCTGTTTAGTGGGTGTGACTGTGGTATTCCAATTTATATGGATAAAAGATTTCCCGGCTGCCAGGATAAATTGAGCCAGATCGTTTGCTTCTTTATCTTTCCGCCAGAGTGGAAAATTTAATAAAACATTTTCTGGATTCAAAATGGCGTGTTTGCCCAAAACTTTGCATATGGTTGTGGATACTTCTTTCCAAAAGGGTTGAAGTGCCAAACAAGACCACCATATGTGTATATAGCTGCCATTACTCGCTCCACACCTTCAACAATTTGTCTCTGCAGTATGTTGCCATCTGCAAATTTGGTTGGGCGTAATATACCATTTGATAATAATTTTGAATGAGTTTTCCTGAATTCATACACACTGTGAAGGGCCGTGGGAGTTCCTATAAATATGATTAATTTGTAAGTTAGAAAAGGAGGTACCCAAGTCCCTCTCCTAGTGTGCTATGTATGCCCATTTTAGACGTACATCAATCTTAAGTAGAGATTGATAGATTGTAGAGAGAACTCTGACTGGTGTTTTTGTTGTGGCACATAAGATTTCGTAAGGAGTAAAGGGTCTGTCAAGATCGATCGAGTAGTTTCGATAGCGAAGTAGGTGGGAAAGTTTTCCATGTTGTAAGAAAGTGAGGCCTGATAACCCTGGTAATTTACGCAACCCTTGTAGGGGGAGAAGGGCCCCATCCTCAAGCAGCTGCTCGATCAGAAGGTGCACAGCCTGATGAGGCAGGGTTCCCACTAGATCAATGACTTTGGTCAATGGTGAGAGAGGGGGGGCTAGAGCACCACGAGCCTTGTATTTTAATTGTGGCCAGTGTGTGGATATTTTTACATTCAACTTGGGTTGGTACATCGGAGTGCCCCAGCAAGATGGATCGTAAGGGGAGCGGTGACATTGATTCTTCTATTTTAAGCCATTGCTTGTCCCTTGAGCCCCTAATCCAATCCACTGTTCTGGTTAGATGTGCAGCCTGATAATATTTAGCAACATCCGGTGCCCCCATTCCACCCATATCTTTTGTTAGTGTAAGTGATTTAGTATTTATACGAGGTTTACATTTTTCCCAGATATATTTAAAGAATAAGGAATGTACTTTAGCTAGATATGACCTGGGTAATTGAACAGGTAGCATATTAAAAATGTAAATAAATTTTGGTAGAATTAGACTTTTTAAGATGTTTTTTCTTCCCATCCATGACAGAAATGTATCTTTCCATGAACCTAGGCATATGATCGTGGAGTCCAATAGAGGCTTAAGATTGAGTTTAAAGAGATCTTTGTCCGATATGCTTAATTTGATGCCTAAGTACGTTAGACTCTTAGATTGCCAGGCAAAAGGAAGTTAGTGAGCTTGCTATAGTTATTCAGGATCTCCATCACAGCAGGAATTCCCCGCAAGGGTTTAGATAATATTAGTAGCAGATCATCAGCGAAAGCCGCTGTTTTATAGTGGATGTCCTGGACACGAATGCCTTCCACCTCTGTGCTTTGCTGGATATCCTGTAGGAGAGGCCCTAATGACATTACAAAGAGCAATGGGGATAATGGACATCCCTGCCGCGTCCCATTGTAGATTTGAAATGAGTTTGTGAGGGAATCATTGAGTCTAATTCTTGCCGTGGCCAAATTTTATTAATGTTTCTTGCAAGAACAACCAGTCCACCCTGTTGAATGCTTTTTCAGCATCTATACTCATTAACGCTAGTGGGGTGTTTCGTAATTTTGCATATTGGACAAGGTGCAGGATCTTATAAGTATTATCCTTTCCCTCTCTCCCTTTCACGAACCCAGATTGATTTAAAGAGATTATTAGAGGCAGCACGACCGCAACTCTGTTTGCCATCATTCTCGCATACAATTTTAGGTCCGTATTTAGCAGTGAAATTGGCCTATAGCTACCACACTGCTCCGGATCTTTCTCTTCTGTATAGATCAGCGAGATTCTGGCTTCCAGAGATTGGGGCGGAGCCTCTTCACCCTTTTGAAGAGCGTTGCATGTGTTAAGGAGGTGGGGGAGTAATGAATCAGGGAAGGATTTGTAATAGTATGCTGTAAGGCCATCTGGCCCAGTGGCCTTCCCCTTTGGACAATTAGACAGGGCGGACTAGAGCTCCCCAAGAGTAAATGGTCTGGCGAGTTTTTGTTGCTGTGCATCAGTTAATTTTGGAAGATTTAAATTTTGCAAGAAGGTTTTAATTTCCTGACTCCTTTGGGTTTTTTCTTGCTCCGTTTCGTTCGGGCGCAAATGTTAGAGGGATTTGTAATAGTGAAGAAATTCTGCTTCTATTTGTGAGTAGTTTTGAGTCCTGTAGCCAGTTTTGGTTTTAATGGCATGTATAAAAGTGCGTGCCTGTCTCTTCTTAATTAGTGACATGGCTAGTTTAGTGGCTTTATCCCCATGGACAAACATATGGTTCCTCCAAGACGCAAAAAACTTAACAGATTTTTCACTAAGGAGGTCCTTCAGTTTTTGCCTTTTGGCTGTAAGGTCTAGTAGTGTCTGTGACAGTAAAGATTTTTTATGTTGGGTCTCTAATTTTGTTATGTCTCGAAGTAAATCTATTTCCTGATTTTTAGCTCTATTTAAGTAAGATGCTGCAGAGATGAATTCCCCCCTTATCACAGCTTTGTGAGCTTCCCATAGCACTGAACATGAGGTCCCCTCAATATTGTTGAGTTCAAAATATGTTTGAATGGCTTTGCCGATACGAGATTTAACTGAGGGTTTATCCAGTAAAGACTCATTTAGCTGCCATGATCTACAGGGCGAGAATTGATTGTTTAGAAAGAAGCAAATCAACTGTCACATAAGAATGGTTGGAAAGAAGGAAGGGACGATATCTATTTTTTGAATGTTGGACAATAGTGATCTGGGAACAAATAGATACTTGATTCGATGGTATGAGCCATGCGGGTGCTAGAAGTACAGTATGTGTAATCACGTACATTTGGATGCATGTAGCGCCACAAGTGTACCAGGTTCAGGGAGTGGAGAGCAGCGTTTATTCTCCCTAGGTCCCTCAAAGAGATCGTGCTTTTCTTTTTTGTTGTGTCCAAGGTAGGTTCCAGGGCTAGATTGAAATCTCCACCTATAATTAGTGTACCTTCTCTGAAGTCTCTAACTCTTTTAAACACAGCAAGTATCCATTTCAGATGTTTTTTTTGGTGCGTATATGTTACAGATGATGACCACGACTCCTGCCAAAAGGAAGTGACCGTCTGGATCTGCCAGCTGGTCATGAAGAAGAAACGGGATATCTTTGGCTTTGGCGATCGAGACCCCTCTTGATTTCGGTTGGGGAAAGGTGGCATGAAACCATCTGTCAAAATATGCTTTCCCAAAAGAGGGAATTTTATCTGTGGTGAAGTGTGCTTCTTGCAAAAGTAGCATGTCTATACTTTTTTTTCTTAAAGTGCGAGAGTGTTTGGCCTCTGGGTGACGGGGAATTGAACCCATTATTGTTGAGAGTGAGTAGTTTAAATACCTTTTGGTTGTTAGCCATTTGGAAGTGTTTTTCTTGTCCGCTGTGCTTGTTGACAGAGAATATCCCAAGGTGCCTGGGGAGGGAGGGAAGAGATGGGGGGTCGGAGCTGGGAAGGCATTAGTAAGTAGAGAGAAGTAACAATAGAAACATATTAGATTGGTAATTACTTCAATATTATGTGAAGCTAAACATAACATATTGACGATTTATCAAACTGGGAGGAGCCTAATGCTACCAGCCAGCAGGGAAGGTAATATTTATCTTTAGTTATCACAGTATTAATGAAACAGAACCTTTCTTATATAACATATAAATTTTTCAAAATGGTTTGCGGAATATTTTTATTTTACAGGGTGTTTCCACAAGAAAGTTCATCTCTTGGACGAGATATTGAAATGTTTATCCGAGATTCCATTCATCCGGACAAATATCTTTGTCGACAACTCGGGGGTCATCTTCAGGTGTCTTGATCTTTGGTAGGGGTCGATTTTGACGCTTTACGTCTTATCTTTTGTGATTTAGGTGTAGCGACCAGGTGCCAGGGGGTTGGACGAGGGAGGGGTTGTAACATGGAGGTGGCATGAAAAGTCTCGATGTCCGGGTATTGGTCTAGGGAGATATTTAGGGTGTTGCATAAATTTTTAATTTACACCAAATTCCTTGCCTGAAGTCTTTTATCTTCATAGGTTATCTGAATCCCAAATGGAAAAAGCCATCGGTATTGTAGTTTTTTCTGGAGCACGGCATCAGTAAGCGGTTTAAGTAGTTTTCACTTCCTTAGGGTGATTTCTGAGAGGTCCTGAAAAAGCCTGAGTTGCGATCCTTCGTCCATGATGTCCTGCGCCTCTCTGGCACGTTTTAGCACCAGATCTTTGGTGCGAAAGTCTAGGAATCTGCAGAGTACATCACGGGGCGGTTCTCCTTGTTTAGGCTTAGGACGAAGTGCTCTATGAATTCTTACAATTTCGATGTCATGAGGGTCATGTTCCAAAAGGAGCAAGCGGAATATCTCAATTGCGGCATTGTTTAAGGCTTCAAAAGCAACAGACTCTGGTAGTCCTTTTATCCGAATGTTATTTCTGCTTTCTCGATTCTCATGATCCTCCAATGTGGAGTGGACAAGTTGCAGTTGTTCCTCTTGCATTTTAAGACAGGAGAGAAGGGCATTAGAGTGCTCCGCATAGGCGGACTGAGTACTTTCTAAAGTTTCGAGTCTGTGTCCTTGCTGAGAGATTTCCTGTTTAATATCTATTAATTCTTTTCCAATGCGTTCCAGGGCCTTGGATAGGATTCATTTAATAAAGGAGTGTGTCATGGGTTGTTCTTTGCAGTTGGTACCAATCTCAGAGTCGCTCTCCGTATCTGTGTCTGTTTCACCTTCTTGAGCTGAATTAGATGGATAGCTTGTTTTATCAGCACCTGGGGTTGAGGGATGCTTTTTCAAGTATTTGTCAAGATCTGATTGAGTGACTGGATTATTCGTTCTGGTTGATCTGGATGCCTTAACTCCAGATTTAACCATTTTGCAGGATATTGGATTAAACTGAGACAGCTTCTTGTACCTTCCCTGGCTAGCAAGGTGGCTAACTAGAATATCATATTACGAGGGTTCTGTTGTAGATACGAGAAATTTTGTTTTGACTTAGATAACAGGCAGTGGGTAGGAGAAGTTATGCCGGAAGAGCAGATCCCGCTATTGGCCACTAGATGTCAGTATAGCAACATAGATCAGATATAATGCTCTACTGGTCCTGTGTAGGTACTTTTGATATTTATAAATTAGGCTGTGGGGATCCTATTTTCTAGCTTTATGCATAGAGGATATAACTGAATAGCTGTGCTGCGTCCTCTCTGGAGCCAAGCACTGCTGCTCCTTCACTCCTCCGGAAGTTAAAATGGCGCCTGCCTCTGCAGGAAAAACTCTGGGTCCACTGGCACCTGCACAGGACCAGCACTCAAAGGGTCTCTCCTTTGAGCGAACACAAGGGGAGAGCGTCAATTCCCCGTTCTTTCAGAAGGCCAATTCGCAGGGTCCAGCACTGCAGGAGTCTCTCCTCTGTGTGCAGCAGGTGGGGCGAGGAGAAGGAAGCCAGGCTGTCAGAAATGAATCACTACAGTGCTTATTCCTTCGGAGCTCAGGAGAGCGTTATGTGGCCAGAGAGAATGAGTAGTGAGGCAGGGTAGGGGAACTCTGACCCGGAACTCTATCTAGTGACACTTCCACAGCAGCATTACCTTCACAGCAGCTGTCGCAGATTGCAGTCCATCTTCCCCCTCAGCCTCACAAGATGGCATTTATCTTCTCCAGGCACACTCCACTGCTCATCTGTGATGCACCTCGGGGGCGACTGGGGCCAAGTCCCACTCTCCAGTCCTGACTCTCAAAGGTGCCAGATGGGTTTATCACAGCTCTGGGAGTCAAACCGCAGCTGTAGCTTCTCTCAAATCTCTGATTTTAGCAGGTAATGTGGAGGAGCTCTGAGCCACAAGTCCTATCTCCTGTGCAGTTAGGCCACACCCTCCGACAATTTGTTCTCAATCACTATGCTTACCCCTTATAAAACAATATCAGTTTTACTCATCATTCCCGTTGTTTTAGCACTAGTTCACCCCAGACCTCATGTGACATTGATATTTCATGTGAGTCCTACAGCCAAACAACAGCCGCTTCACTCTCCCCTCCTTCAGATAAATCAGGCATCTGGAGGAAAAGAAAGAGCAGCCACAGCTTTGACTTCCTCTTCCAGTTACAATTGAAGGAGAGGAGAGTGAAGCAGCTGCTGATTGGCTGCAGAAATCGCGAGAGCCCTGGGAAAGCCAGTGCCAACACTGCTGGAATGACTCCGGCACCAGAAGTGAGTATGGCTATTACTACTTTCTATAAACAAGAGACAACTTTTTTTTTTAAATACTCCGATCCTGCCCTCTATCTTTTAATTTTCAGCATATCTCCTTTTGCTGCTCTTTCTTGACATCTTTTCATTTTGCTTTCTTGGTGGTCCTAAAGTGCTTTAATAGTTTTCAAGGAGGAAAAAGTCTAGCCATCTTCACCCTATAGTTGTTCTCACTATCAGTCCTTTTTCTAACAAATCTATATTTGTAGTAATAATGAGGAGATCTGCGCACATTTTATTTTTGGCAGTTTCCTCGACTGTAAAGGAAATTCAATTTGCAACAAATGTATTTCTTATGAACAAAACATGTCTTATTATGCTATGGGTCTCTCAAGACCTCAGAGCATAATAGAATTAAAGTAAAAAAATTGCCTGCACAGCTCTCAGCTTGGTTGTTCCGATCTTCATTCACAGGCCGTCGGACTTCTTAATGCCATGGGTCCTATTAGGTGCTCATCATGTCATTATGTCGTATGAGGCTTAGTGGGCATTGGAAGCACCAAAGACTTGATGGGACCCATGGCATCAAATGAATGACAACCTGTGAATAACAACAACAACCAAACACAGAGCTATTCAGAGAAGTTGAAGGCCGGAGTGAGATCTCTTCCTGGCCGTGTTGGAGAAAAATCAAAGACAAATGGTATCCAGCCTACCATTTTGCTGGATTTGCACAAATAAAATTGCAAAAAAATAGATTCTAGTGATTACAAATGTTTTATTGAAATCCCAGACAAATTAATGTTGCCTTGAAGCAATTCAATCATCTCTAATTTGTAGATATTTGAATTTAAAATTCCACTTTTCTAAGATTTACAAAGCAGGTTTAATGCGTTTCTTAAGAGTACTGCAGCTTCAACATGTGCTTCTTGTCACTTGCATGACAGGCATGAACAAGTCTCATTATCTGTCTGATTATATGGTCTCCAATATGCATGTAACAAGTGTAGCAAAAATAATAACAAGCTTCCATTGACAACACAATACCTTATCCATTCATCAAAAATAAAGAGACGTGTGTTAGTTTCCACAGGCGCTCGAAATGTTGCTGCCTGCACAGCTGATTGGATCATCAGTGCCCCATATCTGTGCACTGCTCTGCTGATCAGGAATACTGGTGTCTGGCAGCACAGGGAACATAGGCTGGATGCACATGATTACATTTCTGATTAAGTTTCCTATTCCCATTGTTGGCTCTGGTTCCTAGCAGAATCACCGTTCTGTAACCCGCGCACACAAGATACATAATTTGCTGCCTAAAAGACCAAATCTCACCTGTTTTTCTCCCATATAATAAGTGTTGAAGCTATTCTAAGAAGCAAAAAGAAAATAAGATACTGGAGTATAATTTTCAGATTGTGAAATATCAGCTTGACATTTTAGTGATGCAAACAAGGTGCTGACGAACATTGAGTCATGAGGCAGGCAGGCACACTGCACCGAGAATGGCTGCTGTAAACTAAGCCCTATCGTGGACATTTGTTTCCCTGTTTAGGTGACCTCGAGCAAATTGGAAAAAAAGAAAAAAAAGAAGAAAAGGGAACTAATTAGCGCAATGTAGTCTGTTATAGAATAGAAAATGGGCATAGTAATGGTTTATTTCCACCGACAGGAAATCTCCGGAGACTTTGGTCTTGTCACAATGAAAATGGCAACCACAGTAATGAGTTGTGACTTGACGTGACATACACAAAGCAGAGTGAAACGAGCATGGGGTGGGTTGATGGAAACAAAATTCTTCTGTATGCAGTGTTACTTTTCATAAGCACCGAGCAGGAGTGATGTATTTGTCAGCTGCACAAAACAATATGCTCTTAAATTTTAGCCTATTTCCATTTATCTCATGCCCGGCCGATTAGTAATTATTATTGTGTGTGCGTTCATAAACAAATAGATCCAGTTATCAGCATGTGAATGGCAATTTTTAATTAAATATCAAGTGACGTGAATAGAAATTGCGCTGCAGAGTTAGGATAAAGGTGATTAAGTAATCTCGTAAAACAGAACATTCAATTAAGAAACCAGTTGTTGAAAGCCTCAAAGTGAGTAGTCAAACTTATTGCTTGCTCCAGGATTTGACGACAACTTCGTAAGTTGGTAATTTTGGTATCTGAAATGCTTTCAAAAGTTTCCAGTGCACTTTCAAATAGATGAGTGGAGCACGCAAAATTTGAATTTGCCTGTTTGCGAGGATTTTCATTGGACATTTGATTGACAAATTTGCAAAGTTACTATCTGCAAGTTTAATGTATCTTATTATGCTCTGGGGTCTACCGATCATAATAAACATAATTTGTACAAAATGAAAAAAAATACTTATGTAAACCTTAAAACTCACATAAAAAAATATGCAATTAAAACCATTATTTATTAGATACACATTTAATAGGAGTTAACACTTTCATAGGCAACAAATTACTCCTGGGTGCCGGTTAGTAAAGCTTATTAAAAATCACTTTATTTCTCTAGCACTATAGGATCAAGATCATACCCTAGTCAATACCCTTCACACCCTGATAGATGCAGGTGGTGCCTCCGCCCAGTGGCTGCTGACCCTGATAGTGAGGGACTGGTCTATTTCTCAGATTTAGGACCTATCGGGCACAATTTGGACTAACAGGTTCAGCCACCATTGAGTGGGGATGCCACTTGTATCTGTTAGGGTGCCAACCTCCATGGTCAGGAATGGTATCAACTAGGTTTTGATCTTCATCTCATTGTGTTAGACACGTATAGTAGCTACCCGGCTGATAGGAATAATTTGTTGCCTTTTGTAACATCAACAATTTTTAATGCATATATAATAAATAATGGTTTTAATTGTATAATTTTTAGTGAGTTTTGAGATATGCATATACCATATATTGACTATAGACTATGACCTTATACTCACCTTACTGCTCACCTTTCTGATCACTCTACTCCTTACTGTCACTTGTCCAGTCTTCATCACATCTTCTGATCCCTGCCACTCATGGAGAAATCTCCAAGCCTCACATGCTAGGACTTCCAGCTCTGAAGGGGCCCAGGAGACTTCTGCGCAAGTGCACAGAAAAGCCACAACGTTATATGAAGTCACAATGTATGCTGAGATCTTGTGAAAACATGTGCCTAATCATCCTCATCAGAGCTGGAAGTCCTGGCTCAATTTCAAAGGCTTGAGAATTTCATTGCAAGTGTCTTGCTTCTGAAGATACATCGAAATCTAGTGGTAGCCAGAGGCACTAAAGACCAGCTGCCACCATTTTACTGAAACTGTGTGAAAGTGAATTTCAAAACGACCGCCTTTTTGTGAATGAGGATTGTTGTAATATTCGAGTAGAATCCAATTGCATCCAAATTTATTTGCTCATCTCTAACTAGGAATGAATGGCGAGAATTTAATCTAAATTGTAAATTCTTAAGTTATATATAAAGCAAAGTTCATGACAGATAGCAAAGATAAGTTTGTCTTTCTGCACAATATGTCTTGCTACAAGATTGAGTTTTGTATGGTTTTCCAGAGTTCAAGCCATGAAATTCAGCTACACTATAATGTTAAATGGTTGTTATGATGAGGACTTGGCCCTGAAAAACTCGGTGAGTTGTGTGCAAACCATTATTACTATTGTCATTAAGCTTTTGCTTCACTAATAATATTGTAATCCCAAATAAAGCTCCCATCATCACATAGATGTTTCTGATATTGCCTTGGATGAACTGATTAAAAATCACTTAATTATGGAGTTAGGGTGAGTGAAATCTCAATAATCAGTCAACTGTGTTTTCTTCCATGCTGACATCAGATGTCTAAACAATTTGCTATAACATTCCAAGACAGCATGAAATAGGTCAGTTCAATAATAACAAATTAACATCAATATCTGCTAAATGTATGGATTTTCTCCAGCAATGACAAGCACGTTTCTACTTGGTATTATCTTTTATCTTACTTTGCTTCATGTTTAGGTATTTTTTAGAAAAAAACTGTGTGATTAAAAACCTGTGTAAAATAAAAAATGAAAATAAAAACCTATTATTTTAACATGCAAAATAATTAGTAGCAAAAATAACTATATTTTAGCTTGTGTGTCCTTACCTAAAATCCTAAGATTGAAGCATTATTGAAGGTAATTGATATTTAAGAACCACTGAGACAGGGGCATAGCAGTAACAAACTGGAACAGTTGCCATTGCGCTTGAGAAGTTGCAATGAGTCTCTCTGCTTTAGCCAAGGTGTTAAAGATCAAAACTAGTCTAGGGCCGTAAGCTGGACCTTTGTCTCAAATAAGGAAGCCCTAATGATGCCTCTCCATTGATTTATGGATTTTCTTTTTCAAAGACACCAGTGTAATTTTTTGGGACATATGACTGGCCTTTTAATATATAGAAGGCCATCATAAAATGGGTCAGCTGTCCATAAATCTTCAATAATGCACATGCAGACCCAGATATCACAAGATAGCCTAAAAGACCTTACAAGCTCAACACATTACAAGGACCGGACACCACATACTAACACATCATTTTACTACAGTCTTTGTCGCAAACTTTTCCCCACACCTTATGATCTGTGTGCTCTGATATCCTGCACGATATGCCCCTATTTGCCTATAATGTAGACACATAGCATAGACTGGGCAGGAAGGAGTCTATAGAGCTGTCAACAGCACTAATCAATGGTGAAGAATTATCTGCTTTTGGTTGAGCTCAATTTTTGGGAGTCTATCGAATGTTTTTGGTGGATAAGCAAGGCACTGGACCTCCCGAGGCTTGTTTAAACATATTATGCCACATAAGACCTTCAGCCAATCAGTGGCCATTGTCAGGTTGCTGTGTTTTAACTTCCTTTGGGTGAACTTCGGAAATACGGATAAGGTGTGAGTACTGTAGTCCATTATTGGCCGCTGATTTGCTGCAGGACTCATGTGATAAAATGAAGTCACTCAAGCCTCTTCAGACCTGGAAGCAACGAAGGAGATGAGTATGAGAAATTAGTATTTTACATTGGGGAGTGTCTTACTAAAAAAGGGATTGTCCAAGTAGTGGACAATCCCCTTTAAACCTCTGCATTTTTATAATAAAATAAATTATACTGTAGTGATTATCTGGGATCCATATTGCTAGCTTCCATCTGTTGCTACACTGTATCAATTTAACCTTGAGTAATCATTAATTAATTTATTTCTTTTGCCTTTTTTCTATTTACTTATTATTCAACTAAAAAAAATAAATGTTGAGCACAAAAGTTACTGTTTTGCCACAGTAAATAGACATATAAAATTATAATAGTGAGTCACAGCACATTTTTTATGTCCTTGCTTGGCGGGTATTCCCAGCTTGAGGTTGTACTTCACAGAGAAATATAGAATTGTCACATGCAAGCTGATTTTGTAAGGTTTTTCAGCCTCAGGCAAATCTAGGGAAGTGTCTGCTGTCTGCTGTGCTGATTGCTTTAAGACTCTCCAGTGGCATTTACTATGCTCCTTGTTTCTGCATTGTGCTCTTTTGACCAACTAAGGTGTGGCCCATGGAGCCTTTTCTAAAAGTCGCTCCCACTATAAAAAAGAGTGTGTTTTTCTCAGCGTGATGTAAAGCTGCCAGATTGTTTAATCAAGGCAAATTAATGTGTTTGGGAGACATTCTAGCTGTGACTTTGCTGATTTTCTATTTCCACAATTTACAGGAAAAGTTCAGACAGTTTTGGTGACAACTTGAAAATGTTGAGACATAGGTTTAAGCTATACAAAACACTGCTTTGCCCTCGCTTGGGAAAATGTTGTGGGCTATATTTATCTTATTATTTCTATATATTTTAGCTTTTTTTTGCAAAGGCTCATGTATGTGGGCTTTATAAAGCTTACAGTCAGTATGGAAAGTATTCAGACCCCTTTAAATTTTTCACTCTTTGTTTCATTGCAGCCATCTGGTAAATTCAAAAAAGTTCATTTTTTTCTCTTTAATATACCCTCAGCACCCCAGCATGACTGAAAAAAACAGAAACGTAGAAATTTTTGCAACTATTAAAAATAAAAACTGAAATATCACAAGGTCATAAGTATTCAGACCCTTTGCTCAGTATTGAGTAGAAGCACCCTTTTGAGCTAGTACAGCCATGAGTCTTCTTGGGAATGATGCTACAAGATTTTCTCACCTGTTGTGGATCCTCTGCCATTCTTCCTTGCAGATCCTTTCCAGTTTCATCAGGTTGGATGGTGAACATTGGTGGACAGCCATTTTCAGTTCTCTCCAGAGAAGCTCAATTGGGTTTAGGTCAGGGCTCTGGCTGGACCAGTCAAGAATGGTCAAAAAGTTGTTCTGAAGCCACTCCTGCTATTTTAGCTGTGTACTTAGGGTCATTGTCTTGTTGTAAGGTGAACCTTCGGCCAAGTCTGAGGTCCAGAGCACTCTGAAATAGGTTTTCATCCAGGATATCTCTGCACTTGGCTGCATTCATGTTTCCTTCAATTGCAACCAGTCATCCTGTCCCTGTAGCTGACAAACACCCCCATAGCATGATGCTACTACCAACATGTTTCACTGTTGAGATTGTATTGGGCAGGTGAAGAGCAGTGCCTGGTTTTCTCCACACATACCGTTTAGAATTATCACCAAAAAGTTCTATCTTAGTCTCATCAGACCAGAGAATCTTATTTCTGTCAGGGAGTCCTTCATGTGCTCTTTTAGCAAACTCTAGGAAGGCTTTCATATGTCTGGCACTGAGGAGAGGCTTCCATCGAGCCACTCTGCCATAAAGGCCCGACTGGAGGAGGGCTGCAGTGATAATTGACTTTGTGGAACTTTCTCCCATCTCCTTACTGCATCTGTGGAGCTCAGCCACAGTGATCTTGGGGTTTTTCTTTACCTCTCTCACCAAGGCTCAGTTTGGCAGGACGGCCAGGTCTAGGAAGACTTCTGATGGTCCCAAACATCTTCCATTTAAGGATTATGGAGGCCACTGTGCTCTTAGGAACCTTAAGTACTGCAGAAATTCTTTTGTAACCTTGGCCAGATCTGTGCCTTGCCACAATTCTGTCTCTGAGCTCCTTGTCCAGTTCCTTTGACCTCATGATTCTCATTTGGTCTGACATGCACTGTGAGTTATGAGGTCTTTTATAGACAGGTGTGTGTCTTTACAAATCAAGTCCTATCAGTTTAATTAAACACAGCTGGACTCCAAAGAAGGAGTAGAACCATCTGAAGGAAAATCAAAAGGAAATGCACAGCATGTGACTTAAATATGAGTGTCTGAGCAAAGGGTCTGAATACTTATGACTATGTGATGTTTCAGGTTTTCTTTTTAATACATTTGCAAAAATTTCTACATTTCTGTTTTTTTTCAGTGAAGATGTGGTGCAGAGTGTACATTAATGAGGGAAAAAAATGAACTGTTTTGAATTTACCAAATGGCTGCAATGAAACAAAGAGTGAAAAATTTAAAGGGATGTGAATACTTTTCGCACCCACTGTATATTAAAATGTATTATAGAAAGCTAAGCAATAACTTGGACCATATTCCACAACATGTTTCCAACTAAAAGTGAAATGTGACAGAGCAAAATTGGCATGTTCAATGAGATGACATATTATAATCTCTCTGTAATGTAATGCTGTGGAATGTCCCCAAAGTATTAGGCTCATGCATATGGTAGCCCTGTGTTCACTGAGTTATGGACAGTAACATAAGAAGTACCTATGAATTGGAACTATGTGACTACAACATTTGCATTAGGCTTAAGAATTTACACAACCTTATTTCAGATCCAAAATTACTTATTACATGCTTCAGTTAGAATGGAGGAGGATACATTCACTGTTAAATAGGTTTTCCCATCTGGTAAATTAGAGGTATATTGGTATTATGATCAGTCATAGTCTGAGCTCTGAGATCCAACAATAGGCTATCAAGTTAGGATCAGTTGGAGTAGGAGATCTAGGACCATAATCCTGGGAATGAGGGTCACAAGTGTGGCGCACTTAGCATTTTACATTGTTTTTCAGAGAATTACTGGAGGGCCCCTTTTAAGAGAATAAATAGGCTCCAGTTGCATGTGATAAGGAAGGTTTAATATTTTTTTTCTATTTCTTGTTTAATATTAAATCATCTCATAATGTCATATTACGTTTAATATTTTTCTTAAGGTTTCATATTTGGTCTAATATTTTTTTTATCTCATATGCAATGTTCCGAGAAACTGTGTATTATGGGTAGCATATTTGGAAAGACATAATAGCTAATATTTCTTAAAAGGGGGCAGCTGGTGGAAACTTCCAATGGGAACTACATTTGTCTGTAAATGATATAATAAAGCTGCTCACAGGGGAATAAACAGAATTGTTTATGCTCACAAAATAAGGTGCTTTCATTTCTCCGAGCAATCGTGACTACATTGTGCAAAATAAGAAGTTCACAAGTCCTTGACTCTAGAGTAGAGGTTTTAGTTTTTGTTTCTTATGCACTTGAAGAATAGTTTTGGAAGGAAGGTTGTAGAATATATGGCTAAAAGGGGCTTTATGGTTCTAATTTCCAATTAATTAGTCCCCCAAAAACAGTGTCAGTCTGGATACAATGGTCTTAATTTATCAAAACTGTCTAAACTAAATGTATTTTATCAGGCAAAGGCATTGCCAAAAAAAGTTCTCCAATCCAGCATGAGATTAAATCTGTATTGTGATACTATAAAAGAATGTAGCATAGTCTTAACAAAGACTGCTTGCTGATGAGTTCAAGTCTGACTTAAGGGCCTTTCACACATAGCGAGATCACTAGCGATATCGCTAAAGCGTCACCGATTTTGTGACCCAATAGTGATATCGCTAGCGATCTCGCTTTGTGTGACACGTACCTGCGACCAGCCCCCCCAGCGGATATCGCTGATCGCGCTCGAATGGCCTGGGCCATTTTTTCCTCGTTGGCGTCCCGCTGGCACCGAATAGCGACGCATGGATGCAGGCGGAAGTTGTCATCATCGCTGCGGTGTGACAGGTAAGCGTGACCCCCGATGGATCGCTTTTTGCTGCTGTGTCGCTGGTGAGATCTGCCTGTCCAGACCAGGCTGTATCATTGTCAGGATCGCTAGTGCATTGCTAAATGTAACGGGACCCTTACTTTTAGTCCTTTCGCAAGAATTCTATATCATTGCTATTGAAGATGAGCAAATTTATTCCAGTGAATTGAATTATCCTTGAATTTTACAAAAAAATTGCATTCTATATAGATTTTTTGCTTTTCACTATAAGCAAATTCAGCAAAATGACAGTCAGTTGTAACTAAAATTTTTCTGAAGTGTAGAGGGCTGGTAAAAGATTAAAAGAAACAATAGCTCATCGATCACCTATGAAAATAACAATAATCTTTATTTGTATATAGGTATATAGCGCTAACAAATTCTGCAGCGCTTTACAGTCTGCACACATTATCATCTGGAAATGTACTTGACAAGAAGAGAATCCAGCTCCAAGGAATAAAATTGATTTCCTTTATTTGATTCAGCGATGAAATATAACAAAATCATGCATCACGCTAGTACCGGGTATACCAGTAGGAAAAAGTGCCTGGCTGGAAACTGAACGCGTTTCGAACACACACGTGTTCTTAGACTCAGTACACATGTTCTTTTCAAGTACATTTCCTGGTGTTGGGCAGAGACATGAGTCCTTGCTCAGGATCCATGGAATCAAAGGTTTTTTCTATGGAAGGGGTGAGCTGAAATAACTTTGTCTAACACATTATCTTCGCTGTCCCCGATGGGGCTCACAATTTAGATTCCCTATAAGTATGTCTTTGAAATGTAGGAGGAAACATGGGGAGAACATACAAACTCCTTGCAGATGTTGTCCTTGGTGGGATTTGAACCCAGGACTCCAGTGCTGCAAAGCTGCAGTGCTAATCACTGAACCACTGTGCTGCCCATCTATCCCACTCCCCTCATAGCCCATCGTCCGGTCCTCCATGACACTTCTTTACAACTTTTCCAGTTTCATGCCTTTTCTAAGGCTTGCTTCACTCTTGGTTTGACTTCCAGCTCTCCTAGCCTTTGCTGTCACTACACAGTGTACCATTGTGATGCATGACCTGACTGAGGTGCATCACCAGAGGCACTGACTAGACCTTAACTGATGCACATCGACGTCATATGCATGCTACAACCAGAAGTTTTGGCTCAGAGTGAAGATGGACAAGAAAGATGCTTACAACTGAGGAAAGCAAGAAGAGGATAACTGAACAGTAGACAATGAGAATGGTAGGACAGGTGAGGGGTGAGGTGAGTGTTAAGAGAGTTTTTTCACATACTACATTTATTATTCTCTAAGCTTTGGAGAGACCCAAGAGCATAATAATCCATATTCTATTTGGGATAAATAAGTTTGATGCAAATCAAATTTTCCTGGAAAATCCACCCAATTTGCCTAACTCAAGTCTTGATATATTGGATCATCTTTAGTTACTATGCAATGACTGGGCGACAGGTCACAGAAGTTGACATATTGCATTTATAGCCATTAATTTTCACATAGTGTAAATAAAAAACTTCATGAACACCCATGACAACGGCTGCGATGGCAACTAAATCTCATTGTAAAGGAAGAAATTCAGCATATGAGAAGTGGAAACATATTCAGTTATTCAGCAGAATTTGCAGTGTATTTCAAGCTAAGGTATCTGTGATAGAAAGACGTAAAAACTGGGAAGAATAATCCGGCAGCACGGTGTTACCGCATTTACAACATCAGATCAATGGGTTATGGTGTTTATGCACTTGATGCTGACACTGACTTTTCAATTTGCATCTTGTCAAAGGTGAAAACAGAATTCCTGCACCAGTAAATCAGCCCGGCAGTGCGATGAACCGACTTCTGGATTATCTCTCATATATAAGAATATGTATTTGCAAGTCTAGGGGAACCATTTTTTGGAACATGACATTGCTGAAATTTTATATAGAGATGTAATGTCACTATGCTGATGCATTTTTATAAAAGATATAGAGGATAGATAAAATGGCCCTATAAGAAATTTTGCATTATTGCTTTATGTTACATCTCTGGTATCACACACTGAAAGTGTCCAATGAAGAAAGAACATTAACAAATAGTTGGCTGAATGTACAGCTTACTAATGATAGGATATTGAATGTACCACTGACCACTTCAAAATGGATGTTAAATATCCACCTGGGACTGGATGTAAATGATAATTAAGTAGTTATTTTTAATATCCCATACTCACTGGAAAATTAAATTAAAGGGAACCTGACAACCCACATGCATTTGTATATTTCTCGCTAACCACTCTGCCTAGCTGTCCCTTTGTACTGTTTGACACATAAACAGATGTTTTAAAAAAAAAGCTTTTTACAGTCCATTTTTAACATATTGACTAATAGATAGGGCATTTGTTTCACCGGACTAGTCATCCTCAAACTAATTGCCCCTGTGGGCATTATAGCATGTTTTGTAAGAGCTGGCATCATTGCCGACTCTCAACAAATGTTGCACATTGTTAGGAACGGCGGAACGCACTAAATAAATAATAAAGTGCGTTCACCGCTTGGGGTCCACCGTGAAGAAGGTGTTAACACTGCTGCTGAATAATGGCAGATGCGCTATATGGCGGTATAACGCGCACGGGTTAAACGCTGCCCGATGTGTGCTGAGCGGACTCTGTTAGCTCACAGAGGCACTGTAACATAAACATAAACATAAATGCTGAGCCTGTTAGACTCACAGGTCTCAGCTTAATTGCACACGCGGTATACGGTGACAGGACATGGTCCCAAGGCTGAGGTCGATGTCGGTCTAGACCTACCGTGCGTGCAGAATCGGTACTGCGGATGCCGGTAAGTGCTGCTGACTGCAGCGCAGCAGCAAACACAGCCGCTATACGATAGTGCCATGAGACATGACACAATCGGACGCTAGTGTAGAGGTGCGGTGTGCACAGTGGCCTATGGATTGCCACTGACTGGCGCTGACTCTTTCTCTAGTTCCCTATCCACATGCGTAATCTCAGAGGGAGGGGAATCATAATAAGTCAGTCACCAGAATCATACATCCATCCCCTTTCACACATCTAGCAAGTAAAGTCTATACTAGCGCATGGCCTCTGAAGCCGGATATTTAACATAAGAATATTTGCTATAAGGGCCTACCATTTATCCATTTATGATGGCCGCCCAAAATAATGGATTACTCAAAGGTTGTTGACCTTCTATTGTTATGCCGTTTTTATTTTGGAGTTTTTGGTGGAAAATGTTAAAGATTTCAGTTCTCCCAAATTATAATAATAGGAAATGAAAGTTTTAAAGACTTTATTTAAAAGGATAAAATGAGTTCAGCATAACAAAACTTTAAAAACATCATAAAGTCTAGGTCGTAGCTCTTAAATGACAAACACGGCAGGCAAACACCGAGAGAATCTGAGTAAGTGATTTACAGTGAGACATTTAATCTGCTAACAAAAGGCAACCTAATACCTTAGCACTACTCATAAATAAACCGATTCTGTTCCATTAAATCCCCCACACCAATAGGGACTTGTCAACTTTGAGAACAATTTTTTTCCAGCTTCATACCAGTAAATAACCATAAAATTTAATCATTTATTCTAAACATTCAGAATAAAATGAAACTTACATGCAGATACAGCAGACCTGGTCAAACTGCAGCTCATGGGCCACATCCAGCCCAATAGTTGTTCTTGTCCAGACTGTGGACCAGGGCAGCAAAGGACATTATAAAATAGCCCCTAGGCCACTTCACAAGGTCACCCTCACCAGCCTATTGTCTTAACATATCCAGCTTCTGTAACCTCTGGACACAGATGCCAGTGAATACTGTGGTGGAAAAAGGATGCGTCAACTTCCTCTTCCACCATTCATCCATGGTGACTGACACTCAAAACAGTAGGGGCAATGATGTCACTAGATTGTTCTTGCTGTGAGGAACCTCAGTCTACACACAACAAAAACCAGAGCAGTATGTCAGTGGAATGGGGCTAGGTGAGTAGTATTTTTTTTAGATTTGCCATTCACCTGTTTAGGAAACCTGTATGTGAACCATCATACTATTTGTAAGATATGGAGGAACAAATTGTGACTGTAGGGAGGAGCAATGGAGTCTAATATATTGTGTTTGTAGGACTGTGAAGTCCATCATAGTGTGTGGGGGGGCTGTGATGTCCATCATACTGTGTACAGAACTGTGGGGGGCATCATACAGAGTGTCTGGGAGTTGCAGTGAAGACATCATAGTATTTTGGGGAGAGCTCTTTATCAATGTACAAGGGGTAGACAACTAGAGCAACCTGATTTATAAACTTTATATAAAGCAATAAATGATATTGTTTTGATTAGCTGCTACTGATAAGAATAATTGTTGAAAGGAAAGTTCTGCTCCAGCTGCTATTAAAATCTTCTTTAATGAAAAGCCATTAAAACATACAATGGTGAAGACTCTCCATATAACCACACCACAACAGAGATGACAGGCTACGCGTTTCGACCAGATGGTCTTTGTCAAAGCCATGGTTTATGACGTTGGTCCGCACGGAGCTCCGAATTTCTGCGCTTGATCTCTGGTGAGCTGGCTATTTCTTTCTAAGAATAATTGTTACCATAAACCCTATCATAACATGAATTAGCAGTTTCAGCTAGCTGACATACATATTTTGATCAATATTAAGCTGAGAATTAATATGAATGTAAAATACTACAAATTATACTAATACTACTAATAATATGAATAAAATAATTAACTATTAATATTGAGGTCTACTGGTTTTGCCCTTCTTCACAGTCACTGTTTATCAGGTGAACCCTTGCAGAAAATAAATGCCCACCCCTGAGATACAGTAAAATACAGTTAATGTGAGATCCTATGTATGGGTTTTCTGAACTCTGAAGTATATATTTAAATGCAGCACAACTAAAATTTTCAGTTATATCATTAGTTTTACAACAGTGCTCTAAAAAGCAATGTATAAGGCAATATATCTTTTGTGTCATATGGAAAACATACTTCACTACCGCAGCGTTGCGTTACTCACTATTAGTAAATGAATACATATCCCTCCTTTCCTCTTAGGCATATTAGCGTTACTAGTTTACACTTTCTGCCCAACAATTACTGTAAAGTGGGAATGTAGACAAATGTTATAGAATCTCTAGGGCTTGAGCGGAGGCAGTATCATGTCACAATCACATCCTGAGAAGTTATTAAAAAGTTGGATTTGATGTTGTCATGTAAAATAACACTAATAATTACTCACAACTAGTGATGAGCGAGTATACTCGTTGCTCAGGTTTCCCCGAGCATGCTCGGGTGATCTCCGAGTATTTTGTAGTGCTCTGAGATTTCGTTTTCCTCACCGCAGCTGCATGATTTGCAACTTGTAGACAGGCTGAATATATGTGGGGATTCCCTAACAAACAGACATTCCCCACATGTATTCAGGCTGTCCAGCAGCTGCATATCATGCAGTTGAGGCAGCGAAAACTATATCTCCGAGCACTACAAAATACTCTGAGGACACTCGAGCATGCTCGGGGAAACCCGAGTAACGAGTATACTCACTCATCACTACTCACAACATTCTTAATAGGTTTAAAGTGGATAAACGCTTTTTACATAACTTTTGTGGTCATGTTTAGTTAGTAAAAGGGGAGCCTTTGTTCAGCACTTGGCTATATCAGCACAGATTGCTAATCTTGGAGCATCTGAAGTGGTTTCCAGTATTCCTGATTAGCAGCTTCTACCAGTGAAATTCACCATCTTAGTTTAGTCCTCCAAGCCTCATAAAATGATCACCCTGCTTAAATAACATTATTACCAGAAATGCATAATGGATGATTCTTTCTCTGTCCTCTCTTTTTTAATATATGCCAACTTTTTAGACTAATTTATCCTTATTATACAGTCTAAGACACTTCCCTTGCTTTTGGCTTGTCCACCATAGAGCAGCGGCTAGACTATGCACACGGTGCTTTGGTAGTCCGAGATATTTCCTAATATCGAATTAGACGACCAACCAACAGCAGGTAGGAGTTGCCCAGACTATTAAAGCAGAGCTAGAGATACACCCCTTGCTGTTGATTGGCTCGATAAAGAGAAGGTGAGTGTCTCAGACTACCAAAGCATACTTTGCAATCGTAGTGCAAGAAGATGGCACCTTTATAACAGAAATTGGATAAACAACATCCAAAACATTAGAAATGGAAGTTTCAGGTATTTTATATTATACATAAAACATTTACTGTGATTTATTTTTAGAGTAAACCAAAAGGTTACTTTGAGAAATTCTACTTTTGGTCAAAAACGAAATACAGAATTCTTCCTTCTTCTTGAGATGATCAAAGTCCCCAGCAGATGAGTGTGTGAATGCAACCAGAAAAGAAAAATTTGGTGTGAGGCTTGATTGAAAAGACATGGAAACTAGATAATACTGAGAATATTCACATCACTGAAAAGAAGAAAAATCTGTGAGTTTGAATGACATTGGAAACTGGAAAAAGTAAAGCACTGTAAAAGTAAAATCTATGTTTGAGTAGATTTCTTATTTTGTCTAATAATCTACAGTATCTGTATTAAAAATATTATGCAATACAGCTATATTTATAATTGCCTGCGCCAATGACTAAGAACTTTTCAGATTGTCTATTACAAGAGCTGGCATAAATATGAAAAGATCTTGTATGAGCACATCTGCTAACGGAATCAACAGCCTGTTATTATTGAGCTATATATGGCTGTTATTAGTGTCCACTATAGAGTCCTGCAAAGGGAATGATAACATTATCAACCAATCAATAGCAAAATGAAGAAGAAACACCATGTGGATTTCAATTGTATTGGGCTCGGATGGGCATGTGACGACTGACTGTATCAATCACATACAGAAACTGTAATGAAAAAACAGGAGCGCCAACAGTCAACGAATAATAGGGAAAAGTTGTGGTTATCATCCACGCTGCTATTCAAATAAAAGTCCAGTCATGTAGATGGTGTAGAAATGGTGTTTTATACTCTAAACGCGCTTCGAAGTCTACAGGACTTCTTCCTCAGGAGATGAAGAAATGGATTTTTGGATGAGTAAACCACAAGACAATACTTACTCCATGAGTGGAGATGGATCCCAATATCCCCCCTCTCTTCCCAGCACACCTTCTAACTCCTAGCCAAGAATGTCTTCTGAATCCCAGCTGAGACGATGGATTTGAAAAATGCGATGGGATTCAGTAAGGTGCATTCAGCTAGAAGATAGAAGATGTGCTAGAAAGAGACTAGGAATATTGGGATCCGTCTCCCCTCACAGAGTAAGTACTTTCTTTGCACAACCAAAAATCCATTCCTGCCCTGTCGACTGGCAGTCCTGTTTTTACATTAGAGTTTATATTTATCCATATTGGATCTACATCGAGGACTACTGGCTAATAGTAGTAAGTGGCGGACCAAAATGTTTGTTTGGATTTATGTGAGAGGTACGGTTGCCACTCATAAAGCGTAAGTCTCATTCTTGAAACCCACATCATGTTTTTTAAGTGCCCAGAGTCCATTCAGAAGAACTTCATTAGAGCTCTGTTTTTCTGTTTCCTATCCCTTTATATCAACCACAGGTCAATCTGGATGGAACAAGATATACAAAGATTAATGGTAGATCCATTATCATTGAAGCTGGAATAAAAGAAATTGGTAAAATGAGTATTCTGTTTTTTTGGGGGTTTTTTGCTATTTAATTAGGGTTGGCTTACCCTTTGAAGCTGAATAAACTATTACTTTAGTAGCAACCTTTTCCAAGTACAAGTAAGAAAAAAAATTGTCATGTCCACTATATTCAAAAGGTGAGGTGGATTCCAGAATGAACCTTAATTGTGACATTTTTGGCACTTCTTACTGGATGGCTTAATACAGGTATCTTGAAATACATCTTGAATGTGAACCAA
The DNA here is from genome assembly GCF_039654945.1 of Dendrobates tinctorius. NCBI lineage: Eukaryota > Metazoa > Chordata > Amphibia > Anura > Dendrobatidae > Dendrobates > Dendrobates tinctorius. Next base: position 61,928,085 of record NW_027361707.1, on the reverse strand, counting down.
TAAACATAAGTCTGAACACGGTAATTATCTCATCTGTTTCCATATGGCAAAATACCAACTTGGAGTTGAAAGTCATGATTAATGAGCAAGGTGAGAGAAAAAAATAATAATTCTGTATGTGAAATGCGATTATTAAATAATTTTTTTATTGCATTTCAGAAATGGCATAAACAATATGTGTTCTAAGCTCCAGGGCAAAATCCTCAAGAAGTAGAAACTCATCTGAAACATAGCATTACATATCATTGCATATATGTTGCCTTATGTGTATGCTGCTATTAGGCATTAGTGGCCAGATCTACCATCATCATTCTGAAGTGCTGGCTTAGTTTAAAGTAATATATCTCAACTTCATGAAGGGGACTCTGACAATCTCATTATTTTCTAAGAGAAAAAATACAGACTTGTAGATCTTGGGAGTCACTGAAAGCATTCATATTACACCATGGAAAGTAGAATCCATCTTAATTCAAAACGTATTCCTTTAATAAATTATTTAATTTTAAAGCTCATGTATTTCATATTGAGAATGCCATAAACATTAGATTCTGGGCCCAGGGCAAAATGAAACTGAAGCTAAAGTTTGAGAATAATATCAGAGAATACAAAATTGTACTTTATTATAAATATAAAAATAATATATATATATATATATATATAACGAAAGTTTCTAATTTATTTACACATTACAGTGACCTTTATAAAATTTGTGGAGTCTATAATCATTTTTATTTCAACCTGTCATTTGATTTGTCTTGAGGTGACCATATACAGTACATTCAAAAGCTGTCTGGTAAAATTCCCTGGCCCTCCACAAATAAATGTACAAAGTGGAAGGCTAAAGCATGGATATGAAATAAAGAAATATGCTACAAAGGATAAGTATATTCCGGTTAATCATATTTCAAGTAGGATCCATCAAGTGGGGATGTGGGGATGCTCAACGTTAGTGTTGCACAGGCATAGCCTACACATAGAATCATAGAATCATAGAATCGTAGAGTTGGAAGGGACCTCCTGGGCCATCTGGTCCAACCCCCTGCTCAAAGCAGGATTCGCTAAATCATCCCAGTCAGATGTCTATCTAGCCTCTGTTTGAAGACTTCCATTGAAGGAGAACTCACCACTTCTCGTGGCAGCTTGTTCCACTCATTGATCACTCTAACTGTCAAAAAGTTTTTTCTAATATCTAATCTGTGTCTCCTCCCATTCAGTTTCATCCCATTGCTTCTAGTCTTTCCTTGTGCAAATGAGAATAAAGATGATCCTTCTACAATGTGACAGCCCTTTAGATATTTGTAGACAGCTATTAAGTCTCCTCTCAGTCTTCTCTTTTGCAAACTAAACATTCCCAAATCCTGCAACCTTTCCTCATAAGACAGGGTTTGCAGACCGGTCACCATTCTGGTTGCTCTTTTCTGAACTTGCTCCAGTTTGTTGATGTCTTTTTTAAAATGTGGTGCCCAAAATTGGACACAATATTCCAGATGAGGTCTGACCAAAGAGGAGTAGAGGGAAATAATGACTTCACGTGATCTAGACTGTATGATTCTGTTAATACATCCTAGAATTGCATTTGCCTTTTTTGCTGCTGCATCACACTGTTGACTCATATTCAGTCTGTGATCTATTAGTATACCCAAGTCTTTTTCACATGTGCTGTTGCTTAGCCCTATTCCTCCCATTCTGTATATGCTTTTTTCATTTTTATTGCCCAGATGTAGTACTTTGCATTTTTCCCTGTTAAAAACCATTCTGTTAGTTGCTGCCCACTTCTCCAGTTTATTTATATCTTTTTGAATCCTCTCTCTCTCTTCTCTAGTATTAGCTATCCCTCCTAGCTTTGTGTCATCAGCAAATTTAATCAGTTTACCCTCAATTCCTTCATCTAAATCATTGATAAAGATGTTGAACAATACAGGGCCCAGGACAGAGCCCTGTGGTACCCCACTTGAGACATTCTTCCAACTGGATGTGCAGCCATTTATGACCACTCTTTGGGTCCGATCACTAAGCCAGTTATGAATCCACCTAACAGTTGCCTTGTCTATTCCATACTTAGTCATTTTTTCAATAAGGATTGTATGAGATACTTTGTCAAATGCTTTGCTGAAGTCAAGATATACTATATCTGCAGCATTTCCTTGATCCACCCTATCAGTGATTCCGTCATAGAAGGAAATTAAGTTAGTCTGACATGACTTATTAGTTACAAACCCATGCTGACTCTGTTTAATCACTTCATTCTTATCCAGGTACTGACATACATGTTGTTTAATAATTTGTACAAAGATCTTTCTTGGTATAGAAGTCAGACTCCCCGGCCTATAGTTGCCTGGGTCCACCTTCTTCCCCTTTTTGAAGATAGGAACAACATTTGCTCTTCTCCAGTCTTCTGGGACTTCTCCTGTTCTCCAAGAATTTTCAAAGATTATGGAGAGGGGTTCAAAAATTTCTTCTGCTATCTCCTTCAGTACTCTGGGGTATAATTCATCTGGACCTGGAGACTTGAATTCATTTAGGTTAGCTAAGTGTTTCCTCACTATCTTTCTGTTTATAGATATCCTGAATTCTTCTATTCCCTTAATAGGACAGTGAAGAACAGTTGATGTTACATTTCCTTTCTGAGAGAAAACAGATGCAAAATAGGAATTTAAAAGTTCGGCCTTCTCAACATCCAGTCTTACCATTTCATCATTTTCATCCTGTAAAAATCCTATAGCATCTTTGACTTTTCTTTTACTTTTGACATATCCCCCAAATCCTTTATTATTGCTTTTGACATCTCTTGCAAGCCTCAATTCATTTTCAGCTTTAGATAATCTGATTTGTGCCCTGCAGGTTCTGCAGACAGCATTATATTCTTCTTTAGATATGCCTCCCTCTTTCCATTTTATAAACATTTTTTTCTTCCTTTTTAGCATGTGCTGAATGGATATGAAGACTCTGACTAGTGTTTTTATCCCATTGGTATCATCAGTTTACACTGTACCAGAGGACCAACTCAGAAAGAATTAACACTTTCCAGGTGCAACTTATGAAGACAATTTATTCATAAAAAAAATTCAAATTTGCAAAGCCCTTGGAATGTTCCCTATTGTCACTGATTATGCTAGGATGGTCAATGGTGAGAAGGCAGTTCCAGGATCTTGGAACTCCAGGCTCTTAGATGGTTAGCATTGTATAACCAGTGTGTTCAGTTAAATCTGGTAAAGTATTAGATGATGGCCGCATCAATACATTGTCAAAATACTGGAAAACCACAAGATGTGGAAAGCCACCAATGGTATACTATATCACTCATCAAAAGTCTGGATACACCTGTTTATGTAATAGTTTATTTACTGTTATTGGAATGCACACATTGCTGATTCAGAATGGAGGCAACAAAACCATGAAGAAACACATATCAAAAATGGGAGTAACAAAACACGTGAAACAAACCAGAATGTTTGTTAAACCTTCGAACTCTCAAAGTACCCCATTTTTACTCTGAGGACCACTTTACATCTTTGATATTTTCTCAAGTAGCTTCATTTGGTCAGCACCTAGAATGGCTTCCAATTAATAGGTATGCCTCGTCAAGACTTAATTTGTGGAATAATCGTCTTTTAAAAAGTGTCTGTGACCAACGGGAGTGTTTTGCAGAGGCAATGCTGATGTACAGTTCTTTAAAGTGCTGATTCCTATTCCAGAACTCTTTTAAGCCGGTAAATTTAAAATAAACTAGAATAAAAGAAGAAAAGCCTCATTTATTTTATAAGTGAAGGTTAGTCAATCAACAAAATTGTGAGGATCTTCATGTTATCATCAAGTGCAGTCATAAAAACCATCAATGACTTTAAAGAAACTGATTCTCATGCGAATCAACACAGCGAGGTAAGACCCTATCCTCTGCTGTGGAGGATAAGTTAATCAGAGTTACTAGCCTAAGAAACTGCAAAAAGTCTGCATCTCAAATAAAAGTCCGCATAAATTATTTACAGACTTAGAGTACCAGACACCTCAGCTTCAATTGTCAAGATGAACCTACGAGAAACACATCTCTATGGTCAAATTGCTACCAAGAAGGCACTTCTCAAGACTGCAAGCATGTAGAAGAGAATTGTTTGAGCCAAGCAACATAACAACTATATAATATAATATATAAATGTGGATTGTGAATTGTGGTCTGATTAGTCAAAATTTGAAATGTTTAGTACCAACCGCCATGACTTTGTGAGATGAAAAATAGAACAGATGGTTTCTATATGTGTGGTTCCCAACTGTGAGGCATAGAGGGTCATGTATTGTGGTGGTTTTTTGGCAATACTGTTAGTGATTTATACTAAATTCAAGGCCTACTTTACCAGTATGGTTATTACAGCATTTGACAACAGTTTATCATCCCATTTGGTTTTAACTTATTGGGATCATCAGTTGTGTTACAACAGAAAATTGACCTAAAACACTCATCCATGTTATGAAAGTGCGACCAACAAAGAGAGGGAAGGAGTGCTGCATCAGATGACATAGACCACATGATCTCCTGACGTCAATCCAATTTAAATGGGATAGGATATGTTGGACTGCAGAGTAAAGGTGTAACAGCCATCAAGTACTGAGCACCTCTGGGAACTCCTTCAAAACTGTTGGAAAATCAATCCAGGTGACTTCTTGAGAAAATGCCAAGGAATTTTAAAGATTATATTAGGATAGGAAGATGAAAATCAGCTGCTGCCTGACCTCTCTGGTGGCAGCCTATATCCACTTGAGAACAAAGGTTGGTGCATCAGATGATGGGATGGTCTTGCTGAAATCAATTAACATTTGTTAACACTCTTGGTTACGTAGAAACATCAATGTGAGATAAATTGGTCAGTTAGGCTGGTTTCACATTTGCGGTTTTTTTCGCGGTAATTTAGCTCTAAATAGCGCATGCGGTTTTTTTTCCTATACTTTGCATGGGATGCGCTTATGTGCGTATACACATGCGTTTGTACGCGTTTTACCGCGCATGCGTTTTTTTGCGGTATGCGCTCAGACGCACAAAATGCAACTTGCTGCATTTTTTGTGCGTCCGATTTGCCTCAAAAAAACGCATGCGCGCGCAATGCGTTTTTTTACAGCAAGACACCCATTATAAGTCTATGGTGAGCATATGTGCGCATTGGCATGCTTATGTATGCGTTTTTTTGCACATGCGTTTTTTTTTTACCATTAGTTTAGACAATGGAATTTAGGGGTTTGGGTAAAGTTAGGGTTAGTTAAGGGGGTTTAGGGTTAGGGTTAGGGTCAGGGTTAGGGTTAGGGTTAGGGTCAGGGTTAGGGTTAAGTATGGTTTGGTTAAGGGTTAGGGTCAGGGTTAGGGTTAGGGTTAGGGTCAGGGTTAGGGTCAGGGTTAGGGTTAAGTATGGTTTGGTTAAGGGTTAGGGTCAGGGTTAGGGTTAGGGTTAGGGTCAGGGTTAGGGTTAGGGTTAAGTATGGTTTGGTTAAGGGTTAGGGTCAGGGTTAGGGTTAGGGTTAGGGTCAGGGTTAGGGTCAGGGTTAGGGTTAAGTATGGTTTGGTTAAGGGTTAGGGTCAGGGTTAGGGTTAGGGTTAGGGTCAGGGTTAGGGTTAGGGTTAAGTATGGTTTGGTTAAGGGTTAGGGTCAGGGTTAGGGTTAGGGTTAGTAAAGTCATGGTTTGGGTTAGTGTGAGGGGCCACCTAATGTTGGAAAAAAACGCAAACGCGGTAAAAACGCACTAAAAACGCATACAAACACTTAAAAACGCTGCGTTTTTTTCATGCATGCTCATAAAAATGCTTGAAAAAAACGCAGCAGTTGTATGCTTTTGTATGCGTTTTTCAATGCGTTTTTTTGCGGGAAAAACGCGCTGCAAAAAAAAGCAAGTGTGAAACAGGCCTTAGGCATCCTGACACTGTCAAGTTAGCGTGGGAGCTTAGAAGGTACAGAGAATGGCATTACCAATAAGATTGATTCTCAACAGTTTCTTGACACTTTCACTGGAAAGATACTGATATCATGAATATTCATTATTAACATATTTGCATCATATTTTGTGAATATAAAGCACATATATGTAGAAAATGAAAAAAACAAAGAGGTGCTTCATGCAGAAAAGCTTATGTCCCAATTAGACTGTCTCATTAGAAAATATACTCAACTATTGGGGTTGCGTTTATCAGACGTTCACATAGAGGACTCTACATGTGTAGTTGACAAAAGACTTAAAGTCTGAAACATGTTTTAACTGCACAAAAGTGAAGCTAAAGAGCAATATATAGGCAATTTATATATATTTTTTTGTAAATAGCTAGATTTATTTTACTGACATCTCTTTGTGTACCTGTCCAATGTCATCCTTCATAAAATGGTTTATTTTGTGAATATAATGGAAGTATTTTTTTTTCTGGTAGCACATTCAAGACCAGAGAAAACGATTGCCATATTGTGTAAAAAATATCAGCTGACTAACTTTACATATTTAAAAATATATATTCCGATGGAAACCTTTGCCTGGACAATTTACTATACATCTTCTTCACAGAAGCTTAGCTGCTTTACAATACACATAACAAAGTATATGAGAGATATACCAGAAAGAATACAATTCCTTTTGGAGTCTCTCTAAAAACGTTGACATTTTTTATCAATGACCTATCCTTTGGACAAGCCATCGATATATGATCAATATGGGTCAGACCCCTAAAGTGCTGGAGAACTGTAGCCCCTTTTTGACTTGTTCAATCACAGATCCTATATTGTCTATCTAGGTACAGTTTAAGTTGAAAATCTCAGATTTTCCCTTTAAAGAGTATTAAAGGCAATTGCTTAAAGAGCTATTGTCCAATAATCAGAATCTTTTCCTTTAGCTGGAGAGGTCACCTATCTTCATATGGGAACTACTATTTATACAATGTATTGTATCTCGAAATATATTCTTAGAGCTAAATACATCATAAAATACACATAATATGCTGTAATTAATAATTGTGGCAGCATTCATCCAATTATGTCTTATCCAGACAATAGTTTTTATGTTGCTTCTTTTCAGTGGAAATAATTATGGAGATAAGAAGCCAACACGGCTTCAAATATATTTATAATTCTTCATTTTTTGCAGAGACTGCATTCCTAGCTTATGTTTGCAGAGCTCTAAAATTCATAGGAATGGTTCATTATTATTCAAAGTAAGAAAACGAGAATGCAAAAAATATTGACATTTGAATTTGTTTGTTACATCTGTTTTAGGAGGTAAAATCAATTTATCAGAAGATCAAAAAGATCAAATGAGTTGATGAGATGCAATGATGTTATTGGGCATGATACATTATTGATAGCTGGTACCTTCAAGGCATACAAAACAAACGTGATCATTATTTATGCCATGGACATCTAAGCTATGCCAACTGCTAATGATTGTGTGCTACTACAAGACAATTTGCGGAGAAGCTTTTAACATTTACTTTGCAATATGATTAGTAATAGACCTGGGTGTACAAATTACAGGGGCTGCTGTGAGTCCTTCGTGGAGAGAGAAGAAAGTCATGTATGCTCTCAAGTAGAGTAAATTTGTTCAGGACCCTGCTTATTAGGCAAGCTATAGCTCTTACATGTGTGTTGGGCTCTCCATGCATATGTTGTAACAGTGACACAGCTGCGACACATGCAGCTGCGGCACCGATCAGCTGGCGCACTCCATGTATCTGGGTTCCCACTGTAGCTTATTTGGTAAGCACTATAAGCAGGGACCTGAAGAAATTCGCTCAACTCTTCCCTCAAGCAGTACATTTCACCAAATGGGTAGGAGGTCATGAACTGGCATCTTCATGAAAAAGAGTTGGAGAGTTAATAAATAGTAGTCTTTCTGTTCTAGGTGACCAAAACAATTGCCATAAATGGTGGTTCAGTTTCATATTAGCTACTTTACAGAGCTCCTTCAGTGTACATCTTGTTAGGGGCCAGGATTCTTCTGCTGTGTGAGATGGATCCCAGGCCTTGTCTGCCTCTGCGGTCTCCCATTCTGGCCCAGCCACGGGGATTGTTACTTAGCACAGACATCGATCCTAGTGTCTTGCACTGCTTTGTAGTGGCCATGTGATTACTGGTGGCTCTCCAGCTAAGTCTATGGTAGCTAGTGGTTTACAGAGGCAGCCTTACCCTCTGGAGTCTAAGTCCAGAAATCATCTTACTGAGCATGTCCATGATGTGGCGCCTTTTCATTGGTGCTCGAATGCTTACTGCTCTCGTGATGTGGCAGCTCCAGATTGGCCCATGGGTGACGCCCCATCCATATGGGCATGAGTGTTTGGGGTGGAGCCTAGCACATTAAAGGCTTCCAGCGGTGCACGTGGGCATGCTAGAGTCATGTATGTCATTTGTGTTTCATTTGTGTTTTGGTGTGTGTGAGTGGTTATTCTACCGCTCTGACTGCATGCTTTTGTGTGGTTAACACTGGTCAGCTTCAGATAGGTAGTGTAGATTTTGCATTCCCGCTTGACTTAGCACCTGACTCGGTCACGTGGGTGGTTATCATGGGTCAGTTGCGGGGCAAGCTCAACCCACGTGCTTATTCCCTGTGGGTTTAACAAGGTATTGCACACTTCTCATTTTTTCAGTGCCAGTCGGTGGTTTGCTGAGTTGGGTACTCATATTTTCAGTGCCGCTCGCTGGTTAAAAGTTTGGTACTTATATTTTTAGTGCCGCTCGGTGGTTAGCTGAGCTTGGTACTTATTCTTTCTTTGCTGCTCGATGGTTAGCTGAGCTTGGTATTTATAATTTTAGTGCAGCTCGGTGGTTAGCTGAGCTTGGTACTCTGCGTACCGTTCACTCTGTGTTGTTTTAACGCAGTGTGTTAGGTTTGCTCTGTGTGGTTTTAACGCAGTGTGTTTGCTAGTTTTTTTTTATCCATCATTGTGCACACTAGCAGCAGTTATACATCTCTGGACGGTGGACCCTGGGTTGTGATTGCACTTTATTGTTTTTCTTATTTTAGTGCAATTCGCCAACCCAACACATCTGATAATGGAGAAATGGAGTGTTTTTACTAAATACTTATCCAAAGTGACCCAAAGGAAATGTTTTAATGTAAAATTTTAGTTGTTCTTTTGAAAGTTGGATTACTGGAACACTTACATATACTTTACATGTGACATTATGGCTTAATTTGATATATGATAGATCAAAAGAAAATAGAATCAAGAAGATTAAAATATGAAGTGAGTTTTAGTACAGTGTTTTAATAGAATAAGCCCTCATAAAAATTTTCACTTTAATAGCAACATAGATATTTTTCTATAGCTGATGCCAGAGCTAGTAAAAGCAAAAGCTAAAATAACCAGCACTTTACACATCTAAATTAGAAGACATTTTGTACTGGATTACAGTGTTGTGAACCCATAACTTTGGTTCACTTACCTTTGAGAAAAATTCACTCCTCTTCTTACCAGTACCCTAATAAAGTCATATTTCCCTGCCCTAGCCCTGAATTTTGTAACATATACCTAAAAAGTAAAAGTCATCATAACATGCATAGAGTGCAGACTTAGTGGTCTGAGGAAAAGAATCACAAAATGCATGAATTGCATCCGATTATCGGATTGCACTCAATCATTCATGTTTATGGGTCTGTGGAAAAAATTGGACTGCAATCTGATGACATTTGACTAAGGACTGATTTTCACAAACTGACAGAATGGAGAAGATGGAGATTTTTTTGTTATTCTCCACATACGAGAAAATCAGATCACACTGTGATCAAACTCTGATCAGATTCAAATTAGCATAACCAGACTGATTTTCTCAGATGAGAGATAACCATTGGTGTGACCCTAGCCTTAACGTGATTCATTAAATGAAATTGTGCCTGATTGCCCTTGATTTTTCTAAACGTGCCAATTTCACCCCACATTTACCTGCCAGCTTTCCACCTTATGTAAAAGGAACATTCATGTACCCAGAAACTAAATTTGAGAAAAATTTTAACTGTTGCATAACCTTTATACAATATTGTTTCAGACAGGTTTTTTGCAATTCTTATTTACTCACACATAGTGACGCACGGCTATTTGTAGCTGCATAGAAGAGGTGCCGTAATCACACTGGTCTGTATTTTAATCAAGGAGAAGGGGCATCTGCGAAAACTTTTCAAGTTCCTCCACTCATTCAATACCACTGTTAGGAAGTGCTCCTCTCAATATTAGAAAGAACTGTATGACCATCTAATCGCAGGAGCACATTCCTCCGTATCTCTGCCTGACTATACATATATTTTCTTATACATTGTTTTCTCCGTATATCAAACATACAATGTTTCATATATAGCAATGTACTATCATTTTTTCAATTCCTACATTTAGCTATGTGCCCACGTAGCCATTCTTATGCAGAATAAACCTGAACAGAATTGCACACCCTGCTCCCAGGAAAACGCATGCGTTTTTTGACGCGCTTTTGTAAGCGTTTGTCAAGCGTTTTTGCATGCGTTTTCCTAAGCGTTTTTGCCCATATAATTGATGGTATGCGGAATCGTGTGTGATTCCACAAAATTAATGAACATGCTGCGTTTTTAAACGCTGAGCATTTCCTCAGCGTTTAAAAACGCACCATTAGCACAACATGTGCGTTTTTCATTGCAAATCCATTGGATGCTTTTCTTAAGCGTTTCAGCAGTAGAAACACTTGTCTAAAAGCGCTGCAGAAATGCTTAAAAAACGCTACGTGGGCACACAGCCTTTAATAGTTTTTGAGCAACAGTCATGCCTAAGTACACAAATGGTTAACTGGTAAAACAACAGCATGATAGGGTCCTGTGGAAATGTTCAGCACCTGTGGCTAGGTACCAAATCTCTGCCAGCCTCTCTAATTAACTGTTCTGGGAAGTAGCAGTCATCAAAGTGAATTAAATCCACAAGAGACAGAGCAGCCTTGGATCTCACCACAGAGACAGTAAAGCAGGTGACACAGGAATTTGTTCAATTTTCTGTACATCTGTTCAACCTCCCACTACTTCATGGTACAATGAAGCAAACAGCATTCAATTTCTGGACTGAATCAGGCAGAGATACTAAGAAAACATAAATGGAAAGAATTACCTGGCTGCTGTTGTTGTTTTTAGGTATACCTGACACATTTTTGATATTTGCTACATTTGTTCTGTTGTTTTTCACAACTTAAAAGCAGTACAACATATTCCTAAAGAAAAGAAAACTAAATATATTTACCTCTTTTGCTACACAACACTGCAATAGTAATATCAAGCCAGAATGCTTTTGTCACTGCAAATTAACTCAGATTGTTACAGAAAAATAGTGAACCACCTGAGCAAAAAATATAGCTACTTAGGGTCTCGTTCTTCAAGAACAGCTTTGTTCATGCTCATCTCGAAGACGAGATGGGCTGGAGTCAGATGCTCCTGATTTATGAAGAGGTGTATGCCTCTTCATGAATCACGAGCGCCGGATGAACGGCGTCCACTTCTGTGTGCACTTTGCCACAAATGCTACTCCAGCCCATGCTAGAAAATTATTTGTGGCATGGGGAACTGCACCACTTGTCATGAATTTGATGAGCAGTGGTATCACACCCCCGTCCTGCTCCAGCTTGGACCAATTTTTTCGGACGTATGAGAAACTGTCATGAAAAGTCCAAAATTAAGGTGCAACTCCAAATTCTGTGTAAATGTTGTGAATTTTCAATAGCTTTTGCACCAGAATTCTGGCATAAAAGTTTTGATGCATCAGGCCCTTAAATTTCCTCTGAAGCCAAGGTGAGAAGTTTAATGTTTAATCCTAATGATACTATCCAACACCAAAGTTATCATAGCTGGAAGTTGTTTTCAAGTTTAGGATAGAAAGGGGTTAAAGGGATGTTAGATGTTAAAGAGATTGTCCAACAATATTTGTATATTCCATAAAAATGAATGAAAAAAGATTACAATGTGTAGCTCTGATTATGAGCTACTAGTAGGACTTGCATCTGTTGGACATTTGTTATGTAGTATTGATATACCATAAAAGTCCCAGATTGGATAATTTCTTTAAATTGGTCACACATATACAGTAAAATAACTCTTTATCAAACACAGATTTAGACAACAATTATTTATTTCGTTTGCATTTACACCACAGACGGCGCTGAAGAGAACACATATGGCAGTGCTACTCTTTTGGGAAGATTAATATTAGGTAATTCTTAAGAAGATATACAGTAAACTCTCAATAACACAATCGGAGAAGTGGAAGCTAACCAGGTGTTTAAAGTCTCTTTAGCCTTTATATCATGATAGCTGTTTTTTGCAGCAGTACTCCCCCCCAGGTCAAGATCATTGGCAAAATCTTGGCAAAATAAAAAAAATAAATAAATAATAAATACAAATGGTAAATGTAATACATAATCTAACATGCAAAAATGAGATTGATGAGTAGTCAGCAGAAAATAACATATGCAGTGATAGAAAAGAGTAGATAGAACATAGTCATCATCATAATGATGGGTAATGAATAAAAAAAAAAACAGGTTATCTGTCACAACCTGGGATACCAACAAATACTTCAACCATGTAAGCAGTAGTAAGTAAGCAACAGGTACATTAAGAAATATGTTATCCATGGTAGAATCAGGTGCAAAGATGCACAAATACATCCAGGTAATGGGTATCAGGACATACAATGATGAGCACAGGACAACTCAGGAGGCGGGTGAGTATAAGGGATATTGAAACAACCACTGCTGATACTTTTTTAACCCAAGAGAAGCAATCCAGAAAGAGTCAGGTTAACTTATGTATGTTGTATGGGAGAGAAAGTCAAAGTCTACATAAGATCTAAAATTAATATGCTTAAAAACTAATGTGAAAATTATCTGAGTATACAAGGCTGAGTCTAATAAGACTTTACAACTCTCAGATGCATCTACCGAAAAGGTATTTCAACTGCTGACCAAAGGAGCGAATGAGAAGTGTTATACAGTTGGGTTTATGAGACTCAGAAGCAGAAAGTGTCATGTTTGTAAGACAATTAGATTGGAATGGAAAATAACATCATCTATGATTAGGTTGAAGAAAGGGTTGATATAGAATATGACAGTGGCAGAAAAAGCCCATATCAAATGCTGCAAGCCATTTATAACTCATCTCACACATCCATTGTGTTTAGTGGCCCCACAATGGTTTAACTACAGTGTTAGGGGCACTTCACGCTAAGCGAGATCGCTAGCGAGATCGCTGGTGCGTCACCGATTTTGTGATGCAACAAAGAACTCGCCAGAGATCTTGTTACGTGTGACACTTAGCAGCGACCAGGCCCTCGCTGCGATGTCACTGATCGTGCTCGAATGTCCTGGGCCATATTTTGATCGCTGGTGTCATGCTGGCCAGCATGCATCACTGTGTTTGAAACCGAGAAGCGACCTTGTTAGCGACTCAGAAATCATGGACGCAGGCGGGAGTCGTCAGAATCGCTGCAGTGTGACAACAAGCGATGCACCAGCGATCCCGCCGAGATTGTTGCTGCGTTGTTGGGTAAATTTGACTGTTTGACAGCTTACTAGCGACCTCTTAGCGATGCACTAGCGATCCTTACCAGGTCGTATCATTGTCGGGATCATTGGCGCGTCGCTATGTGTATCGGTATCCTTAGTTGTCTGAACTAGTTGTGCAAATGTATATTACTTTTTTGCCCTATTCTTTTTTGGGAATTAAAAAATAGTTACCACTATATTTTAATAGGGAAAGAATGATTGAAACTGAATGAACATGGTTGACACTTGACTTTCCTTTCTATTGTCATACTTGCTATTCTCATAATAGATCTTGTTAAAATGGGCACCAAGATACCGGTGAGAACATAGCCACAAATATTTGGAAAAATATGTATTTAGTGTCTATACTCTTGTCGGAAGTTACACTATGCACCGATATGTTTCTGTCAGATGAAAATCTTTTATTATAAATGTATCATTCGAATGAATGAATAGTATAGCTATGCAATCATATTCTTCAACAATGCCAAATGTCTATCATAGTGAAAGATTTTCCCTAAACAGTGAAACTTCCATCGGCACGCCAGAGTAAGGTCTCTGCACTTCTCTTACATTCTTGTCTACATATGCCGGAACATTGTGATATGATGTACAGAGAAGGAGGCTAATAATGCGCTAAGAACCCAAGGAACCTACAGTATTTCAGCTGGATTGACTTTGGTTATAAGAGAGTAAGTCACCCAAGTTCTCAAAAACAATAATTGTAAATGGTCAAGATGGAAATTCTATAGAAAAAGTGAAGATAACTTTAAAATGATACTTGCTAAACATTCACGCAGTATTTATGCTGCCATTGAGGATCATGTTTTATGAAGCATGCATAAAAAAATGGATATTTCATATCATTAAGGTTATTGTTGAAATACAGGAACTGCAACAAGCTGTGTGGATGAAGAAATGAGTCTTAATATATTTCCTGTGATGCTGACATCCTGAACATCTGAGTAATGACAACTGATGGAGCTTTCATTATGGAGGCTGAATAGCATGAAATGTATTGTAAAGACTGGTGGGCGGAAATAGGAAACACATAGAAAAAAGAAATAACCATTTCTCGGTCACTTTTTGGCAGATGCCACAGCTTGGCTGTTACTTGCATTTTACTGGGGGAAGTCAAATTAAAAAAAATAATAAAAAAATGTATGTCTATATATATACAGTATTTAAATATATAGCATTACGATAATCAACAAAACTTTTAGAATAATCATAGAAGAAGGATGTTTTGCCAAGGACAGCTGGCAAACCATTTGTTCAGCCTGGTCGAACTTCATATTTTTAAAGAACTTCACTTCTTTTCAACATAGACAATATTGGATAATTGTAATGATAAATATGATTTCTCATAATTATATTCATTCTTGAAACTTCCTTTTCTCCTGTTTGGAAAAAATAGAACATTACTAACTGCCAATCAGCTCAAACTTTCATTAGTTTTTATATCACAGCCATGTCCCACTGGAACAACAGAAAATTGTTAGTTTCCATAGAAACAAGATAAAAAAGGAGCAAATAACTTTTTTTTCTGTGGTTTCAGGATTTTTTTTAAAAGCTTTCCCTACCTAATAATAATAGTCTTCTTAGTTATGGGCTGTACCAATCACGACTGACCTTGACCTCTATTAAATGCATTTCCTTTGACTGAACTCTAACTACAATTGACAGGCAATTATCTGGTGGTGGTGCAGGCAACCACGGGGACTACCACTTAATTAACTTTTTTTTTACCTTCTACTATCCTCACCATTATCCTAAATTACAATGCCAATTAATTTTCAAACATGAAGAGCCTCTCAACGATAAGATGCTTTGGAAATACCATTCAGATGTGTGAAGTGAATGTCAGAAGATTTGCTGAACTTTGATTATGACATGGGGCTTATGTGATGGTCAAATTGCCATTCAGCACAAGTGTCATGTCAAGTACACTATAGTCATTAATTAATAAAACACTAATGGGTCAAAATGAAACTTGATTTTCAAGGATGATAATGATGCCAAATGATGTCAAATTGACTTGCATTATGCTTTTTCATTAAAGTTGGTCAAGAGGTCATTTATAACACGGGCAAAATAAAGCCCACAAAGCAAAGTTTATTCTTAGGAAGAAGGTTGAAATACTGAAATATCATATCACTGTAGATATTGTGTTGGGGTTTGCTCTAATTGAGATGACAGAATGAGATAAAGTTTATGCATATTAAAGTATTTTATGCTTAAAGAAGCACTCCTGCTCCCATCAAATGTTTTATCCTCGTAATATATTACTGTCATCATATTATATAGCACTATGTACATACAATTGCTCATTATGCCCATCTACCCAGCAAATTCTTCTGTTTTCTCTACTCTGCGTAAATACAAGAAGTCCCTTGTCCCTGCATTTATCAATCTCTTCCTACCATAGACTTTTGCAGTAACTCATGACACATACAGTAGAAATATAATTCTTGTTTATACATAGAGCTTGGAAGGATTCATCTAGTCCATTTTTAATCCCGGGATGTCATAGACCTAATGGAAAAGAGAAGAATTAGACTATTTTTTAAAACTGATTTTAACGTGAGTGTATATTTCTTAGTAATAATTTTTTTTAATGTATATGACTGTGCACAGCCATCGTGCCTGAGTTTTTACTTTCCTATGCTAACAGCATTTATAGATGTTCTATACAGTAGTCACATAGACCATACAAATCAAATGTATTGACATTTGAAGACGTGCCCTGCGTGATCTGTGCAGGGAGATGCAGGAGGTGAACTGTGATCATCGTCCTTTTGGTGATCATGTGATCCTGTGTTTTCTACAGATATAGCATTTATTAGCATGGCATATATATCAAATTGCAAAGATATACCGTATTCTGATAAAAATGAAATTGTAAAGTGGACATTTCACCAAATTTTTCATGTTGAAGCTGACACAGGATGTAGTGGTGGCTGCAGAGAGGAATAAAACTTCTATTTATGCATTTTGCCTCTCCGTTGCAGAGATATCAGCAATCAAAGTATTTTGACACCTTTTATTATTAATAATAATAATAATAATTTTATTTCTATAGCGCCAACATATTCCGCAGCACTTTACATTATAGAGGGAACCTGTACAGACAATAGACATTACAGCATAACAATAAACACAGATCAAAACAGATACCAAGAGGAATGAGGGCCCTGCTCACAAGCTTACAATCTATGAGGAAAAAGGGGAGACACAAAAGGTAGATGGTAACAATTGCTTTCATTGTTCAGACCAGCCATAGTGTACGAATCGGGTGTTCCTGTAATGCTGCATGAACCAGTTAACAGCTTAAGTATATAATAGTACAGACATTGAGGGCTATTAAATGCATAAAGCATGTGAGAACATGATGCGAGGAACCTGAATATGGTAAAAAAAATTTGAATGGGCCACACAGGGATAATTAGGTTAATGTGATGAGGTGATAGGCCAGTTTGAACAAATGCGTTTTAGGGCAGACTTAAAACTGTGGGGATTGGGGATTAATCGTATCAACCTGGTGCATTCCAAAAAAATGGCGCAGCACGTGAAAAGTCTTGGAGACGGGAGTGAGAGGTTCTGATTATTGAGGATGTTAACCTCAGGTCATTAGCAGAACAGAGAGCATGGGTAGGGTGGTAGGTTGAGGCAAGAGAGGAGATGTAGAGTGGTGCTGAGCCATGGGGAGCTTTGTGGGTGAGGATTATAAGTTTGTACTGGATTCTGGAGTGGATGGGTAACCAGTGTAATGACTGGCACAAGGTAGAGGCATCGGTGTAACGATTGGTGATGAATATGATCCTAGCTGCAGCATTCAAGACAGATTGGAGAGAGGAGAGTTTGGTAAGAGGGAGACCGATTAGTAGAGAGTTACAATTATTTCAGACGAGAATGAATAAGAGAAAGAGTAAGAGTTTTTGCAGAGTTGAAAGTAAGAAAAGTTTGAATTCTAGAAATGGTTTTGAGGTACCAATAACAAGAGTGAGCCAGTGATCAGATGTGGGGGTAAATGAAAGCTCAGAGTCAAGTATGACCCCAAGACATCCCCATTGACACTTCCCTCTCAGCTGCCACTAAACTTCTATCTCTCACTTCCTCCTTCGGCCTCACTCAATGGTCTTCTACAGCCACCCACAAAGATGGCCACCACTGGACCTCATCTTCACCCGCCTCTGCTCCCTATCTAACCTCTCTAACTCACCTCTTCCTCTCTCTGACCACAACCTTCTCACATTCTCTTCCCTCTCCACTCCATGTCTACAATCCCCACCCCACAAACTTTCACACCCTCGCAGAAATCTTAAACACCTTGACCTACACTCATTCTCGGAATCCCTCCTCCCTCTCACAGATATAAGTTCCTTACACAATGCGGATGCTGCTGCTGCTCTATATAACACCACAATAGCTGTAGCTTTGGAATCTGCTGCCCCACTTACACATACCAAAGCTCGCACAATCAACAGACAGCCCTGGCACACCAGCCTGACCAAAGAACTGAGGCGAGCTTCCAGGGCTGCTGAGCGCAGATGGAAAAGATCCCACTCCAACGAGCACTTCATCGCATTCAAACAGTCCCTCACTACTTTCAAGACCACACTCGCCAAAGCTAAACAAACCTACTTCTCATCGCTCATATCCTCCCTGTCTCACAACCCTAAACAGTTATTCAACACCTTCAATTCTCTCCTCCGTCCCCCAGCACCTCCTCCCTCCCCACTCATCTCAGCTGAAGACTTTGCCTCATTTTTCAAGCAGAAGATTGATAACATCAGAGACAGTTTTGGTCAACAACCCCCAGAGCCCTTCCTCCTGACTTCCCAGCCCTCCACCTCCAAAACCAACTTCTCCACCATTACAGAAGATCGACTCTCCACTCTACTCTCAAGATCACATCTCACCACCTGTGCACTTGACCCGATCCCATCCCACTTCATCCCAAACCTCACCACAGTCTTCATCCCAACCCTAACCCATCTCTTCAACCTATCACTTACAACTGGTGTTTTCCCCTCAAGCTTTAAGCATGCCTCCATCACACCTATCCTCAAAAAGCCCTATCTTGACCCATCCTCTGTATCTAGCTATTGCCCTATATCACTTCTCCCCTATGCCTCCAAGCTACTGTAACAACACATCTTCCTTGAACTGTCCTCCCATCTCTCTTCTTGCTCCCTCTTCAACCGCTTACAATCTGGCTTCCGGTCACACCACTCCACTGAAACTTCCCTTACTAAAGTCACCAATGACCTCTTAACCGCCAAGAGCAAGCGACACTACTCTGTCCTCCTCCTCCTGGACCTGTCGGCTGCCTTTGACACAGTGGACCATTCCCTATTATTACAGACCCTCTCATCCCTTGGCATCACAGACTTGGCCCTATCCTGGATCTCACCATACCTAACAGACCGTACATTCCGCGTCTCCCACTCACACACCACCTCCTCACCTCGCCCCTATCTGTCGGAGTCCCACAAGGTTCAGTCCTAGGACCCCTGCTCTTCTCCATTTTCACCTTTGGCCTGGGACAGCTCATAGAATCTCATGGCTTTTAGTATCATCTCTATGCTGATGACACACAGATCTACATTTCTGGACCAGATATCACCTCCCTCCTAACCAGAATCCCTCAATGTCTGTCCACTATTTCATCCTTCTTCTCCGCTAGATTTCTGAAACTTAACATGGACAAAACAGAATTCATCATCTTTCCCCCATCTCATGTGACCCCCCCAACGAACCTATCCATTACAGTAAATGGCTGCCCACTCTCCCCAGTCCCACAAGCTCGCTGCCTCGGGGTAATCCTTGACGCTGATCTCTCCTTCAAACCACATATCCATTCCCTTTCCACTTCCTGCCAACTTCAACTCAAAAATATTTCACAAATCTGTTCATTCCTCAACCAAAAATCCGCAAAAACCCTAGTCCATGCCCTCATCATCTCTCGCCTTGACTACTGCAACCTCCTGCTCAGTGGCCTCCCCTCGAACACTCTCGCGCCCCTCCAGTCTATTCTAAACTCTGCTGCCCGACTAATCCACCTGTCCCCCCGCTATTCCCCAGCTTCTCCCCTCTGTCAATCCCTCCACTGGCTCCCCATTGCCCAGAGACTCCAGTACAAAACCCTAACCATGACATACAAAGTCATCCACAACCTGGCTCCTCCATACATCTGTGACCTCGTCTCCCGGTACTTTCCTGCACGCAACCTCCGATCCTCACAAGATCTCCTTCTCTACTCCCCTCTTATCTCCTCTTCCCACAATCGCATGCAAGATTTCTCTCGCGCATCACCCCTACTCTGGAACTCTCTACCACAACATATCAGACTCTCACCTACCATCGAAACCTTCAAAAAGAGCCTGAAGACCCACCTTTTCCGACAAGCCTATAACCTGCAGTAACCACCGATCGACCAAACCGCTGCATGACCAGCTCTACCCTCGCCTACTGTATTCTCACCCATCCCTTGTAGATTGTGAGTCTTCACGGGCAGGGTCCTCTCTCCTCCTGTACCAGTTATGACTTGTATTGATTAACATTATTGTACTTGTTTTTATTATGTATACCCCTCCTTACATGTAAAGCGCCATGGAATAAATGGCGCTATAACAATAAATAATAATAATAATAATGAAGACAGTGGGCATGTTGCTGGGTAGTAATGGTGAACCACACACGGAGATGGCAATGTCAGGCAAAGGTAGGTTAGTTGAGGGAGGAAATACGAGAAGTTCAGTTTTTGACAATTACAGTTTCAGATAGAGGGAGTACATGATGTTAGAGACAGTGGCACGACAATCACTGTTGTTTTCTAAAAAGGCAGGCATGAAGTTATCTTTTATTAAACTGAACCTGTCAGCAGGATGTTGCTCAGTTGGGGCCGTTATACTGTTTAAAAATGATACCTTAGTTGATGAAATCCGTCTTGTGGTTGTTGTGTATTCTGTATTTGTAGTTTTCAGTTAATGAGATTCTCATGCTTTGGGGCTGCCTGTGTGCGGGGCTTTATGTGGCCCTTCAGTGACCTGCCACCTATTTTACATACTGTATATACTATGATGTGTTTAGAAAAAGTAAATTTACATTGAACAAAATGGCACCCGTGGTGGCGCCTGCGCACTAGCCCATAAAGCATTAGGCATATAATATTGTCAGATAAAAAAATTACCTTTATCAAAAAGGCATCGGCAGGGGTGCATGTGCAGTAGCATATATTGGAACGTGCCATCACAGCCCTCAGAGGGAGCCAACATGAGACGGGCATGTGGGCTGTTGGCAGTGCACCACACACAGGGCAATTATGAGTAAGAGTGCAATAATGATTGTTTAATGCAATTGCATTGTGGGGCTGTTGGACCTTATATCCACTTGGAGTATGAATTTATTTATCTATACATCCCATATATGTCATTGACTTTTGTGCTACTGCAAGTAAACACCTTATAGTTTAAAATATTTAAGCATTGGCACTTTAGGTATTTAGATATGAATTGTATACTCTTACTACCCTGATACAACATGTAGTGCATGTTTTTATCTACGTCCCTGTTCTATTGTTACTTTGTTTGGATATATGTTCTTGATAATTTTTATCCTAAATTGTTTGCCTTGAATTGTTTAATAAAGTTTATTCATTTTATTCTTGGACCATATATTCCATGTTTTTTTGTTATTGACACCATAGTATTTGCAGTATGTAAAATAAGGGGCAGGTCACTGAAGCATCAAAGACCTGTCATAAGCCAATATTGATGAATACCTAATCAGAGCACCACATGAAGACCCCCCACAGGCCGCCCCATGTTCAAGAATCGTATTAACTGAAAACTACAAAAACAGATTGCGCGACAACCACAAGACAGATTTCATCACCCCAAGTATCATTTTAATCAGTATAACAGCGCCATCCTGATAGTATCTGAAGTTTACTGAGAAAAATCCTGCTGACAAGCTTGCTTTAAGCCTGAATAGGTATTATCAGATAGCGGATGAAAAGAGGGATTGATTCAGCTTCCAGAATTTTTTGCAAAAAATGTATTAGATAGAAGGTGCAAAAAATATGTACAGAAATCAGTAAAAGAGCAACAAGCAGCAGCGCTTTTAAAACACACCTGGTGTTTTTATTAATTCAAAGATGTCATATAATATTTAAAAAAGTTCAATGAGTACAAAAAAGGGGGGACACACAAAAAGCAGGAGGAGATGGATAAGATAACAGTCATAGGATATGAACAAATTCATAATATAATTCATGACAAAGTGCGTTATAGAGTTCACAAGATGAATAAATAGATAGCTGAATACTGAAATATATATTTATATATATCAATGTAAAAATCAGCAAGAGGCACTAAATCTATTAATGAATAGATAGCTAAATCTTGCAAATCATACATATAAATAGCAATGTGACTGTATCAATAAGTAATTCACATATAGGTATGATGATGAACGCACATCGGGATTTGGTGCCGTTCCAGCAGAAGGAGATGAATTCATGTTTGCTACTTGATCTCACATAATGTTCTAGTTAATAACACATAGATACCAATATATGCATAGGGATTGGGAACGGGTTGTGAGAAGTGGACAACCCCTGTAAAGCGTACCTTCACTTTCACAAGAAAATGATTATAGCAGTATAATTATTTTTCTAGATCACTCTATTAATGATCATTGCTGATAACTCGCGGTACAGGCTACCCGAAATCTGTCCTGGTGGATGCCTTAAATTAACCGGCGTCCTTCCTGTCCCTCTTCTATGGGAGAATGACCATTGAAAAATCATATGACGACTGCTCCCGAAATAAATATGATATCTCACAGCATAGACTTTGGGCAATCCATGCTGCGGGCTATTGGCAAAAATTGCTAATACAGTGATTTTGAAAAGCTTTTAATGCTTTTATAATTTTCTTGTGAAATTGTAGGTAATATTATTATTTCTTTTGTACTTTTAGAGTTAGATAACTTAATATCAGTGCATTGTTAAAAAATAAAATATAAAAAAGTTCAAGACTTATGATCATAACTCTACAGTATATTATGATGTACTGTAATTAGAATTTCCTTTGCTGGTTTACAGAAGTTAACTGCTCAACAGTGTTCAGTTAGAAAATCTGAGACTTGACTTATCTGATTGCTAAGATGCTATCAGCTTCTAAGGTGAATTGATTGGTAAATTAGTTAATACTTCTGTAGAAGGTTTAAACACTAGTTGTATTGACATCAGTTTGTTTCAGAGCTGTAAGGAAGGATTGTGCCTCGGTGCTGCCTAATTTGCAGTTAAATAACTGTGTTAGCGTTTTTATTTAGATTGCTCAAAAAGCCATATGCCCAAGACTTTATGATCTATTGCTTGTAGGTCACATACAATGCATAATTTATTATTAATTCCGATAAAGTATAAGTTATATCATTTTTCAAAACACATGACTAATATCAATGTTCTACAAATGTTCATGAATTCTTCGTAAATGAATTCAAATGAAGTTATTTACATTTCTATGTGACCATGAGAGAACAGAATATTACCATATCACTAAATCTTTAGCTCTAGTTTTTAAAATAGGAGATGTTGGGCAATAAAATTGATGAAATACACAATTCTTGGTTACAAGGTGAAATTTTCAAAAAGCTTTCACGCATTTATTGGGAATGTTTATGACAAACTATCATTACATGGGCCAAAGTACATAATAAACAACTAAATAACTACATTTATCAGAATTTCAAGTTGGGCACTTTCTCTTGGCCTGCCATTTGTACTGTAGCTTTTGACTGTCTCTCTGGCTTGTCCAGCAGTAGTCTCCTAACATTGCCAGGCTCCATTTCCCTTCATACCTTTTCTCAATGGCAGCAATGCCCTGATGGAATCTCTCACAGCCATATCCCTCACCTGTCTGAGATACTGTCACGCAACGTAATCCATGTCTGTGATAATTGATTTTCAACCTGGATGGTGCCAAGATTCGACTGTTCAAGTTGAAGACCATGGGAGAATGAGCTGCTGTGAGCGCAGCTTCAGTGACTAGAAGTGAGGTCATCAAGGTTACTGCAAGCTACTGAGGCTGTGTTACCATCTTACTTCAGTGTGAATCGGGCAGATGAACTGCAGTGACCTCAGAGAGGTCACCACTAGCACCATGAGAAAAAAGTCTCACGGTGCAGCTCTGAGCTCATTGGGTTCACCATAGTTTTCAGCGAGAAATTTCACGTGAGCTGGGAAGGCAGCATCATTGACCTGTGGTAACCTCTATGTTGTCACCACTATTCACTGATTCTCCACTCACTGCAACTCATTCTCCTGTGTTGTTCAGCCTGGACAGTCAAATCTTGGCACTGTCCAGGTTGAAAACTACTTAGTGCCAACAAGGTAATATTCTTACTGTCGATCAGAGCCGCAGGAGTTTCTTGTGCTATCATGCAGATGACAGCATGTGAAACACCCGATGTTCAGGTGTCGAACACAAACAGTAACACAGACTTCCTGGAGAAGTCCGTGTTCAAGATCTGTGCGTGAATAGTACGTGTTCTGTACAGACCACGAATAATAAAGTTCAGGTTGGCCCATATCTAGTTAAGAAACGTATGATATATCAAAATATTAAGTACCGTATTTTTCCGACCATAAGACGCACTTTTTTCCCCAAAAATTTTTGGGGAAAGTGGGGGGTGCGTCTTATGGTCGCAATACATGGTACTAACCTGGTGGCAGCGGGTGGGGCTCTGTGGTGCGGTGGTGGCAGCGGGCGGCGCTCTGCAGTGCGGTGGTGGCAGCAGGCGGCGCTCCGGTGCAGGGGCGGCGACTCCGCCGGCATTTCTTCGCAGCCCGGAGGCCTCCGCACTTCCCTTGCTGGCTGCCGCCATGTTGCGGTGGCCTCTGGGAGCATGGACGCCGGGAATATGGCCGCCGGTCCGGGGACGGCGCATGTGCAGCTTCAGATCTCGTCCCGAGATCTCGGGGGACGAGATCTCATTGCCGAGATTTGAAACTCGTCCCCCGAGATCTCGGGACGAGATCTGATCCCACGCATGTGCCGTCCCCGGACTGGCGGCCATCTTTCCAGCGTCCATGGTCCCGGAGGCCACCATAGCAAGGAAGTGCGGAGGCCTCCGGGCTGTGAAGAAATGCCGGCGGAGCCGCCACCCCTGCACCGGAGCACAGCCCGCTGCCAACACCGCACCGCAGAGCGCCGCCCGCTGCCACCACCACAGAGCCCACCTGCCCCAGCCCCAGCACAGCTGCCCCTGCCTCAGCACTGCTGCCCCAGCCCCAGCACTGCTGCCCCTGCCCCAGCACAGCTGCCCCTGCCTCAGCACTGCTGCCCCAGTCCTAGCACTGCTGCCCCATCCCCAGCACAGCTGCCCCTGCCCCAGCACAGCTGCCCCTGCCTCAGCACAGCTGCCCCAGTACTGCTGCCCCTGCCCCAGCACTGCTGCCTCTGCCCCAGCACAGCTGCCCCGCCTCAGCACAGCTGCCCCAGCCCCAGCACAGCTGCCCCTACCCCAGCGCAGCTGCCCCAGCACAACCAACCTGCCCCAGCACAGAGCCACCACCACATGAGCCTGGACCACTGAATGACCCCTCTGACTACTTCTCCACCTGTGCCGGATCCCTTCCCAGGTAAGCTGACTTTGGACTGTAAGACGGACCCCCATTTGACACATTTTTTTTTTGCCTATTTTCCTACTGAAAATTGGGGTGCGTCTTATGGTCCGGTGCGTCTTATAGTCCGAAAAATACGGTAAATGAATCTGATTGGTATCCTGCATAATGAGAAAAAAAATAGAAACTCCAGAATTACTTTTTTTGGCTGCTGCAAAATTGCAGTAAAATGCAATAACAAGTGATTAAATAATTGTATCTACAATCAAAATAGTGTGAAAAGAACATCAGCTCAAGGTCCAAAAAATAAACCACCACACAGCTCCAGAGCCCAAAAAATAGAGACAATACGTGTCTCAGAAAATGGCAACATAAGCATTTTTTTTTCTTACAAAGATTGGATTTCTTTCACCACTTAAATAAAAAAAGAACCTATACATATTGGAATTTGCATACTTGTTTTGACCGGGGGAATCATATTGCCAGGTCAGTTTTAGAATTTAGTGAATTTTGTAAGTAAAAAGCCAAAAACAATTTGGAATTGCTCTTTTTTTGCAATTTCACAGAACTTGGATTATTTTTGTCCAGCTTTCCAATACACTATATGGTAAAATAAATGATGTCATTCAAAAGTACAAGTCGTGCTGCAAAAAACAAGCTCTCATTCGGCTATATTGATGGAAAAATAAAAACGATGTCTCTGGAAGAAGGGGAGGAAAAAATGAAAGGGCAAAAATGAAAAATCTCAAGGTGGTGAAGAGGTTAAAGCTATTATACCATGCCTTCTCAACAACCTGAAATATGTCATGGAACTGAATATTCTTCTAATGCTCCCTAATCTGCTTGCAAACATACCCTCTTTCAAATTTGCAAATCTTAACCCCTTCCTGACATCCGACGTACTATCCCGTCCACGGTACCCGGGCCCGTATGACCGTGGACGGGATAGTACGTCTACCGTGATCAGCGGCGCCCACGTGGTGAGCGCCGCTGATCGCGGCCGGGTGTCAGCTGATTATCACAGCTGACACCCGGCACTATGTGTCAGGGGCGGTCACGGACCGCCCCCGACACGTTAACCCCTTCCGAGCCCCTCAAACATGATCGCGGTGTACCGGGAGTTAAAGGGAAGCATCGGCAGGGAGGGGGCTCCCTCCGTGCTACCCTGAGCCCCCCACGGCAGCGCAATGTGCAGCGCTGCTGCGGGGGACTCCTATCCTCCAGGCCCCCGAATTCAAGATGGCGACGGGGGCCTTCGGGGACCTGAGTGATGTCCCACCTGGGACTATGTAATAAAGTAAAAAAAAAATTAAAAAAAAATGTAAAAATAAATTTAAAAAAAATCGCCAAATAAATTAGAAAAAAAAAAAAAAATATTCCCTCAATAAATCCATTTTTTGGAAATAATAAAAAAAACAAACAATAAAAGTACACATATGAGGTGTCGCCGCGTCCGTAATGACCTGCCCTATAAAACTGTCCCATTAGTTAACTCTTTTAGCGAACCCCTTAAAAAATAAAAATAAAAAACGAAGCAAAAAATAATGATTTATTATCATACCGCCAAACAAAAAGTGTAATAACGCGCGATCAAAAAGACGCATATAAATATCCATGGTATCGCTGAAAACGTCATCTTGTCCCGCAAAAAACGAGCCACCACACAGCATCATCAGCGAAAAAATAAAAAAGTTATAGCTCGCAGAATAAAGCGAGGCAAAAATAAATATTTTTTATATAAAATAGTTTTCATTGCATAAAACCGACAAAAACATAAAAAAAGACCTAAATGAGGTATCGCTGTAACCGTACTGACCCGAGGAATAAAACCGCTTTATCAATTTTACCGCACGCGGAACGGTGTAAACGCACCCCCCCAAAAGAAATTCATGAAACGCTGGTTTTTGTTCATTCTGCGTCCCAAAAATAGGAATAAAAAGCGATCAAAAAATGTCACGTGCCCGGAAATGGTACCAATAAAAATGTCAACTCGTCCCGCAAAAAATAAGACCCCAAATGACTCAGTGGGTGAAAATATGGAAAAATTATAGCTCTCAAAATGTGGTGATGCAAAAACTATTTTACAATAAAAAGCGTCTTTTAGCGTGTGAAAGCCGCCAAACATAAAAACCGCCATAAATAGTAAGTCAAACTCCCCGTTATCACCCCCTTAGTTAGGGAAAAATAATAAAACTAAAAAAAAAGTATTTATCTCCATTTTCCCGTTAGGGTAAGGCTGTGTGCACATGCTGCGGATTAGGTGCGGATTAGGTGCGGATTAGGTGCGGATTCATCCGCGCGGATTTTGTAAACTCCGCAGGTGAAACCGCAGGTCAAAAGACCTGCGGTTTTACCTGCGGATTGCTCTGCGGTTTTGTCCTGCGGTTTTTCATCTCCTCAATAGAGGAGATGGCAAACCGCAGGAGAATCCGCAGAAAGAATTGACATGTCAATTCTTTCTGCGGATTGAAAACCGCAGATAATCCGCACGGAAAATTCCGCACCGTCTGCACTGCGGTTTTTGATTCCCATAGGGAATCATGGTACTGGGGTCTGCAGCAGCCAAAACCGCTGCGGAACCGCAGCAAAATCCGCAGCGTGTGCACACAGCCTTAGGGTTAGGGCTAGGGTTAGGGCTAGGGTTAGGGCTAGGGTTAGGGTTAGGGCTAGGGTTAGGGCTAGGGTTAGGGCTAGGGCTAGGGTTAGGGCTCAGATTAGGGTTAGGGGTGTGTTGGGGTTAGGGTTGGAGTTATAATTGGGGGTTTCCACTGTTTGGGCACATCAGGGGCTCTCCAAATGCAACATGGCGTCTGATCTCAATTCCAGCCAATTCTAAGTTGAAAAAGTCAAATGGTGCTCCTTCCCTTCCAAGCTCTGCCATGCGCCCAAACTGTGTTTTACCCCCACATGTAGGGTATCAGCCTACTCAGGACAAATTGCAAAACAATTTTTGGGGTCCAATTTCTCCTGTTACCCTTAGGAAAATAAAAAATTGGGGGCAAAAATATCATTTTTGTGGAAAAAAATGATTTTTTTATTTTCACGTCTGAGCGTTATAAACTTCTATGAAGCCTTTGGGGGTTCAAAGTGCTCAACTCACATCTAGATAAGTTCCTTAGGGCGTCTAGTTTTCAAAATGGGGTCATTTGTGGGAGGTTTCCACTGTTTAGGTACATTAGGGGCTCTCCAAAGGCAACATGACACCCGCAGACCATTCCATCAAAGTCTGCATTCCAAAACGTCACTGCTTCCCTTCCGAGCCCCGACGTGTGTCCATACAGTAGTTTTCTCCCACATATGGGGTGTCAGCGTACTCAAGCCAAATTGGACAACAACTTTTGGGGTCCAATTTCTCCTGTTACCCTTGGGAAAATGAAAAAATTGGGGACTAATTGATCATGTTTCTGGAAAAAATACGATTTTTTTATTTTCATGCCCTGGCATTATAAACTTCTGTGAAGCCCTTGGGGGTTCAAAGTGCTCACCACACATCTAGATAAGTTCCTTAGTGGGTCTAGTTTTCAAAATGGGGTCATTTGTGGGGGGTTTCCACTGTTTAGGTACATTAGGTGCTCTCCAAAGGCAACATGACACCCGCAGACCATTCCATCAAAGTCTGCATTCCAAAACGTCACTACTTCCCTTCCGAGCCCCGACGTGTGCCCATACAGTAGTTTTCTCCCACATATGGGGTATCAGCATACTCAGGACAAATTGGACAACAATTTTTGGGGTCCAATTTCCCCTGGTACCCTTGGGAAAATAAAAAAATGGTGACTAAAAGATCATGTTTGTGGAAAAAATACGAATCATTTATTTTCACGCCCGGGCATTATAAACTTCTGTGAAGCACTGGGGGGGTCAAAGTGCTCACCACACATCTAGATAAGTTTCTTATGGGGTCTAGTTTCCAAAATGGTGTCATTTGTGGGGGGTTTCCACTGTTTTGGTACATCAGGAGTTTTCCAAACGCGACATGGTGTCCGATCTCAATTCCAGCCAAAAACGTCAAATGGTGCTGCTTCCCTTCCGAGCTCTGCCATGCGCCCAAATAGTGGTTTACCCCCACATGTGGGGTATCAGCGTACTCAGAACAAATTGCACAATAACTTTTATGGTCCTGTTACCCTTGGAAAAATAAGAATTGAGGGTGAAAAGATCATTTTTGTGGAAAAAATATGATTTTTTAATTGTATGGCTTTATGTTATAAACTTCTGTGAAGCCCATGGGGGTTCAAAGTTCTCACCACACATCTAGATAAGTGCCTTAGGGGGTCTAGTTTCCAAAATGGTGTCATTTGTGGGGGATTTCCACTGTTTTGGTACATCAGGGGTTTTCCAAACGCGACATGGTGTCCGATCTCAATTCCAGCCAAAAACATCAAATGGCGCTGCTTCCCTTCCGAGCTCTGCCATGCGCCCAAATAGTGGTTTACCCCCACATGTGGGGTATCAGCGTACTCAGGACAAATTGCACAATAACTTTTAGGGTCCTGTTACCCTTGGAAAAATAAGAATTGAGGGTGAAAAGATCATTTTTGTGGAAAAAATATGATTTTTTAATCGTATGGCTTTATGTTATAAACTTCTGTGAAGCCCATGGGGGTTCAAAGTTCTCACCACACATCTAGATAAGTTCCTTAGGGGGTCTAGTTTCCAAAATGGTGTCATTTGTGGGGGGTTTCCACTGTTTTGGTACATCAGGAGTTTTCCAAACGCGACATGGTGTCCGATCTCAATTCCAGCCAAAAACATCAAATGGTGCTGCTTCCCTTCCGAGCTCTGCCATGCGCCCAAATAGTGGTTTACCCCCACATGTGGGGTATCAGCGTACTCAGGACAAATTGCACAATAACTTTTAGGGTCCTGTTACCCTTGGAAAAATAAGAATTGAGGGTGAAAAGATCATTTTTGTGGAAAAAATATGATTTTTTAATTGTATGGCTTTATGTTATAAACTTCTGTGAAGCCCATGGGGGTTCAAAGTTCTTACCACACATCTAGATAAGTTCCTTAGGGGGTCTAGTTTCCAAAATGGTGTCATTTGTGGGGGGTTTCCACTGTTTTGGTACATCAGGGGTTTTCCAAACGCGACATGGTGTCCAATCTCAATTCCAGCCAAAAACGTCAAATGGCACTGCTTCCCTTCCGAGCTCTGCCATGCGCCCAAATAGTGGTTTACCCCCACATGTGGGGTATCAGCGTACACAGGACAAATTGCACAATAACTTTTAGGGTCCTGTTACCCTTGGGAAAATAAAAATTGGGGTGAAAAGATCATTTTTGTGGAAAAAATATGATTTTTTAATTGTACCACTGTACGTTATAAACTTCTGTAAAGCCCTTGTGGGTTCAAAGTTCTCACCACATATCTAGATAAGTTCCTTGGGGGTCTAGTTTCCAAAATGGGGTCACTTGTAGGGGGTTTCCACTGTTTAGGTACATCAGGGACTCTCCAAACGTGACATGGCGTCCGATCTGAATTCCAGCCAATTTTGCATTGAAAAAGTCAAACGGCGCTCCTTCCATTCTGAGCTCTGCCATGCGCCAAAACAGTCGTTCCCCCCCACAAATCAGGTATCAGCGTACTCAGGACAAATTGCACAATAACTTTTGCAGTCCAATTTCTCCTGTTACCCTTGGTAAAATAAAAAAAATTGAACCTGAAGTATTTTTTTTGTGAAAAAAAGTTAGATGTTCATTTCTTTTTAAATATTCAAAAAAATTCCTGTGATGCACCTAATGGGTTAATAAACTTCTTGAATGTGGTTTTGAGCACCTTAAGGGGTTCAGTTTTTAGAATGGTGTCACTTTTGGGTATTTTCTATCATATAGACCCTTCAAAGTGGCTTCAAATGTGATGTGGTCCTAAAAATAAAATGGTGTTGTAAAAATGAGAAATCGCTGGTCAACTTTTAACCCTTATAACTTCCTAAAAAAAAAAATTTTGGTTCCAAAATTGTGCTGATGTAAAGTAAACATGTGGGAAATGTTAGTTATCTAGTTTTTTGTGTGCCGTATCTCTGTGATTTAAGGGCATAAAAATTCAAAGTTGGAAAATTGCGAAATTTTCAAAATTTTTGCCAAATTTCCTTTTTTTTCACAAATAAACGCAAGTTATTTGAATGAAATTTTACCACTAACATGAAGTACAATATGTCACGAGAAAACAATGCCAGAATCACCGGGATCAATGGAAGCATTCCAGAGTTATGACCTCATAAAGGTACAGTGGTCAGAATTGTAAAAATTGGCCCGGTCATGAATGTGCAAACCTCCCTTGGGGGTGAAGGGGTTAATCTAAGAAATATTTATGTCAAATACTTGAAACCTTCACTTTACATAGTTGCATGCTATTCATAAAGTTTTTCATTAGTCTTAGTTTTAAATGTAGCAGAGGGAGTAATATTTTCTTACAATTGACCAATGCTTCATTGTGTACATAATTTTGTACCAGGCTGCAGCGTTTTTCTTCTCCAGATATTGCCAACCTAATACGACCTAACCTGAAAAAATGTATTTGCTTCCATACCTTTACTACATTACAATTCTATACGATCAACAAATGTAAAATAAAAACATAAGCTAATTTTCAATTTTATATATCATTTTTGTTTTTAGAACCATTAAATCTATATTAATTAGCTAATTTTGTTCAATTTAAAATTTTGTTGAACAGTGTATTTAGTGATATCAATGGAGGTGTGTTATTATCATTTTCAAAACAATTATATATTTATCTACCAAGGATACTGCAGATAGGTAAAAAATTATTAAGTAGTAAGGCTGCATTTACAGATTGGCTAAAATTTATCAAAAATTGTCATTTATGGCACATCTTCAGTACACTCACCTCCATCACACTATATTTAAAGGGAATCTGTCACCCTTTTTTTGAATTATCGGCATCGACATCAGGGGCTTATCTACAGCATTCTGTAATGAAAAAAGAGTCATATTATACTCACCGAGGGGGCGGTTCGGTCTGGCAGACCTCTCCCGACGCCTGTGCACTGCAGGACTCTGCTCTGCCCTCAACAGGGCAGAGCAGTGCACCTGCGCCGGAGCCATGACAGGAAGGGAAGAAGAGGACATCATCATAGGAAGATGGGAGGTACAGGACAGGACGGCAACACCCATCAGACCGGACGCCTGGGTAAGTATAATCTAACTCTTTTTTCTTATCTTTCAGGTTACATCGGGGGCTTATCTACAGTATTACAGAATGCTGTAGATAAGCCCCTGATGTCAATGCCGGCAGCTGATAGTCTAAAAAAAAGGGTGACAGATTCCCTTTAACAAACGCCTGTCTTCAAAGATAAATTTAAGCATTGTAGAACAACTTCCCAATGTTAGAGAAGTCCTTAAGACCAATAAGTCAAATATTGAAAATCAATGCATGATTGTGTTCAACTTGCCATTTTAATATGTTAATTAATCCATTTCTTATTGTTGATAAATAAGTGGGAAACCATTAAAAAGGTTGTCCGGTCTTAAGATACAAGTCTGCAGTAATTCTATATCACAAGCCTAAGGATCAAGATTCTCCAATGCAAGCACCAGGTGTGGGTGGTCATTCCCACTAGACTGTATCCAACCTCGCTCAGTACACTTGCATTAAGCAAGGCCACGCGTGTCTATTTGGTACTTAACCGCATGTATGCAAATCACATTGTTGCAGTCATATGCCCCCAGCTCCCAGACCAGACCTCCAGCACCAGAGAATCCTCACAGCGCACGATGAGAGAATTCACAAGTCTGCAGTCACATAGAGTGACTGCAGACTTGTAGCATAAAGGCAGATAAACCCTTTAATGTACAGCATGATGTGATTTGCAATTTTTTATGCATATCAAAAATGGCTGAAACATAAATCTATTTTTTCATGCCTTTTTATAAATGTTGATGAATCAGAATATTCAAGTTTTATATAGAAATGCATTCATAAATATTTAACTACACCTCTTTTCCCATATTATCCCATTTAATATAGGTAATAGAGATGAGTAAATATTTTAAAACTCAAATTTATTAGATTTACCAAATTTTCACAAAAAAAATAATTTTGCTGTGAATCAAAAGTACTGAAAAGTCTCTATTTACCCATAAAAGATGTATATGAGAAATTAAGATCTCTGAAGACTTTATCCAAATTCTTTCAAATTCTTTAAAACAAGCTCTACCTTAGTGATTTCAAAGGGACCTTAAAACATATGACGTAGATTGAACAAATGGTAACTGTTCTTCACAACTTTGATGTCACGCATCTGTACAGTTTGTTCAGTTTTATAGCTTCCTCTCGCTCTCTGTATTGCAAAATTGGGAACTATAATATACTCTCGCTATCCAGATTCACCACAAAACATGGGGGCTGTAATCTCTCCCTTTGGTTTCATGCAAACTATTATAGCCCCTCCTGTTTGCATGTCCTATATCATGTGATGTGATGTGATAGACGTAAGGGAATGCTCACTGATGCAATTTTTTGTAATGTGTAACCTGTTAGCTGAAATTTTAGATTTGTAAGAATCAAGTCACAAATTGTTCAGATTCGCCTGGTTCCCTGATTCTTAAATATTCAACAATTCATTAATTTTTAATGGGTATTTACAATGCAATTGCAAATTATGTAAACAATAAATAAATTAGGGATGGAAAGTTCCTACAAGGAAATATTGCAAGTTGTGTAAAATTTGCAGCAAAATGCAAAGTTAAGTTAAATCCAAGGTGCTAAAGCTGTGTACCTGAAACTAAACCAGCATAGTATTCATATTATAAAAACTGGTTTGTCAACATTTCCTAATAAAATACAATTTTCGTTATTAAAAAAATTAAAATTACTTTCAAATATGCAAAAATAAGTCTGCTAGATCGGGTGGAAGAATTTTTATATTACTCTTGAATAAATAACATTGTATTTTGTTGAGCAATAAGTTGATCGTGAAATCAAGGCAACAGGTTTTTTCTAGTGATGGGTTACAGTCTACAAATTATGTGAAGCTATAAGCTGTTTGATTGTTCAGCAGTTTATAGAGTTTTTGATGTAGATTTTTTATGCTAAAATTCAACACAAAAGGAATATTATAAAACACATTTTTTGTTTTTGTGCTTTTTTTGTGTATTTTTGTATTGCATGTTTTAGTTCCTTTTTCTATTGATTGCATTATTAAATCTGGAGCTTTTTTAAGCCTAAAAAATTAACCTTATTGATGTATTTCTGAAAAAGTGGAAATAACCTGCAACATATGCACTATGGCCACCATGTTTTCTCATTGAAATAAAAAGGGAACTTATTCAAATAGTATTTGAAGTGGTTTTTAGTAAAGATTTTGGGACCTAATCTGAGTAAACATATGTATATTATCTGAAAATACTGCTGTAGCATGTGAGAAGAGTTTTGACCAACCTGCATGCCCAGCATGTGAACACAACCTTATTTAGCTGCTGATCAGTCCTTCAATACAAACCCTTAAGATACTGTAACACTTAGCGATGTACCAGTGATCCCGACCAGCGATATGACGGCCTCAGTAGTAAAAAGTTGGTCACACTCGTCAAACACTATGTTTGACGAGTGTGACCAACCTGTCAATCAGTTCTCCAAGCGATGCTACAGCTAAATGCGCTTGCAAAATGCTAGTTTTTCCGCGGGAAAATCACGGGAATTTAAAATGCGATTTTCCCGCGAATGGAATTCCGGAATTCTCGCGGTAATTTCCGCGAGAGTTCCGGTACGTGTGCACTTAGCCTTAGACTATGTTCCCGCAATAAGTTTTGGTGACTTTTTGATGTTGCAGACTTTCTGCACCATTTATGCACCTCTTTTTATAAAGTAGGCTACTTATGTTTTTTCACTTGTTTTAACAGGTGTTTTTATTGTGCTTTTGAAATGTCATGTTGTAAAACAAAGCTGCCTTGTTTTTGACATTTACTGCTATTTGGCCTTTAAAGAACTTTTTTAATACAGCAATCCGCATATTACATGAGTTTTTAATGCAATGCCGTAGAAGAAATGTACGAATTACGCATATGTGCTTTTATCAGCGGAATTTCTGCATCTAATGCATTCTATGGATATGATCTGCATATAAAACTCTGCATGCTCTCCAGAGAAATTGACATATTGCATATTTTAAATACGCGCCATATGTCAGTAAATACGCCTCATCAAAAACTCGCAAAAACCTTGTGGGCACACAGCCTTACAAGTTGACTTTTCAGAAAAGCTGCAATGGGTAGCCCCTAGTAGAAAATTATTTTTTAAAAAAGAAAGATCCTATGTTACTACCCCAATCTCAGAGTTCAAGTCTCAATTTGACTAATTATTTTTGCTTTAGATTGGAAAATCAAACAACATATATTTAATACTGCTGATTTATGTCTTTTCTACCATATTTTTAGTGGCTAGTACTGTTGATTTGCAGCGCTGGGATCCTGGGTTCAAATACCACCAAGGACAACATCTGCAAGGAGTTTGTGTATTCACCCCGTGTTTGCATTTTTTTCTTCCAGGTTCTCCAGTTTCCTCCCACATTCCAACATAATTCTTTCATAGAACATGTGTTCAGATATTTATTAATAATAATAATGGAAAATTTATGCTTAATTCAGAATACATATTTTAACTTGACAAATTACAAATTAACAATCAGTTTTACATATTGTGGAAAAAAAATTCAGAAAATGATTTACAATTGTAAGATTGCATTTAGTAATGTCTGATCATGAAGGTCGTTCTCTTATTGTTGAAATGATTTTGCTGCAAACCCGACTAATACAATAGTAATGAGAATCAAAATAACCCTTACCTAGGCATGTGAGCATACATTATATACTTTTTCTTGCCACATGCATAATTTTTAAATGTTTAATCCTCATGAAGATTAATTAACCGCTCACCGTACTTGTGTAGCTTTTCAACAAAGCTGCACTTTATAAGACAATGCAAAACTACGCTGATTGTTCAGTGATCACAATAGGCAAAGATAACTTCAAAAAAGAAGAAAGACTACAAAAACAGCATCAGAAAAGTAACACAAGGACAGCTGAAAGAAATTGTTCTAAGGAAAATGTGTCTAGGTGATGTTTAAAAGCTAGTCATTATTGGTTGAAACACAATATATTCTTTTTCAGGTGTCTTTGTTGTTGAAATCTAGAATTCAATCTTTTTCCAACCCATTCATATTTCAAATTGTTACATTTTTTCGCTTTTGATGCAATTTGCATAAGGTTTTTCTAAGTGTAGCAAGATATATGAAAAATGCACTTTCTGCTTATAAAGAATCAATTAACATTTTTTCTTTAACCGCAGGGCACATGGAAAATGGTTCCCAAAAGATAGTCTGCAAGCTGGAAAATTTACTGTGCAAACAAAAGATTGCCCTAGCCAAATACTTGCAAGAAAATCCCTCGTAGCAATTGTAGTTCTTATTCGTTTAGAATGCTTGAAGGAGCAATCTAGATTCCAGAATTAAATTTGTCATTGAAAAACAAAATCTATTTTCTGGAAGCTTGACACACTTCATTTATTAACTTGGATATATTAATTTAAAAAAATCCAAAATTGTTATGAATGATACCAAGAAGACACAAACTTCACCCTAAGATGCAGTAAAATTATGAGATTTTAAAGGGAACCTGCCACTAGGTTCGGCCAATACGAGTTACGGCTATCACCTTTTAGGGCTTATCAACAGCATTCTATAATGCTGTAGATAAACCCCCAACCTGACATGTAAGAGCAAAAAAATAACTTTTATTATACTAATCTACGGAGCGGTATGGTCCGAGGGGTGTCGCAGGTCTTGGTTTAGTACCTCCCATCTTCTTGTGATGCTGTCTTCCTGCTTGTTTCATGTGGATGATGCATCCTTGCATCATCTACACAGGCATAGCGCTTCTTTGCAGGTGTACTTATCTGCCTTGTTGAGGGCAGAGCAAAGTACTGCAGTGCGCAGGTGCCTGGAAAGGTCAGAGAGTCTCAGCGTCTGTGCACTGCAGGAATTTGCTCTACCCTCAGGGCAGATAAATATGCCTGTGCAGGAACAGGATGCCAGGGAGGCATGAAGCAAGCAGGAGGGTAGCATCACAAGAAGATGAGACCTGCCGGTCCAAAACCAGGGCGGATCGGGGGTTTACCTACAGCATTATAGAATGCTGTAGATAAGCTCTGAAAGGAGGTGGCCATAGCTCATATCAGCCAAACCTGGTGACAGGTTCACTTTAAGTAGGAAAAACATGTTACCCCCCAAAAAATACTTACGTTAAATAATTGTTAGAAATGCTGTTTTGAATAATGTGTTTTCACAAATCTAAACCCATGGTTTATAAAAGTAAGCGAAAAATGAGTGTAAATTATAACAAATCCCTGATAAAACATTATAATAATAATACAACTCTATTCTCTATAGCTAAAGTGCTATTTTCTATAGCTAATCACCGACAATATCAAAGATTGTCACAATTTACAGTCACGGTGCAAATTTTATCATAAACTAGCTGAAGAGCCCGGCGCTGCCTGGGCATAGTAACTAACTGTGGTTAGTTATAGAAAATTATAATTATCCTCCATCCCATAGTCCCGTGCCCATATACCCATCATACATATCCATGATCCCATAGGCCCGTGCCCATATACCCATCATACATATCCTCCATCCCATAGTCGAGTGCCCATATACCCATCACACATCCTCCATCCCACAGTCCCATGCCCATATACCCATCATACATATTCTCCATCCCATAGTCCCGTGCCCATATACCCATCATACATATTCTCCATCCCATAGTCCAATGCCCATATACCCATCATACTTATTCGCCATCCCATAGTCGAGTGCCCATATACCCATCACACTTCCTTCATCTCATAGTCCCATGCCCATATACCCATCATACATATCCTTCATCCCATAGTCCCGTGCCCATATACCCATCATACATATCCGCCATCTCATAGTCCCGTGCCCATATACCCGTCATACGTATCCTCCATCCTATAGTCCCGTGCCCATATACCCATCACACATTCTCCATCCCATAGTCCCGTGCCCATGTACATATCCGCCATCCTATAGTCCCGTGCCCATATACCCATCACACATCCTCCATCCCATAGTCCCGTGCCCTTATACATATCCGCCATCCCATAGTCCCGTGCCCATATACCCGTCATACATATCCTCCATCCCATAGTCCAGTGCCCATATACCCATCACACATCCTCCATCCCATAGTCCCGTTCCCATATACCCATCATACATATCCTCTATCCCATAGCCCGGTGCCCATATACCCATCATACATATCCTCCATCCCATAGTCCGGTGCCCATATACTCATCACACATCCTCCATTCCATAGTCAACCATTATGACATCACAATGAGCGGCGGCAGGGCTTGCAACCTTTGATGACATCAGCGTCACCATGGCAACCATTGTGACATCCTAATGAGGGGCGGGGCTTGGTACGCACACACTGCTTTCCCAGTATGCAAATAGGGGCATTGTGACATCACAATGAGGGGCGGGGCTTGATACACACACACTTTTTCCCCCAGTATGTAGATAGGGGCAAAATTGTTTGGTGAATTGGAACGCGCAGGGTTAAAATTTTGCCTCACAACATAGCTTAGGACGCTCTCGGGGTTCAGATGTGTGACTGTGCCAAATTTTGTGGCTGTAGCTGCGACGGTGCGGATGCCTATCCCGGACATACACTCATACACACACACACATACATACACACTTTGAGCTTTATATATTAGATGTAGATGCACACTCGAAGTTCTGTGCAAGTTGGATAGCAGACATATTTAAATAAGTGAAATACATAACAGAAACACTTAGATAAGTGTAGCTCTCCTTTGACCCCCGAATACAGGCTCAATCGACAACCTACAGCCCATAAATCCATGTCAACATGTCAAGTCCTTTGCTCTTTTGCTCCTTTGTTTTATTAATCCAAAATGGGTTTCCTCCAAAAGATCAAAACTTCTGACATATCTAAATGTACAGTTATATTTAAAAAAAAATTTGTAATAATTTATTGTAATTGTACATCCATCGGTGCATGATTAGAATGAATTAAACCTGGATATCATTGCTGATAATCTAACTAAGGAATAACAACAATTGCTGGAGCGCCATTATTGCTTTATGGTCATCAAACACAGTGCCACCATTTGAGCTGCCTAGTGCCAGAAAATTGAGCCTAATACTTAGCCATAAGTAGAGATGTTCAAATCTGCCAAAATATTAATTCATCAAATCTTTCAGATTTTACTGGGGAAATTGATTTGCACAAATTTAATCTCAGTTAACTGAATGTCAATTATTATGCTATGCAGTGTATTCTCACTTCAGAGCATAATACATGTAAAATATAGAAAAAAAAGAACATAAAACTCACTTCACCACTCACGCATTTGGTTGTCCCTGCTGCTCATTGCCTGCTGTTAAGTCCTCATTTGGTGACTCTTCTTACCACTGCTGGATGTTTTAACCTTAGGCCTCTTTACTCTAGGCTGGAACTTCACAACACCACGAACTTACAACGCATATGAGCAAGCAAATCGCGGTATAGCGGCATACATCAAAATGTCACCTCAGGACCTTATGACATACACACACAAGAGCGTCCTTGGCCTGGTTGTGGCTGGAAGACTTGTCCTAGCATGTAGAGGCCTAGGGTTTCAGTGTTTGATGGTGGTAAGAAGAGGTGATAAGGACCCAATGGATGACAGCGAGCAGTAGTGGAAGGTGGAGTGGTTGATTGGTGAGGAACTTTTTTCTCAAACATTTTGCTTAGTTCTCTATGATTTAGGAAAATAGCACCCCACTGGCCATAAATATGCTGAATTCAAGTGGGTTTAATTATTAAAAAAAATCCATATTCTGTCGAATATGGATTTTTTTTAAACAACTGTCTAGTACAATTAAATTCTACTCAAATAATTTTCCCTATCTCTAGAGATTAAGTCTAAGCTATGTTGAATATAGCATGAAAAAACAGTTTTCTATTTTGCTTATAAGTTGGGGTCCTGAGGTTCGGATCCTAGCTAATTACAAAGTTATGGTCTAGTGTGATATAGTCTCCTGAAAGAGTCTATTTCAATGCATTAGGTAGCAGCACAAATCCTGACATGTAATCTGGACATCCCTTAAGAAAAGTCATAATTCCTTTTCATGAAATCTACCAATAGAAAATCCAATATTGAGCGTCATCCTTTTGAATGTCTAATGACTTTATAAGTAACTTGACATTTCTCAGTATACAGTAATAAAGTACCATAAAGTTCTTCCTAGGAGGGAAGGAAAGCAGAGAAAAAAAATCTAACTTCATCTATTGATTTTCTTTCTCCTAGTCCCGGAGAGAAGTCACCAGAGATCGTCTGCCGGTGTCAAGCAAGTTACAGCGACACTGACAGATCAAGACAAAAATGATGGGATCGCTGACATCAATCTAATGTCTGAAGACAAGAAAGGGTCTAAAAGAATTTATTAAGGCTAACCATTTTTCTAATCCACCACTTCAATGGACCTCAAAAAGAATGAATATTCTATTAATGATCCTATAATGAACTATTTTTTGTTTAACTTTGCTGGATTAATTATAAGTGTTCACCCTCAGCTTTTGCTTCTTTTTTTTACCACTTCCATGAAGAGTCCAGTAATAAACTATAGTTCGTAGCTATTTAATTATAACACGTAATTATCCCAGAAGTCATTAGAGGCATTATCTCATTTGACTAAAACCATTCTTTTAGTAATATAACACACAGTGCGTTCAGAAGATTAAAAAAAATGCAGGAAGTTTTCATCTATTCATTGTAGAACACATCTTTGCATATTTGTGTATTTGTGACATGAGGTTAAATCTAATTAAGAAAGCAATGATTTAATGAAAAAAAAGCCTGAACAATAACTGAATACAGCATTACTTTTCAACACAGTAGAAGATTAGTTCAGCTCACCCTTCATATGCCAATATATCTTCATAGCGCGGACCACGTCCCTGTCAGATGGTAAATGATGCAGAAGAATAAAATCCAAAACTTTATTCAAAATCCATAGACAAAAATTAAAACGCACCTGCACCTTCTTTTTTTATCTGTTCTAGAGGCTTTCCAGATTTTTTGTTGTTTTTTTTACATTCTCCATTTGTGACTTCAGAGTTACTTGTGTACTTTAAGCATCATAATGTCTCTATGGCAGGGTTCGCAGCTTCACAAGTAAAAAACTTTAGTAGAATGTACCAATTCGCCTCTCCCGTATATTTTCTCTTAAAATCACATATCACAAAATGTCTAGCAAGAGATTAATAACTTTTTAAAAAGCACAACTTTGTGCTGTTATGTCACAAGATGTATAAATTATATTTTTGTGCAAAACCAAAGAAAAGACAATGTGTGCATATACCCTAATGAAAATAAATAAGTAAAAAAAAGCAAGTGCATTAAATAATTAATATAGGGTATTTAGTAAACACTGATTTTTGATAAAAAAAAAAGCATAAAGCTGTTCCACCGTGACAAGGTATACCCAATTGGGACAGTAACTAAACTCTCTAATGTTAAAACCTACCTAGTGTGAACAGTGACAGAGAATCACCAGCGTTTTATCCGCATACATCCGCATGCGTTATGCTTACCTATCTTTAACATGGTGTACACAGGGGCATGTGTTCGCCTGCGTTCGCCTGCATTTGCGTATCGTTGCGTCATTTCGCAGTGTGCGGTGGGGCGCGGTGAACGCATCATGTTGCATTTTTTGCAGCGTCAAATATCTGCTGTCATCCGAATGCTGATGACTGTGGATGGAAGTGCGTAAAAAAATGCTTTACTGTCTACTAGAAAGCAAGGGTAAGCAACGACATGTGTACGCTTTGTGTTTGCGTACGCAAGCGTACGCCGTTGGGTGTGGCTTGTGTCCAGGAAATTCCAGTGGAAAAAGCATTGCCTATTGATCACAACCGCAAACGCATTAGCATGCGTTTGCATGCATTTTTGTATGTGTTTGCGGTTGCAGACGATACGCTGTCACACAAAGACGCAAATGTGAAACTAGCCTAATTTGGCTCATAAATTTAAAAAAAAGAATGTTACACAAATTCAGATTTTTGGGGATTCTCTGATACACAAAGCGATGGTTTAATTATAACAATGTAAGAAGATAATAAAAATCTTATACCCACATCTCCCTCTTCGCCCTTGTACATTTCCCATACTTCCCATATTTATCTCCAGATAGTCATTCCCTAATTGAATATTCTGTAGTCAATTTTCATTACAGGACTTTGGCCACTTCCAGCTGTGTTTCCCATTCATTAGAACTCACTCCATCACATGAGGTATGACTCACATCAATGCTTCACATCAGGAGTACAGGATTCCACTGACTAGTTTTCCAAGTAAAGTAGATTGAAGCAGTTGTGTCCTGACTGATATTGCCTTATTAGCCTCCACAAAATTTACAGAAGCCATGACACATTAGGGATTAATATATCTTGTACAATCTTGTACAAAGGTGGCCAATACCTATGCCACTGGAGGTCACCGATTCTCCAAGATGCACAGGTTATATAGCAGAGTCATTTTCCATCTCAAGAGTTACTGAGTAAGGCCCCCATCACACATAGCGATGCACCAGCAATCCCGACAATGATATGACCTTGTCAGGATCGCTGGTGTGTGGCTACATGATCGCTGGTGAGCTGCCAAACAGGCAGATCTCAGCAGAGATCAGGACCAGCGACGACGCGGGTAATAAGCGCATACGTTGCTTAATTACACGCTGTGTACCTTAGATACCAGCACGCTGGTGCAGGGAGCTGGTAACCAAGATAAACAGCGGGTTTCTAAGTGCCGCACGGCGCTTAGAAACCAGCTGTTTACCTTGGTTACCAGCTCCCTGCACCAGCACGCTGGTGTCTAAGGTACACAGCGGGTAACTAAGTGACGCACACACTTAGTAACCCACGGTATACCTTGGACACCAGCTCCAGCTCGCTGATCGCTGGTCTACCGCCAGCCACACGCAGCGATGCGTGCTGGCCAGCGGGAGACCAATGATCAAAAAATGTCCAGGGCTTTCAAGCACGATCAACGATAGCCTGCGGGGGGGCGGTCGCTGATAGGTGTCACACATAGCAAAATCACTGGTGAGATCACTGTTGCATCGCAAAACTTGTGACTCAGCAGCGATCTCGCTAGCGATCTCGCTGTGTGTGACGAGGGCTTGAGTCTCTCTCTCGTGTAGAGTGTAAGCTCTCATGGTCAACAGGGTTTTCTCTTTTTTCTCCTGTAGAATGTAAGATCTTATGTTAAATAGGATCCTGTCTGTCACTCTCTCTCTCTGTCACACCAGTAAAGTGTAAGCTTTTATGGTGAACAAAGTTCTCTCACTCTCCCTCTCTCTCCCTCACATGTATACTCTGAGCAGCTACAATCTCCACAATATTGAGATATATGTGCTAATTTATTCACATCAAATGAAACTTTCAGGAAAAATGTGCCAAAGTCGGAAAATTTGAGTTTTAAAAGATCTACTCATATCGCATATAAATGACTATATAGAACTTATTACCATCAGAATAGTTACATACTGTATTCCTATATTTACTACCACATAGTATTATAACATGCACTTATTTTATAAGCTCCAATGAAGCATGCCAATGTTGCACAGGCTCCTTAATTTGCTTTACCTTTAAACATATCTTTAACTGAAATGCTGCTGTGGTGAGCGCTCCAGATACATTGTAATTAATGAATGCATTGATTATTTTAATAATTGATGAATGAATCTATACTAAAGGAATAAATCTACGCATCCTCCAGCTGGAAGTTCCAATCTGAATACAATCCAAGCATCTAATTACCCATCTACACTATGGAATAAGTAATCTTAAACACCTCACTTGTTGATAAATTATATTTATATTGATTAAGATCCTGATGTGTCTTGGTTTCCCGGAATAGTTTGACCTTTCTGACCTAAAATGCTTTAACTATGTGATGGAATGGATAACGAACATAAACATGATTTTTAAAGCAAGTATAATGTGAAATTATTTTACTTTGGTATTGTCATAGCTTGGTTTGGGGATTCGATCCAGTGGCTAGTTGCTGCATGTGTAAATTCCAGTTGTTTTCTAGCAGTGAGTCTGTTAGATTTCCCTCCCAGCACCTTTTCCTTTTGTGACTGTAAGGTTTTTGGGAGGTTACACTTGTTCCTTTTATTTTTGGCTCACCTTAACTTTCCCTCTCTACGCTCTCTGAATGTGTTTTAGTTTCTCACCTTAAGTTTTCACATCTTACTTCACATTTTCTTTCATCCTTGCTGGCAGTGTGTTGGGGCCTCTCCTCTGGTTACTCAGATGGTGCAGCTAGGACCTTTCTAGTCTGTACAGGGACCAGTTGGGTGGAGGAGAAACATGAGTGTGTACATGTTCATAACAGTTATTTAAAGATAATTTAATGATATATAGAAAAATGTAAAACTGTGGACATGGAGAAGGATGTTATCAGTACCATGGATGGCACGAAGAACAGAAAAATCATTTTTGCAAGATGTCAAGCCAGGCATTTCACTAGAAGCAAAGATCACCAAGCTATGACTTGTCTACTTTAGACACATCATACATTGAGAGCAATCACTAGAGAAGGACATGATGGTCAGAGAAATAGAACAAGGTGAAGAGGAAGACCAATAAACCAACTGCTTGATACTATAAAGATAATGGCAGAGAAGACCCTGGTGGACCTATCCAGGCTTGCATAAGATTGATCGTCCTACAGATTGTTCATCCAT
Organism: Dendrobates tinctorius; assembly: GCF_039654945.1. NCBI lineage: Eukaryota > Metazoa > Chordata > Amphibia > Anura > Dendrobatidae > Dendrobates > Dendrobates tinctorius. The sequence goes on along the minus strand of NW_027361707.1, from coordinate 61,883,131 downwards.
TGAGTCACAATATCTTGAGAATAAGCCACAAGTCATTAAATAATAAAAAAAAATTGTATACACAGAAGTTTCATAATAGTGTTGATGATATGTCAAGGATCATGTGATACACAATTTGACACCACACAATGTAGAAATGGTGTTTTATATAATTTACTACCTATGACACCTGGGAACGTCACAGGTTGCCTCCCCCTCTTTCTTTCAGGCTTTGGTGCTGAGCCTGCACCTTTTCCAGCCCATGACAGCTGATCTAATTAGCTGTCATGTGCCCCTAACAGCCATGGGTGGAATCGGGATCCACACACAGCTGTTAACAGGGGTATTTAAAACTGGATGCACAAGCAATTGGATAATTGCAGCTTCAAATCTCCTAAGGAGACTATTGAAGGAAGCGAAGAATAAAAAAAATAAAAAAAAATATTTAAACATATAGCCCATTAACTGAATAGCCAATTATTGAGCTTAGAGTTTTTGTGGTATGCATGACTGCTGAGCCCAATGCAGTCAATGCAGTGATTATTTGCTGTAGATTTGACATCACTGCTTGTGAATTTTTGTATTCATTTATTTTAATATATAGGAATTGAAAATTAAAATAAAATGAGCACTGCCAGCCAGACGATTCACTAATAATAGTGTTTTACATGTTACATAGTTATTAAGGTTGAAGGGAGACTTCAAGTTCATCTAGTTCAACCCATATCCTGTCCTAACCTGCCCTAACATGTTGATCCAGAGGAAGGCAAAAAAAACCCATGTGGCAAACAGTAAACTTCACATTGGGGAAAAAAATTCCTTCCCGACTCCAAATACGGCAATCAAACTAGCTCCCTGGATCAACGCAATATTAAGGAAACTAGTGTATATACCCTGTAATATTATACTTTTCAAGAAAGGCATCCAGTCCCTTCTTAAATTTTAGTAGGGAATCACTCATTACAACATCATATGGCAGAGAGTTCCATTGTCTCACTGCTCTTACAGTAAAGAATCCGCGTCTGTGAGTATGCTTAAACCTTCTTTCCTCCAGACGTAGATGATGCCCCCTTGTCCCCGTCACAGGTCTAAGAGTAAAAAGATCATTAGAAAGGCCTTTGTATTGTCCCCACATATATTTATACATTGTAATAAGATCACCCCTAAGCCTTCGATTTTCCAAACTAAATAACCCCAAGTGTAATAACCTGTCTTGGTATTGCAGACCCCCTAGTCACTCTTCTCTGCACTCGCTGCAGTTCAGCTATGTCTTTCTTATACACCGGAGACCAGAACTGTACACAGTATTCTAAGTGTGGTCGCACTAGTGACTTATATAGAGGTAAAATTATGTTCTCCTCATGAGCATCTATGCCGCTTTTAATGCATCCCATTATTTTATTTGCCTTTGCAGCAGCTGCCTGACACTGGCCACTAAATGTGAGTTTGTCGTCCACCCATACACCCAGGTCCTTTTCAGTGACAGTTTTGCCTAGTGTTTTACAATTAAGCGCATAATTATACATCTTATTCGTTCTACCCAAGTGCATGACCTTACATTTATCCCCATTAAAGCTCATTTGCCATTTATCAGCCCAAGCTTCTAGATTGCATAAATCCTCCTGTAATTCTTGAAGAATTGCATACTGTTACATAATGCACCTAATTCATATCTTAAAGCACCACACCAGAGTTTCTTTCTTTACTTTACCGCTGTGGTGGTGCTTCAATTCTAAATGCCATGTCTTATTCTCATCTTTTGGCATCTTAACTTGTTATCACAACTGCTTCCATCTGTCATCAGCAGTTTGCGACCTTTCGACTGCTCTAGTGTTTCATGGAGCAAGCTGGAGTTCACAATTCAATTCAAGTATAATATAACCTCATTCTGGTTCTCATAGACTTGCATTGAGAGCTTGTGACGTAGTTCCTGATTTACTGCCACCAGGCAGAAGCTGTGGTCACAAGATGGCACTTCAGAACAGGAGTGGCTCTGAAAAAGGTGAAGACATTGAAGAGTGAATATAAGACCAGGGACTGAGACCTTGGATTTAAAGGACCATGCCAATGCTAAAAAAAATCAAAACGCTGGAGTGGTGATTTAGTACATTTGGGGCTTCTTTCAACTATCGTGTGCCTTTGATATACATTTTCATCCAGGCAGGTATTTCTGATACATTTTATATCTCTTTAGTGGTGCAAATCATCATGAATTATTATGCTGTGCTTGGTCACAACCCAATTCAACTTTTCCAAAAGTTGGCACAGCTGACCGAGTATGTCATAAAAATGAAAAACCAGATCAATATTGTAGGGTCTTAATATGAGAAAAACCAAAAGCATAACAACCCCTTTAATACAAGTAAAACAATACACTTATCTTAAGGAGAAAGTGCCGATCCCATTTACTTTTTTTTATCCCAGACTGCATCTTCTGGATTAACCCATTCCTGACCCTCCTTATACCCATTTTAGTATAAATTGGTATATTTTTTAATTTATTTATTTTTAATTTTTTAGTATACCACTAAAATTTATTTTTTAAAGGAGTTCTTTTCCATTTGGTTCAAAAAACCTATGACATTCCAAAATGTTTAAAACAAAATTTTTTGCAAAAAAACCTTAATGAATCAGACCCTGTGTCTCCCAGAAATTGTACCTTAAAACATATATCATGAAGTCTAAAAAACCTATATATACCATAATTCAAGGTTTTGGGAAAAATATTCTGAAAAAAGTATTACAAAATTATAACTTTATTAGTTAAGCATAAGATATTATTTTTTTTTACTTTTCTAGCTCTTTAGTTACACAGATTACCTTTAGACAAAATTGATTTTTATTCTCCAAAATGTTTAATATTGTAAGAATTTGTGAAATCAGTACATAAGCACCCATAGCAAAATGTACTTTTTCTGCCTTGAACTGTCTTTCTGGACAAGTCAAAAGCAAATTTTATTTTCTGTACTAAATTTGTTTCATCTTTTTTTAATGCATTATTTCCGCTTTCTTATTCTGTAATAAGTACGTTTCCAAGTCTACTAAGACATTAATTTTCAAGTAGGAACTGACAAAAAAAAGTCAAGAATTTGAAATAGACATCAAAGATTAGCCAGGACATTTTAGTGGAGCAGCTCCTGTTATTTTTTCTATATTAGAGAATAAATGGCTTGTTGTGATCAATCAGAAGCCGTGTTCCACAGATAGAAGGTGGCTAACCTCCCACAAGATACACACCAAACCATTAAATTGTCATCTGCAGTTTAACGTCAAGTTCAGACTTAAAAGGGGAACTACATTTGAAAGCATATTTTTAACATAACACAAAATCAATCAGGAAAATTCTCTTTGATTTTAAAGTTCCATTGAATAATAATTGACCTTGACATTCTTCCCACACCTTGGTCTTCTGCTATAGCATAATTCTTTTCCTGGTAAAACATCTGCTGGGAGAGTTCTCAATCAATGGAAACCGAATGAATTCTGATCGTTTTTCTCACCGCTCTGCCTATAAGAATTTTAATACATTTTACAGTAAAACTTTTCAAGGTGGATGATTTTTAATTTAATGCCATTACACTCAAGAAGGAGCTGCTAGGGTTCTCCATTTAAATTTAATATACTTAGTTAAAATTGGAAATATTCCCTGTATTACCCTGATATTATCTATTGTGTTTAATGTGAAGTAATTATTACTTTTACGGTGTGCTTTGTAGAAACAGATGCGCACCAACACACATGAGCAGTTTTTTCTAATATTTTCCTAGATATTTTAGAGGATTTTGTCGCAGTTATTCACAATGATACCGATAATCATGCTCTTTATACAGATTATTGTAATTATCTTATTGAAAAAAAAACAAACAAGCAAATGAACATCAAGGATTGTACTTGAGTCTGTTTGTCATGAATCAAAACTGATGCATGGTTTAGAATTACTCAAAATTGTGAACGCTCATGACTTATAGTATATAGTTTCATTTCATATACCCCTTAACAACCTATGATGTATATCCGTCATAGGTTGCCTCCCTTTCTTTGGAGTGGGCTCTGGCACAGAGACCGCACCTTTTCCTGCACATGACAGCCCATCTGACAGCCGCGGGTGGATTGCTGTTATCTAGTTAAATGCCGCTGTCAAACTATGACAGCAGCATTTAACAAGTGTAAACTGAATGCGCATCTTAGCTCCGCCCATCGGCACCGCTGTCACACGATTAGGGGTGTGCAATGGGTTGGTATGACAACTTAGGGTTGGAAGGAGACTCCTGTGGTTGTCATTGATAAGCTGCCATGAGCAGCACCTGGTGGTCATAGTAGGTGAGCATTTTTGTTACACATAGCAGGGCTGTTTACCTGCTATGTGTAACACCAGCGACCAAAAGATGGCAGCTTTTAGTCTGCCATGGAGACTATTGAAGCAAATAAAAATTTTAAAAAAGTTTTTAAAAATATATCAAAGAAATGAAAAAAATATAAATGTTCAAATCACCTCCATTTTGCCCCCCAAAACAATGAAACAAGAGTAAAAAAAGAAGAATAATTTTTTTCTGGTCGCTGCAGCATTGCAATAAAATGCAATAATGGGCAATCAAAACATCACATAGATGCCAAATTAATATCAATAAAAATGACTGCTTGGCGAGCAAAAAATAAGCACTCACCAAAACTCAGATCCCAAAAATTGGGTCTCGAAAAATAGATTTTTTTTAACTTTCAATTTTTTAAAAAGTAAATAAAATGAACCTATACATGCTTTTTTTGTTGCACTTTTTTCACCTGTTACTCACACTTAGATTTTTTTCCCCATTTTTCAGTACACAATATGGTAAATGCAATGGTGTCATTCAAAAGTAAAACTCATCCCACAAAAAACAATCCTTCACACGGTCATATTGATGGAAAAATAAAAAAAAGTTATGGCTCTGGGAAGAAAGCAATAAACAGAAACAATAAAACGGAATGGCCCCTAGTCATTTGAGCAACATCAAAAGAAGAATCTGACATTTTGGAGAGTATATGTAGAATAGTGATTTTATTAATGGTGCTATCCAAAATTCAATAAATATTTTGGTCTATACAATTCAGACTTCATCAGACAGATTACTTTATAGTCTATGTGAAAAAAATATAAAGCTTTATGCTAAGGAATGGGTATGTTCCTCAGCGCCAATCACCTTGGTAGCATACCCATTAATACACAAAGCACTTTATTTTTTTTCCACGTACACAATAAAGCAATCTAAGTTTGAAGCTTTACTATATTTTGGATTTCACTATAATTAAAATGATTATTCTACACATACTCTCTGGACTGCCAGATTACTCTTTTGATATTGGATTTATTGAGTAGCGTTCTGAGTGCCAGGTTATTACACAAAGAGATGTGTATCCTGCCTGAGTGTCATTTGAGCAACATTAGCATCAACCAATAGGACAAGCAAATATAAGAAACTCTGTAATAAGTTGTATCAGAAAATATGGCTCTGTCTTTAATTATGAGCATCTTCTTCTCTCCCTCCTTCAATTTATTCTGAAAAACAACTAAAATCCATCTTGCTCAAGAAAAATGGACTGTCAGTTCACCAATGACACAAATTAGAGCTGCTCATGGAGACGAAAGTGATAAAGAGAAGTGAGCAGAATGAGAAAGAAAAGAAGAGAGACACACAGAGGCCATGCTGCTGCTTTTTAGTTCGTGTTTTATCTTTTCCAGAGCCGGATTCACAGCTATATTGCTTATTACTACTGTATAATATCCTCCATGCTGCTGCTTATGAACATGTGCTATATAAAGAAAGGAGAACAGTATTCCTTCATGTCATAATTTCAACCACTTTCACTCACTTACTCATGGAAAACTTTAACTGTTGAATATTGCGTGTAATAAGTCATATAATGTCCAGTAATAGTGTATTCCACCTACGCATATATGGCAGAATATTTTATATTGTGTAAGTGCCAAGTGGTCATTCATAAGATTTTAGTGACAGAAAGGATCATACATGTTGTATTTACCATCCTCTGTCCTTCGTTCTCAATAAAAGTAAACCTCTTCCAAAGTTGACCATAAATTTTCCCTATCTGGACCTTACAGAAAATTCAGACATAGTAATAAAGAAACTATGTTATAGAAAAAAACTTCAATGTTGTTGAATGCTCTAATATTGAATCATTGTGACTGCTGCATTTTCTTTCAGAAAGCAGAAAAAAACACAGTATGGAACATTTTTGGCTTAAAGCAAATGAATTCTGTAATGCTCATTTTTGTTGTGATGTTGAGACCCTTCTCACCAATCGTAGTCTCACGACTGCTTAATATATTTACCGGCCCACTCTTCAGTATATAACATTTCTCAGAAGGTATCTGTTATGACTGCAAAATTGGTTTATGCTAATCAAGTATTCCTACCAGTGGGCATTAGTGATGCCAGATATTGATTCCACTGCTCTATTTTCATTCAAGATACATTTCCCAACAAAAGCAAAGAACACAACAGTATTCATCTATACAATACACTTATGGAAACAACTATTGCATTCTCTATACGCATATATTGAGAGCAAATATCTGTGTAGGATGCAATGGTTTGAGTTCTAGTGTGACCGTAAATGTTCCCTCAAATGCCTTTCTTGTGACATAGCTTATTAAAAGCCCATTCTCTCATATTACCGTAAGCGTAGCCTGTCTGGTGCCTGTATTATAACACTGAACATACTGTAAGACATGGTTCATTTATGACCTTATTGAAATTCTTGTGTTTTAACGGAGGAATGATTTGCACCTGGTCCTGAAAGACACATAATTAAGAAGTGGTTTGAAATTAAGAACATCTGCCATGCAAGCTCTTATTTTAGATACTTCTCTAATACAAGAGCAGTCATGCCTTCATAATTCTGATGCAGGGTTAGAAAATAGGGAAAAATAAATACACGACAAAAATGTTCAGTGAAATGTTCTTCAACTTCACAACTGCTTTGTCCGTGACCCCCAGATGGACAATTCACGTCCTGTATTGCAGGGTTGAAATTATTTCATAGGAGTAGCTTAATGCCCAGAATATGCTCATTGGTGCAAATTATGGTTAATTATTCTTCATGCAATATGTAGACTTATTTCATAAAAGTTTTTTTTCCCCAAATGCTCCATGTTATCAATGGAATAATCAGCAAATTGATATGTTCTCTTACTACCATGTTTGCTTTAGCATGTGTTATCTATGGAGCTCACACTACTTTGATATTAACCACTTACATCCCACCACCACTAGTTTTCAAAGACTAATATTAATCTTCATTCTGTTTTGACATTAGCATTAGTCTAGTAAAGACCTTGGAAAATGCATGATAAATATTACAAAATGAAGAAAGGCACCTATTATTCGCCCATTGTATACTATATTACATCCCAAATTTGTTGATCACGTTAATAGCAAATTTGAGTTACATGAAAGAACACCAAGTAGTTTCATTGGAGGTTGCTACCTAGATTTCCAGGCCCTGATATACACTTGGAGAGTTCCATTCAATTTCTTATGCCTCTCTCTAGTACACTGGCAGTATCATAGAATCATAGAATCATAGAATCATAGAATCGTAGAGTTGGAAGGGACCTCCTGGGCCATCTGGTCCAACCCCCTGCTCAAAGCAGGATTCGCTAAATCATCCCAGTCAGATGTCTGTCCAGCCTCTGTTTGAAGACTTCCATTGAAGGAGAACTCACCACTTCTCGTGGCAGCCTGTTCCACTCATTGATCACTCTAACTGTCAAAAAGTTTTTTCTAATATCTAATCTGTGTCTCCTCCCATTCAGTTTCATCCCATTGCTTCTAGTCTTTCCTTGTGCAAATGAGAATAAAGTTGATCCTTCTACAATGTGACAGCCCTTTAGATATTTGTAGACAGCTATTAAGTCTCCTCTCAGTCTTCTCTTTTGCAAACTAAACATTCCCAAATCCTGCAACCTTTCCTCATAAGACAGGGTTTGCAGACCGGTCACCATTCTGGTCGCTCTTTTCTGAACTTGCTCCAGTTTGTTGATGTCTTTTTTAAAATGTGGTGCCCAAAACTGGACACAATATTCCAGATGAGGTCTGACCAAAGAGGAGTAGAGGGAAATAATGACTTCACGTGATCTAGACTGTATGCTTCTGTTAATACATCCTAGAATTGCATTTGCCTTTTTTGCTGCTGCATCACACTGTTGACTCATATTCAGTCTGTTATCTATTAGTATACCCAAGTCTTTTTCACATGTGCTGTCACTTAGCCCTATTCCTCCCATTCTATATATGCTTTTTTCATTTTTATTGCCCAGATGTAGTACTTTGCATTTCTCCCTGTTAAAAACCATTCTGTTAGTTGCTGCCCACTTCTCCAGTTTATTTAAATCTTTTTGAATCCTCTCTCTCTCTTCTCTAGTATTAGCTATCCCTCCTAGCTTTGTGTCATCAGCAAATTTAATCAGTTTACCCTCAATTCCTTCATCTAAATCGTTGATAAAGATGTTGAACAATACAGGGCCCAGGACAGAGCCCTGTGTTACCCCACTTGAGACATTCTTCCAACTGGATGTGCAGCCATTTACAACCACTCTTTGTGTCCGATCACTAAGCCAGTTATGAATCCACCTAACAGTTGCCTTGTCCATTCCATACTTAGTCATTTTTTCAATAAGGATTGTATGAGAGACTTTGTCAAATGCTTTGCTGAAGTCAAGATATACTATATCTACTGCATTTCCTTGATCCACCCAATCAGTGATACCATCATAGAAGGAAATTAAGTTAGTCTGACATGACTTATTAGTTACAAACCCATGCTGACTCTGTTTAATCACTTCATTCTTATCCAGGTACTGACATACATGTTGTTTAATAATTTGTTCAAAGATCTTTCCTGGTATAGAAGTCAGACTCACCGGCCTATAGTTGCCTGGGTCCACCTTCTTCCCCTTTTTGAAGATAGGAACAACATTTGCTCTTCTCCAGTCTTCTGGCACTTCTCCTGTTCTCCAAGACCATCTAAGTTAAAGGAGTTTTTCACTACTCAGTAAACTCCTTCAACATGTTTGCTCCTGTAAAATAGCAATACTTATACTCAACTCTGGTACTGGTGCCACTCTAGAAGTGCCAGCACTGACTTTCCTGGGGCTCACGTGACATTGTTATGTCATGCAAGCCTTGCACCCAATCATTACTAGCTTCACCCTTCCCACATTTGGATAAATCAGCCACCAAGAGAAAGTCAGAGGTGTGGCTGGCCATTCACTTTCTCTTGATGTTTGATTTATCCTAAGTAAGAGAAAATGAAGGCAGTACTGATTGGGATCAGGGCTCAAGTGACATAACAATGGATTGTGAGTCCGAGGAGGGGGCTCACATCTTTAAAAGGTTATCCAGCACCTCTCCTTTTTCCATGGGAACATAAGACTCTCTGATATCATGACATTTGTGGCAGCTTGTCAGGAGAGATAGGTGTATCTGGTGAGATTCAACATTGCCAAATTTTGGAAAATTCGAGTTATAGCAAATTTATTCTCTGTAAATTCATTTTTTACTATGCTTAGGGGATGATAAATGTAAAGCATATAAAAAAACTAAGATTCATCTCACCACTGATTTTCCGGCTGCAATCACCTTCGCTGCTTGATGCCTCCCACCCAGTCCTTCATGATCATTCTTTCTGCCGTCATGCACCACATCATCAGCTTCTTCACTCTTGGATGGGACTTTTGGGCCAGATATACCTTTGTGCCGTGGTGTTACAACACTTTTTGTGGTGCTATGATGCTGTGACGTACAGCGCAACCTCATGAAGCGCATTGACTAGAGTTGAGCGATACCGTCCGATACTTCAAAGTATCGTATCGGATGGTATCGGCCGATCTTTAAAAAAAGTATCGGTATCGCCGATTCCGATACCGGAAGTCCCATTCAAGTCTATGGGACTTCCGGTATCGGAATAAGAAAAACCCTTTCCTGCCCTTGTACAGCCTCTCTGGGGTCTGTACGGGCCTTTCGGGGGGCTGTGCCGGCCTGCCAGGGGGTCTGTGCAGGCTCCGGTGGTCTGTGCCGGCCTGCCGGTGGTCTGTGCAGGCTCCGGGGGGCTGTGCCGGCCTGCCGGGGGGCTGTGCCGGCCTGCCGGGGGGCTGTGCCGGCCTGCCGGGGGGCTGTGCAGGCTCCGGGGGGCTGTGCCGGCCTGCCGGGGGGCTGTGCCGGCCTGCCGGGGGTCTGTGCCGGCCTGCCGGTGGTCTGTGCAGGCTCCGGGGGTCTGTGCAGGCATCGTCCGATGGGACTACAAGTCCCATCGGGCGATGCCTGCTACCATGACAGTGATTGACACATTAGCCAATGATGGGACAGTAGTAGTCCCATCATCCGGCTAATGTGTTAAATGTAAAAAAAAAAAAAAAAATTACATGCTACATACATACAACATGCATACTACATACATGCTACATTCATACTACATACTACATACATGCTACATTCATACTACATAAATACTACATGCAACATACATACTACATATATACTACATGCATGCTACATACATACTGCATGCTACATACATACCACATATATACTACATACATACTACATGCATGCTACATGCATGCTACATACATAACACATATATACTACATGCATGCTACATACATACTACATGCTACATACTACATATATACTACATGCATGCTACATACATACTACATGCTACATACATACTACATATATACTACATGCATGCTACATACATACTACATGCTACATACATACTACATATATACTACATGCATGCTACATACATACTACATGCTACATACATACTACATATATACTACATACATACTACATACATACTACATGCATGCTACATGCATGCTACATACATACCACATACATAACACATATATACTACATGCATGCTACATACATACTACATGCTGCATACATACCATATACATACTACATGCATGCTACATAAATACTACATGCATGCTACATACATACTACATGCTACATACATACTACATATATACTACATGCATGCTACATACATACTACATGCTACATACATACTACATATATACTACATGCATGCTACATACTACATGCTACATACATACTACATGCATGCTACATACATACTACATGCATGCTACATACATACTACATGCTACATACATACCACATACATACTACATATATACTACATGCATGCTACATACATACTGCATGCTATATGCATGCTACATACATACTACATACATACTACATGCTACATACATACCACATATATACTACATACATACAATACATTCATACAATACATACATAGACATACAGTACATATAACATAGAGTAACATACTTACCAATACTTGTCACATTGTTCCCCGAAGCCATTGTCTTTTCCGGAATAAATATTAACATAACAAACCACAAAAATACTCACCCACGATCCGAAGCAGTCCACGAGTGTGTCCCACGATGATCTTGGGTAGAGAACTGCAGCATCAGCTGTTGCTGCCGTTCTCTACGGGCTGCAGGAATCCAATGACGGAAGGTAGGTATCCTTCCGCACTGTATTCCTCCGCCACTTAAAAAAAAAAAAAGTCCCTAGTCTCACTTTATGCCATTGCTGTGTGGGAATTTCCCACGCAGCAATGGCATAAAGTGAGACTAGGGACTTTTTTTTTTTAAGTGGCGGAGGAATACAGTGCGGAAGGATACCTACCTTCCGTCATTGGATTCCTGCAGCCCGTAGAGAACGGCAGCATCATCTGATGCTGCCGTTCTCTACCCAAGATCGTCGTGGGACACACTCGTGGACTGCTTCGGATCGTGGGTGAGTATTTTTGTGGTTTGTTATGTTAATATTTATTCCAGAAAAGACAATGGCTTCGGGGAACAATGTGACAAGTATTGGTAAGTATGTTACTCTATGTTATATGTACTGTATGTCTATGTATGTATTGTATGAATGTATTGTATGTATGTAGTATATATGTGGTATGTATGTAGCATGTAGTATGTATGTAGTATGTATGTAGCATGCATGTAGCATGTAGTATGCATGTAGTATATATGTAGTATGTATGTAGCATGCATGTAGTATATATGTAGTATGTATGTAGCATGTATGTAGTATGTATGTGGTATGTATGTAGCATGTAGTATGTATGTAGCATGCATGTAGTATATATGTAGTATGTATGTAGCATGTAGTATGTATGTAGTATGTATGTGGTATGTATGTGGCATGTAGTATGTATGTAGCATGCATGTAGTATGTATGTAGCATGCATGTAGTATGTATGTAGTATGTATGTAGTATGTAGCATGTATGTAGTATGTATGTGGTATGTATGTAGCATGTAGTATGTATGTAGCATGCATGTAGTATATATGTAGTATGTAGTATGTATGTAGTATGTATGTGGTATGTATGTAGCATGTAGTATGTATGTAGCATGCATGTAGCATGCATGTAGTATGTATGTAGCATGCATGTAGTATGTATGTAGCATGCATGTAGTATGTATGTAGTATGTATGTAGTATGTATGTAGCATGTATGTAGCATGTATGTAGCATGTATGTAGCATATATGTAGTATGTATGTAGTATATATGTAGTATGTATGTAGCATGTAGTATGTATGTAGCATGCATGTAGTATGTATGTAGCATGTAGTATGTATGTAGCATGCATGTAGTATGTATGTAGCATGTATGTAGTATGTATGTAGTATATATGTAGTATGTATGTAGCATGTAGTATGTATGTAGCATGCATGTAGTATGTATGTAGTATTTTTTTTTTTTTTTTAACATTTAACACATTAGCCGGATGATGGGACTACTACTGTCCCATCATTGGCTAATGTGTCAATCACTGTCATGGTAGCAGGCATCGCCCGATGGGACTTGTAGTCCCATCGGACGATGCTTGCACAGACCCCCGGACATCAGCACAGCCCCCCGGCAGGCCGGCACAGCCCCCCGGCAGGCCGGTACAGACCCCCACAGGGTGCACAGACCACCGGCAGGCCAGCACAGCCCCCCGGCAGGCCGGTACAGACCCCCACAGGGTGCACAGACCACCGGCAGGCCGGCACAGCCCCCCGGCAGGCCGGTACAGACCCCGGGCAGTCCACACAGCCCCCCGGCAGGCCGGCACAGCCCCCCGACAGGCCGGCAGAGACCCCCGGAAGGCCCGAAATGACGGCGCATCATGATGCGCACACACCGCGCATCATGATGACGTCAGTCTGTCAATCAACTTTGAACTTCTGATTCCGATGCCGAATTCCGATATTGAAAAAATATCGGAAGTCGGTATCGGAATTCCGATACAGCAAGTATCGGCCGATACCCGATACTTGCGGTATCGGAATGCTCAACACTAGCATTGACCTTTGAGGCCTGGTCATGCCCGGAAATTTCATCCTAGAGTGAGGAAACCTGGAAAAATTTTGGAGAATGCGGATTTTTGTAAAATTCAAGTAGAATTAATTTCTATTATCTCCACTTAATTTTGTTGCAAAATTCTAAAAAGAAGCTAGATTTGCCACAATCCAATTTTTTTTCAATTTGCTTTTTACAAATAACAGCAAAATGGTGGCCACCTTGCTGCCATATTACTGCAATCTAAGGGCTGGGAAGAAGCTAAAAAAATATTATATGTTCCTTTCCTCGGCCCCCCTAATATCTGTCATTGCTCAACTGTTTGATTGCTTTGTCTTCTCTCTTTTGTGTTCTATTCTTCTCTTTCTGGGCTCCAGTGCTATCATTCTTAACTAGGCTCACCCATGTCAATAACATCAATAACTAGCTTCATGTCCCGCATGGTGGGGCCTAGCAAAGAATGTCAGTTCCTGGAAGCCTGGAAAGAGAAAGATAGTAAATAGAAGACATAAAAAAGATAACAGAGAAGTCAATCTGATGATCAATAGGAAAGGTTTGTGCAGGACCAACAAGAGATAAGTATATGAGGGTTATTTTTAACCCCTCCTGTCAGAGTAAATTTGTGCCGAATATATTCAATGCAAATTGAGTCATTTGTCTGAATCTAAACCAATTTTCCAAACTCTAATTTTGGCAGATCCCCTGTTTTATGAAAATATAGTGTATAATGCACTAATATATATATATACTGCTCAATAAAATTAAGGGAACACTAAAATACTGCATCCTAGATATCACTGTATGAAATATTCCAGTTGCAAATCTTTATTCATCACATAGTGGAATGCGTTGAGAATAATAAAGCATAAAAATTATAAATATAAATCAAACTTAGTATCCCATGTAAGTTTGGATTTGAAATGATACTCAAAATTAAAGTGGAAATTCAAATTAAATCAGTGAATATGCCACAAGATAAAGATATTATGCTCAGCATTGTGCGTGGCCTCCATGCCTGTATGATCTCTCTATAATGCTTGGGCATGGGCCTGATGAAGCGGTGGATGTTCTCCTCAGGGATCTCCTCCCAGACTTGGATTCAAGCTTTAGTCAACTCCTAGACAGTTTGTTGTTGGATGGAACGAGACATGATGTCCCAGTTGTGCTCAATTGGATTCAGGTCTGGGGAATGGGCAGGCCAGTCCATAGCATCCATGCCTTCATCATGAAGGAACTACTGACATACTTCAAACACATGATTCCTAAAATTCTCATGCATCAGAAGAAGCCCAGGGCCCAGTGCACCTGCATATGATCTCACAATGGGTCTGAGGATCTCATCCTGGTACCTAATGGCTGTCAGGTTAACTCTGGTTAACACATGGAGTGCTGTGTGGCCCTCCAAACAAATGTCCCCCACACTATTGTTCATCCACAGCCAAACCAGTCATGCTGGAGGATGCTGCAGGCAACAGAACGTTCCCCACAGTGTCTCCAGACTCTGTCACATCTGCCATATGTGCTCAGTGTGAACCTGTTCTCATATGTGAAGAGCATGGGGTGCCAATGTTGAATCTTCCAATCTTAGTATTCTCTGGCAAATACTATTCACTATGCATGGCTTGGGGTTTACATCCCAGCACCCACTTGTTGGCATTGGGCCCTCATACTACCCTCATAAAGTCTGTTTCTGACAGTTTGAGCAAACACATGGATGTTAGTGGCCTGCTGGATGTCATTTTGCAGGTCATTGCTCCTCCTTTTTCTCCTTGCACTAAGGAGGAGGTAGCGGACCTGCTGCTGGGTTGTTACTATTGCCCCCTTCACATTTCCTGTTGCACTGGCCTGTCTCCTGGTATCTGCTCCATGCTATGAACACTGTGTTGACAGCTACCCTTCTTGTCACAGCTCAAATTAAAGTGTCATCCTGGAGGAGCTGCACTACCTGAGCAACTTCCATGGGTTGTAGACACCGCCTCATGACACTGTATATCTAGGGGTGAGAGAAATGACAAACTGCAAAAATGACCAAAATAATAGCCAAAAACAAAGAGAACAAAGAAATGATCTGTCCTACAGAACCACTCCTTTATAGGGGTTGTCTTGCTAATTGCCTATAATTTCTACCTGTTGCCTGTTCCATTTGCACAGCAGCAGGAGGAATTGATTCACAATCGGTGTTACTTCATAACCAGATATATCTATTCTTACGTTCATTTGTAAGTGTAAACCATCAAAATTTAATTTTAAGTTCCTCTTGCATGGGTCGAGAGCATTCGTACACATTGTAGTTTACAATCATTTCCCAGTCTAAACTTGTCCAGTGATTGAACAATTAATGATAATTTGCTTGCTTTTTGCACCTGATGTGCTGAAATAATAATAATTTATCATCATATGCAGTACAGACACAAGTTTGGACACACCTCCAAGAGTTTTCTTTATTTTCATGACTATGAAAATTGTAGATTCACTCTGAAGGCATCAAAACTATGAATTAACACATGTGGAATTATATAATTAACAAAAAAGTGTGAAAAAACTGAAAATATGTCTTATATTCTAGGTTCTTCAAAGTAGCCACCTTTTGCTTTGATTACTGCCTTGCACACTCTTGGCATTCTCTTGAGCTTCAAGAGGTAGTCACCAGATATGGTCTTCCAACAGTCTTGAAGGAGTTCCCAGAGATGCTTAGCACTTGTTGGCCCTTTTGCCTTCACTCTGCGGTCCAGCACACCCCAAAGCCCAAACCATCTCGATTGGGTTCAGGTCTGGTGACTGTGGAGGCCAGGTCATCTGGCGTAGCACCCCATCACTCTCCTTCTTGGTCAAATAGCCCTTACACAGCCTGGAGGTGTGTTTGGGGTCATTGTCCAGTTGAAAAATAAATGATGGTCCAACTAAACGCAAACCAGATGGCATAGCATGACGCTGCAAGATGCTGTGGTTGCCATGCTGGTTCAGTATGCCTTCAATTTTGAATAAATCCCCAACAATGTCACCATCAAAGCACCCCCACACTATCACACCTCCTCCATGCTTCATGGTGGGAACCAGGCATGTAGAGTCCATCCGGTCACCTTTTCTGCATCGCACAAAGACACGGTGGTTGGAACCAAAGATCTCAAATTTGGACTCATCAGAACAAAGCACAGATTTCCACTGGTCTAATGTCCATTCCTTGTGTTCTTTAGCCCAAACAGGTCTCTTCTGCTTGTTGTCTGTCCTTAGCAGTGGTTTCCTAGCAGCTATTTTACCATGAAGGCCTGCTGCACAAAGTCTCCTCTTAACAGTTGTTGTAGAGATGTGTCTGCTGCTAGAACTCTGTGTGGCATTCACCTGGTCTCTAATCTGAGCTGCTGTTAACGTACGATTTCTGAGGCTGGTGACTCAGATTAACTTATCCTCCACAGCAGAGGTGACTCTTGGTCTTCCTTTCCTGGGGCGGTCCTCATGTGAGCCAGTTTCTTTGTAGCCCTTGATGGTTTTTGTCACTGCACTTGGGGACACTTTCAAAGTTTTCCCAATTTTTCAGACTGACTGACCTTCATTTCTTAAAGTAATGATGGCCACTCATTTTTCTTTACTTGGCTGCTTTTTTCTTGCCATAATACAAATTCAAACAGTCTTTTCAGTAGGACTATCAGCTGTGTATCCACCAGACTTCTGCACAACACAAATGATGGTCCCAACCCCATTTATAAGGCAAGAAATCCCACTTATTAAACCTGACAGGGCACACCTGTGAAGTGAAAACCATTTCCGGTGACTACCTCTTGAAGCACATCAAGAGAATGCCAAGAGTGTGCAAAGCAGTAATCAAAGCAAAAGGTGGCTACTTTGAAGAACCTAGAATATGACATATTTTCAGTTGTTTCACACTTTTTTGTTAATTAAGTAGTTCCACATGTGTTAATTCATAGTTTTGATGCCTTCAGAGTGAATCTACAATTTTCATAGTCATGAAAATAAAGAAAACTCTTTGAATGAGAACGTGTGTCCAAACTTTTAGTCTGTACTGTTTATCTGTCCTCTAAAGTAACTAAACCAGACGATATTGGCAGATTCAGTTGATGACTGAATGTATATGGGGAGCCATCTGACTAATGATCCAGACTGATATCAATGGCGCCTGCTGATTTTAGACTGCCGATTGCACTGTTGGTGGCTTTCTCGTAGACAACAAAGAAGCATTCAACCGAAAGAGTGCTTTGTATGAAAGAGTCAGCCGAAATGAGCATCAGATGAACTAATGGCTGAAGCATAGTTTAGCCAGCATCCATCCAATATGTATGGCCATCTTTACAATCTACAAAGGTTAGGAAAAAACAATGACAGCAAAAATGATTATTTGACCAAGAACTCTCACAAATATTTAAAACCTATAATTGCAAGTAATGGGTCATGAGGAGATCATTGGCCTATGTATGCCTTACACTGGGATACACTAAGTAAAAACAAGCATCATAGCATTGTTCTAAATTCGGTCCAGTTGACTACCTCTGAATGATAAATGTCAGCTACCTAGAAGCAATGCTGTATGCCCTTGAAAATAGTGTTTATTTATTGGTAACTATGTTACTAATGATTAGATAGCTACTAGACATTGAAACTCCAATCTTCTCTTCCACAGCTGCTATCTAATTCTACAGCCGCATGATCCCTGTGAAGTTCATACTTTGATATCATATCTGGTTCTGAACATGGAGACAGCTGTGTGGCTGAAGCCCAAGGCAATGCAGACACAATAAGTTTGCCTTTAGTACTTGATCACGAGTGGTGCCGCTAATTCTCAGATAAGCAACTGTTGGACGGACATGTGAGTTTGCCAGTGTCTGTTTAGATGTTTCACAGCCTTTTGAGGAGATGGTGTGAGAGGAGATTGACAGAATTAGTGAATGCCCTGAAACATTGGTAACTCCTTCACCTTTATGTATACAAAGCTGTATTCGCATTAAAAATTACTTTTGTTATTCCACAAGCTACACAATGCATTTTAGAACTTAGAAGGAAATTTTACAGATCTTTCCTACATGAAATTTTTTCTGCTATTCATTCCTTCTGAATTAAGCAAAATGGCAGTTAGATGTGGTTGTCATTTTGGTAAGCCATAGATGATCGACCAAAAGTAAAATAATAACACCGTAATTCCTCAATAGTTACCTGTCCCTGTTCCCTGGTAGCCTGCTGTCTAGTTCTCAGTGTCTATTCTATTCATCTTGTCCTGTCACACACATCTTCTTCAATTTGCTTCATTCTCTGTATTGGGGCTTCCGACACAAAGTAGAAATCTGACTTCATTGTGCACCATGCCATCACAGCGTACGGCATAACATTATAATTTTATCTAGTGCATAGGCTAAGACCTATTTATGTGAGTGGCCTACTTGGCAATGGAGGCCTCTGTATAGAGTGACACAGGCTGAAGTTGATGCATACGATGGAGGAAGCGAAAAAAATGTCGCAGAGTACTGGATGGTGGGTTGTAGGGGGTAGAGGGACAAGTGTGGTATTAAGATATAATTTATTGCTTGTTTATTATTTTTGAGATGTGAAAAGACCCCAGATCATAATAAGAATCATTCAAATCGAATTGAATAACTTTGATGCAAATCGAATTTCCTTGTTAGAGTTGTGTAAGTTGCCAAATTTTAATCATGAAAGATTGAATTATCTTTAACTATTACTCAAAATACTTTGAATCTAATAATAGACCATGTGTCTCCAATCTGTGGTTTTCCAGTTAATAAAAACCTATAATTGCACTGATAAGGGACAAGAACCCAGGAAGGTCTGTACGCAAATGGTTGTTCTTGTTTAGCTCTGTATCCTAAGTAGAGAGGAGCAATTTTTTCCCAGGATCTTGGTCCTGCAGCCACATCTGTAGATTGTGGCTGACAAACAAGAGCATCATCCTTTTTGCCGTGTCAGAGCCTCTTTTGGCAAGCCCGGTGTGACATAATGCTATAATTACATAGAGCTATGAGCTTCCAGAGTCTTGCAAATGGATTTGCTCACCTCCAATCTTTTAAGGGAAGATATTGATTCATATGATAGCCTTTCAATAGATGGCAGTATGGTCTCTCTACATCACCCTGGTGATCTACGTAACCAGACGGTGTACTCTTTACTCTCTGCAAGCCAAGAGTTTTGTGCTCCACATTATAACAATTGCACAACAGAAGAAGAGTTTATTAAAAAGGATTTAAGATTTTGATTCCAATGAGAGGTAAAAAATATTGGGGTTGAAGAAAACACATTTTAGAGGTGACCTCATCTGCATGTATAAGTATACAGACATTCAATATATAATATACCACAGGCACATGATTTAGTCTTGGTAAGCCCATTATAATAGACAAGGGGATGTTCAATTAGAAAAGGAAGGGGTTACTCTATGGAGCATCCTACTACAACAGATAATAGTGTGGCGTTCTCATGTGGTGTATGAATGAGGGTTGTACTCCTTACAGGGTATTATGTATCTTACAATGGCCAAGCTTTCTGTCAGGAGAAAAGTCTTTCCTTCTCAGGTTACATGCACACAGGAAACTCCACAATACAATGTTTGCACAGTAACTGCCTCAAGGCAGAAGATGATGATGGTAGTAGTAGTTGGTGCATTTGAGTCCCAGTCATGAAGCAGCCAAAAGAACTTGAAACAGAAGTCTTTTTACTGAAGACAATGGGGCAAATTATTATTTACAAACAGCAGTAAACTGAGGTACAGGATTACACTCATGGTTGACGATTGCTCTGTACCTACAGACAGGCAGATCTTAGTAACCTCTGGTTTCATTAAGTCTGAATATCTCTTCAGCACTGTGCTCTGTTTCTGCCCTGAGGTAATTCTTCTTCCTAGGGTACAATGGTAGTCTTCCTCTTATGACAATTATTAACTTCCCTTTTTGTGCCAGTCCCCTTTTAAGCAAAGCCAGCAGGGAGAAGTAGGTTCCTTCACCTACAAAATGGCTTCCTCTTCTTAAGATGTCCAACCAACAACTGACACTTCCAATTTAAAACTATCTCCCAGGACTTGGCTCCTCCCCCTTCTGTGTGACTGTAGAGCTGCAGTCATTGGCTGACTGCCCTGAGGCATTTTTCCAGAACCTTCTGCATATTAACACAGAGCTGGGTCACCTGATCAAGCCTGGGAGGGAAAGATTAACCCTTTTTGTGCTGCCTGTCAGCAGTTCTCACAATGTATTTAAAATGCACAGTCCACATAAAAATTCACAGCATTTATATGAAAACACACTATACATCCAGTATCCCATAGAAATGGCCACTTTGTGGGAAAACACAATAGTCACAGATGTTATGTCAGCATTTTTGTTTAAATAAAAAGATAGATGATTGCATAAAACCAAATGGTATGAAAGGCTAAGGAATAATGTGTAGAGATGAGCAAACTCAAATTTTAAAGTTCAGGTTTCATTGTGGACAATTACTGCCCAGTGATAAACGTTGAACACAACCTTCTACAGGAAGTCCTTTGCAAGGTTCAAAGTTTCGAGGGAAGTCTGCTGCAGAGGGAGAGAGAGATTTTTTTCCAGCTCAAAATTTTCTGTCCTTATTGTTTCTTATGGGGTTTGAATTCTTGTTCAAGTTCAGGTACAGTTCTGGCACTCAAACCCAACTTTGAAATAAAGTTCTAGTACCAGAACCAGATCCTCCACTGTTCCACTCATCCCTAATCTATTCTATTATTTCTAAACACTGTTTTTTGGTGATTCCTTTGTATCCCCGTTCATACTACACTCACACACACGCGAATGATACACCATTTGAAAGGTAAACTTGCCCCCTTCAGCAAGAAAATAGCCAAACAAACCACACATCCACGATTTGATTACAAAATACAGTTTAAACATAAATTTTCATAAACCTGCAGTAAGAAAAAATGACCTGCAGGAGGCACCACAGTACCCCAAAGCACACTACCAACACATTTGTAAACATGCACTGCTTTTTTGCTGATTACTTCGCCCCACCACACACACACACGATACACCATTTGAAAGGTAAACTTGCTCCCTTCAGCAAGAAAACAGTCAAACAAACCACACATTCATGATTTTATCACTAAATACAGTTTAAACATTCATTTTCATAAACCTGTAGAAATAAACAATGACCTGCAGGTGGCACCTCTACCGGAAAACATTTTTTGGCCTCTATTTATCAAAGCAATTTATTGTATTACCAATCTACATATATAAATACCCCCGGAAGAAGGCTGAACACCGAAACGTGCTTTGGGGCTGGCATCATCACCCACAGGAGGTACAGTGGGGCAAAAAAGTATTTAGTCAGTCAGCAATAGTTCAAGTTCCACCACTTAAAAAGATGAGAGGCGTCTGTAATTTACATCATAGGTAGACCTCAACTATGGGAGACAAACTGAGAAAAAAAAAAACAGAAAATCACATTGTCTGTTTTTTTTCATTTTATTTGCATATTATGGTGGAAAATAAGTATTTGGTCAGAAACAAGCAATCAAGATTTCTGGCTCTCACAGACCTGTAACTTCTTCTTTAAGAGTCTCCTCTTTCCTCCACTCATTACCTGTAGTAATGGCACCTGTTTAAACTTGTTATCAGTATAAAAAGACACCTGTGCACACCCTCAAACAGTCTGACTCCAAACTCCACTATGGTGAAGACCAAAGAGCTGTCAAAGGACACCAGAAACAAAATTGTAGCCCTGCACCAGGCTGGGAAGACTGAATCTGCAATAGCCAACCAGCTTGGAGTGAAGAAATCAACTGTGGGAGCAATAATTAGAAAATGGAAGACATACAAGACCACTGATAATCTCCCTCGATCTGGTGCTCCACGCAAAATCCCACCCCGTGGGGTCAGAATGATCACAAGAACGGTGAGCAAAAATCCCAGAACCACGTGGGGGGACCTATTGAATGAACTGCAGAGAGCTGGGACCAATGTAACAAGGCCTACCATAAGTAACACACTACGCCACCATGGACTCAGATCCTGCAGTGCCAGACGTGTCCCACTGCTTAAGCCTGTACATGTCCGGGCCTGTCTGAAGTTTGCTAGAGAGCATTTGGATGATCCAGAGGAGTTTTGGGAGAATGTCCTATGGTCTGATGAAACCAAACTGGAACTGTTTGGTAGAAACACAACTTGTCGTGTTTGGAGGAAAAAGAATACTGAGTTGCATCCATCAAACACCATACCTACTGTAAAGCATGGTGGTGGAAACATCATGCTTTGGGGCTGTTTCTCTGCAAAGGGGCCAGGACGACTGATCCGGGTACATGAAAGAATGAATGGGGCCATGTATCGTGAGATTTTGAGTGCAAACCTCCTTCCATCAGCAAGGGCATTGAAGATGAAACGTGGCTGGGTCTTTCAACATGACAATGATCCAAAGCACACCGCCAGGGCAACGAAGGAGTGGCTTCGTAAGAAGCATTTCAAGGTACTGGAGTGGCCTAGCCAGTCTCCAGATCTCAACCCTATAGAAAACCTTTGGAGGGAGTTGAAAGTCCGTGTTGCCAAGCGAAAAGCCAAAAACATCACTGCTCTAGAGGAGATCTGCATGGAGGAATGGGCCAACATACCAACAACAGTGTGTGGCAACCTTGTGAAGACTTACAGAAAACGTTTGACCTCTGTCATTGCCAACAAAGGATATATCACAAAGTATTGAGATGAAATTTTGTTTCTGACCAAATACTTATTTTCCACCATAATATGCAAATAAAATGAAAAAAAAAACAGACAATGTGATTTTCTGGATTTTTTTTTCTTAGTTTGTCTCCCATAGTTGAGGTCTACCTATGATGTAAATTACAGACGCCTCTCATCTTTTTAAGTGGTGGAACTTGCACTATTGCTGACTGACTAAATACTTTTTTGCCCCACTGTATATCTCATCTTTTTGCACTGCATGTACTAATTGTATAGGACTGGTGATTTGCTTGAAATTACATTTTGCAGTCTTAGGGACATCTTTTCATTCTAGCATCGAAAAGCAAGTACTGGGGTTTTTGGATATGTGCAACCTCTTACTATTAGGGATGTGGGCGGTGGTGCCTTTTTTGGGTTTCCCACTTTTTTAACCTCTATGTTATGTATGTCTTTTGCTATTTCACAAAGATTGCTATATTTTTATGAATTTGGGTTCATACATTTCTTTTTCAGATACATATATAAATACCTTTCTGTGTTCATCAGCTCATGAAATACATTTACATTTGACCAGCTTGCTTTTTCTGAAATTGCCTGTGCCCCCTCGACCAATGTGCGAAAATTTTGTACGGGCCAAACTAGTAATGTACAAATGATAAATAAAACTTTAATTAGTTGGATTTTTTTCTTTACCTTCTTCCTATCATTTTGCCTTAAAGTATAAACCATCCTATATGATATGATGTAATCCTATTCAGCAATAAGGCTGGGGTCACACTGCGTTATGGCAGTCCGTTAGATGGACTGCATTACACCGCGGCATAACACGATGTAATGTAATCTGTTAACAGCGCCATTCCCTCCCATTATCGGGCGCATCGCTAACGCATGCCATAATTGGCATGCCCTAGCGATGTGCCGTCATTCTGTGATGAATCCTCGGATGCGGGCTGCAGCATCTGAGGCTCCATCAACACTAGCATCTGCGCTAGCGGTATAGCATAACATGATCGTGTTATGCTGTAGCATT
Organism: Dendrobates tinctorius; assembly: GCF_039654945.1. Classification (NCBI taxonomy): domain Eukaryota; kingdom Metazoa; phylum Chordata; class Amphibia; order Anura; family Dendrobatidae; genus Dendrobates; species Dendrobates tinctorius. Next base: position 61,859,051 of record NW_027361707.1, on the reverse strand, counting down.
AACGCTGTCCGTCAACGCTATGCATTGAACGGACTGCTTTAACGCAGTGTGACCCTAGCCTAAGCCAGTAACACACAGGAGGCAGAATCCCGCTACCAATTTTCCATTGTGTTATTTTTGCTTCAAAATCTGAAACTCTAACTTCCAAAAGTCTAACGATAGTTGTGTATGGAAGATGAGTGCTGTCGTATCATCCCTGCAGGTGATATGCCACCTACCTGGAAAAGAAAATCAACTAACAGTAGGTTCCTGTCTTAATCACTACGATGAAAGCAAGAAAAACTTTAACAAGGATGACTGAGATATAATTATCAAAAAGACGTGACATTATAGTCCATACAAACATATAATGATGCTTCAGGCAAATTACACGGCTTCGATGACTGTAAATTCTTGCGTTAAAATCTCAGAAGCTTAGGTGCTTTACTGGGCATTGTTTGACGAGCATGTATTCGCCATTCTTTTACAAAAGAGCTTGTCCCCCAGAGATTCCTGTACACTTTAACTCTATGAAAAAGGCTTATAATAAGACGATATTTTCTCTGTTTCAAAAGCTTAGATGATAACTGTACGGGGGGTGAAAAAAAGGGGAAGACATTGAACTTCATTGTGTGTTGGATAAACTGGAGCACTCAATCTGTATGGAAGAGGAAAAAGAAAAAGCTTAAAAATGCCTTTGAAATACAAGTGCAAAATGTTTTTGAATTGCTATGAAAACAGCTTTTTATGCTACACTTTTGCTAGGTGTTTCGAAGCCAATTTACATTTATAAAAATAAAAATGGTTGAAAATTACCAACAAGCAAAAATGTAAGTAAAGCGGTCATTCTTTATTTCCTTTTACTAAGGAAAAGCATGTGAAATAATGATAGAGGTATAAAGAAGTTGGTAACGCTTTGTAACGATGAAGAATAAAATATATATTAACAGATTGCACCAAATTGCAATGCAGAGGTATTTGTATGCGATTTGCTGCAAAAATAACAAAATGAGTTAAAGCTTTGCTTTATTGGGCTCCACCATATAGTTTTTCTTCCTTTGTGCGTTTTCTGTAACAGTTCAGTGCATTGTTCGTTTCCCCCACGCAATGTTTCAGAGAGAAAGAACACAAAGTCAGAGCTACGGCCATTTTCTGAAGCATTAGTATGCATGGCTAGAATACGCTGTTACGGCAGCTGAGCGATAATCTAGAAGCGGTTTGTAAAGATGTAAAAATATTATCAAAGATCAGTAGTCCTTAAAGGAATTCATTTAATTCGGTGCCAGTGTTTTACCTATCACATGTGAATGCGTTCTGCTTCATTAGCTGGCTCTAGCGAGAAATGCATGGGAACCAGCAAGAAAGATTAAAGAGTAGATATCCATGAATTACCTACTGCAAGGCTAATAGCAAGAATGTGTCTATCGATCTACAAAAGAAAAACACGAAACAGCAACAGCACCGTATCCGGGTGCCGTGCCTCCCAGGCAAACACCAAACCTTCAATAAAGTAGAGAAAAATGGAGGCAGCACACCAGCTTCTAGAATGGAAAAAAAGTGCTGTTTAATGACCCATAATGACAATTCTACCGCTCCATGTGTGAGCCTTTCTTATCTATCTATCTATCTCATATCTTTCTATGTACAGTATCTATCTATCTATCTAGCCATCTATTATTTATCTGCCTATCTATCCATCATCTATCTAGTTCTCTCTACATCTCTCACTTTTTCTCTAATGGATGTTTTTCTAAATGGATGTTTTGTAGCGTCAGAATGTTCCATTATTCCAATATTATTTACAGCAGCATCCATGACGTTTTTTCCTAATACATTTGAATGCTGCAGAATGAACCTCACTGATTTCCATGATGTAGTTATACAGAACACAGTGAAAAATAATTCAGCTTTCTCTTCAGCTTTTGCTTTTTTATTTAAACAGTGATGACACGAAGAGGAGATAAAAATGTTGCCCCATTCCTATACATGTAATGATGCAAGTACAAAACTGTTTATTTGAGATGCAAATGAAACACAAATGTGAAGTCACAAAGTGTCACAAAAGTGCGAAAGTCGGAGGCATTTGTGAGAAAGGGAAGCTGAACTTTCGGCTTTTCACGTTGATTGAACGTCTAACAAACAATCTTCCCATTTACTGATGTTTGTGTTTGATTTATTTCAGTGTAAACCACAAATGTCTTAATGACAATAGATGAGTAAATTGCCTCAATGGAGCAGTTATAATCTGAGAAACATCTGGGCTCTGCAGTGATCATGTCATGTGTGTAGCATTCTGATGCTCATTTATTAATGTGTGCAGTCAGGGCCAGATTCTATTGAGATGGCACCAAGGTGCATCATGGGAAGACAGCAAGCTGGTGGAGGGAGAGTGAAGCCCGGGGCAATATTCTGCTGCCAATCATCAGGATTTTACTTTGACACATACCAACTACAAAAACATGGGAAAAAGGATACTTGACATTTATTGTAATTATATTGGGCTATAAGCTTGGAATTTGGGAAAATTGTTCAACAACGCCTTAAAGTGACCCTATCAGCTGAATCGTGCTGCCGGCAACATGGAGAGCATAAGTAAGACACTGTAATCGTTATTGCAGCCATGTATGTGTAAGGATGCATGAATCTAGATTGTGAGACCCAATGGGTACAATGTTTATAAGTGTGTAAAATAAAAAAATTAATGTCTATAAAAAAATTAATGTCTTGGTTCCATATTTTACAGGACAGTTTCAGACATCTGTTGTAGTGAATGACCGGACTAGTCAGAATGCAGATACCTAAGTAGGGTTTAACAAAATATTTACAGCCAAGTAACGTATCAAGCAATGCTTTCACACATTGCCCTCACAGTACAGCCACACTGTTCAGAGAGTTAATGTTGCCATAGAATTCCAAGTAACGCTTCCATAAAGTGCTCCCAGAATAATGCAAATACGGACACAGAATATTTCTTACATAGTGTCGCAAAAACTGTCATGCAGACCATATCATGTCACCATGTATCTCACGCACAATACTTTTCTTATAAGTAGCCCATATAATACTGCCATGGAGTTAGCACATAATGATGCCTGTATTCAACACTGGCAATTCAATTTTGCAAAAAATGTAACATGTAAATATTTAAAGAGTATAACCTGTACACATAGGCCAAAGAAGTAAGGGGGCCATTTGGGAACTGTGCCATGTGAAGAGATATTGGCCTGAAAAGGGCCCAGATAGACTGTGGTGTTATTATATACGGTTCTGAATACATGGCATTTGAGGCATCTGAAGTGCTCTGACACAAACTACTATATGAGCATACTTTGCATACTTTGTCCATTATATATATATATATATATATGTATATATATATATATATATATATATATAAACAGCTCTGACAAAAATTAAGAGACCACTGCACAGATTTCTAAAAATCAGCCTCTCTATATGTCTGACAGCCATTCCAGCAAGAGTACACCTCATTCTACTTAATGTGCCTCTGATTAGGTGATCACCTGAACCAAATCTTATTTAATAAAGGAAAATCTCAAACACCCTGCTGTGGTGTTCACAAACCTCTTCCAATAGGATAAGCTGGATGGCAAAACAAGTGCTAGTAATATCCCAAAAGTAATAGGAATGAAAAAATAACTTTTAACCATGCCAAAGGAGTTGAAAAGAAAAGTCTTGAGTGAGGAAAAGAAGGGCTCAATTCTGGCTTTACTAGCAGAGCAATACAGTGACCGTCATGTTGCCTCCATTCTTAAAATTTCTCAGATAGCAGTCCATTACAACAAGTTCAAGCAGCAGACATTGGGGACAACAAAGCTAAAGACTGGCAGAGGGCGAAAATGATTCTCCACTGACCGGGATGACCATCATCTTATTCGAATGTCACTCAGCAACCGCAGGATGACATCATGTGACCTACTAAAGGAATGGCAAATGGCAGCTGGGGTGCATTGCATGGCAAGAACAATTCGGAACAGGCTCCTAGAGTCAGATCTCAAGTCATGTAAAGCTAGAAAAAAGCCTTTCATCAATGAAAAGCAAAGGAGAGCCAGGCTGAAGTTTGCCAAAGACCATAAGGATTGGACCATAAAGCCTGGAGTAAGGCAATCTCTGATGAGTCTAATTTTCAGCTTTGCCCACCACCTGGATGTTTAGATGGAGACCTGGAGAGGAGTACAAGTGTCTTTTGCCCACTGTGAAATTTGGTGGAGGATCAGTGATCAGTGATGATCTGGAGATGCTTCAGCAAGGCTGGAATTGGGCAGGTTAATCTTTGGAAAGGGTGTATAAATCAAGATGCATATAAGGTTATCCTGGAAACACAGTTGATTCCTTCTGCTCAGGCAATGTCCCCCTATTGGAGGGATCCAATGGCTGGATATTCTTAAAGACAAAAATGTCCAGGAAGGATGGGAAATCTTGAAAAATGAAATTCTCAAAGCACAGTTGTTAACAATTCCGAAAAGAGGGAAGAATAGGAAGCATTTAAGGAAACCAGGATGGATGAACACAGAACTTAAGCACATGCTAAAAAGGAAGAAAAAAATGTTTATAAAATGGAAAGAGGGAGGCATATCTAAAGAAGAATATAATGCTGTCTGCAGAACCTGCAGGGCACAAATCAGATTATCTAAAGCTGAAAATGAATTGAGGCTTGCAAGAGATGTCAAAAGCAATAATAAAGGATTTTGGGGATATGTCAAAAGTAAAAGAAAAGTCAAAGATGCTATAGGATTTTTACAGGATGAAAATGATGAAATGGTAAGACAGGATGTTGAGAAGGCTGAACTTTTAAATTCCTATTTTGCATCTGTTTTCTCTCAGAAAGGAAATGTAACATCAACTGTTATTCACTGTCCTATTAAGGGAATAGAAGAATCCAGGATATCTATAAACAGAAAGATAGTGAGGAAACACTTAGCTAACCTAAATGAATTCAAGTCTCCAGGTCCAGATGAATTACACCCCAGAGTACTGAAGGAGATAGCAGAAGAAATTTTTGAACCCCTCTCCATAATCTTTGAAAATTCTTGGAGAACAGGAGAAGTGCCAGAAGACTGGAGAAGAGCAAATGTTGTTCCTATCTTCAAAAAGGGGAAGAAGGTAGACCCAGGCAACTATAGGCCGGTGAGTCTGACTTCTATACCAGGAAAGATCTTTGAACAAATTATTAAACAACATGTATGTCAATACCTGGATAAGAATGAAGTGATCAAACAGAGTCAGCATGGGTTTGTAACTAATAAGTCATGTCAGACTAACTTAATTTCCTTCTATGACGGTATCACTGATTGGGTGGATCAAGGAAATGCTGTAGATATAGTATATCTTGACCTCAGCAAAGCATTTGACAAAGTCTCTCATACAATCCTTATTGAAAAAATGACTAAGTATGGAATGGACAAGGCAACTGTTAGGTGGATTCATAACTGGCTTAGTGATCGGACCCAAAGAGTGGTCGTAAATGGCTGCACATCCAGTTGGAAGAATGTCTCAAGTAGGGGTACCACAGGGCTCTGTCCTGGGCCCTGTATTGTTCAACATCTTTATCAACGATTTAGATGAAGGAATTGAGGGTAAACTGATTAAATTTGCTGATGACACAAAGCTAGGAGGGATAGCTAATACTAGAGAAGAGAGAGAGAGGATTCAAAAAGATTTAAATAAACTGGAGAAGTGGGCAGCAACTAACAGAATGGTTTTTAACAGGGAGAAATGCAAAGTACTACATCTGGGCAATAAAAATGAAAAAAGCATATATAGAATGGGAGGAATAGGGCTAAGGGACAGCACATGTGAAAAAGACTTGGGTATACTAATAGATCACAGACTGAATATGAGTCAACAGTGTGATGCAGCAGCAAAAAAGGCAAATGCAATACTAGGATGTATTAACAGAATCATACAGTCTAGATCACGTGAAGTCATTATTTCCCTCTACTCCTCTTTGGTCAGACCTCATCTGGAATATTGTGTCCAGTTTTGGGCACCACATTTTAAAAAAGACATCAACAAACTGGAGCAAGTTCAGAAAAGAGCGACCAGAATGGTGACCGGTCTGCAAACCCTGTCTTATGAGGAAAGGTTGCAGGATTTGGGAATGTTTAGTTTGCAAAAGAGAAGACTGAGAGGAGACTTAATAGCTGTCTACAAATATCTAAAGGGCTGTCACATTGTAGAAGGATCAACTTTATTCTCATTTGCACAAGGAAAGACTAGAAGCAATGGGATGAAACTGAATGGGAGGAGACACAGATTAGATATTAGGAAAAACTTTTTGACAGTTAGAGTGATCAATGAGTGGAACAGGCTGCCACGAGAAGTGGTGAGTTCTCCTTCAATGGAAGTCTTCAAACAGAGGCTGGACAGACATCTGACTGGGATGATTTAGCGAATCCTGCTTTGAGCAGGGGGTTGGACCAGATGGCCCAGGAGGTCCCTTCCAACTCTACGATTCTATGATTCTATACTCTCAGGACTGTTTTTTTCCAGCAGGACAATGTGCCATGCCTTACAGCTAGGTCAACCAATGTGTGGATGAAGGACCACCACATCAAATCCCTGTTACGGCCAGCCCAATCTCCAGACCTGAACCCCATTGAAAACCTCTGGATTGTAATCAAGAGGAAGATGGATAGTCACAAGCCATCAAACAAAGAACTGCTTACATCTTTGTACCAGGAGTGCCATAAGCAGTGTGAAAGACTGGTGGTAAGCATGCCGAGACACATGAAAGCTGTGATTAAAAATCATGGCTATTCCACAAAATATTGATTTCCGAACTCTTCCTGAACTAAAACATTACTATTGTTGTTTCTAAATGATTATGAACTTGTTTTCTTAGCATTTTTTGAGGTCTGCAAGCACAACATTTTTTGTTTTTTTGACAATTACTCATTTTAGTGCTTGGAAATTTGAAGACATGTTGTCAGTAGTTTATAGAATAAGAGAGCAATTTACATTTTACTAAAAAATATACATATAAAGAGAAAAATAAGAGAATCTGAAAATTTTGCAGTTGTGTGTTAATTTTTGCCAGAGCTGCATATATATATATAGGATTATATATATTATAATGCAATTGTCAGGATACAGAATTTAGCACATTAAGAAGCTAAAGCAGAAAAGTATCTAATATATATATATATATATATATATATATATATATATATACAGTGAGTATATATGTATATATATTTTAGATACTTTTCTGCTTTAGCTTCTTAAAGTGCTAACTTATGTATCCTGACAATTGCATTATTAGACAGTATTTCAATGGCCAGCGCTAGAATATATCCAAGATGACATCCGTTTGTTGTTATTTTTCATGGACGCATTGACTTGAATGGATATTTTTGATGCATGGATGGGCTGAAAATTGGAAGTCTCCATTTTTTTCTATGTGAACAATCCTATAAGCTATAATGATTGTAATCAGAAGAAAACAAACAAAAAAAAATAGAATCATGTAAGTGAGGCCTAATAATTGCCTTACTATTGTTTTATTCCACCTTGGCAAGAATAGAAAGGAAAAAAAAAACTATTATGTATCTGTAACATCATCTGCATGGTTTCATGGAACACTTAGTTAAGCCTGACTAGACAAGTATGATGACACTCACTTCAAGGTTTGTCTCATGGGTAAAGGTTAGCAATGCAATGGTGGCGGTTCATGTTGCAACAGGCAAAAAGAGCTCCTTCAAGGGGAAGTGAGACAAAGGTGACACTCCCGTAAACACACTCTAAAAAGTACAGAATAGGGAATATTTCTCAAGGGCAAAATAAGAGCAGATGGCAACCTTTTCACATCCAACATGATTCCTGCTGTGCATCTGCAAAACCTCACACATATCAGAAGCAAAGGAAACAGATTTCTTCTGAGTTTTAAGACATGGTAGTGACTCTTGATGAGTAATGTCTGATTATGTTGTCACACCTACAGTACAGACCAAAAGTTTGGACACACCTTCTCATTCAAAGAGTTTTCTTTATTTTCATGACTATGAAAATTGTAGATTCATTCTGAAGGCATCAAAACTATGAATTAACACATGTGGAATTATATAATTAACAAAAAAGTGTGAAACAACTGAAAATATGTCTTATATTCTAGGTTCTTCAAAGTAGCCACCTTTTGCTTTGATTACTGCTTTGCACACTCTTGGCATTCTCTTGATGAGCTTCAAGAGATAGTCACCGGATATGGTCTTCCAACAGTCTTGAAGGAGTTCCCAGAGATGCTTAGCACTTGTTGGCCCTTTTGCCTTCACTCTGCGGTCCAGCTCACCCCAAACCATCTCGATTGGGTTCAGGTCTGGTGACTGTGGAGGCCAGGTCATCTGGCGTAGCACCCCATCACTCTCCTTCTTGGTCAAATAGCCCTTGCACAGCCTGGAGGTGTGTTTGGGGTCATTGTCCAGTTGAAAAATAAATGATGGTCCAACTAAACGCAAACCAGATGGCATAGCATGGCACTGCAAGATGCTGTGGTTGCCATGCTGGTTCAGTATGCCTTCAATTTTGAATAAATCCCCAACAGTGTCACCAGCAAAGCACCCCCACACCATCACACCTCCTCCTCCATGCTTCATGGTGGGAACCAGGCATGTAGAGTCCATCCGGTCACCTTTTCTGTGTCGCACAAAGACACGGTGGTTGGAACCAAAGATCTCAAATTTGGACACATCAGAACAAAGCACAGATTTCCACTGGTCTAATGTCCATTCCTTGTGTTCTTTAGCCCAAACAAGTCTCTTCTGCTTGTTGTCTGTCCTTAGCAGTGGTTTCCTAGCAGCTATTTTACCATGAAGGCCTGCTGCACAAAGTCTCCTCTTAACAGTTGTTATAGAGATGGGTCTGCTGCTAGAACTCTGCATTGCATTGACCTGGTCTCTAATCTGAGCTGCTGTTAACGTGCGATTTCTAAGGCTGGTGACTCAGATTAACTTATCCTCCACAGCAGAGGTGACTCTTGGTCTTCCTTTCCTGGGGCGGTCCTCATGCGAGCCAGTTTCTTTGTAGCGCTTGATGGTTTTTGTCACTGCACTTGGGGACACTTTCAAAGTTTTCCCAATTTTTCAGACTGACTGACCTTCATTTCTTAAAGTAATGATGGCCACTCGTTTTTCTTTACTTGGCTGCTTTTTTCTTGCCATAATACAATTTCAAACAGTCTATTCAGTAGGACTATCAGCTGTGTATCACCAGACTTCTGCACAACACAACTGATGGTCCCAACCCCATTTAAAAGTCAAGAAATCCCACTTATTAAACCTGACTGGGCACACCTGTGAAGTGAAAAACATTTCCGGTGACTACCTCTTGAAGCTCATCAAGAGAATGCCAAGTGTGTGCAAAGCAGTAATCAAAGCAAAAGGTGACTACTTTGAAGAACCTAGAATATGACATATTTTCAGTTGTTTCACACTTTTTTGTTAATTATATAATTCCACATGTGTTAATTCATAGTTTTGATGTCTTCAGAGTGAATCTACAGTTTTCATAGTCATGAAAATAAAGAAAACTCTTTGAATGAGAACGTGTGTCCAAACTTTTGGTCTGTACTGTAAGACAGCTGAAAGCGGGTGTTTCATATGAAGCTAACGCCATGAATTATTGGTCAAAACAGAATTAAGATTCACACAGTTTGATGTACAGATATTCAAATCTGTCACCAGATTTTTCCAATATAAACTTGTAATGCCTTTTCTACAGCAGCTTAGAAAAGTGTCTATAAATCCTAAACAAGCTCTGCATATCCAAAATAATACCTTTTAGAATCTCTTTATCTGGTCCAATGGGTGACATTAGCCTTGTTCGGTGCCTCCTCTATCGTTTTGATTGATGTCTTCCTCCCCTGCTTCATGTAGATTATATGTTCTACTTCATCAACACTGCATCTCACCAATCGTGATCCTGCAAGTCACACCTCACCTTCCTTGCCAAGGGAACCCGTGTTATGTCCGGGTCATCGGAGCTCTTTGGCCTCTCTTAGAGCATGTCCATTGCAGAACTTTGCTCTGCACTCAGCAAGGAAGAGTGACGAGTGCCTGCGCAGGAGTGAGATTGGGGGTGCCGTTTGGGTGATGTAGGACACATCATTCCATGAAGTAGGGAAGGAGGAAAGTGATTATGGGGATAGAAGAGACACCAAGCAAGACCAGTGGCACCCATCAGACTGGACTGCGCAGTATGGGGGGATAATAAATGGTATTTTCTTGGATGTGCAAAGGAGCTTATGGACTTTTCCTCATAAGCAAGATAAAGTTCCATGACAAGTTATCGAGATTTTGCATTGTGACATTATAATCTTTGCTTTATCTGCCTACAATTGGAATAAGTTACTTAAAAAAAGTGCAGTGAAAGCATAATTTCTGTCTCTGGAGACAAAGGCAAATATCTAGAACTATTATGCAAACAGATGCAAATATATGCTCATGTTTGGATTTGTCTACCATTGAGTATATGTAAGAAATCGGCTTTTTCAGAAGACTGTAGTGTTATCATCTACTCTGTGCAATACAATAAACATACATTATTCAGTGGATAACCTGTTTGGACTAAATTTGCATTAATTTAGCCTATTAAAAACGAATAGGAGAAGGGCAGGTTAGAGAGTGTAACTGGTTGTGTTTTTCAGACATTCAATATAATGGAATCCCTTATTCGCTCATTTACCACCGCTGACTATGACACCATCTACACAAAATAGACATGCAGTAAAAAGCAAAGCCTTAAAGCGAATCAGTCAGCAGGATTTCACAAACCACATGATTTATATGTACAAGTAGCTCTTTCAAAGACAAGTCCAGCAACACCTTTACATGGCCTTACTGTTCCTACTATACTAAGAAATTAGCGTACCATAGTCCTTCAGCCTTAGAATCATAGAATCATAGAATCGTAGAGTTGGAAGGGACCTCCTGGGCCATCTGGTCCAACCCCCTGCTCAAAGCAGGATTTGCTAAATCATCCCAGTCAGATGTCTGTCCAGCCTCTGTTTGAAGACTTCCATTGAAGGAGAACTCACCACTTCTCGTGGCAGCCTGTTCCACTCATTGATCACTCTAACTGTCAAAAAGTTTTTTCTAATATCTAATCTGTGTCTCCTCCCATTCAGTTTCATCCCATTGCTTCTAGTCTTTCCTTGTGCAAATGAGAATAAAGTTGATCCTTCTACAATGTGACAGCCCTTTAGATATTTGTAGTCAGCTATTAAGTCTCCTCTCAGTCTTCTCTTTTGCAAACTAAACATTCCCAAATCCTGCAACCTTTCCTCATAAGACAGGGTTTGCAGACCGGTCACCATTCTGGTCGCTCTTTTCTGAACTTGCTCCAGTTTGTTGATGTCTTTTTTAAAATGTGGTGCCCAAAACTGGACACAATATTCCAGATGAGGTCTGACCAAAGAGGAGTAGAGGGAAATAATGACTTCACGTGATCTAGACTGTATGCTTCTGTTAATACACCCTAGTATTGCATTTGCCTTTTTTGCTGCTGCATCACACTGTTGACTCATATTCAGTCTGTGATCTATTAGTATACCCAAGTCTTTTTCACATGTGCTGTCACTTAGCCCTATTCCTCCCATTCTGTATATGCTTTTTTCATTTTTATTGCCCAGATGTAGTACTTTGCATTTCTCCCTGTTAAAAACCATTCTGTTAGTTGCTGCCCACTTCTCCAGTTTATTTAAATCTTTTTGAATCCTCTCTCTCTCTTCTCTAGTATTAGTTATCCCTCCTAGCTTTGTGTCATCAGCAAATTTAATCAGTCTACCCTCAATTCCTTCATCTAAATCGTTGATAAAGATGTTGAACAATACAGGGCCCAGGACAGAGCCCTGTGGTACCCCACTTGAGACATTCTTCCAACTGGATGTGCAGCCATTTACGACCACTCTTTGGGTCTGATCACTAAGCCAGTTATGAATCCACCTAACAGTTGCCTTGTCCATTCCATACTTAGTCATTTTTTCAATAAGGATTGTATGAGAGACTTTGTCAAATGCTTTGCTGAAGTCAAGATATACTATATCTACAGCATTTCCTTGATCCACCCAATCAGTGATACCGTCATAGAAGGAAATTAAGTTAGTCTGACATGACTTATTAGTTACAAACCCATGCTGACTCTGTTTGATCACTTCATTCTTATCCAGGTATTGACATACATGTTGTTTAATAATTTGTTCAAAGATCTTTCCTGGTATAGAAGTCAGACTCACCGGCCTATAGCCTTATTTGCATATCATTTCAAACACTGATTTCTCAGTAAAAGAGGAATGGAATGGCAGCGTAAAAATGTTGCTGGACTAGTCTTTGAAAGAGCTGCATGCACTGATAAATAGATTGGGGGGTGAAATCCTGCAGACAGGATTCTTTAAATGGAGTTATGGAACAATTTATTGTTGATGTGCGGGGTCCTGTTCTCAGCACTCATGTCAATCAGCTATGTAAAAGGGACTCTTCATTGTCTACCAGCCTTTGAACCCCGTACTTTGAAAAGAAAAATCTGTAGTGAATTGTAATACAAGGGATAGCCACAAATAAAAGTAGAAATGCTCTGCCTGGTAAACCATGAAGAGGGTACACTGTTCACCACAAGACCAGTCTCAGACCCCCATTGATCCAATATTCACGTCCTATTTGAAGAAATCACAGATAACCCCTTTTATGTAACTGAAAGGACTATTTTGAAATGTAAAAAAAATAACATTTTATACGCAAAGCTGATAAATTATGAAATAATAATAATAATAACTTTTCTTCCATTGCCTCATTTTCTAGTTTTACGAGTAAAGTATAAGCTATGGATGGTGTCATTCAAGCAGTTTCCATGGCTACATCCACAGATATGAATATGTCGCAAATGGAATTATGTTTGTCTTATTTATATTTTTGCAACAAAAAATATTTTTCTGCCAAGTAAACCTCATAAAAATGATCTGATATATTGGTACATTAATAAATTTAGAATATACTGTATACATGTCAATAAGTGTAGACATAGCAAATCAAATCTGAAACCTGGAAAATAGTGAGCAATAGAAAAAGCATTGTATAGTTTCCTGAGAAATGGTCAAGATATGACAGTGTGGACTGCTCTCGGTGTGACTTTAAGCCTTTAGGCCCCAATACAAAACCTTTAACAAAGCCATCCCGATCAGACTGAACCTATGAACTATTGGCATGGCCTGCACATGCCATACAGTATCTCTTTAGTATTGGCTTAAAAAGGATTCTAATCTTAAACATATATGACATATTCATATAATATTCAAAAAATGTGTAGACGAGGTTGGTGCAATCACTAAAATCTGCACCTATTTCAAAAATAGATTCCCTCCCCACCCCACCCCCATCTTACCTGGTTCTGCAGAAAATGTGGGAATATATTCCCTCTCAACCCCACCACTATCTTACCTTGTTCTTCAGGCAATATGGGAATAGATTTCCCTCCCTTTCTACCACCATCTTACCTGGTTCTGCAGACAATATGGGAATTCTTAAGATAGAAAGTTAAGCACAGTTTGTTTGAACTCCATTAGAAGCCAGTGTAGAGAGCTACAAATGTGCCACCATCTCTCCATTCACAGTGGTCTCAGCACAAGGCAATACGAGGGTCTGTGGACTTTCATCATGAAGACTTATAAGTGGAATCTGGTGGACATGTCGTGTCTAAGATGTGATTACCCCTTGTAGAGATTGTCATGCTGTTCACCATTCATTCATTCTAGTGATCAATGGAAATTCATTTCACAAGATAATAGTCTAGAAAACTAGATTATTACTACACAATGATATATCTAATGCCTGGCCTTATGTAAAATACATCGATAATGTCATTTCTCATTGCTATTCCTAAAGAGCAGAAAGATTCCAGGATAGCCCTCTCTCCTATCCATGATCATCATTCCTGCACAGATTCTCTATTCATAAAAGTGGAGAACAGACCAACCTGGAATGAGACTCTTAGGCCTCTTTCACACATCCGTCTGTCACCATCAGTCAAAATCCGCTGTTTTGCAAAAAAACTGATCCGCCATTTTTCTTGGCGGATCCGTTTTTTTTCCCATTGACTTGCATTATCGGCGGATCTTGACAGATGGTTATCTGTTGGATCCTTTTTTTGCGGATCCGCCAAAATTTTGGCGTCCGCAGACATGACAGGACGAACACTGCAGCGTTTTTTTGCTGGCCGGATCCGCATTTTTACACTGCGCATGCCCGGAAGGATTGCCTCTGGGGGAAATTTAACCCTAAATGCCAGGTCTGGCGGCTGAAAAAAAATCTCTCTCTCTCTCTTCCTTTAAATTTCTACCTTTCCCGGATCAAGTCAAAGCAACGGTCCGCTAGCACACGTTGCTTTCAAAACGGTTGCGGATCCGTGTCCCGCCATTTTCGCGGATTGCAGTTGATTTAAAAGACAGATGTGTGAAACAGGCCTTAGGGAACCATTACACATAGCGACATCCAGCTAGTAAGCTGTCAAACAGACAGATCTATTCAACGATGCAGCAACGATACGGTGATCCATATAATGGCCTCAGCGGTCGTTGGGACCTTGTCACACAGCAGCTATTCTGATGACTCCCGCCTGCGTCCCTGAGTTCTGAGTCGCCAACGAGGTCACTCATCGGCGTCAAACACAGCGATGCATGCTGGCCAGTGGGACGCCAACGATCAAAAAATGGCCTAGGACATTTGAGCACGATCAGCGATATCCAGCGGTGGGGCCGGTCACCACTATGTGTCACACGTAGCAAGATCGCTGGTGAGGTTGCTGTTGCGTCACAAAACCTGGGACGTTTCTGCGATCTCGCTAACAATCTCGCTATGTGTGACGGGGCCTTTACGTTAATGTAGCAGTATACTGCATATATAAATTTAAATAATTTAAATTTCTACAGTGCCAACATTTTCTGTAGCACGTGACAACTCACAGAGTCCTTGTACAAACAAGATAAGACATTGCAGAGTAACACATAGATAAACAGATACCAAGGGGTGTGAGATCCCTGCTTGCCAGCCTACAATCTATAAGGAAATATGTGTAACTCAAAAGGTAAAAGGTACGAAATATATAGTGCTATAATGCTTTCTGTGAAAGGCGCAGCCATCAGTATAATAAATAAGGGCTTTCAAATAACTCAGTACAAACCGGTCACAAGCCAGTACAAATACAAGTACAAAGTGTTACTCGGTGTGTGGAAAAGAAAACAGGGGATAGTTAATTGTGAGGTTTGGTGATAGGCTAGTCTAACAAAATTTGTTTTTAAGACATGCATAAAAGTATAGATATTAAGAATTAACTGGATTGTCTGCGGTAGTGCATTCCAGAATACTAGAATGAGTCCTGGAAACTGGATTGAGAGGTTTGGATTACACAGTATGTTAGTCTTTGGTTGTCACCAGAATGAAGAAATGGGTAGAGTGACAAGAATTTTTTTTCAACCCTATCTCAATTAAAACAGTTTTTCAAAGTGTAGATCATTAAACGATGACACTAACACAATATGGGATATTGTTACTTTTCTTCAAAGGAGACAAAAAGAGAATAACAGGAACTTGGAGCCATAGTTAAGGATATCTTTTAGAATTTGCTCTAACAGCTCTGCCTTTTGTAGACCAAGGAATGACCTTTAAGTACAGTATCAACAACAAAAAAAGCACAAAAAGGTAAACCCTAAAAAAGAGGACCAGGGCGCGATGATTCACAATGTTCTGTCCTCTACACCGAGAAGTATCATTAGAGTAATTGTCAGCTTCCAATGTTAGCAACATCATCTACAGGATCTATTAGTGGACTGTTTATCTGATTATTTTCTTTGCAGATCTGGGAAAGCATTTTTATGACTTCACTTGGCTTCCACATTAATTCCTATCAATTGCTTATAACACTCTTTCATGAAAATGAAATAATTGCTGTATACAGTCCATTAGTGTTCATGGCAACAACAGTTCATTAGCATTCAGACAACACAATACAGTGCACATTGGTGGCTTATTTAGCACAAGGCATTGCCATGGTACTATTGAAGGTGGCTGAAATTACTCAGGTCATTCTGACAGCCACCTACACCATATAATAAAAGCCTATAATCCATATATGTAGGAGTCAGTGTGACTTCCATTAAGGTTAATATTGTGACCTTTATGAAATAAACATTGGAACAAAGTCATCAAAACATTTCTAGGTAATTGGAATATTTTAGCTTATTGTTTAAGGGGATCTCATGAATAACATTTCCCATCACATTTCCAGTAATATTTGGCACCTCTGCATAAAGTGTTAGTAATGAAGTGATAATGTCTAGTGATGAATTCATTTAGGGTTGGGGCACAGGTGTACATTAACAGGATGTGAGGGAAGCAAAAATAGAAATTATTTTAATGACTTATACATAGCTATTCAGTTATAAAGGTGTGCAGGCAGTTTAATGGTATCCATGAAAGAGATGTGGCCAGGTAAGCTTAAGCATATTACTAAATTACACACAGTTTATAGAATATTATGAACAGTTGGAACATGGTGTGCTCAGATTACAATGTTATTCTGTCGTGGGAGTCGGCTGGCAGCTTAGATTAGCACCTATATATGGATACAAAGTATCCATGGACCACTCACAAAAATGTATAAAATCAGTAAGGTTTTATTAGACATTCATTAAAAACGTAATATACAAACAAGGTACATATATATATGTGAACAAAAAGCATAATTCAAGTATAAGAAAGAGGATGGCACATCAAAAAATATATGGTTAACTATATTTTTCGTAGACTGGGAATCCTACTTGCCAAGTGGATAGTACCTTTAGTATCTACTATACAAGTAGAATTCATAGTCTATGAAAAATAGTGATATATGTGTGCTTGTATAAAAAGGTAAGTATATGTGCATAGTGCTGAAAACTTTTGAAAGAGAAAAATTGATATCCAATGTAACTTTATTGAACATGGTGGCATTGCATAGTATAACCTCCAAAGAACAAAAAAGGGAAGCTATACTCTACTTGTATAGTGGATACGACTCTTTAGTATTGGAGCCATGACAACATGGCGATACCCGATGGACCTTACTAAAAATACGCCAGTATGTGCATGCTCACTAAACCCATGATCCCTGTATTAGTGAAGGCCTCTTTAATTACAGGTGAATGCCGATGATGTCACAGAGACAGTTCCTCCAGAGACATGCATTGTAAATGAGCGCCAGAATTATTTCACCTGGGGCCTGGAGGGGTTTCACTTGTGCTACTATTACTGGCCCATATGTGGGTGACTTATGAATATAAGGATGACAGGAGAGAGAATTGGACACACTCCCCTTGAGAAAGCACATAAGCGAAACACATGTTGGGGTGTCTGCGATGGCATTTAGATCATGGGTAAGCACTGACTTTTTAACATTAGCATCTGCATGACCCAATCTGATCATACTGTATTTGTATTCACTATAGATTTATGCATTGATGTCTATTTGGTATCTACATTCTTATGTGATGAATTGATTTAATTTAATGTTAACAGAGATCATATTGATATACATCTTTATCCTATAATTATGATTAACAGAATTCATCTGATGGGGCACTCTTGCCTTATACCATATATTTTTTGACTAGCCACCCTCTTTCTATTACTTGAATTATCCTCTATGCTCACAGATCTCATATATACTGTGTATATGTTCCTTGTTTGTATATTACATGTTTTTAATGAATGCCTAATAAAACCTTACTGATTTTATACATTTTTGTGAGTGGTTCAAGGTACTTTGTATCCACATATGATATATATTTCGATCCACTGCATATTTACAAATCATTACTATTGTGGAGACGGGTATTAAGATGTCTCTAGCCAGATTTATTGGGGTATGCTATTTGAATATCTGTCTGTGACAGCTTAGATTAGTATATCAGCTTTTTATGACTCTATGGGGCCGATTCACCAAAGCTTTCACAACAGAATACTGGAAAAAAGCGTTAAAACGTTGCAAAATTTAGGCACGTAAATTTTGTAACTGTTGGCATCTTCACACCACACTGTAGGGATTTTAAAGTTTATTGTATATTGTTTGTTGCCTAGGAAAGTAGCATTAACTACTTGCAGGCTGTATGCTTTCAAGCCTGCATTTGAAGCTCTGAAGCTGACCACAACAATGGATCTGAATTAGAGATGAGCAAATTTGTTCGGATTTTGGCCCCGAATCTGATTTTGACACATTCAGGCCATATTCGAACACTATTCATGCCAAATGTATGTCTTATGATCAGTTCTGAACATATTTGGTAATTTGTACTCCCATTGACTCTAATTACTTTCGGCTGTGTTTGACGATATATTGCAAAAACAATATTCGATGCCGATGGTATTCAGAACCCAATCTGAACAAATTTGCTCATCTCTAATCTGAATACCTTTATCGTGCCTGTTTTTCTCCCATGATACAGAGGAGAATCTACCTCTGCTGCAGCGTGGGAGACTAAGGTGAGGACCAAGACCATGACCATGCCACTGGTTTGAGCTATCAAACATTAGGGGCCCATTTCTATCAACTAGGAAATCAGGAGGCAAAGATGTGATGCGCTACTATTGTCAGAAGATGAGACAAACCTTTCAAAGGGAACCTGTCACATGAAAAAAACACTACTAACCTGCAGATAAGGGGTTAATCTGTAGGTTAATAGTATCATGAATCTGTCCGGCACATGCACTTAAACCCACATTTCTGGGAAGAAATTAACTTTATTCCACCTGGTAGCATTTTGGCTTCAGTAATGGGGCAGCACCAGTGTGGGTTCAGTCACCAATCTGTGTATAGAGAGAGGCAGGTGTAGCCCTACCCTGGCAGTGACTGACTGCCAGCACTAATGCTGAGTCACTGTTAGTCAGTGCCGAGGGCGCAGATATAGCTGCCCCTAACTATTCACAGAGCAGTCACTGAACTCGCACCAATGCCGCCCCCCATTACCTGAATCTGGAATGATGCCAGGGGTGAACAAAGTTTATTTACTCCTGGCAGGGAGGGTCTAAGTGCCAGAGTCGGGCTGGTTTAGAATGCTATATACCTGCAGATTAACCAAATATCTGTGGTTTAATAGTGTTTTTTCAGGTCACAGGTTCCCTTTAAGTGATGTTTTTTTCTTTTAGACTCCTACATAGATGTGATTTCTGCTTGGAAGATCTTTACATCCACTTCTGTAAAATGTGTCTGTACTTTTTTTGACATGTCATAGAGACACATTATACATTTTCATTGATGGCGACCCAATTGATCAGTAGAACACAGAGGAAAAATTAGCCAAAAGTTTGTGTCCACTGAGGCAGATTATGACCTTAATAAAAAATCTATAGTGCCCATCCTCAGTATCAAAAGAGGAGCAGTGTCAGCTTTTCCGCTTCATTGATTTGTTGGGATCTGGATACCTGGATCCCCACGATCTTTATAACATCTCCAACATTTTTTAAACGTATAGATCTTCTTTACAGCTACAGACGATAAGAACTGTAGATATTAATGCTTACATTATAGCTCTTTATAAGCATAAATAAAACAATTACAGATGACAGATGACTTCTCTACTTATAAGATAGTAAAGCCATACAACTCTGTACATTTCTGGACTCAGGATGGGGCATCTGGAGAACAGCAGTGCCTCCAGCAATTCAGTCTCTTCTAGACAATACTACAATGCTTTGGTATGATAAAGATCTTGAAGTGAAGCTAACAATTCATCCTTAAGGTATTAAACACAATGCAGTAAGAACTGCGATTCTTAAGTGTGCCTATGGAAGCCCACTCGTATATTTCACACATGTACAAAATTTGTAATCATGTAAACTTAGGCTGGTTTCACATTTGCGTTTTTTAGTGCTGGAAAAAAACGCATATGTGCGCATGCGTTTTTTCCCCTATATTTAAAATGGGTGCGCATACCTGCGCGCTTGTAAGCGCATGTATGCGATTTTCATGCGCTGCGTTTTTTTGGGGTGTGCGTTGGTATTTTCCAGACGCAGCATGTTGCATTTTTTGGCCCTGCAAAAAAGCGCATGCGCACATATGCGCACGTTTTGCGCTAAAAATGGCCATTATAGCCTATGGATGCGCATATGTGCGCACTGGCATGCTCATGTATGCGTTTTTTTGCATATGCGTTTTTTTTTTTAACCATGGAATTTAGGGGTTTGGGTTAGAGTTAGGGTTAGTTAAGGGGGTTTAGGGTTAGGGTTAGGGTCAGGGTCAGGGTTAGGGTTGGGGTTTGGGTCAGGGTTAGGGTTAAGTATGGTTTGGTTAAGGGTTAGGGTCAGGGTTAGGGTCAGGATTAGGGTTAAGTATGGTTTGGTTAAGGGTTAGGGTCAGGGTTAGGGTTAGGGTTAGGGTCAGGGTTAGGGTTAGGGTTAGGGTTAGGGTCAGGGTTAGGGTTAAGTATGGTTTTGTTAAGGGTTAGGGTCAGGGTTAGGGTCAGGATTAGGGTTAAGTATGGTTTGGTTAAGGGTTAGGGTCAGGGTTAGGGTTAGTGTTAGGGTTAGGGTCAGGGTTAGGGTTAGGGTTAGGGTTAGGGTCAGGGTTAGGGTTAAGTATGGTTTTGTTAAGGGTTAGGGTCAGGGTTAGGGTCAGGATTAGGGTTAAGTATGGTTTGGTTAAGGGTTAGGGTCAGGGTTAGGGTTAGGGTCAGGGTTAGGGTTAGGGTTATGGTCAGGGTTAGGGTTAGGGTCAGGGTTAGGGTTAGGGTCAGGGTTAGGGTTAAGTATGGTTTTGTTAAGGGTTAGGGTCAGGTTTAGGGTTAGGGTTAGGGTCAGGGTTAGGGTTAGGGTCAGGGTTAGGGTTAGGGTTAGGGTCAGGGTTAGGGTTAGGGTTAGGGTCAGGGTTAGGGTTAGGGTTAGGGTTAGTTAGGGTTTAGGGTTTGGGTTAGGGTTAAGTATGATTTGGTTAAGGGTTAGGGTCAGGGTTAGGGTTAGGGTTAGGGTCAGGGTTAGGGTTAGGGTTAGGGTCAGGGTTAGGGTTAGTAAAGTCATGGTTTGGGTTAGTGTGAGGGGCCACCTAATGTTGGAAAAAAACGCAAACGCGGTAAAAACGCACTAAAAACGCATACAAACGCATAAAAACGCTGCGTTTTTTTCATGCATGCTCATAAAAATGCTTGAAAAAAACGCAGCAGTTGTATGCTTTTGTATGCGTTTTTTCAATGCGTTTTTTTGCGGGAAAAACGCGCTGCAAAAAAAAGCAAGTGTGAAACTAGCCTTAGTCATAATTAAATGCTTAGCATGTAGCAATATTTTTTTCTTGTAGAAATAAACCCATCATTGACCTGAGCATCATGTTTACTAAATGAATAGATGGGATAATGCTCAATAATTAAATTAAAATTATCCCTGTGTAGTCTATGGTTCATCATTGTAAGTTTCTTATACACAGTTGATCATATAAAGTTGCTTATACAAAGGGCCAGAAGTACTCAGATGAGAGTAGTTTTCCATTTGAACTGAAGACATAAAGGCAATGAAGGCTACACATGCAATGGCTAAGGCTTAAAGACTTTGCAACCAGAGATGAGCAGAGTGATCCAAGGAAGAACAGCAAAAAGTTGAATTTCCTGAAATTCGCAAGTCCCTGCAAAAATTTGCTATTCATTTTGTATGAATTTCAAAAATAATATTCCCAGGGCCATGTTACAGACTGCTAAAGCATCAGCGAAAAGGCTTATAATGTTTTCCATGGCCATTTGGGCTTCCCATAAAGCCATGAATGTATGGGTTTGAAAAGCAGTCGATCCAGGAGACTATCACAGTTAGAATAAAAGATAGGTGCTGCCCGAGAAGCACCATTATATGCTTTTACAGTACAGGCACAGGAGGTCAGAGAGCACAGATCATTCCACCTAGGGATTGAAAAAAGTCTAAGGCTGGGTTCACATTGCGTTGCAGGCAATGCGCTGACGGTATCCATTACATAGTGGCACTAACGCTATGTAACGGATGCGTTAATGCCGCCATTGCCTGCAATCACCGTAGCGCATCCTAACACATGCCAAAATCCTCATGCGTTAGCGATGATGCGTTACTTCATGACCTTCCCTCGGATGCGGTCTGCAGCCTCCGAGGGTGCATCGGGTCTAGCGCCCAGCGAACAGACGCATTTGTTGTGCATAGACCTGTATGGGCTAATGCATGGTAGTGCATGGTAACGAACTGCTACCATGTGTTAGCGCATACGTTAGCGCTGTGGTCACAAATGATGTAAAAAATGACATCTGCATTAGAGCAGACGGATACCCCTAACGCAATGTGAACCTAGCCTAATCGATTGTGGTGGACTATTGCAGTGCTGAACCACATTGAAATAAGGATTGATAGTCTGAGTCTGTGAATGCTAATCCAGATTCAAGTGCTATAGGGAGGTGCTGTACCTGCAAAAGTACACAGTGTGGCTGAGCACTGTGAATGGATTGTTCAGTGATATACTGCCATAACAACATCTTAATAATAGACTTTTTCATTCTCTACACACAGCAAACAAGAAGGGCAATTTTAAACCCCTCAGTGCTATTTTGGTCACTCTCTGTCTCTCTCTCTGTAAGAACTGTACTCTATACAAGCAGTATATACAAAATAGCACATCCATATATGATTAAAAAATGTGTGACAGATATGCTATATATATATATATATATATATATATATATATATACTGTATTTATTCCACTGTGAAGCCATACTGTTAAGGAATTTAGATTGTGAATCCTAATGGGGAAAGTGATGATGCACTGTAATAATACAAATTCATACTTTATGTAATATATATATATATACATACACACACACACATATGTAGACTCTGTCACTCACACTTCCTCAATTTGTAATGCACCATCCTTCAAATGTGTTTTCACAGCATACAGGAAGGGCGTCAAGCGGGCCAGATATCATCTGACAGTGAAATGATGTGCTACTTGCAGTTTATGCTGAACCTGCAGAACAAAATGACATCCTGAGATCGTCGCTGGTAGGCATCTAATAATAGAACAATTCAACAGTGAAATTTCAGACCCTTGTATTCTGTAGTTTTACCTACAGCTTAATATATATTTACAAAAAAAATGGAGAAATATCCAATAAGAAATGGCTGGCATTCATAAAATCCCAGGAAATCAGCTGTGAATGAAACCACTCAATATTCTCCCATGTGACTCTTGTGATAGAGGTAAATCATAATGGGAACATTTCAATAGTAATTGAACAAATTGACACTGTTATCCAGGGAAACAATCTACGTTTTGAGCATTCTTCTACTGTATGCTTTTATAGGTGCTTTTTTTCACCCTTCATGACCGTGAGATTTTCCACTTTTGCGCTTTCGTTTTTTCCCTCCCCTTGTTCCAAAAGCCGTATCTTTTATATTTTTTCATCCCCACAGTCATATGATGGCTTGTTTTTACAGGAGGAGTTTTACTCTTGAATGACACCATCCATGTTATCAAGTGATTCACTGGAAAGAAGGAAAAAAAACCAAGCGCTTTGAAACTGCAAAAAAATACAATTCCATAATTGTTTTGGGCTTTTTTTTATTTACCATGTTTACTATATATTAAAACTAAACTGGCAATATGATTCTCCAGGTCATTATTAGTTCTCAAATACCAAACATACTGTATATAGTTTTTTTTTATTTAAGTGGCGAAACAAAATTTGCAATAAATAGATGTTATGCTTATGTCGCCATTTTCTGAGATCTTAGGGGTTTTCATTTATGAGGATATGGGGCTATGTGAGGGCTTATTTTTTTCACCACGAGTGGATGTTTTCATTGATACAATTTTGAAGTGTACATGATGTTTTCCTTGCCTCCTATTGCATTTTATTGCAATTTTGTGATTACCAGAATAGGCAATTTCAGTGTTTTTGATTTTTTCTTGTTACTGCAGTTGCTGAACAGATTTCCATATTTTTCAGATTATAAGATGCACTTTTTTCCTCCAAATTTTGGGGGAAAATGGGGGTGCGTCTTATAACTCGAATCTACTTTACCGGCTGTGGTGGACCGGTGTCCCAGGGTCCCTGCTGGTAAAGGCAGGAGTGGGGCGATGATGCTGGCCTCAGGCTATGAGGAGGGGGTGTTCTGAGATGCGATGCAGCGAGTGTTCAGTGGTGCTGGGGCTCTGCCAACAGTTTGTGAAAGCCCAGAGCCCCCGCACTTCCATGGTTTACATTGTGGTTGACTTCATGAAAATGTGGCCGGTAGTATGCATATTGCTGTTCCTGGAATTGAAACCGGAGAATCCACACAGCGCGGCATGCATGATGTGAGGATTCACAAGTCTGCAGTCACATGGAGTGACTGCAGACTTGTAGTTTTAGACTGGACAAACCCTTTCAACAGCATACTTATACTATAAAACATTTAACTAAGTCTGTAAATATAAACCAGCAAATTTAAAAAAAACAAAACTGGATAGTTGCATATAGTATACAACTAATGTATTGCATTTTACAAGTAGGAGGTTGTATCTTTTTACATTTGGTTGTGCACACCACGCAGCCTTTGACTTAAGTTGGCTGATGGTGGCAGGACAGTAGAGATGAGCGGATTTGTTTGGATTTTGTCCCCGAATCTGATTTTGACATATTTGAGCCATATTCGAACAATATTTGTGCCAAATGTATGTCTTATGATTGGTTCCGAACATATTCGGTAATTTCTACTCCCATTGACTCTAATGACGTTCGGTTGTGTTCGACGAATATTGCAAAAACAATTTTTGAATCTGATCATATTCGGAACCGAATCCGAACAAATTCGCTCATCTCTATAGGAGAGAACTTAAAAGAAGAGCTTAAAACGTATTCTAAGTCCCTGAATGTATAAATATAGCAAAGGTGGCAGTAATGTAATGAAATGTGAAATAATAGAAATATGACATGTTTACATCTTTCTTAGCTCTTGCAGAGTGCTGCTACATCTAAGTGTTCGCCTTCACTAGGTATAACACGATAGATGTCTGGCCTGGAGTGTTCAAAAACCTGATTCTTGCTTCATATATTGTTGGATCATTTCTTTATTTTAGAATTATTTTGGATACCGTAACTTTGTTGAGACCATTTCTGCTAAAAGTTTCGTGCAGGTCATAAACAGTACAGTATATGCAATTTTTTCATGACATTTTGTATTAGTTACTGCCTAATAATGTCAATGGTGTAATGGTTTAATGAAAAACTTAAACTTGAAGTTCCATAACCACAATTCAAAATTTATGAGTGCCTTCCTTTGTGACATGTCCCAAGTGTGACTGTTATCTCTGCATCCTTATAGTTTATATTATATATAGATCATATCAATATAAGTGAGAAAGCCATAAAGTGAAAGTAGTAGACATTGTAAAACCTAAAAAAAAATTAAGTAAATTCACATTAATTTAATTTTCCTTGCAGTAAAAAATGCTTCCTAAGGGCTTATTCATTTGGCCATGATCATTGGTTCAATCTAGAATCGCAATGCAAGGACTTGCTGCTCATTTTGGGTCAGGAAATGCGCTGATAATCCTTGTATTGAGATCTGAGATCGAACCAATTCAATCATTCATTCAATGCCATTGCAAGGGATATGCGAGTTGGGAACACTGCTGATTGCTTGTAAAAAAATTAGCTTTGGCTTTCATCTGGGAGAATTTCCAAGCCTCACTCTGTGTCAGTAGAGCTGTCCCATTAATATTATGCTATAAATTGTATAAAGGTGAAGCTTCATTTTAATATTCATAGGGTTTTTAATCTATACATTAATTTTCCTTCTGTACATTGGGAGGAAGATTTTATAGGTGTGCAATTACGTTGACGGTCTCTCAATTCCCACGGGCTCCTGAAGTATTGTATGCATACGTTTTAAATGTTTTAAATGAGTAATATTTAGACATAATCTACAGATAATTTCATCCTTATCGTGCCTTAATTTTCATTAAGGACTCGATTTCTCAAAGTACAAATTCAAAACAATATTGTGATGTTCTATCGAAATCATGACAGGCTGCACTGCAGTAGCCATCACAACCACTGGGTGTCCACATCGATACATAAACTGTAAACATCTTTCAACAGAGTATCAAAAAATCTACATTTTTTATCATTTTGTGCCACACAATGGGATTTATGGAGCACAAAGGCTATTATTCTTCCATAACTTCGTATAATTAAATTCCACAACATCTTTGTCTCTCTATATATTGTCAATTCCAGCTGAGCGATCTGAAGAAAAAAGCCGATTATATAGCTTTTAATTCTGTTCCTTAAAATCTTTGTTTTTGTATTAACACAAAACAACAATACTTACACTTCCATGCCATCCAAGCTAGCTAAAAATAAAAGTATCTCTAAAAATGCCAAAAACAACATTTTACAAGAACTTGTCAAAGATTACAATGAATTTGAAGATGAGACCTCCTGCTACGAAACTGAGACTTAATAAGCAGAAAATACTTTCTAGATGATGAGCTGGAGTCTTTCCATGATGCTGATCTGCCACTTCAATATCTAACCTATTGATATAATTATCGTTATGCTTTATAAGACCTTCTGCTACTACGACCTGTTCTGTCAAGTCATTTCTTCCAGCGAATTGCGCTATATTGTCTGCTTAATACTATTACATATAATCTTTCAAGACCAATTAGGTAGCGGAAGGTTGAAATAATTAATTCCATGTTTCACTGCAAATGGAATGACACATGTACTATCTCATCTGCGTTGGTGCTTAACTATCAACTTTAAATAGAGTCTGTCGATGAGATAAAATGAAGAAATAGGATTTCATAATGAACGTAGTAGAAAATGTATAACACAAAGTTTCTACATATAGAAATGAATGTTGCTATTATAAATTAAGGCCTAAGCATAGGGGCAGACACAGTCAAAAAAGGGGACACTATAGAAGACATTAAAAAGTGCCTTCATATGTGAGTTCCTGGAAATGCAAACTGGGCCAGAATGGCATGGTCCATGACTGCCCTATTTACGACATTTCCATGACAATGATGCTGATAGCCTAATTTCCATCTTCTAAAAAATCATTGGTAAGTGTGATGGGTAGTGTTGAGCATTCCGATACTGCAATATCGGGTATCGGCCGATATTCGCGGTATCGGAATTCCGATTCTGAGTTCCGATACTTTTAGTATATCGAATACCGGAATCGGAAGTTCCCATAATGCAATGAGCCAGTTTGATTTTATTCAGCCAATGAGGATCCTAAGAAGTGTGGGCACATCCTGTTAGAGCATGTTATGCATGTAACTACTGGCATGGCTGTGAATGGCTGCTGAAATGATGTCATGATGTACTATAAAAGCCGCCGCCGCCATTTTGGGTTCACTCTGCTGTGAATTCAGTTAGGGATAGGACGCTGCTGTTCTGAGGGACAGTGTGACCTAGCGATTTGCTATATTGTGCTTTACCCAGGCTACTTTATCAACTGCTGTAGCTTTCTTTTGCCTTGCAGTGCTGTTCACGGCTGTCAGTGAGGTCTCTGTGTGTGAGTGCAGCTCACGCTGTAATGTGTTTTGCAGCCACCTCCGGTTGTAGTCCGCTCAGCGTGCATCACTGCCTCATACATTGTCCTTTTTGGCATTAGTGCTGCTCATTTTTCCAGATTTCTCCTATTAGTGTGGTTCCATCCGTATCCAGCTAGAGTATTTGCAAACACTATATAGGAGTAGATAGAGGAGCCTTTCTGCAGGCTTGTGCCCTGCAGCCCCAGCCAGATTAGTATTAGCCTATTTTTTGGAGCCTCATCTATTGCATTGTAGGTTACCTTTCTGCATTGTAATAGCTGCAAAAAGTTTGTGATACTATCGGTTTTACATCTTTGGGCACATCCAGTGTCTTTTTGTGAAAAAAAAAGTTAATAAAGTTCACCAAACACTCCACTTTACAGTTGTGTAAGCCACATTAGCTCATATTAAAGTCTAGTCCACACTTTATAAAATTAGTGTTTCTTATACCTGTTAGCAGCTGTTCAGGAATAAGCACACTAAGCCCTTAGTACTTTTCTGCCTATCTTTATCAGTCTACCAAGATGAAGAAGGCCGGGAGTAAGGCACATGGTCGTGGGCATGGAGTTTCTGCAGGGAGAGGATGTGGGAATTCTGTGCCTGCTGCGGGCACCAGTGACTCAGCATCCCACAGTTTTAACAGGGAACAGTCCTTTATGCACAACTTTGTAGTAGCTCGCCGTACCCCACTGCTGCAGGACGAACAAATTGAAGCCATTGTCGGATGGATGGCAGCTAACGCATTGACTTCAATTAGTTCCAGATCCTCTCAGGTCCAGAGAACTGAAGAGCACCCATCTGTCTCTTCACCACCTGCCAAATTGCCCAGGCAGTCAGAGAGCCCTGGACAGGAGCCATCTCTACTTCTGTTCTCTGAATCTGTTGGCTTGGAAAGAGGGGGCCAGCCAAGCAGCATTAGAGAATTTGAAGAAGAGATAGTATGCAGTGATGCGCAACAGCTTTCTCTCTCTGAATCTGAAGAGGTGGGTGGGCCAGTGCCTATGGTCAGCACACCTCAGTACGCATCTGATGATGAGACTCAGGTGCCACTTTCTGGTGTGTACTGTGCTGTCGAGACTACTCAGGAGAAGCAGTCGTTTGAAGAGGGTAGTGTAGATGATGAGGTCCTTGAGCCATCATGGTGTGAGGTATAGGAAGGTGGTGGGAGCAGCTCTGAGGAAGAGATTCCCCAAACGGCTAAAAAAGGAGGGAGAGGGAGGGGGCAGACTCGGTTGCCTGTTGCCTCCACTTCGGCACCCATTAGGAGCATGCTTCTTCCAAAACCCAAAACGGGCGCTCCCAAGACTTGCAGTGCCTGGTCCTTTTTTGACACAGTTGCAGATGACATTTGCTTTGTCAAATGCAAGCTGTGTAATCAGAAAGTGAAAAGAGGGAAAAGTGTCAGCAACCTCAATACCACAAATATGTGGAAACATGTGCGGACCAAGCACGTGGTGGAGTTACAAAGGCACACTGAAGACCTAGGCCAACCTACAGCACCACCTACAACCTCTTCAGCTCATGTTGTTGCCTCTTCCTCCAGCTCACACACAGCTGGTTCAGCTTCCTCACAGGATCGCCATGGAAGAACCTCTGGCACTGTTGTACAGAGACACAGTGGCATACCACCCACAGCACCATGTTCCCTGTCATCCTCACACTCCCAGGCCAGTCTACAGCCATCGGTAGCACAGGCATGGTAGAAAAGGTGCCCATACTCGGCAAACCACCCCCGAGCACAGGCTCTGAATGCTGGCATTGCAAAACTACTGTCCCTTGAAATGCTCTCATTCAGGCTGGTGGAGACTGACTCCTTCCGTAACTTCATGGCATTGGCAGTCCCACAATACAACGTGCCCAGCCGCTTTTATTTCAGCAGGCAAGCTGTCCCTGCCCTGCAAAAGCATGTGGAGGGAAAAATTAAACATGCACTACTAATTGCCATCAGTAGCAAGGTCCACCTGACCACCGATGCGCGGACCCATAACCATGGACAGGGACGATATCTTTCCCTCACTGCCCATTGGGTAAATGTTGTGGAGCCGGGTACAGATCTTGAGAGTGGCTCTGTACGTGTTCTGCCAACTCCAATCATTGCAGGAATCCAGTCTGTACACATTGACTCCTCCTCATACTCCAGTTCCTCTGAATCAGTGCTGCAGGAGCCGTCACAGTCAACCTCCACATGGACCCGTGAATGCTTACCTGTTATGACCGATATGAGCACAGCCGTGGCCAAACGTCAACAGGCCGTATTGAAATTAATTTCTTTGGGGAATCAAAGCCACACAGTGCAGGAGCTCTGGAATGCCATCAAGCAGGAGAGCAACGTGTGGTTTGTGCCAGCGAATCTCCAGCCAGGCATGGTAGTGTGTGACAATGGCCGAAATCTGGTGGCAGCTCTGGGCCTAGGCAACTTCACTCACATCCCATGTCTGGCACATGTGCTCAACTTGGTTGTGCAGAGTTTTTTGAGGGACTATCCTGATCTTGATGCACTGCTGCACAAGGTCCGCATAGAGTGCGCTCACTTGCGGCGTTCCAGCATGGCAAGATCGCGCATTGAAGCTCTGCAGCGCGGATTCCGCCTTCCAGAACATCGCATCATATGTGACCTACCCACCAGGTGGAATTCAACGTTACATATGTTGGAGAGGTTGTGTGAGCAGCAGGCAGCAGTAATGGAGTACCAGCTGCATCAGGCGCAAACAAGTCGCACTGCGCGCCGTTCACACTTCACCACCACTGAATGGGCCTCTATGAAGGACATCTGCCACGTTTTGCATGCCTTCGATAATTCCATGCGGATGGCGAGTGCAGATGATGCACTAGTCAGCATGACTATCCCCCTTATCTGCCTGCTTGAAAAAACACTGCAAGCACTAAGGGAGGAGGTTGTGGAAGAGGTGGAGGATGAGGAGTCACAAATGCCATCTGCTTCTGGACAGTCTGCGCAACGTGGTTCCTCACAAATGCCTAAGCAGGGGACACTTTGTGAGGAGGATGAGGAGGAGTCAATGGAGGAGGAAGATATCTGTCCAGAGGAGGCAGGTACACAATGCTCTAGTTGTCAGTATGTAGAGCTAGGGTGGGGTGATGCAGAGCAGGCAGAGATGATTCCTCAAGCAGGGGACAACGTTTCTTGGCCAGTTGGCAGTCTGCAGCACATGGTTGATTTCATGCTGCAGTGCCTGAGAAACGACCGCCGCATCGCCCACATTCTCAACACGGCTGATTATTGGGTGTACACTCTCCTAGATCTTTGCTTCCGGGACAACTTACAAAGCCTCATAACACCGTTGAATCGGGAGCATAAAATGCGGGAGTGCCAAGACACACTGGTGCATTCCATCATGTTCTCCATTCCACCCAAGAGCATTGCTGCTAGTGCTTTACAAAGCAGCTCAATGCGTCGAGGCAGTGGAGGAAGCTCTGCAAAAAGAGGGAGCAGAAGCAGCGCCTCAGCACAAAGCAAGAACAGTATGGCCCAAATGTGGCAAAGTTTTGTGTCCCCGCCACAAATGTCTACACCACCACAGACGGCTCCAGTCAGCAGGAGGCAATGTTTCCGTCAGAAGGTCACAGACTACATGTCTTGCCCTCTCAGTGTTCTCCCACACGGCTCTTCCCCCTTCAAGTTTTGGGTCTCAAAGCTGGATACATGGCCAGAGCTTAGCCAGTATGCATTGGAGGTGCTGGCTTGCCCTGCTGCTAGTGTATTATCGGAACGCGTCTTTAGTGCCGCAGGTGGTGTACTAAGAGACCGTCACATGCGACTATCCTCCGATAACTTTGACCGGCTTACTTTTCTGAAAATGAACAAGGCCTGGATCTCGCAGGAATTTGCCAGTCCTCTTCCAGATTAAATAATTGGTTGGAAACAGTATCCAGGTCTCCTGTTGTGTTCATGTTTCTACCACCTGATCTGTAATCCCGGGGCTCCAACACCGCCAGTTGCTGGATATTAAACTTGCTCCAATTAGGCCTCTGCCTCCACTCTGCTTCTATTATTTACCCTGGCTCCAACACCGCCAGTTGCTGTTCAGAAGTGCTGTCTGCACAGTCAACACATGCTCCAGTGTTATTGGGGTTCAGTAACGTCAGCTGATCCCCTGCTGTGTGTCCGGCAATTTCTCCTGCTCTGTCCACATTCACACTACTACAGATATTAAACTTGCTCCAATTAGGCCTCTGGCTACACTCTGTTTCTACTGTAATCCCTGGGCTCCAACACCGCCAGTTGCTGCTCAGAAGTGTCTTTGGCACAGGTACTCCCTCCTGCCCAGCCTGGTTCCAGCACGCCAGCTGTTTCCGGGTAGTGTCAACGTCACTTTGCCTCCAATATGTTGTACTGTCGTGTTGCGGTCGGGTTAGCCGTCTCTATGGTGCCTGCAGTTTAGGTGCTTCCTATGTGGGCTGTGGGATCTGGCAATGAAGGCTGGTTCTGTAGTGCCAATAGGACAAGCTCCCCCTGTAGGACTGTGGGTTTCGGTAACTCCGGCCGGCTCGCGGCCTTGCAACTTTTTTTTTCATGTGTACCTTCTGCTGCCTATCTGAGTTCCAGTACCATTAGCTGGTTCTTTGGAAGTCAATCTTGAATATGTCCCCCGGGGTTCCAGTAGCGTCAGCTGGTTCCAGGCAGAGCCTTTGGCTTAGGTGCCTCCTTCTCTGTATCCGAGTTCCACCAACGTCTGCTGGTCCTTGGTAGTGCTTTCTGGCACAGGTACCTCCTGCTTAGTAAACAGGTTCCAGTACCATCAGTTGGTCCTCGGTAGTTCCATTGGCTCTTGTATCTTCGGCTACCCATCCAGGTTCCAGTGCCGTCAGCTGGTTCTCAGCAGTTCCTCAGCCTTCTTATACCTTCTGCTTCATTTCCAAGTTCAAGCTTTTTGAAATGGTTTTTGGTAATCACTCTGTATCTCCCTGATGACGACCCTAAAGACGACGACCCTGAAAACCACCCTAATGAAGACAACGACCCCGAAAATGACGACCCTGGAGATGATGACCCTGAAGACCACCCCGAAGAAGACCAAGAAGATGACCCTGAAGAGGATGATGAAGGAGAAAGTGTGGGAGAAGTAAAAAAGAAGATGAAGAGCATGGAAGTAGTGAAACATAAATATCTGACAAAATATAAAAAAGCTTAACATAGTCAATATCTTTGTAACTCCAAACGTCTTAAAAAAAATTAATTTCTGCTATTCCATTTGATTAGGCTAAACCTCTATGCCTTTAATGTCACTTCCACCTCCCCCAATACATTCTACATTATTCTTAGTTGTTTTCCTTCATGTAGAATTAACCTACAAGGAAAGTAAGGGTTTATTTTCATTCCGATATTTGTGTCCCATTGACTTGCATTGGTTTCCGGTACCGGAATCGGCGATGTCCGATATTTTTGGGGTATCGGTCCGATCCAATCCGATCTGATATTTCCCAATATCTGAAGGTATCGCTCAACACTAGTGATGGGACTAACCTTGACTGTACAGTCTTTCTCATTGAATCTACAATATTAAATCATCTACATTTTGATCTTCTTCCTCCATAGTCCTTAAAGTTCATCTATCTGGCTTTCCATTCACTGTATACTAATGAAAACCTTTTTTAAAACGTGTTGAAATGGAGATATCACCTAATTGACCCAATTCTATTGCATTTCCACAATGTACAGCTGATTTTTGCAGGAGAAGCCACATTAAAGGCCTGGGAAAAGGCCAAAAAAATACATATACTCACTTAACCGCTGACCTTTCTGATCACCCCCGCTGCTTCTCGCCTGCTGTCTGGTCTTTTGCACCCCTATTGCACGGCATCTCTGGCTCAGAACCCACTTTGTGTCAGAGCTTCCTGCCAAGACCAGGCTCCAAAGTTCACTGCATATGCTCTGGGACTTACTTGTGGCTGGAAGTCCTGGTCTAGAGTGAATACCAGGTTGAAGGCCAATGTGCGTGAGCATTGATCTCTGAGGCCTGTTTGCAGCTGGAACCCCTTGCTCAGAGTTAACACTAGGCCACAGATGCTGTGTGAAGGAAGTGGAAAAGACCAGACACCGGTCAGTGAGCAGTAAATACTGTCAGAAAGTTGAGTGGTGAGGTGAGTATTGTTTTACTTTTTTACATATTGTTTGCTGTTAACCTCTCCACCTGACTCAATGCTCCTTGCCTGCTATCTGGTCCTTCACAACTTCACATCTCCAGCCTGACAGTCAGTCTACACTGGGGCTACCTAGCCATGAGCTAGCCCTGAAGTTCACTGAATATGCCCATTAATCTCCAGGCCCTGCTCGCAGAAGAAAGCCACAGCCTAGAGTGATCAGCAGGTCGAAAATAAGGTATGACAGAGGCAAAGAGGAACTGACAGGAAGCAAGAAGCATTCAAGGCATCCAGAGGGGTAAATGGTGAGGTGAATATGCTTTTTATTTATTTAGACAACTTATTTTTATTTTTACTTTGAGGAAATCGGATTTTACCTAAAATCTGCACAATTTGACTAATTTGAATTTTGCAGATCAGTTCCTTTTTAATGTCCTTATAATGTATGGAAGACTTGGGTTACCAGGGACAAAATTGTAGACCTGCACAAGGCTGGGATTGGTTACGGGAAAATAGGCAAGCAGCTTGGTGAGAAGGCAACAACTGTTGGCACAATAATTAGAAAAAAGAAGAAACACAAGATGAATGTCAATCTTCCTCTGTCTGGGGCTCCATGCAATATCTCGCCACGTGGGGTAAGGATGATTCTGAGAAAGGTCAGGAATCAGCCCAGAACTACTGTTCAATGACCTGAAGAGAGCTGGGAACATAGTCTCAAACATTATTGCTATTAACACACTATGCTGTCATGGACTAAAATCCTGCAGGGCAAGCAAGGCCCCCTGCTCACTCCAGCATATGTCCAGGCCCATTTGAAACTCACCATTGACCATCTAGATGATCCAGCGGCATCATGGGAGAAGGTCATGTGGTCAGATAAGACCAAAATAGAACTTTTTAGTATCAACTCCACTGGCCCCATTTGGAGGAAGAAGGTTGAGTATAACCTCAACAACACTGTCCCAATTATGAAGCATGATAGGGTAAACATCATACTTTTGGGTTGCTTTTCTGCAAACGAGAACAGTATGACTGCACCGTATTGAAGGAAAGATGGATGG
This sequence comes from Dendrobates tinctorius, assembly GCF_039654945.1. Classification (NCBI taxonomy): domain Eukaryota; kingdom Metazoa; phylum Chordata; class Amphibia; order Anura; family Dendrobatidae; genus Dendrobates; species Dendrobates tinctorius. The sequence goes on along the minus strand of NW_027361707.1, from coordinate 61,824,347 downwards.
GGCCATGTTTCATGAGATTTGGGGCAAAAACCTCCTTCCCTCAGTAAGAGCATTGATGGTGGGTCGTGGCTGGGTCTTTCAGCATGACAAGACCCAAAACACACAGCCAGGGCAACAAAGAAGTGACTCTGTAAGAAGCATTTCAACGTCTTGGAGTGGTCTAGCCAGTTTCCAGGCCTGAACACAATAGAAAATCTTTGAAGGGAGCTGAAACTCAATGTTACCCTCTGACAGCCCCAGGACCTGAAAGATCTGGAGAAGATCTGTATGGAGGAGTGGTCTAAAATCCCTGCTGCAGTGTGTGCAAACTTGGTCAAGAACTACAGGAAATGTCTGCCCTCTGTAATTTCTGTAATTGCAAACAAAGGTTTCTGTATCAAATATTAAGTAATGTTTTTCTATTGTATCAAAAATTTATTTCATGCAATAAATGCAAATTAATTATGTAAAAATTATACAGTGTGATTTTATGAATTTTTTAACCTCTTTCCAACATCAGGTGTAAATTTACGCCTATGTCAGACTCCCTCCCTTTAATGTGGGCTCTGGTGGTGAGCCCACACCTTTCTCGACACATGACAGCTGTTTTGAACAGCTGACATGTGCCAGAAACAGCCGTGGGTGGAATCACGATCCACCCACCGCTATTAACCGGATAAATGCAGCTGTCGAACTCTGACAGAGGCATTTAACTTGCTCTTCTGGCAATCTCGCTGGGAATCCACCCATCGGTGACCCCCGTTATGTGATCGCGAGACACCGATGGTTTAGCATGACAACCTGAGATCTTCTGCAGACCTCCATGGTTGTCAGTGCCAGATTGCTATGAGCAACACCCGGTGGTCGGCGCTCATAGCAAATGAGCAATTCTGCTACATACAGGTCATCTGATCATCGCCTGTATGCAGCAAAGCCGATTGGACAAGTGCAGCTTCTAGTCTCCCATGGAGACTATTGAAGCATGCAAAAAGTTTTAAAACAATGTTTTAAAAAATAGTAAAAAATAAAAAAATATAAAAGTACAAATCACCCCCCTTTCACCCCATTTAAAATAAAACAATGAAAAAAAAAAATCAAACATACACATCTTCGGTATCGCCGCGTTCATAATCGCCCGATCTTTCAATATAAAAAATAATTAACTCTATTGATAAATTTCATAATGAGAAAAAAAAATAAAAACAACAGTATTACATTTTTTGATCTCCCCAACATTGCATTACAGTTCAATAACGGGCGATCAAAAGATCATATCTGCACCAAAATGGTATCATTGAAAACATCAGCTCGGCACACAGAAAAATAAGCTTTCACCCAACCAGAGATAATGAAAATTGGAGATGCTATGGGTATCGGAAAATGGCACTTTAACAAAATTTGGAATGTTTTTTCCCCACTGAAATAAAATAGAACCTAGACATGTTTGAAGTCTATGTTCTCGAAATGACTTGGAGAATCATAATGTCAGGTTAGTTTTAGCAGTTAATGAACATGGTAAAAAAAAATCAAAAACAAGTGTTGAATTGCACTTTTTTTGCAATTTCACAGAACTTGGAATTTTTTTTGGTTTTTGAGCACACAACATGGTAAAACCAATGGTGTCATTCAAAAGTACAACTCATCCCACAAAAAGCAAGCCCTCATTTGTCCATTTTGACCAAAAACATAAAAAAGTTATGGCTCTGGGAAGAAGGGGAGCAAAAAATTAAAATGCTAAACTAAAAATACCTCTGGTCTTTATGGGTTAAGATTCTGTCTCTCACAGTTGAATTGTACCTACTATAAAAGTTATAGACCTCTTCATTGTTTCTAGGTGGGAAAACTTGCAAAAACAGCAGTGTATGAAATACTTATTTTCCCCTCTGTATAATTTTCTTCATCAATAAAACTGGGGTAGTGGCTCTTGGCTTGGTCATTGCTTGTTGTTGATGTGAACATTTATAGTTTATCAAGTTATAAACTTTATACTTGGATGTTTTTTATAAAAGTGAAATCAGAAGTTGTATTGTGCTCTTTCACATAAAAATAACAATGTGTGGAAGGGAGTTACTGTGAATGCTTTTGTCATCATTGTCAGCAAAGCAGAAAGCTAATAGCATTCACTGTTTAGTGGAGATACATATGCCCTTGAGGAGGGTCACTTCACTCATCATCCTGGTGAATTTGGATCTTTTGAGCAGAGGCAATGATAAAACAAATAGAACTACAGACCTTATAGAAGGAATAATAATGAAATGTGCAGAAAGTACGTCAAACTCAGAAGTGCATTTAATGTAGATGGAAGATGACTGGTAGTACGAGCAAAATTCCAGTGACTGGTTTAAATATTTTGTGTGAGAAAATAACAGGACACAAGGTACAGATTGGATAATGAAGTCACGTTAAAAATACACCCAGATACAAACACACATACAATACAATCAGTTTTGTAGTGAATATGTTACAACTCTGATTTAATAGTATCCTTTTCTGTCAAATTTTACTTGCAATACCATGCCAAACCACATGGTGTGCTGTTAAAGGGAATCAAAGACCTTACAAACCACAAGATATTAGACTGCCCTTTTTAAGGGGTGGTCTAAAGCTCCTAATTGTATGAACATGTTCATGAACACATCAATCTTGGAGGAAGTAGTGAGACGACACTCTAGTATTTTAGTATGCCTCACATATTTTGTATTGAATGAATTACTTATCATAGTATCAATTATAAGGGGTCACTGAAACATTGTGGAACATTTTGGGTAATAAATCCCTTCAAACAGTTGCAGCAAACAGTTGCCCCGGATGTGTGTTTCGGGTCTTGTCATGCTGGAAAACACAGCCATGACTCGTCTTCAAAGCTCTTACTGATGGAAGGAGGTTTTTGGCCAAAATCTCGCAATATATGACCCCATCCATCATCCCTTCAATACGGCGCAGTCGTACTGTTCCTATTTGCAGAAGAGCACCCCCAAAGTTTGATGTTTCCCTCACCATGCCTGATTGTTGGGACAGTGTTCTTGGGGTTGTATTCAACCTTTTTTCTCCAAACACAGCGAGAGGAGTTGATACCAGATAATTCTATTTTGGTCTCATCTGACCACTGACTTTCTCCCAGAGATAATGCTGAATTTTTTTTACAATATAAAATATTGCACTAAATCATGCACTGTAGATTATTACCAGTGCTACCATCTTTGTAAAGCACACAAAATTTTGCAAAGCATTCTAGTAAACTGGAATGCTGTTTAGAGACAGTATGAGTGAATATATTCAAGTGGAATTCAATTCTTCAATTATAGTCACCAAAATGTGGATTTTTTTGTAATTGGCTACTAACCACTATTTTTCTGAACCGTAAAGTGCCATCAAAAAGTTTAAAAAGAAAAAAAAAACTTAAACTCACCTTGCCACTCAAGTCTCAGCCCCTCACCGCTAGTCATTTGGTCTTCATTGTGTCTTCTTATCACTACCTAGAATGCTCAAATTACCTCTCATTCTTGTCTAGCGTTGACAGCTCTCATGAGGCCAGGGATGGTTCTGCGCATGCACGTGCAAGGTTACTGCACAACGTTTGATGCTATAATGATGCAACCTTTTGTGCAGAAGTCCCAGCCTATCATGTGGAGGCCTGGGATTCAACTCTCGGGGCAATGATAAGAAAATGCAACGAGGGCCGGACGGGTGATGGTGAAGAGCAGAACATCTGAAGAAATGATCAGTGAGGTGACACTAAAGATTCTTTTCTTTTATACATCTTACATTTATTATGCTCTGTTGTCTTGACAGACCCAAGAGCATTATAAAGTATAATACATTTGCGAGAATATCATCCACACGAGCAGAAAAATTTGAATTTTGCCTGACCCACTCATTTCTAGCGCTCTCATATTTTTTTCTTCAGGATTGATATTACTAAGCAATTCCATGCAGAAGCAGAAAGCAAAATCTCCCAAAGAGCCATCAAGTGGTTAAATTATTAATATAGAAATGTATTAAACATATAATAATGATAATATAAAAGACTCTTTATGAATGTGGAGGGTCACTTTTGGAAACCTCTCACTTTTTACATGTGTAGTGCCAAAGCAATCCTTACATGATTTGATAGCACATTTGGACAATACATATTTAAAATTAAATATTTCAAGCTGCCCCTTATTTATCCGTTTGCATTAGTATGATAGGTTCATATATAAATCATAATGATGTCAATCTATTGCAGTCATCATATTATATAGAACTGTGTAGTTGCAACTGCTCATTTTGCCTTTCTGCCCAGCTAATTCTTCTCTATATAGAAACAGGAAGACTCTTTTCCCTGCAAGAGTCGTCAATGCAAAAGTTCCTGAGGAGGGGAAGGCATAGAGAAGCTGGTAAGGAGTCAAAAGAGAGGGATGACTCGTGCAGGGAAGAGAGACTTCCTGTTTCTACATAGAGCAGGGGAAATAGAAGAATTATCTGGGTAGAAAGGCAAAATGAGCAATTGTAAGTCCGCAGTGCTATGTAATATGATAACTGCGATTTATTAAGATAAAAACTTTGATGGGAGAGCTTATTTAATATTTGACTGCAAAATAAATGCAAATTGTTCATTGTTACCAAATATTTTAAATAATTGGTAAAGAGGAAAGACACCAAAACATGAATAAGGCCTTTGTTCTCATTTCCTGTAGTAATATATGGATTGGGCTGAGCAGAAATGATAACAATGACCAGATTATTATAAAGCGGTAATCAATGTATAGTATGGTTCCACATTTAGGTGTTTTATGTACTGTAATTTTGATGCTAGGAGTGTGGTATAAAAGGAAGATATCAATTATGAAAAAAAAGCCTGAAACTTCTTTTTTTTTTCAATTAACATTTTGTCTTTTACTTTAAAAACTACATTTAAGAGAAAGTATCCCCAGAAGATGACCTGTTATTTAAATCAGGTTCTTTTGTAAATTTATTTTTATTTTTTTTTTACATTTTTTATATCAAAATCTCCATTAAAAAAAAGAAAGATTGCACCACTGGGGCTATTTTAGACTCACACTTCCTGTCCTTGTCATAATTTTCAGCAGTCTAACTATCATCAGAGGCATTATTACCATGACAGGTAACACCTCTATTTGCAGCTGGTAACAGGACTCACTTATCAAAATAGGTGATATCACAGCTGACCCTGCTCTTCTTCCCCTAATAGCAATCACTGCACTCATTTATTAGATGCTTCAGTACAAAATATGTGGGTAATTATTGCCTCTAATGTACATGTGACTTTGTAGAAACAACAGTTTTCAAAAAACCCCAAGTGGACAGTGTTAAAATTGCAAAAAAAAATTTTATTTATTTATTTTTACATTGGTCTTCATTTTTTTTCTACATTCTTCTGCACACCATTGGGTTTTGGTGGGGTTCATTATGGGACAGATAGATTAGTATTAACCTACTGGCAATCCTAAATCTAGAACTAAAATAATAAAAAATAGAAAAGAGGAAAAATAAACTAAGATGGAAATCTGCCAGACCCCATGCAAGTCAATTGAGTTTCTCAAAAATTTGTCAATATCTGCTTGAAAACTAATTTTGCATAACAGAGTTATCCAATGTGAACACTCACCATGGGCCCTAGCTCACAAAAAATGCCACGTAAAATGTAAATGTTGTCGTAACGCTAAGTATTTTATTAATTTTTATTGACTAGCTCTCCTACAAACCTCAGTTATACATGCCCTTCTTACTACACTGCACGATTGTTTGCTTCTCCCCAATAAATAATGAATGACTCCATTGACTTGGATTACTTTCCTTCTCATTTCCACAAGATAAAAAAAAAACAAAAAAGAGTTAAAGTCAGTCATTCAGGAGACTGGAAAAAAAATCCAGTTGATTGAAAAATACTAAAATGCTGTACAGTAGTATTGATTTTAGAAAATGACAAATCGTGCCACAATGGCGTTCCGGATGCTATTTGATACGGCGGAGCTGAAGACACATAATATGCCACAATATTGCACCTTCACTACCGACTTCAGGAACATTGAAAACTGATATCCCTTGGCTGCTTATACAGAGACGTCAACATATAAAAAAAAATATATATATAAACTGAAAGATTCTATAAACTATAGAAAAGGAAGCTTTGAAAGAAAAAGGAGAAGAAATTCAAGTTCTTAGTAGACTTTGAAATTCATAATTAAATCCTTTCCCTTGGCTGATCCGCAGTGGGTAATGGGATTCAGCATTGACAGGCAAAAGGAAATATATTGTTACACAGTTATTATTAGTATTTAGAACAACCTTGCCTTGTTTGATAAATGAAACCACATTAATTGGTTCCTTTTTTTATTTTTTGAAGGAAAGACATATATTCGTGAGCACTTTGCAATGTGCAATTAAATAGCTGCAAATGTCAGTTAAAGTAAAAGCTCCACACGGGAAGAATACTGATTACAAGCACTTCATCTCAGCAGAGAAGTCCTCCTCATAAATAGAATTATTTTTTGAAGACTGTCAAAAGTAACTTACGACACCGACGGAGATATAAACATGCATGGGAAAAGCATAAAACACGCGGCCTTATCTTGTCGGCTGACAGATACCGTGAATTTCGATTTTTTTTTTTATTTTTTATGAGGAATGTGCAAGGTCATCAATTTTTGCTCCTGTTTTATGTTATTAATACATTTATGGAGGGAGATCTGTCAGAGAAAAATCCTGTTTTCCACCGAGGATTTTGATGACCATGCTTGAGTGCCTTCATGTCAGTATAACCATGAGCAATTGCTACCATGCTAATAGTTTTCCCTCTGTTATTCTCTGGTGGACAGCGATTTGATAGGGAGTAAGACAAGACACTCATAGATGAACACATCCCTTATTTTGGAAGAAAGTGAGAACTCCCTTAGCTATATTCCATTCACTCTAATAAAAGACTGAAGAGAAGGAGATGTAATAATACGCTGGAAAATGCCAGATGCGATAAGGACCCGGAAAGCTTGGAAAGGTCAACTTGATCTATTTTGCCTCTTAGTCTATATTAAAGCAAATATCTATAACGACAAATACTGTTTGCAAATACAAGAAATCATATTTACTGGGAATCTGACAGCGAAATGACACATTTATGTGCTCTGTAAATGAAAACTACAGGCGGATTACTCCATATAAAAGACCCATATAGATTTATTGGAGGCATAAAGAGACCAGGGATTTATAAGGATGGGATAACACACACAATAATTTGCCACTTAAGGCTCTGTGCACACGCTGCGGTTTTTGCTGCGGATCCGCTGCGGTTTTGGCCGCTGTGGATCTGCAGCAGTTCTGCAGACAGTGATTTACAATCCGTTGTGCACATGCTGCAGATTTTTAACTGCGGAAAAGCTGCGGTTTTGAATCCACAGAAAGAAATAATAATAATCTTTATTTTTATATAGCTAACATATTCCGCAGCCCTTTACAGTTTGCACACATTATCATCACTGTCCCCGATGGGGCTCACAATCTAAATTCCCTATCAGTATGTCTTTGGAATGTGGGAGAAAACCGGAGTACCCGGAGGAAACCAACGCAAACACGGGGAGAAGATACAAACTGACATGTCACTTCTTTTCTGTGGATTCTGCTGCGGTTTACCATCTCCTCCATTGTAGAGGTGATAAAACGCAGGGGAAAACCGCAGGCCAATCCGCAGGAAAAACCGCAGGTCATTTTACTTGCGGTTCCGCAGATACAAATCCGCAGACTAATCCGCAGCGTGTGTACATAGCCTAAAGGTATAGTTACTAACAGCAATTTTATCTTTTTTCAAAAATTTCTCATGGCTGCCCCATTCATCCAAATGGGGCTTGCAGAATAAGGGATGCACTGTAAATGCTGCAGAAATATAACATTTGGATGCATGGGATAGATTTGCAGCCATAGACATTTTTTCAGCAAATGACATGTTTGCGTCCTGGTCACGAAAGCCGCAAGTAACTTTAAGTGGTGCATCGGTGCTTGTCGGTTCTGTGGTCCATGACAGGAGTTCATGTCTTATTGTGGTGCACACATCCAGCGACTCTTACTTCACTGCACTCTTCATCAAGACTTGATGAATCGGCCCCTTGTGTGTGAAATTTTAGCTGCGTTCATGACCGGGCCCATGCAAGAGTGGGGCCTGCCAACATCGGCACTAATTTCAGCTGGATATGTGTGAGAGGACGTGCATTCAGCTGAAATGTATTGCACCACAGAAACCCGCCAGGTCCCTGCACTGTAATACACACTGCCGGCCAATCAGAGACCAGCAGCTGATGTTGGCATGCCTGTAACTGGGGGAACATGGCAGTGACATCATGTGTTACCATAGAAGAAACTTCAAAGTTTGCTACTGGCTAAAGAAGTAGGACGCTACATGTTGTGGGAGCAAAGAAAGTTGAGAAGAATGGTCTTTTATAATGTGCTAGGGAACGGCATTATTACAGGATGGAAGACACATAATACTGGATGGGGAATAGGGACATTATTACTGGATGGTAAATGGGAACATTATTAGTGAAGGGGCATGGGGATAATATTACTGGATGGGGAATTGGGATATTATTAATGATGGGGAATGGGGATATTATTACTGGATGGGCAATGGAGATATCATTATTGGATGGGGAATGGGGATGATATTACTGGATGGGGAATGGATACATTATTACTGGATGGAGAATGGGGACAATACTGGATGGGGATTGGGGACAATACTGGATGCGGATTGGGGACATTATTACTGGATTGGGAATGAGGACATTATTATTGGATGGGGAATGGGTACATTATCACTGTATAGGGAATGGGGACAATACTGGATGGGGATTGGGGACAATACTGGATGGGGATTGGGGACATTATTACTGGATTGGGAATGAGGACATTATTATTGGATGGGGAATGGGTACATTATCACTGTATAGGGAATGGGGACAATACTGGATGGGGATTGGGGAACTTTTTACTGGATTGGGATTGGAAACATTATTACTGGATTGGGAATAGGGAAATTATTACTGGATGGGAAATGGGGATAATATTGCTGGATGAGGAATGGGTACATTATTACTGGATGAGAAATGGGGACATTATTACTGTATAGGGAATGGGGACATTACTGGATGGGGATTGGGGACATTATTACTGGATTAGGAATGGGGACATTGTTGCCGGATGGAGAATGTAGATATTATTAATGGATGGCAAATAGGAAAATTATAACTTGTTGGGAAAGGAGACATTATTACTGAATGGGAAAGAGGACATTATTACTGGATGGGGAATGGGGATATTATTACAGGATGGGCATTGAGGATATTTTTGGATGGGGATTGGGGACCTTATTACTGGATGGAGAATGGGGACATTATAACTGGGTTGGTGAATGGGGATATTATTAATGGAAGGGGAAGAGGGAAATTATAACTTGTTGGGACAGGGTACAATAATACTAGATGGGTGGATGGGGAAAGGAAACATTGTCCCAAGATGGGGTACATTACACCAGGAAGGGGCCTAACATGGGCAAAAGATGGGTGCCATTAGTACAAGATGAGGATATTATTACATTATGGAGGGACATACATGTATGTCTTTATAGTATTTATAGTTAGTGATGAGCGAAAGTGCTCAGAAAACACTTATCCGAGCATGCTTTTGTGTTTTCAGAGTATCTCAGGTGTGCTCGTATATTATGTTCGATTACCTGCGGCTACATGATTTGCAGCTGTTAGACAGCCTCAACACAGGCAAGGATTGCCTGTTTGTTACGAAATCCCCATATGTCTCCATTTTCCAAGATCTATGCTGGGTATCAGTGTCACTAGCAGTGTAGTAAGCTACAGTGCTGTGCAAATTAATTGTGACAAAGCATTTTTTAAGTAAAATCGTAAGTTGGTTACCCGTCAGTGATTTAAACCAGTTTTAACTGCTTTTAACAGGCACTCACACCTGTTCAAAGCAGTTAAAACTGGTTTAAATCACTGACTGGTAACCAACTTACGATTTTACTTAAAAAAATGCTTTGTCACAATTAATTTGCACATCACTGTAGCTTACTACACTGCTCATACACTGTAAATTATACTAAATCAGTGAGCCTGTGTTAGGGTTGTGTCAACCAGGATGACGTTGACAGTGAAAACTCATCAATAGAGCAGAGCAGAAGTGAAGAACCAGCTCTGTTGACATGATGTCAAATAAAGTGGGAGGCTCACCACTTGGAGAAGTTGTGTGACCACTGTAAGCCATGAGAGATTGTATCTGCGAATGGCAGAATGGACAGGTAGTTAGCAACTACCTGCCAATAAGTGCTTGACTGCATAGTAGAAAAAAAATCCAGTATAACCCCTTTAAGTTTAATACAAGAGAAAATTGAGAAATCTATCCAAAGACTTTACACATTGTGAGCACAGAACTTTAACCACATTTCATATCTTCTGTTAAACTTCAGAAGTTTATGGTGCATATGGAGCCAGCCAGCTGTGAATTTTCTCTAGCAGAATGCAAACAAGAGCAAGCTTAAGTTTTGTTTTTGAGAGAAAAAATGTGATTGTAAATGAAAGGAAGGAACATTTAAGGATAAAGAGCTATGCTGCCGGTAAAAGTTCTGTAAACTAAAAGACTGAGCTTGTAATTGGGAAGTCTAGATGAAATCTGTTGTTCGATCCTTGCATGACCCTAGGTGAGTCACTTCATGTTACAATGCCTTAGACATTGTCTCAGACGCTGTAGATTAGATTGTGAGCCTTAGTTACTGTTGATATTTTCTATTCTATTCATTTTCAAAGTAAATGTGCTACATTTTATAAATGTGAAAAAGGTGATTGTGAAAGTGTTAGCCTTGAAATGTAACAACTTTAAATGCTATGATACTACAAACAGTAAAGGAATTCCTGAAAGCCAATATAAAAACTTCAAGAGGTTCTCACTACTTTAATTCTGAAGGTCTATCATTAGAATAAGTTATCACTGTCTGATCAATGGGGGTGAGACACCCAGGACAGCTGCCAATCAACTGTTCTCGGTGTCTTCAGTGTCTAGAATTGTTCAGTTATCGAGCTGAACAGCGCCACTCTGTCTACTGTACAGGGGCCACAACCCTGTACTGCTCAACCGTCCATTATTCAAATCAATAGGAAGTGAATTTAGAGTGCCTGGCCACAGCCACTCTTCAATAGATGGAGTGATGCTGCTCAGCTCTAAATCTGGTCAACTCCGTCCTCTGCCACCGCCAAGAACAGCTGATCGGCGGCGGCGCCGGAAGTCGCATCACCACCGATCGGACATTAATATTAAAGTAGTGGACTATGTCATTAAAAAAGTTGAAAATCTAAAAATGTAAATGATATTTATGTTTTTATATGTATGGAGCAGAAAGTCTAATGAGAAAGACTCACAGTTATCTTTAGAGTCTTACTGAACCTCCATGTTACACCAATGTCACACATATCCAGTGAAGGAAATAATTATTTGATCCCTTGGTGATTTTGTAAGTTTGCCCACTGACAAAGACCTGAATAGTCTATAATTGTAAGTGTAGGTTAATTTTAACATTAACCCCTTCCTGACATGAGACGTACTATCCCGTCCACGGTACCCGGGCCCGTATGACCGGGGACGGGATAGTACGTCGGCGCGATCAGCGACGCCCACGTGGTGAGCTCCGCTGATCGCGGCCGGGTGTCAGCTGATTATCACAGCTGACACCCGGCACAATGTGTCAGGGGCGGTCACGGACCGCCCCGACACGTTAACCCCTTGCACACCGCGATCAAACACGATCGTGGTGTACCGGGGGTTAAAGGGAAGCATCGGCAGGGAGGGGGCTCCCTCCGTGCTTCCCTGAGCCCCCCACGGCAGCGCAATGTGCAGCGCTGCTGCGGGGGACTCCCTTCCTCCAGGCCCCCGAATCCAAGATGGCGACGGGGCCTTCGGGTGCCTGCGGAAGCTGGCTTCCTCAGTGCCTGCAAAGCGCAGGCATGAGGAAGCCTTCTGCAGTGCCTGTGTCAGATCGCTGATCTGTCACAGTGATCTGTGATGTGACAGATCAGCAATCTGTCACAGGACAGTGATGTCCCACCTGGGACTATTTAATAAAGTAAAAAAAAAAATAAAAAAAGTGTAAAAATAATTAAAAAAAAATCGCCAAATAAATTAGAAAAAAAAAAAAAATATTCCCCCAATAAATCCATTTTTTGGAAATAATAAAAAAAAAAACAATAAAAGTACACATATTAGGTATCGCCGCGTCCGTAACGACCCGCCCTATAAAACTGTCCCATTAGTTAACCCCTTTAGCGAACCCCTTAAAAAATAAAAATAAAAAACGAAGCAAAAAATAATGATTTATTATCATACCGCCAAACAAAAAGTGTAATAACGCACGATCAAAAAGACGGATATAAATATCCATGGTACCGCTGAAAACGTCATCTTGTCCCGCAAAAAACGAGCCACAACACAGCATCATCAGTGAAAAAATAAAAAAGTTATAGCTCGCTGAATAAAGCGATGCAAAAATAATTATTTTTTATATAAAATAGTTTTCATTGCATAAAACCGACAAAAACATAAAAAACGACCTAAATGAGGTATCGCTGTAACCGTACTGACCCGAAGAATAAAACCGCTTTATCAATTTTACCGCACGCGGAACGGTGTAAACGCACCCCCCCCAAAAGAAATTCATGAAACGCTGGTTTTTGTTCATTCTGCGTCCCAAAAATCGGAATAAAAAGCGATCAAAAAATTTCACGTGCCCGAAAATGGTACCAATAAAAACGTCAACTTGTCCCTCAAAAAATAAGACCTCACATGACTCGGTGGGTCAAAATACGGAAAAATTATAGCTCTCAATATGTGGTGATGCAAAAACTATTTTTACAATAAAAAGCGTCTTTTAGCGTGCGACAGCCGCCAAACATAAAAACCGCCATAAATAGTAAATCAAACCCCCCCGTTATCACCCCCTTAGTTAGGGAAAAATAATAAAATTAAAAAAATGTATTTATTTCCATTTTTCCATTAGGGTTAGGGCTAGGGTTAGGGCTAGGGGTGTGTTGGGGTAGGGTTAGGGTTAGGGTAGGGTTAGGGTTAGGGCTAGGGCTAGGGTTAGGGTTAGGGCTAGGGTTAGGGTTAGGGCTAGGGTTAGGGTTAGGGGCGTGTTGGGGTTCGGGTTGGAGTTAGAATTGGGGGTTTCCACTGTTTGGGCACATCAGGGGCTCTCCAAATGCAACATGGCGTCTGATCTCAATTCCAGCCAATTCTGAGTTGAAAAAGTCAAATGGTGCTCCTTCCCTTCCAAGCTCTGCTATGCGCCCAAACAGTGTTTTACCCCCACATGTAGGGTATCAGCCTACTCAGGACAAATTGCAAACCAATTTTTGGGGTCCAATTTCTCCTGTTACCCTTAGGAAAATAAAAAATTGGGGGCAAAAATATCATTTTTGTGGAAAAAAATGATTTTTTTATTTTCACGTCCGAGTGTTATAAACTTCTGTGAAGCACTTGGGGGTTCAAAGTGCTCACCACACATCTAGATAAGTTCTGTGGGGGGTCTAGTGTCCAAAATGGGGTCACTTGTGGGGAGTTTCAATAGTTTAGGTACATCAGGGGCTCTCCAAACGCACATGACACCCGCAGACCATTCCATCAAAGTCTGCATTCCAAAACGTCACTGCTTCCCTTCCGAGCCCCGACGTGTGTCCATACAGTAGTTTTCTCCCACATATGGGGTGTCAGCGTACTCAGGACAAATTGGACAACAACTTTTGGGGTCCAATTTCTCCTGTTACCCTTGGGAAAATGAAAAAATTGGGGACTAATTGATCATGTTTGTGGAAAAAATACGATTTTTTTATTTTCATGCCCGGGCATTATAAACTTCTGTGAAGCCCTTGGGGGTTCAAAGTGCTCACCTCACATCTAGATACGTTCCTTAGTGGGTCTAGTTTTCAAAATGGGGTCATTTGTGGGGGGTTTCCACTGTTTTGGTACATTAGGGGCTCTCCAAAGGCAACATGACACCCGCAGACCATTCCATCAAAGTCTGCATTCCAAAACGTCACTACTTCCCTTCCGAGCCCCGACGTGTGCCCATTCAGTAGTTTTCTCCCACATATGGGGTATCAGCATACTCAGGACAAATTGGACAACAACTTTTGGGGTCCAATTTCTCCTGGTACCCTTGGGAAAATAAAAAAATGGTGACTAAAAGATCATGTTTGTGGAAAAAATACGAATTTTTTATTTTCACGCCCGGGCGTTGTAAACTTCTGTGAAGCACTGGGGGGTTCAAAGTGCTCACCACACATCTAGATAAGTTCCTTGGGGGGTCTAGTATACAAAATGGTGTCATTTGTGGGGGGTTTCCACTGTTTAGGTACATTAGGGGCTCTCCAAAGGCAACATGACACCCACAGACCATTCCATCAAAGTCTGCATTCCAAAACGTCACTACTTCCCTTCCGAGCCCCGACGTGTGCCCATACAGTAGTTTTCTCCCACATATGGGGTATCAGCATACTCAGGACAAATTGGACAACAACTTTTGGGGTCCAATTTCTCCTGGTACCCTTGGGAAAATAAAAAAATGGTCACTAAAAGATCATGTTTGTGGAAAAAATACGATTTTTTTTATTTTCACGCTCGGGCGTTGTAAACTTCTGTGAAGCACTGGGGGGTTCAAAGTGCTCACCACACATCTAGATAAGTTCCTTGGGGGGTCTAGTATACAAAATGGTGTCATTTGTGGGGGGTTTCCACTGTTTAGGTACATTAGGGGCTCTCCAAAGGCAACATGACACCCGCAGACCATTCCATCAAAGTCTGCATTCCAAAACGTCACTACTTCCCTTCCGAGCCCCGACGTGTGCCCATACAGTAGTTTTCTCCCACATATGGGGTATCAGCATACTCAGGACAAATTGGACAACAACTTTTGGGGTCCAATTTCTCCTGGTACCCTTGGGAAAATAAAAAAATGGTGATGAAAAGATCATGTTTGTGGAAAAAATACGAATTTTTTATTTTCACGCCCGGGTGTTATAAACTTCTGTGAAGCCCATGGGGGTTCAAAGTTCTCACCACACATCTAGATAAGTTCCTTAGGGGGTCTAGTTTCCAAAATGGTGTCATTTGTGGGGGGTTTCCACTGTTTTGGTACATCAGGGGTTTTCCAAACGCGACATCGTGTCCGATCTCAATTCCAGCCAAAAACATCAAATGGCGCTGCTTCCCTTCCGAGCTCTGCCATGCGCCCAAATAGTGGTTTACCCCCACATGTGGGGTATCAGCGTACTCAGGACAAATTGCACAATAACTTTTAGGGTCCTGTTACCCTTGGAAAAATAAGAATTGAGGGTGAAAAGATCATTTTTGTGGAAAAAATATGATTTTTTAATTGTATGGCTTTATGTTATAAACTTCTGTGAAGCCCATGGGGGTTCAAAGTTCTTACCACACATCTAGTAAGTTCCTTAGGGGGTCTAGTTTCCAAAATGGTGTTATTTGTGGGGGGTTTCCACTGTTTTGGTGCATCAGGGGTTTTCCAAACGCGACATCGTGTCCGATCTCAATTCCAGCCAAAAACGTCAAATGGCGCTGCTTCCCTTCCGAGCTCTGCCATGCGCCCAAATAGTGGTCTACCCCCACATGTGGGGTATCAGCGTACTCAGGACAAATTGCACAATAACTTTTAGGGTCCTGTTACCCTTGGGAAAATAAAAATTGGGTGAAAAGATCATTTTTGTGGAAAAAATATGATTTTTTAATTGTACCGCTGTACGTTATAAACTTCTGTAAAGCCCTTGTGGGTTCAAAGTTCTCACCACATATCTAGATAAGTTCCTTGGGGGGTCTAGTTTCCAAAATGGGGTCACTTGTAGGGGGTTTCCACTGTTTAGGTACATCAGGGACTCTCCAAACGTGACTTGGCGTCCAATCTGAATTCCAGCCAATTTTGCATTGAAAAAGTCAAACGGCGCTCCTTCCATTATGAGCTCTGCCATGCGCCGAAACAGTCGTTCCCCCCCACATATCAGGTATCTGCGTACTCAGGACAAATTGCACAATAACTTTTGCAGTTCAATTTCTCCTGTTACCCTTGGTAAAATAAAAAAAATTGAACCTGAAGTATTTTTTTTATGAAAAAAAGTTAGATGTTCATTTTTTTTAAATATTCAAAAAAATTCCTGTGACGCACCTAAAGGGTTAATAAACTTCTTGAATGTGGCTTTGAGCACCTTAAGGGGTGCAGTTTTTAGAATGGTGTCACTTTTGGGTATTTTCTATCATATAGACCCCTCAAAGTGGCTTCAAATGTGATGTGGTCCTAAAAATAAAATGGTGTTGTAAAAATGAGAAATCGCTGGTCAACTTTTAACCCTTATAACTTCCTAACAAAAAAAAATTTTGGTTCCAAAATTGTGCTGATGTAAAGTAAACATGTGGGAAATGTTAGTTATCAAGTTTTTTGTGTGCCGTATCTCTGTGATTTAAGGGCATAAAAATTCAAAGTTGGAAAATCGCGAAATTTTCAAAATTTTCGCCAAATTTCCGTTTTTCTCACAAATAAACGCAAGTTATTTGAATGAAATTTTACCACTAACATGAAGTACAATATGTCACGAGAAAACAATGTCAGAATCACCGGGATCCATGGAAGCGTTCCAGAGTTATGACCTCATAAAGGTACAGTGGTCAGAATTGTAAAAATTGGCCCGGTCATGAACGTGCAAACCACCCTTGGGGGTGAAGGGGTTAAGAGATAGAATATCAAAAATAAAATCCAGAAAATCACATTGTATAAATTCTATAAATTTATTTGCATTTTACAGTGAGAAATAAGTATTTGATCCCTCTAGGCAAACAAGACTTAATAATTGGTGCCAAAACCCTTGTTGACAAGCACAGCAGTCAGACATTTTTTGTAGTTGATGATGAGGTTTGTGCACTTCAGGATTTATTTTGGTCCACTTCTCTTTGCAGATCATCTCTAAATCATTAAGATTTTGAGGCTGTCACTTGGCAACTCGGAGCTTCAACTCCCTCCATAAGTTTTCTATGGGATTATTGTTTCCACCTCCATGCTTGACAGAGGGGACAGTGTTCTTTAGGTCATAGGCAGCATTTCTCTTCCTTCAAACACAGCAAATTGAGTTAATGTCAAAGAGCTCAATTTTTGTCTCATCTGACCACAGCAACTTCTCAAAAAAACTGACAGAATCATATAGGTGTTCATTAGAAAGCTTCAGATGGGCCTGCAAATTTGCCTTCTTAAGCATGAGCACCTTAAAATTAACCTACCCTTAAAATTATAGACCGTTCATGTCTTTGTCAGTGGGCAAACTTACAAAATCATCAAGGTATTAAATAATTATTTCCTTCACTGTAGATAATAATGATGAATGCCCTATTGGATTCTAGGGTATGGAGATAGTCTACCCTAGAATATTGGCTTCTCAGATGTCAGCAATGTTTGGGTTCTATTTCCTTCTTACAATTCCTCTTTCTTCTTTTCTCTAGTGACTGGTACTTCTGTAATCCCTGTTACTGTAACAATATGTATTTTCAAAAAGGGCTACAGATTTTTTGAAGTAATTACCATCCATTGTAGGAAAAATGTTAGAGGGGTTTGTAAGGAATTATATACAGATGTATGGGATAGAAGAATATATTATAAGCGATCACCAGCATGATTTTACTAAGGACAGAAGTTCATCATATAGTGGAAAAAACTGTACACTAGAATCAAAAATTACAAACATATAATTTTTTTTTATTAAATACTGAAAATGTATTCAACATATATAGACTAAGCATATTTAAAAGTGGGAAACCACAAGGTGGTGCAAAAATACTAAAAACCTCTACACACGTAGCTTGCAAAGTTATTGTTAAGTTGTAAGTGAAAATAGGACAGTTAAACAGATATCTATTGTGGGGATATGCATACAAAAGTAGGTACCTATAGTTAGATATTAACCAAAGACCCTACATGGCCAAACTTTACTTGCCACTCTGATAAACCCACACCTAATGCAAAACCAAAGGTCTCATTCCACTTCAGCAGCACTATACAAATGTAATACACATGAAGCAATACCTGTAGTGTAGGATACAGCACACACCTAAGGTTTTTAGTATATTTGCACCACCTTGTGGTTTTTCACTTTTTAATATGCTTAGTCTATAAATCTTAGATACATTTTCAGTATTTAATAAAAATGTATTTGTTTTGTAATTGTTGATTCTGGTGTACAATTTTTTCCACTATATGATGTTATTCTAATTTTGTACTGAATCCGTTATGTCCATATAATATTTGTTGTGGCATTGGATATTTTCCAGCATTATGTAGCTACAATGTTGTGTATGTGGATATTTGTATTTAAGAACAGAAGTTGTCAAACTAGCTTGATTATTTGTGAAAAAAGGGGGAAGCACACTCGCTCTCACAGGTGTCAGAAGGAGATGAAGCTGCTGGTGATGTGACAGGCTCTGTGTCTAATCTTGTCTGAATGGCATGAAAATTATCAAAAATGATATGATCACCGTGCTAAGAAGGGCTACAAGGAAGAGAATGATATAAGTACACTGAATGGGCTACAAGGAAGAGAATGATATAAGTACACTGAATATGCCACCACCCCAGTGGTGTTGCGGGCAAGTAGTAAATCACTTAGGTGTTGGTTGTTAGTAACACTTACTTGTGTTGTAGTATGGTGGCATATCACGCCGTGGGCTCTGGCTTGCCGCACATACATGCGCCGGGAGGTAAATGCTGGGGAAGCATCCTCCTACTGTAGTGGTACTCTCAGATGCTCAAAATTGCCGGCTGATGGTGGGCTTCATCTGAAGAAGAAGGACTGTGTCCTTCAAAATGTGTTGATTGATTGACCCCATCGTGCACCTGTCCACTAGTTCTCGTGACATCATGCTACACTACACCACTCGCTCACCTCGCCATAGCCTTGGCGTCGCTTACGGTTGGAGCCCACCATCATCCGGAAAGTTTGTGCAGACCTTTACTACTAGATAAAAAAACAAAAGTGACATAAAAAATGCAAATGATTAAGCGTGATCATAGTGTCTTTGGACTTTGCAAAGGCATTTGAACTGTCCCACATAGATGACTAATGGGTAAATTAAGGTCTGTAGACTTAGATAGTATGGTTTTTAAAGGTTTTTTTTTCCATAAAAACTAATATTCTGTGTAATAGTCTACCTCAAGAGCTGGTCACAGGGGAACCATTGATGGCTTTAAAAAGGGCTGAGATGCTTTTTAAAACAAAACCCCATAAATAGTTATGCAAATGCATAAAGTTATTTTCTAAATGATTGGTCCAATGGATTGGTAATTGGGACAGGAAGGAAAGATGAGCTTTTTTGGGAGGACTGGATCTTTTATTTAATAAGGTTGTACATATATCGTGTACCCTTCATTGATTCCCATCCCTTGGTTGAACTTGATAGACATGTACCTCATTTCAACCATATTAACTATGTAGTTGTGTTACATATCTGAAATTCAGAGTGAGAAGACCAACGTGGGAGAAAAAGACAATTATTTTGTAATGCTCTGTATTTTAATACTTAAAGCCCAGAAAAACTGGATTCCGAAGTAGACCACTATATAACATAGATGGCACACATGGGGCTTTTATACCATTCAAAACCATTTTGTGTCTAGAATTTTCAGAAAATGCAAATTCTTCATTTGTAAAACTTTGACCAATTGATGATAATATTTTCTTCTACAGCATGGCATTGCATCCAGATATTGTGTCAGAAGTTCGGTCATCTATGAATACAAAGTGACTAATTGTGGCCTAACAGCAAGAGAGGATGTTACATAAGGAAGGTGAAAGTGAGACCAATTAGATGAAGTGCAGAATAGGTGCAGATGAACGGATGTTCCAGGGCCTCAAGCAAACCCTATTGACTCATAAGAGATGATCTGACAGTTAATCAGAGTCAAAAGTGAGATTCATTGCCAGGATTTTATTCATCTGGCTCATTGTCTACTGTGCTTTATAATGGCCCACTAAAGAGCGCGAGTGTGTGTCTGAGATCTGATCCAGTCCCATGCTGATTAACAAGTCAGATTATAATGAAGATCACATTCTATTGTTTGACATCCACATATGCCGCGGTATATATTGCTTATAGGTTCATCAAATCCAACCTCCTGCAGTTTCCTAAATTAAATATACATACATATCTCTCTCTCTCCACATATATTTACTTATAATTTAAGAATTTATATTTTTTCTTTTTCTCTTTACTCATTTATATAGCAACATTAATTGCACAACGCTTTACAGAGATCATCATCCATATATCTTTACAGCTAAGTGATGCAGAAATGAAGAAAGCTAATATGAAGCAGATTTTAATAATTCACTGTAATTTTCATTTATTGCTTATTTTAATGGTTCTTAAAGGCTTGACTAGTACTATTAGCACTGACGCTAATTTTGACTTTGCTGAAACAACCAATTTTATCTCAGTTTTGTTTTGTGTTGTAGGCCGTAGACTGCATGTTATCTTGGTTCTTCAGAACAAGGTTTAATGAAGACTTTACAACATAACAAGGTGAAGAGTAAAGGCCCCGTCACACATAGCGACTCACCAGCGATCCCGACAGCGATATGAACTTGTCAGGATCGCTGGTGTGTCGCTACATGATCGCTGGTGAGCTGCCAAACAGGCAGCTTCACCAGCGATCAGCACCAGCCACGACAAGCGCTCGTGTCGCTGTGTACCTTAGATACCAGCGTGCTGGTGCAGGGAGCTGGTAACCAAGGTAAACATCGGATTTCTAAGCGCCGCGCGGCACTTAGAAACCCGCTGTTTACCTTGGTTACCAGCTCCCTGCACCAGCGTGCTGGTATCTAAGGTACACAGAGGGCTTCTAAGCGCCGCGCCGCGCGGCGCTTAGAAACCCACTGTTTACCTTGGATATGAGCTGGGAGCTCGCTGATCGCTGCTCTCCCACCTGCCACACACAGCGATGCGTGCTGGCCAGCGGGAGACCAATGATCCAAAAAAAGTCCAGGGCATTCCAGCACGATCAGCAATACCTGGCAGGGAGGCGGTTACTGATACCTGTCACACACAGCGATCTCGCTGGGAGATCGCTGTTGCAAAACTTGTGACTAAGCAGCGATCTCGCTAGCAAGATTGCTATGTGTGACGGGTGCTTAAGACCAGCAGCCCAATGGCTTGATAGTATCAAGATAATGGTGGAGAAGACCTTGGTGTACCTAGCAAGGCTTGCACAAGATCGATCTTCCTACATATCGTTTATCCATCAAGTTGAAATGGCTAGAGATTGAGCCAAAGGGTCTTAATTAATAAAACTTATTATATATGAACTTTTGCATAAACTGGACCTATGTATTTTATTTTAATGCAGAGATGATGCTAAGCAAGTTATATTATTATGGAACAATTTCAGCAGGATCATCCACTATCAAAAGCAGAAAGGAGCTTCACTGTTTCACCTTGACAGTAGACGTTAGAAGAAAAAAGTATTTTAACATATCTGATCCTTCTTTCTACAGGGAACATAAGAAGCCACAAAAATTTTTGGCAATAACTCAATTTCCTGATCCTATAAGAACAGGTCAATGCTTGGACTCCTTTTGCTAGCTAAATAGATCAGCTGCATGTCCACTGCAAACTCTACTACCTTCATTGCTCACACAGATGATATCATCACCATAGACTTTTAGTCACAAGTATGATTGCCCTTACTAGCTTTATCCAGTTAATGGCTGATCACAACATATTAACTTTATCAGCTGATTTGACTGTTGTGGTAAAGATTTAGCACTAATATATGTTAACAGTTACCTTTAGTTAATAAAATTGCACTTATTTTCAGTCTGAACTTTGAAATCCTTCATTCCTTTTCAGATCCCCCGATATGCAATGTGCAGCCTGATCTAAGTTTAAGATTTTTTTACTTTGAGAGTATCTCTACCAGTAGTGTAGGCTGGAAGTGAGGTCTGTGTATCCAGGTTAAGGGCCTTTTAAACATAGGAAGATCGCTAGCGATATCGCTAAAGCGTCACCGATTTTGTGACGCAACAGCGATCCCGCTACATGTGACACGTACTTGCGACCAGCCCCCCTACTGGATATCGCTGATTGCGCTCGGATGTCCTGGGCCATTTTTTCCTCGTTGGCGTCCCGCTGGCGGCGACTAGCGATGTATGGACACAGGCAGAAGTCATCATTATCGCTGGGGTGTGACAGGTAAGAGTGACCGCCGACGGATCGCTTATCGCTGCTGCATCGCTGTGAGATCTGCCTGTTTGGCAGCTCAATAGTGACCATTTAGTGATGCACCAGCGATCCTGACTGGGTCGTATCGTTGTTGGGATCACTGGTGCATCGCTAAATGTAACGGAACCCTAACTGGTGTTTTCTCTTGTTTCATTTATCAGAAGCAGGACAGCAAATTATTTTCTCTCCATATACTTTTACGCTTACACAGAGTCACTTTTATCCATTACTTTTCATGTTTTATCTACTCCAGATCTGTGTACAACTTCCTCTCTGCTGATATTAATAACACTGAGAGAAGGCAAGAGGAGACTGGTGAGCTGTCATGAGTTAGAGCTCTGATGAATGCATAGATCACTCAGGTAGGATTTACAGATATTCTGCAGCAGCAAAAATGGTGAAAAATTATTTTAATGAAGACTATAAAGTTTGCATTAAGTAAGAAAATTAACAACAAAAAAATACGTGCATAGGTGAACATGACCTTGAAGAACCCATTTTCTTGCTAACGAGATCAACTACAAGTCAACTATATACTCTGCTGACTTCATTACGCACACAGATGATGCCATCAACATGGACTTAAAGCAACAAGCAGCTTTCCCTTTTCGTAGATTTCTCTGGTTAATGCCTGATTGCAACATATTAGCTTTACAAGCTGCTTTGGCAGTTTTGGCCAGCAGTTGGCACTATAATTTGAAAATATAACGTCATACGTGATCACGAAACAAGCAAACTGCCATACTTCTAACCAACATTGATTTTTGATCTCCATATTTAAATAAAATGATATTTATTTCAATATTAACAAAAAAAAACAGATAGATGAATAGATTGCATTTAAATACAAATTATGATTTTTAATCCTGATCATTAACACTTAAACACCTGATAAAGATAAAACCCATGGGATATATTGCCCCCCTATTATTTAAATGGGCCACGAGATGTTAAATAGTTGCAACCTTGCAGGAAGCAGAATATCAAACATCTCCAATATCAGCAATTATCAGTTTTTCCAGCAAACTCCAGCTATCATCGAAACATTATTCATGGTAATAAACAGCGTTTTTCATATTAATTTATAAGCCTTCCACTTCAATGCTCTTTGTTCTGTGCACGCTTCAATTTTCAATAAGTGTGTGCAGCTAAA
This sequence comes from Dendrobates tinctorius, assembly GCF_039654945.1. Classification (NCBI taxonomy): domain Eukaryota; kingdom Metazoa; phylum Chordata; class Amphibia; order Anura; family Dendrobatidae; genus Dendrobates; species Dendrobates tinctorius. The sequence continues at coordinate 61,800,904 of NW_027361707.1, read as the reverse complement.
TATAAAAAAAAATAAAAATTACAAAAAAGTCAAATACCGATCTCCCTAAGTAGCCTCACACTGGGCAATATGCAGGTAATTATTGCCATCATGACTGTTAAAGTAAATTGTAGTTGGGAGAAGAAAGTTAAGATTCCAAGCGCACAGATGTTTGAAGTTGACAAAAGAAAGTTAAAGACTTTTCGCTTTATTCCTGCGGAAGACTCCAGTGAATAGTTAGCAGCTCTTATAATATTCATGATCATTTGCTCATTTTGAAATCTTACAGTGAAAATCAAATGGTGGGGAAAAGCTCATCTGTCTACATCACAGAGTCAGAAAGGTTTCACAAGACGGCAACACACTAATCAAGGGAATTGAGATTTTTAACAATGCGGACAAATTGATGGAACTGGGATCATTTCCTTGCGCTATAATTTCTTAAAGAATAATAGGAATGTGTTCCAAGTAGATGACAGAATATGAGAGATTTGACAGATGGCTGTTGGACCAAGGTGAAACCAATCAGGAAGGATATTTTTTTCCTTGGCAGTTGGACAAATTTGCCTAATACTGTAAATTGTTTTTGGATCAAGGCTATAATCTAGTGCTAGACACGCTTTTTCGAAAGAGAATATGAGCCATTATATTTATTTTACGAGCAGCTTCAGGGAAGAAAAAAAGTTCCTCTTATATTTATTCTTTCTTGACTTTTCTGGTAAATGAGACACAAATGCCAGATGTCTGAAGTAGGCCTAGCTATTTGACAAATTCATGTTCGAGAAGAATAAAAAGATACATAAAAGATACTTACAAGATACAAAAAAAGATCCATAAACGTCAACTCTACTATAGAAAAAACGAAAGATAATTAAAGTTATTAAGAGGTTAATAACATTAATTGTAGCTAAAAAAAAACAGCTGTTTATTCAATAGTCACTAACAATTTAATCATTTCCAAATTGTTGGACTGAGGCGGCACAAACCATATAATTGTCAATAGGATATAACAGAACACAGCTTGCTTTGGCAGAAAATATATTCCCTGGAATGCCTGTGACACTTCATGATAAGATTGAACTTCGGTTACTGAAGTTTACATTATGTACAATGAGCAGTATTTGAAGGGTAAAGTCCATTTATCTATATGTTGTTAGAGCTGTAATGTCATATTGTCATATATAAAATTATACATATTACTTTATATTATATTTGGAGAAGAGTGAATCGATCGTAAAAAAAAAAGATTTTGCTATAAAATTCCCCAGAAATGAAAAATCTAACACATCAAAATATCTGGAGTTAAATTGGCAAAAATCCAGCAAAATGGTGAAAAAGAAGATAAAAAACATTAAACCATTATACTCACCTCTCTTTGACCCTACCCATCCTTTTCTCACTGTTGTCCAGTCATTCAATTGTTATTCTTTAGCTTACTCATTGTTTTGCCCCTCCAGTGCTGCTATTATTCCAAAGACCTTGTGCAGTCATGTAAGGTCTGATGTATGTCATTAACACCAGTTTTGTGAATCACACCCCATGTGTCAGCATAGGGAGTGGTGAAGAACAGCAGCACCAGAGACTTGGACTATAACAAAAAAGAAGACAGAATAGAGAAGACAGAGCAGCCAATTAGAAGACTGATAGCTGAGGCCGTAGAGGTATGGGAGGTTGAGGTGTAGTTAGTATACAAATTTTCTTCTAACCCTTCCCTACATATTCGATTTGCACCTAATTCATTTGATGCAGAAACTGCAGAAACTGAAGTTTGAACAAACATTCTAATTAAGTTTCTTGGTGCACTCTGGGTGTGTCCAAGAGACAATATACTGCTCTACCCACTAGTTTTGCATGCCCTGCCTTTCCGATGGGTCAACCCCTGAAAAAGAGATGTAGCAGACAATTGTTCGAGCCACTTGTAAATTCTGCCTGCTATTGTATTGTTATTGGCCAATTATATATTTTAATACTGAAGAAATATTATATTAAGTTAAAAAGGTGTTATTCTACTGAGACAACATCTTCTCAATCGCTTTTTTCCCCCCAATTAAAAAAAAATACTCACTTCTGGTGCAGTTGCCATTCCAGCAGTATCGGCACTGGCTCTCCCGGGGCTTACGTGACATTGTTATGCCATGCAATCCCTGTGGACAATCAGAAATCATTTTACTGCTGCTCTCTCCCTTCCTCCGGTTATCAATTATGTCCAAAGTAGAGGTCAGTAAAGCAATTATATAACAAATACTGGGCACACTCATAAATTGCAGGTGACCGAAACGTTTGTACCTAGTAGCTACTGTATGTATTAAATATCTTCTCACACCTGCAATTTATGAGTGTGCCCAGTATTTGTTATATACACTTAAGGTTTGGGAACCTACTGATCGGCACCTCCCTCACTGGCTGTGCTATAACATTTAGCTTTACAGTAAAGCAGTTATGTCTCAAGAGCCTCGGAAAAGTCAGTTCCAACACTGTTGGAATGGCGCTACCACCGGATTTGAGTAAAAGTGGTATTATTTTTCTGAGTGAAATGTAGTGATTGTCCGAGTAGTGGACAATGCCTCTAAATAGTTATTATGTAGGTAGGTTATGATTTCCATTGATGTTTTATGGAATTGGTAGGATTTATTTGCTTTTTTATTGAAAGTTAATAATGTTATTTAGTGTTAGTGCTATAGCAGTACTTTAGTGACAGAGCTCTGTATTGCAGACTACTACACCCTGCTATCAGCATAATACTATGTCATGATACGGTTTCATTGATGAAACCCAATTTGTATGTTAAATATAGTATTGGTCTATAATTTCATGATTTCTCTTCTCTCTAACTTTAAAAAGGCACATAGAATTATGTAAAATTGCACAATTGCACTTTCGGTGGCAAATCTATAAACTTTTACAAGAGATTTATTAGCCTTTTACCTTTCTGGGATTTTTATTAGGAACCCCAATTTTGCAATACATAATTTGTACACTTTATCACACAATGCTAGAAAAATTATCATTAGCCTGCAACTCACATTACAACCATTGGAGATGGAGCTGCGCATGCTATATGTGAGCACATGTAACATAATCACCTCCTGTTAGGGCTAGCGGAACGCACCAAATAATATAAAGATAGTAATAAGGTGCGTTCGCAGCCCGGGGTCCACCATGCAGAGATGTTAACTGCTGCTCGGTAATGGACACAAAATGGCGGTATCGCACTGGACACACGTGGTGTAATGCCACCCGGTGTGTAGTTCTGACGAGCTCTTTTACTTCACAGAGTCGTGGAACCACAGAGCACAGATACCGTACCCTGGTAACAGTCACAGGGCACAGCTGGATCAGCGCTAGTGTTCGGTCTCAAGACTCAGCCCCAAGGACATGGGGTAAGAGCCTCTCTGGACCCACTAAGCGCACAACGTCGCACTGGCGAAAGCCACTAATAGACGCTGGCTACTGTGGAGTGTGGACTAAGAGCAAACTGGCGTACAGGCAAAAGCCACTACTTGGCACTGATGCTAGGCCAGGACTCTGCCTCCTACCTGCACTATCAGCCTAGGCACTAATTGGCAAGGATGAGCAACACATGCATACCAAGGGTGGTGGTTTCATAATGAGTCAGTCACCAGAGACAATCATACGTGCATACAACACTCAATCCACATGGTCTTTACTAGCGCATGGCCATGCGATCCTTTTATAACTGCAGCCTTCCAGGACCTTGCTGATGGTCCAATCCGAGGGCCTGAGCATGTGACCTCCAAACACCAATGAGCGGTCATCTCAGGGGCATGCTCAAATGGAGAAAAGCAGGACTTAAGCCCCTGTCTCACATAGAGAGATTGCTAGCAAGATCTCGCCTGCGATCTCGCTACGTGTGACATATAGCGGCGATCGGGCCCCTGCTGCGATGTCGCTGATCATGCTCGAATGTCCTCGGCCACTTTTTGATCGCTGGTGTCCTGCTGGCCAGCATGCATCGCTGTGTTTGACAGGGACAACGACGAATGACCTCGGTACTACAGGTCAGAGAGACAGGGTCCCAAAGACAGTCGTATCATTCCTGCATCACTGGTGAGATCTGACTGTTTGACATCTCACCAGCGACCTCGTAGCGACGCACCAACGATCTCTACAGGTCATATCATTGTCGGGATCGCTGGTACGTCGCCAAGTGTGACATACCCTTAGTCCCAGGAGCGTCTGCTCACCGCTGACTAATGCTGGTTGCTATAGCTGAACCTGGGGCAGTAGCAGCAACCAGACGCATAGCATGACCGTGAGCAAGACGCTAGGACCGACATCTCTGCTGAGCAGATCTTCTTCAGCTGAAGAAGAATGGGAGACTGCAGAGGATATGGCTCGAGATTCCCTCTGTGCAGTGGCGGGATCTCAACGCCTAACACCTCCAAACAGAATATCCCAAAGTCATATATTTTTTTTATTCAATTCTGGCCATCCGGCAACACAAATCACTAAGTCACAGACTAGTGTGGAGAGGCGTGTGGTGATTGTAGTTAGACCATTGAGTATTGAGGTTAATACAATCAATTATGGCAATGTTTTTCATTAACACCAAAGTACAAGGAGGAAATTCTACCTGGCATCGATGACCCCTTTGTGTCTGTAAATTCAATAATTTATTATTATATAAATTAAACATTTTTTATGTGGCCGCTAACAAAGATATTGACATGCTGTATGGAACATCACAACCTCTGATTGGTCACATATAGACACATATGACATAAGCATCTCCAGACAGAATATCACAAAACTATGTTATTTTATTTTTTCCAATTTTGGTCATCTCACCCCACAAATCCTTAGGTGACAGAGATGTATGCTTTGACCACAATTAGACTGCCAAGCAATATGATGATAATACAATCAGGCATCACACCGTTTTCCATTAACATCACAGTAATAGAAATACATTTTTCCTGGCACTAATGATCACTTGGTGTTTGTAAATGCAATAATTAATAACCTCACATTTTTTATTGAAGGCAGCCTAGCACATAGATGTGAAAGAGACAGAAGACTGTGTTGAGCAATTGTCTTGATAATTGCCGTGAGATGTATTTAATTTTAAAACTCTCCGTGTAGCATAAGGCAAATACTGAGCTTTTATACACTGTTAAAACTCTATTTAAACATTGAGAAATGACAAATATTGACAGAAAAATTATGAAAGCTAATCTAATCCAACCAGCAAACAATTTGTGATTGCTAGAATGTGCATTCACCAGATGCCCTCATTATTATTGCTGTACCACAGAGACCTGGTTTACATGGTCTTACCGGCAGCTTTCTGGAAGTTTTAATCCTCCCGTGGATAGTCTGATGGCACAACTTGTGTTTAGACTTGTAAATCAAATTGATGCAGTGTTTTCATGGTTATTCTAAGTCTTTAACTGCTGCAAGACCTGAGCTGTCTAGAGATGTCATATGTGACAGGCATAAAGCCTAATGGGCCGGTTCATAATAGGTTTCAAAGTAAAACATATACTGTATCTGACCCATAGTGACCAATTATATTGCAGCTCTTTTTTTTAAAAGTACATTTGAAAAGCCTATACAGTCCACTTTATACAACTTGTCATTTTTAGGTGAGATATTCTCCACTGATTAATATTTTACGAGCATGTTGAGCTCTGTTTTTTAATCCTCTGTACAGACATATAAATAAATGATAATTTACACAGTGGGGAAAAAAAGTATTTAGTCAGCCACCAATTGTGCAAGTTCTCCCACCTAAATAGATGAGAGAGGCCTGTAATTGACATCACAGGTATACCACAACTATGTAGGGGAAAGACTACAAACACATGGGCTATGCACACAGTGAACAAGTCTGTAGGACAGTGTTCACACCACCAGTAGACTGAAACACAGAAAGACACAGTAAAACAAATGTATAAAAATACTCTGCTGTAAAAAAGTGACAGTAAACAGCAAGACATTACCTGTCTGAATCCTGCTCATATAGGTACTGTACACATGTTCAGGTTTTTAAATACATCGGTTAGGGACTGCTCTGATATGGGTATACCATGACGTTTGGTAGAGCGGCTTAGTATACATTTTCTGCAAAAAGCGTATCAACCAAATACCCTGTTTTGTTATCTTTTTACTAGCACTTGCTGTTTACTGTCACTTTTTTACAGCAGAGTATTTTTAATACGCTTGTTTTACTGTTTTTCTCTGTGTTTCAGTTTTATGTAGGGGAAAGGTATATCTCCAAATTTCTACACTAATTGTGTGCATTGCAATTTTATTTTTCTGATGCAATGTTCTATTATACTCTTTTTAAGTCACATTTTTTTACCAAACCACTCTACTAAAGAGGTGGTTAAAAATGATTTTGTGTCATTTCTAAAATTGTGTAAAGTTTATGAAACTAGCTGCATCATTTTAAGATACCTACAAAAAACGATCAACCAAAAATCCCTTATAGAGAGACAAACACTCCAGGCAAAATCAGAAAACCAACATGAAGAAACAGAGTGCAAAACAGGTCTCATAAAACATCACATTTTATTTCAATATTTAAAAAAAATTAAGTACATATAATTATACATAAGATCCAAACAGAGTACTCCTAGAAAGGGTGATGCCAGTACATACGTACAAAATAATTTTTTTAAAACAGAAATATTTATATGGATAGCTGGGCCTAAAAGCAAGAGCCCCTAAAATATACCCCTAGTCAAGGACAATTGCTATGACTATAGCTAAATTAATTTTAGCCAAGAAAAAAGATCAAGTAAAGTACTTACATCAAGCTGGTATGTAGATATGTAGGGATAAAGTACATATGTGCTGGCCCACCAGCCCCAACGCACGTTTCACCCAAGGCTTTGTCAAGAGGCATGTTTAAACTAGGAGCTTGGTGTGGGTTTTAATAGGGAGACTCATCAAGAAATTGCCAATGAGGGCTGAAAAGCTGGTTTTGATGAAAGCCAATGATATCATTGTACCTATCTATTACTACACAGGCCAATTGCTTCTTGTGTAGCTGAGGTGAAGGAAAAGCACTAACCAATCAGGGCAGAAAGGAAACAGTAAAAATAGCTTAAGGACCAAGCTTCTAGTTTAAACATGACCTTTGACGAAGCTTTGGGTGAAACATGCAATACCAGATTTATATCAATTTTTTTTAATTTACCTGCTGTCACACACTAAAAGACGATTTTGATTGCAATAACAAATTTTTGCATGCCACATTTAAATAGCTATATTATTTTCACATTTTAGCTGGCAGAGTCATGTGAGGGCATGTTATTTTTCTTTTCAGATTTTTGGGAGTCAGATTAAACAAAAAAGAGAAATTCATGAATTATGTTCTTCTGGTCAGTATGATTTCAACAATACCATATTTATTTTTTTTATGTTTTGGTGCTTTTGTTCAATAAAAACTATTTTATAGAAAAAAATTATTATTTTTGCGTTACTTAATTCTGAGAGCTATAATTATTTATTTTTCCACTGACAGAGCTTTATGGCAGCTTGTTTTTTTGGGGACAAGGAGACATTTTCAGAGATATCAATTTTATTTACATTTGTCTTTTATATCGCATTTTATTCCACTTTTTGTTCAGCGGTATGATGATAAAGCATAATTTTTGCCTCTTTATTTATGGTGTTTACTGAAGGGGTAAACTAGTGGGAAAATTTTATAGGTCGGGTCTTCTGAACATGGTGATACCAAAAATGTGCACTTTTTTGTTTTTATATAAATAAATGTATTTATTCTATATACCATATATACACGAGTATAAGCCGAGGCACCTAATTTTGTCACGGAAAACAGGGTAAGCCGAGGCACCTAATTTTGTCAAGGAAAACTGGGTAAGCTTATTGACTCGAGTATAAGCCAGGTATGCATTTTCCTCTCATCCCTGTCCTGCTCAGTGTGACTCCCCCCCCATCCCATCCTTCTATGTATGGCTCAGCTCCCCCTGTTCCATCCTTCTATACATTGCTTGGCTCCCCCATCCCATCCTTCTATACATTGCTTGGCTCCCCTCAGTCCCATCCTTCTATGTTTGGTTGTGCTCCACCATGCTCCCCCATCCTCATCTGTGCTCTCCCATCCTCCTCTGTACTCACCCATCCTCCTCTGTGCTTCCCCATCCTGCTCCGTGCTCCCCCGTTCTCCTCCATGCTCCTCCATGCTCCCTGTCCTCCTCCGTGATCCCTGTCCTCCTCTGCCATACTCACCCACTTTGCGCCGTCGCTGCATGTCCCTGCATCTCAGTTGTCCTGGCTTCCTGCAGCTCTCCTGTGCTGAGCGGTCACATGGTACCACTCATTAAGGTAATGAATATGTGCTCCAAGCCTATGGAAGTGGAGATGTGTGCATATTCATTACCATAATGAGCAGTACCATGTGACCACTCAACACAGGAAGAGCTGCCCTGCCCGGACAACTGAGATGCAGAGACATTCAGCAATGCCACGAGGAGGGTGATATGATGTCACAGCTGCTAGCTCCTGCCGCTCCTCTCCCCAGCCTCTTTCTGCACAATGACTTGTGTATAAGCCAAGGGGGGCATTTTCGGCACAAAAAAGTGCTGAAACTCTTGGCTTAAACACGAGTATATATGGTATTTGCTTTCTTCTTTTTTTCTTCTTTATTTTGTGATTATTTTAATTTTTTTCCCCAATTTTAATAACTTTTTATTTTTCTTTTTTACATTGTCCCCAGATGGGACATCAACTTTCGCTGCCCTGATCGCTGATCTATTATTCTGCAATGTTTTTGCATCTCAGGCAGGGAGGAGGCATACCATCTTCTGCTCTAAGCAGGAGCTTACAAGCCACTATCCCTGTGTGACCCCATGGCCATCTTTCGACCCATCCTGCACAAACAATTACAGACCAGTCTCCAATCTCCCCTTCATCTCTAAACTTTTGGAGCGCCTAGTCTACTTCCGCCTTATCCGTTACCTCTCCACTCACTCCCTCCTAGACCCTTCACAGTCCAGCTTCCGCCCCCTACATTCGACTGAAACTGCACTCATCAAAGTTACCAATGACCTTCTGACAGCAAAATGTAACTGTGACAACTCTCTGCTCATTCTTCTTGACCTTTTTGCAGCTTTCGACACTGTTGACCACTGTCTCCTACTCTCTAGGCTCCAGTCACTAGACATTAAGGACACCGCTCTCTCTTGGTTCTCTTCCTATCTTTCTGACCACTCCTTCAGTGTTTTGCTCACTGTCTCCACGTCATCCCATCTTCCTCTCGCTGTTGGGATACCTCAGGGCTCGGTCCTTGGCCCCCTTCTCTTCTCTCTCTACACGACCCCAGTTGGACAGACCATCAGCAGATTTGGCTTTCAGTACCATCTTTATGCTGATGACACACAACTATGCATGTCATCCCTCGCTCTTACCCCGTGATACTACAGAACGCCAGTGACTGTCTGTCTGCAGTCTCCAACATCATGTCCGCTCTCTATCTGAAACTTAACCTCTCAAAAACTGAACTTCTTCTGCTCCCGCTGTCTACTATCCTCCCTAAATCTGACATTTCCCTCTCTGTGGGAGGCACCATAATAACACCCCGGCAGTAGGCATGCTGTCTGGGAGTTATGATTGACACCAATCTCTCCTTCACATTCCATATACAATCTCTTGCCCGCTCTTGCCACCTACACCTAAAGAACATCTCTAGAATCTGCCCTTTTGTCACCATGAAAACAACAAAAACCCTCACTGCCACCTTGATGCACTCCTGCCTGGACTACTGTAATGCTCTATTAATTGACCTCCCCCTTACGCGACTTTCCCCTCTCCAGTCCTTACTTAATGCAGCAGCCAGGGTCATCTACCTGGCTAATCGGTACTCGGATGTGTCCGCTCTTCGCCAATTATTACACTGGCTGCCCATTCATTATAGGATCCAATTCAAAGTACTTTTTCTCACCCACAAGGCTCTCCACAGTGCGGCACCCCCTACATCTCCTCCCTCATTTCTGTCTACCGGCCTAACTGACCACTGCGCTCTTAAAACGACTTTTGACTAGCCTCTGCACTAATTTTTTTTTAAAAGATGGACATCTACATTAAAACATCAAACTGGTTTGCTATTCTATGCATCCCCCATAAACCATATTGTCCATGTAATCTCCCGGCAAGCAATGAGAGCCTGAAGATTACATCGTACATTGGTTTCACGGCAGTGTAATCACTAAAGAATAAAAAACATAAAATATACTAAAAGAATATACAGACTGATATACAGTATCCTCATGAAAGCAAAAATGTAAAATTACCTGCAGTATAAAGGCAGGCAGGAGATCACAGTTAGTCATTATAAGTGATAAAATAATGTTCCATTGCTGATTTTACATAGGACTGCAGGTCTAACCTGCTAAATGACTAATTCATCCCAGGGGCAATACAACAATAGTATGAAGCTGTTCTGTTTGGATGTAACAATGTGCACATGTACATGACATTTAGTGGAAGAAAATTGCATGGAGCACATTTCTTTGAGATGAAAGTTGCGATTGAGACACTTTCGTGTTGATTGAGCTCCTCACCTCTGCCATATTTTATCTATAGAGAGTGCTTACAATTTGTATGAGGCAATTCCAGCGCAGTTTGGAAGGCGAGAACACTCACTGCAGCAAAAAAATTAGGACTGTGTGGGTAAATCATGTTTAACCATTCCATGACTCCCCCACTGCTGTAATATTCAAGACAAGAGCAGAAGCCATAATTATAATGCTGGAAGAGTCAGAGCATTACACAAGGATATGAGAAACCTTGTTCACGCACCATACCCACAAGTCTTGAACGGGCTCACCATAAAATAAGAAATTTACTCAAAATGTCATTTAAATCAAACCTGTCACTAAGAAACTGCAGGACAGGGAAAGGAAGCACATTTCCAATTATACCTTTTTAGTCATCTTCTGAGTCTTTGCTGCGTCAAACTTCATGTTTTAATTCAATGCAAACTAGGCTTGCAAGTGCACTGGTGGGCGTTAAAGTGCACATGCAGTCTTTGGCTCCTCTTTGCTTCTTCCCACTTCTTGATTGATAGGAAAGACTGAAGCTCTGTCTGTACAATGTCACCACTGTCAGTCAATAAGCAAGTGTGGCGCCTGTGGCCAGAAGTGAAGAGGAATCGAAGACTGCAAGTGCATTGAAATGCCCACAAGTGCACTTGGGAGCCTAATTTGCATGGGATTAAAACATAATATTTAGCACAATGGAGCCCCGGATAATGACTGAATAAGAATTAATGTAAATACTGCATGTGTCTTTTCTCTCTTTTGTAATACCTCAGGCTTCCTAGAAAAATTCTTACTGACAGGTTCACTTTAAAGGCATACAGCGGGCAAATTGTGTTGCATTTCCTTCCACTAGAGGGTGCTATGCTGATGTGACACCATCTCTACCTGTCTCTTTTTCGTTCTTTCTTTCAATCTATTTGTCTATCTGGCATTGATCTAATGAGGAAGATTAGTTGTGTAGCAGTATGCAAATTAGGTTCATTGTACTTGGAGACATTTGGTTCCAGCAGGGCTCATCCTGGTCTTTATTGTTGGAATATGTTTTTACATGACAAAAGAAAAATTGTGCGCTGAGCACTAAGTAGATTTCATCTTTCCTGACTGTATAGGGGCAGAAAAAGAAACAATAATCAAAACAGAAAGATCGAGGGCACAAATCATTATGATGTTAAACATCTTGAAATGTTGCAAAATTTTTGTGTAACTTGAAGTTGTGCAAAATACTACCCACTTTTAAGCTAGTTTGGTGGTGAAAATTATGCCAGAAATGTACTCCAGTCCCTTACTGGAATAATATTACTGATGGAGGTGCATGGTAGTTGTGAGATTTGCTTAATTAATTCAGAGACATGCAATTTTTAATGAATTAGAAGCACCTTACTTCAGCCCGCCATTAAAACTGATGAGAATGAATTCTATCCGTAATGAGTCTGGCCCTGAGTGTTATCTCACACCAATAGCACCCACTGGAGACTAACAGTCCTCATTAAGAAAGTCTCTAAAACAGGCCCCTTCTGCCTCCTCTGTTTTCATAGGCACGTTCCAAAAACTAGTAATGAACAAGCCTGACACTAGACTGACAAAGGGCAACAGAGAAAATCAGGGCAGCGTGAAAGAATGGATCCAAGACACAAAGTGCCTATCATTTCATAAAACTCCAGGCCCAAAAACAGGAGTTACCAACTATGTATACTGTATATGTATATATAGTGTATAGAGAGCATATATCTATCTATCTTTATGTCCATCATCCACTCATTCACTCATTTATCTACCCATCCATCCACCCATCATCCACCCATCCATCCATCCACCCATCCATCCATCCATCCATCCATTCAGCCATCCATTCATCCATCCACCCATCTACCCACCCATCCATCCATCCATCCATCCACCCATCCAGAATCCATACATGGACACATCCATTCATCCATCCATCCACCCATCCATCCACCCATCATCCACCCATCCATCCACCCATCATCCACCCATCCATCCACCCATCCATCCACCCATCCATCCACCCATCATCCACCCATCCATCCACCCATCATCCACCCATCCATCCACCCATCCATCCACCCATCCATCCACCCATCATCCACCCACCCATCTATACATCGACCCATCCATTCATCCATCTATCCATTCAGCCATCCATCCATCTATTCATCCATCCATTCGTCCATCCGTCTGTCCATCTATCCGTTCATCCATCCTTCTATACTCAATCTTTGATTTTTATGCCACAATCATATTTTTTTGGGAGAAATAAGAATACAACTGATTTTTGATTTCTGGGCCAGTCTTTACTCACTGAGCTACAGCTGGTTATCAGGTTGCAATAACAAGAGCAGGAGATATGTGACCATATTAATATGACCATTACATTCCTGCTTTAGATTTCCTGGCTCATCATAAAGGCTACGTGGATTTTGGCTCATATGACATTCACCGAGATTAACGTGTTACCCAGGGTCAAGAGGTTAATGAAGTGATTAATGAATCCTCATGTGAAAATAGCGAACTTTGTAAATCCATCCATAATGCTTTGAAATTGGAATGACACTACTTAAATATAATATTACTTCATTCGCTTTAGCTTCATTCTGGGGTCATATTTACAAAGCGCCATTATCTGTGGGAAAATCTATGGAATGTTACAATTATTATTGATCAGAATGGTTGGAGGCAGGTGCTGATGTTAGTGATGTTATAAGTCTCCTTTTACTAAGATATTAAAAAGAGGAAAAATGTGACCTGTACGGATATACTGTAGTTATGACTGTGTACTACAGTAAATAGAAGCTCTTGTAGCTAATGAATATTGCATGAACAATGTAAGGCATGTTTCCATAGAATTAAATTGTTTGTCCCTTTTTATAAAGTCTTACAAAAGGGTCTTATGCAGAATTATAGGGGATATTTATTAATGTTGGAGATTCAAATGTAAATGTCTAAAAAGTAAAACAAGCCTGATTTCTTAATTGCAGTGATTGGTTTCACATGTGTATAATATGTATAATTGAGAATCCTTGTTCCAGCCGTATCAGTGGGTCCTCTTATGCTTCTAGTAGGCATGAAACATCATAGGCATGAAAATGCCCAAAGTTTGAGAGGTTGAAAACCTTCCTGAACATGTCTTGCTCACATGGGGGTGTTACAATATGTCTGTCCAGTGTAAAGTCTGCAGCACAGGACAGTAGACAAATGTATAGTGGTGCTATGTTTAAAAAGGATTTTATACCCTAAATTAATGGCATCCAGGTGCTTTCAAAAGAATCTGTCAGCAGGCTTTTGCTATGACATTTGAGAGCAGCATATTGTAGGGGCAGAGACCCTAATTCCAGCGGTGTATCACTTACTGGATTATTTGATGCAACTTTAATAGAATCCCTGTTTGGTCTGATGTAGATGTAACAGAGCTAAGACTTCAGCTCTGTGTATCACCCCATCCACACCTCTTATTGGCTGTATGTTGTCAGCAAGTTATCAATAAGCGGTGGGGGCGTGGTTACAGATTAGTCTGCACAAGACATGTAGTTCAGTAATGATAATTACCTGCTGTTTAAATACTAACTATTTTGAAAATACAGCACACAACTTAGTCAATGACACATCCCTGGAATCAGGATCTCTGCCTCTATATTATGCTGCTCTCAGATTACAGAGCAAAAACCTGCCAAAATATTCCATTTAGTACAGATTTCATTTCCTTATTTCTACAAATCCGTTTAGCTGTTTTAGAGAAATCCATAGTTGTATGATTATGAGTAGCAAAAGCAGTGGGTGAACCTTATACTTACATATCTTTTGCCTGTTCCCTGCCTGCTATCTGTCTCAAGATCACGCATGTTTCAGTTGTCAAGCTTCTGGGTTTGAACCCTTGAGCCTGTGTTTTGCGGTAGTCTTCTTCGGCCGCCAAGCCACAGTAGACACACCTTTTCTCCTAGTGTTTAGGTTCAGTTATCCTTGCTGCAGTCTGTTAATCAGAGCACAGGAATTTTTATCATTCTGCTCTATCACCTTTTGGGTTCAGCTTTATATTATTTCCCTCTGACGGCATTTCCTTTTGGTGAAAATCTCATTTGGATGTACAACCATTTTGCAGTAGTTTAAAGCCAGTCAGTGAAATTCCAGCTCTCTGCTGTTTCTGTTTCTTTACTCTGCACTTATATTCTGTTAATTGTTAAGTAGTAGGTGACATAATATCTATCTATTGATACTGCATCTTTTATTGGTTTATTTTACTCACTCTGGGATCTTTTTGTATTTCAGCACATTTTCCCTTTTGTAGGTAATTTACACTCTGCCCTCCCCTTTGGTTCTTTAGGAGGAATATGAAGGACTGGATGGCCTTTCAGGTATCCTAGGTCTGAGTTGTCATTGTACAGCCTGTGATTATGGCTATCTCAGCTCGCACAGGAACCACTAAGGACTGCGGAATCAGGATCCCTAGTCTGTACAGGAAGCGGCAGGGTCAGTTGCAGTTTTCAGCTTTACCTATTATCCAAAGTGAGTTGTTGCTCTAGCATAACATCAGTGAATTGTCAGTCACAGACAGTATACAGGCAGCAGTTGGAGAAAAAGGCGGGAGAGCTATTAGTGCAGGGCCCACCATTGCTCTTGCAACTTGTTAGCATACAATTTCAACTATAGATTGCTCTAAATTAGTAAAATAGATTTGTACAGGAAAGGTGAGGATTTCATCAGCATTAAATTGCCTTTACATATAGACTGTCAGTTTACCGTATAAAATCGTGATGCCAGGTTCCTTTTAGCACCCACCAAATAATCTAGACTGATACATTATAACTAACAATGAGAATAAATTAATTCTAAGTGATATTACCGTACTTTGTTTTCCATATTTTCTAATTGCTGGACAACCTCTTTTGTCTGCCATCAACATAGACACTAAGCGACTAATTCATTATTGCTTTTATACCCTTTTTCTATGCCTAGAAGTGACATTTTTATTTGAACCCTGTTCATTATTTAACCCCTTCCTGACATGAGACGTACTATCCCGTCCACGGTACCCGGGCCCGTATGACCGGGGACGGGATAGTACGTCTACCGCGATCAGCGGCGCCCACGTGGTGAGCGCCGCTGATCGCGGCCGGGTGTCAGCTGATTATCACAGCTGACACCCGGCACTATGTGTCAGGGGCGGTCACGGACCGCCCCCGACACATTAACCCCTTGCACACCGCGATCAAACGCGATCGCGGTGTACCGGGAGTTAAAGGGAAGCATCGGCAGGGAGGGGGCTCCCTCCGTGCTTCCCTGAGCCCCCCACGGCAGCGCAATGTGCAGCGCTGCTGCGGGGGACTCCTATCCTCCAGGCCCCCGAATCCAAGATGGCGACGGGGGCCTTCGGGGGCCTGGGGAAGCTGGCTTCCTCAGTGCCTGCAAAGCGCAGGCATGAGGAAGCCTTGTGCACTGCCTGTGACAGATTGCTGATCTGTCACAGTGATCTGTGATGTGACAGATCAGCGATCTGTCACAGGACAGTGATGTCCCACCTGGGACTATGTAATAAAGTAAAAAAAAATTTAAAAAAAAGTGTAAAAATAAATTAAAAAAAATCGCCAAATAAATTAGTAAAAAAAAAAAAAAATATTCCCCAATAAATTCATTTTTTTAAAATAATAAAAAAAAAAAACAATAAATGTACACATATTAGGTATCGCCGCGTCCGTAACGACCTGCCCTATAAAACTGTCCCATTAGTTAACCCCTTTAGCGAACCCCTTAAAAAATAAAAATAAAAAACGAAGCAAAAAATAATGATTTATTATCATACCGCCAAACAAAAAGTGCAATAACGCGAGATCAAAAAGACGCATATAAATATCCATGGTACCGCTGAAAACGTCATCTTGTCCCGCAAAAAACAAGCCGCCACACAGCATCATCAGCAAAAAAATAAAAAAGTTATAACTCGCAGAATAAAGCGATGCAAAAATAATTATTTTTTATATAAAATAGTTTTCATTGCATAAAACCGACAAAAACATAAAAAAATGACCTAAATGAGGTATCGCTGTAACCGTACTGACCCGAAGAATAAAAGCGCTTTATCAATTTTACCGCACGCGGAACGGTGTAAACGCACCCCCCCCAAAAGAAATTCATGAAACGCTGGTTTTTGTTCATTCTGCGTCCCAAAAATCGGAATAAAAAGCGATCAAAAAATTTCACGTGCCCGAAAATGGTACCAATAAAAACGTCAACTCGTCCCGCAAAAAATAAGACCTCACATGACTCGGTGGGTCAAAATACGGAAAAATTATAGCTCTCAATATGTGGTGATGCAAAAACTATTTTTACAATAAAAAGCGTCTTTTAGCGTGCGACAGCCGCCAAACATAAAAACCGCCATAAATAGTAAATCAAACCCCCCGTTATCACCCCTTTAGTTAGGGAAAAATAATAAAATAAAAAAAATGTATTTATTTCCATTTTTCCATTAGGGTTAGGGCTAGGGTTAGGGCTAGGGGTGTGTTGGGGTAGGGTTAGGGCTAGGGTTAGGGTTAGGGCTAGGGTTAGGGCTAGGGCTAGGGCTAGGGTTAGGGCTAGGGCTAGGGTTAGGGCTAGGGTTAGGGCTAGGGTTAGGGGCGTGTTGGGGTTCGGGTTGGAGTTAGAATTGGGGGTTTCCACTGTTTGGGCACATCAGGGGCTCTCCAAATGCAACATGGCGTCTGATCTCAATTCCAGCCAATTCTGAGTTGAAAAAGTCAAATGGTGCTCCTTCCCTTCCAAGCTCTGCTATGCGCCCAAACAGTGTTTTACCCCCTCATGTAGGGTATCAGCCTACTCAGGACAAATTGCAAAACAATTTTTGGGGTCCAATTTCTCCTGTTACCCTTAGGAAAATAAAAAATTGGGGGCAAAAATATCATTTTTGTGGAAAAAAAATGATTTTTTTATTTTCACGTCCGAGTGTTATAAACTTCTGTGAAGCACTTGGGGGTTCAAAGTGCTCACCACACATCTAGATAAGTTCCGTGGGGGGTCTAGTGTCCAAAATGGGGTCACTTGTGGGGAGTTTCAATAGTTTAGGTACATCAGGGGCTCTCCAAACGCACATGACAACCGCAGACCATTCCATCAAAGTCTGCGTTCCAAAACGTCACTGCTTCCCTTCCGAGCCCCGACGTGTGTCCATACAGTAGTTTTCTCCCACATATGGGGTGTCAGCGTACTCAGGACAAATTGGACAACAACTTTTGGGGTCCAATTTCTCCTGGTACCCTTGGGAAAATAAAAAAAATGGTGACTAAAAGATCATGTTTGTGGAAAAAATACGAATTTTTTATTTTCACGCCCGGGCGTTGTAAACTTCTGTGAAGCACTGGGGGGGTCAAAGTGCTCACCACACATCTAGATAAGTTCCTTGGGGGGTCTAGTTTACAAAATGGTGTCATTTGTGGGGGGTTTCCACTGTTTAGGTACATTAGGGGCTCTCCAAAGGCAACATGACACCCGCAGACCATTCCATCAAAGTCTGCATTCCAAAACGTCACTACTTCCCTTCCGAGCCCTGACGTGTGCCCATACAGTAGTTTTCTCCCACATATGGGGTAGCAGCGTACTCAGGACAAATTGGAAAACAACTTTTGGGGTCCAATTTCTCCTGGTACCCTTGGGAAAATAAAAAAAATGGTGACTAAAAGATCATGTTTGTGGAAAAAATACGAATTTTTTATTTTCACGCCCGGGCGTTGTAAACTTCTGTGAAGCACTGGGGGGGTCAAAGTGCTCACCACACATCTAGATAAGTTCCTTGGGGGGTCTAGTTTACAAAATGGTGTCATTTGTGGGGGGTTTCCACTGTTTAGGTACATTAGGGGCTCTCCAAAGGCAATATCACACCCGCAGACCATTCCATCAAAGTCTGCATTCCAAAACGTCACTACTTCCCTTCCGAGCCCCGACGTGTGCCCATACAGTAGTTTTCTCCCACATATGGGGTATCAGCATACTCAGGACAAATTGGACAACAACTTTTGGGGTCCAATTTCTCCTGGTACCCTTGGGAAAATAAAAAAATGGTGACTAAAAGATCATGTTTGTGGAAAAAATACGAATTTTTTATTTTCACGCCCGGGCGTTGTAAACTTCTGTGAAGCACTGGGGGGGTCAAAGTGCTCACCACACATCTAGATAAGTTCCATGGGGGGTCTAGTTTCCAAAATGGTGTCATTTGTGGGGGGTTCCACTGTTTTGGTACATCAGGAGTTTTCCAAACGCGACATGGTGTCCGATCTCAATTCCAGCCAAAAACGTCAAATGGCGCTGCTTCCCTTCCGAGCTCTGCCATGCCCCCAAATAGTGGTTTACCCCCACATGTGGGGTATCAGCATACTCAGGACAAATTGCACAATAACTTTTAGGGTCCTGTTACCCTTGGAAAAATAAGAATTGAGGGTGAAAAGATCATTTTTGTGGAAAAAATATGATTTTTTAATTGTATGGCTTTATGTTATAAACTTCTGTGAAGCCCATGGGGGTTCAAAGTTCTCACCACACATCTAGATAAGTTCCTTAGGGTGTCTAGTTTCCAAAATGGTGTCATTTGTGGGGGTTTCCACTGTTTTGGTACATCAGGGGTTTTCCAAACGCGACATGGTGTCCGATCTCAATTCCAGCCAAAAACGTCAAATGGCGCTGCTTCCCTTCCGAGCTCTGCCATGCGCCCAAATAGTGGTTTACCCCCACATGTGGGGTATCAGCGTACTCAGGACAAATTGCACAATAACTTTTAGGGTCCTGTTACCCTTGGAAAAATAAGAATTGAGGGTGAAAAGATCATTTTTGTTTAAAAAATATGATTTTTTAATTGTATGGCTTTATGTTATAAACTTCTGTGAAGCCCATGGGGGTTCAAAGTTCTCACCACACATCTAGATAAGTTCCTTAGGGGGTCTAGTTTCCAAAATGGTGTCATTTGTGGGGGGTTTCCACTGTTTTGGTACATCAGGGGTTTTCCAAACGCGACATGGTGTCCGATCTCAATTCCAGCCAAAAACGTCAAATGGCGCTGCTTCCCTTCCGAGCTCTGCCATGCGCCCAAATAGTGGTTTACCCCCACATGTGGGGTATCAGCGTACTCAGGACAAATTGCACAATAACTTTTAGGGTCCTGTTACCCTTGGGAAAATAAAAATTGGGGTGAAAAGATCATTTTTGTGGAAAAAATATGATTTTTTAATTGTACCGCTGTACGTTATAAACTTCTGTAAAGCCCTTGTGGGTTCAAAGTTCTCACCACATATCTAGATAAGTTCCTTGGGGGGTCTAGTTTCCAAAATGGGGTCACTTGTAGGGGGTTTCCACTGTTTAGGTACATCAGGGACTCTCCAAACGTGACATGGCGTCCAATCTGAATTCCAGCCAATTTTGCATTGAAAAAGTCAAACGGCGCTCCTTCCATTCTGAGCTCTGCCATGCGCCGAAACAGTCGTTCCCCCCCACATATCAGGTATCTGCGTACTCAGGACAAATTGCACAATAACTTTTGCAGTTCAATTTCTCCTGTTACCCTTGGTAAAATAAAAAAAATTGAACCTGAAGTATTTTTTTTATGAAAAAAAGTTAGATGTTCATTTTTTTTTAAATATTCAAAAAAATTCCTGTGACGCACCTAAAGGGTTAATAAACTTCTTGAATGTGGTTTTGAGCACCTTAAGGGGTGCAGTTTTTAGAATGGTGTCACTTTTGTGTATTTTCTATCATATAGACCCCTCAAAGTGGCTTCAAATGTGATGTGGTCCTAAAAATAAAATGGTGTTGTAAAAATGAGAAATCGCTGGTCAACTTTTAACCCTTATAACTTCCTAACAAAAAAAAATTTTGGTTCCAAAATTGTGCTGATGTAAAGTAAACATGTGGGAAATGTTAGTTATCAAGTTTTTTGTGTGCCTTATCTCTGTGATTTAAGGGCATAAAAATTCAAAGTTGGAAAATTGCGAAATTTTCAAAATTTTCGCCAAATTTCCGTTTTTCTCACAAATAAACGCAAGTTATTTGAATGAAATTTTACCACTAACATGAAGTACAATATGTCACGAGAAAACAATGTCAGAATCACCGGGATCCATGGAAGCGTTCGAGAGTTATGACCTCATAAAGGTACAGTGGTCAGAATTGTAAAAATTGGCCCGGTCATGAACGTGCAAACCACCCTTGGGGGTGAAGGGGTTAATTTGGCCATGTCAAAGTGGTTGTGCGGTTTTGAACTACAAGTCTGCGGTCACTCTATGTGACCACAAACTTGTGAATTCTCAAATCACGCGAACTGTGCGCTCTGACGGTTCTCAGGTGCCGGATCATACTTGCGGTCACATGATCGCCTTTCCTTATACCAATACTGGAGAATCATTACAGTGTGCCGTGTGCGCAATGTGAAAATTCACAAGACTGCAGACACATAAAGTAACTTTTTATTATTTTTTAAGTGGTGTTATCTCAAATGTTTTATTTGAAAAAACAAGACTCAGTGTTTTAACTATTCCAAATGTAAAAAAAATGTACATTTATACCATAGTGGAGCACAAAATCTGTCATTTTTATTTTACGTATATGTAATTAACGGTGAACATATAACATTTTAAAGCTTATTGAAAGGATTATGAAACTTTGTATTCTAAAAAATGTGCAAAAAAGAAGAACCAAAAAATAAACACATCTGAATTTGCATCAATTCATAAAACGTGCGAAAATTGGATGATTTTGGCTTAAAATCTAGTAACACAAAAAAAGAAAGCCAAGATGAAAAAACGACTTAAAATTTCTTAAATGGTTAATTAGTGCCTAAATGTCCTTTATGTGTTCTTCCAAAGTTTAGCTTTCCTTACTAGAAATAATAACATTGCATTACATGTTTATAACAGGAGTATAGACTAAACTGAGACAAACATCTCTCTTAAAAAAGGTAAGTTTTTGCCTCCAATATACATTTTTTGCTTTCCTTTTGTCAAAAAAGTTATTTAGCTGCAAACGTAACATTTTGAGTGAAACTGAACATAAACAGTAGGTGGCAGTGCTGAGAGCCAATCATTATTCTGCACATGACCTGTTTTCCAAATGAGTTTAAAAAGAAAAAAAATCTGATTTTCTAAAAGAAACAAATACACATCCAATTCTTTAAAATGTTAAGTCCCCCAAGGAAACCTTTTTTTTTTTTTTAAAGGATTTCAGTCATAATCTTGATGCATAAAATTTCTTGGCCCATCGTTTGTTTGCTTCCTTGAGGGAGTTTGATTTCTTCAAATACCGTTTTGATAAGAATGTATTTTAAAGGGGAAGTTGACTGAAATTTTACCTTTAGATTTTACAAGATGACTTTGGAAATTGATGTTAAAAGCTTCACAAAAAAAATGAGACCAGTGTATCGTAAAGAAAAAAAGAGAGACAGACAGGGGGAGAGAGTTCTTCTTGTAAGTTGGTTCAAACAACAGAAGTTGGCTGCTTTTTACAGGAACTGGAGTTCTTCAATGACTGAATAATCACATAGCACGAGCGTCGTCAACATCTGGAAAAGTGTTCAGCCTGACAGGTTTTAGTCTTGACTGACTGTACATCGGATCCTTGCCAAAGGAAATGGTGACTCACTTCATTCTGATTATTGTTTGATCGGCACCATTATATTTGCAAAGCATTTCATGTACGGCATAATCCCGACTTTATTTTTATGCATCTTTTTTTTTGTCTTTTTATTTCAATTTTTTTCTTTTTTTTAACTCCCTCGAAACACGTTTTTATGTGAATAACACAGAAAAGGATAAGATACTTCCAATTAAGGCATCTCGCAGCAGGAATAATTATCGGCCACCATAAGCTCTGTGTGTCGCCTAATATCTGTCACTGGGAACCCTGCAGAGTTTTCAAAAGCGCTATGGAAATGACTCAGATACTAAACACCAGTAAGTGCCTTCCGTAATAAACACACATTCACACCAACACACTCTCAAACACTATTAAGATCATTGTATAGGAAACAATGTAGCTTTAGAGGGAGAGCATTGTGATCTAGAGAATTTAGCGAAAGATTCAAAATTGCTGCAATAAGTGATATTTATGGAGAGAGCGTTCTGTCACATTGCACATACTGTACACACCTATGAATGTAGAATAATTTTAACCCATATATAGCTAAAGTTTTCAGAAAGAAATTCACTTTCTGATTCATTAACCTCTTCTGACTCTGATCTGTTCACAGCAGTAAGTAGTGCCTACTGTACGTGAAAATTGCTACACATTTACACAGCTGTGATTTCACCTTTGTATATGATTGCCATCCAACATCAAAAGTCAGAACTATGGAAAAGCATTGACTGATGCCAGCTCAGCATTAGGCCTGGCTGTCAGTCACTGACTGTGGTGTGGATACAGCCACCGCTCTCTATACACAGAGCGATGACTGCACCAGCGCCGATGCTGCCCCCGTGACTGACACCAGAGCACTGCCGAGAGAATAAAACTACTAGACAATAAGAACTACGCCCATAAAGGTTATGTTAATAATCCAGCTTTATTGAAAACTAGCTGAAGAGCCCGGCATTGCCGGGGCATAGTAACTAACTGTGTTTAGCTATAACTAGTGTTGAGCATTCCGATACCGCAAGTATCGGGTATCGGCCGATATTCACTGTATCGGAATTCCGATACTGAGTTCCGATACTTTTAGCATATCGAATACCGGAATCGGATGTTCCCATAATGCTATGAGCCAGATTGATTTGATTCAGCCAATGACAATCCTCAGAAGTGTGGGCACATCCTGTTAGGCATGTAGGCATGTTAACTAATGGCATGGCTGTGATTGGCTGCTGAAATGATGTCATGATGCACTATAAAAGCCGCCGCCGCCATTTTGTGTTCACTCTGCTGTGAATTCAGTTAGGGACAGGCTGCTGTTCAAGACTGTGAGGGACAGTTAGAGATAGCGATTTTCACAATCATAGTGTGCTTTACCCAGGCTACATAATCCACCACTGTAGCTTTCTTTTGCCTTGCAGCAGTATTCACAGCTCTCTGCAAGGTCTGTTTGAGTGCAGCTCACGCTGAGTAGTGTGTCCTGCAGCCACGTCTGGCTGTAGGCCGCTCAGCGTGTGTCACTGCCTCACACATATTTTTCTTTTTTTGCTGCTCATTTTTCATTCTCCTATTAGTATGCATCCATCCGTATCCATATACATTTGTTGCAAACACTATAGGAGTAGACAGCGGAGCCTCTCTGCAGCCTTTCAGTGCTAGTGCCCAGTTTGCTGCACTGTTCACGGCTGTCTGAGAGGTCTCTGTGTGTGAGTGCAGCTCACACTGAGTAGGGTGTCCTTCAGCTACATCTGGTTGTAGGCCGCTCAGCGTGCGTCACTGCCTCACACATATTTTTCTTTTATTGCAGCTCATTTTTCATTCTCCTATTAGTGTGCATCCATCAGTATCCATCTACATTGGTTGGTTGCAAACACTATATAGGAGTAGATAGAGGAGCCTTTTTTCTGCCTTGTGCCCTTCAGCTGCAGCCAGATTAGTATTACCCTATTTTTTGGAGCCCCATCTTTTGCATTGCAGGTTACCTTCCTGCATTGTAATAGCTCCAAAAAGTTTGTGATACTATCGCTTTCAAATCTTTGGTCACATCCTTTTAGTTTTTTTTTAAAAAAAAACCCAAAATAAAGTTCACCAAACACTCCATATAACAGTTGTGTAGGCCACATTAGCTCATATTAAAGTGAAGTACACACACACACTTTATAAAATTAGTGTTTCTTATACCTGTTAGCAGCTGTTCAGGAATAAGCACACTAAGCCCCCTTTGTACTTTTCTGCCTATCTTTATCAGTCTACCAAGATGAAGAAGGAAGGTAGCAAGGCACGTGGGCGTGGAGTTTCAGCAGGGAGAGGATGTGGGGATTCTGCAGGGAGAGGACGTGGGGATTCTGCAGGGAGAGGACGTGGGGATTCTGTGCCTGCTGCGGGCACCAGTGAGTCAGCATCCCCCAGTTTTACCAGGCAACAGTCCTTTATGCGCAGCTTTGTAGGACCTCGCCGTACCCCACTGCTGCTGGACGAACAAATTGAAGCTGTTGTCGGATGGATGGCAGCTAATGCATCGACTTCAATGACTTCCACATCCTTTCAGGGCTAGAGCACTGAAGAGCAACCATCTGTCTCTTCACCACCTGCCAAAGTGCCCAGGCAGTCAGAGAGCCCTGGACAGGAGCCATCACAGTCTTCTGTTCTCTGAATCTGTTGGCTTGGAAAGAGGGGGCCAGCCAAGCAGCATTCAAGAATGTGAAGAAGAGGGAGTATGCAGTGATGCGCAACTTCTTTGTCCCTCTGAATCTGAAGAGGCGGGTGAGCCAGTGCCAGTGCCTATGGTCAGCACACCTCAGTACGCATCAGATGATGACGAGACTCAGGTGCCACTTTCTGGTGCGTACGGTGCTGGCGAGACTACCCAGGAGAAGTAGGTGTTTGAAGAGGGGAGTGTAGATGATGAGGTCCTTGACCCATCATGGCGTGAGGAACAGGAAGGTGGTGGGAGCAGCTCTGAGGAAGAGATTCCCCGAATGGCCAAAACAGGAGGGAGAGGGAGGGGGCAGACTTGGTTGCCTGTAGCCTCCACTTCGGCACCCATTAGGAGCATTCCTCTTCCAAAAGCCAAAACGGGCGCTCCCAAGACTTGCAGTGCGTGGTCCTTTTTTGACACATTTGCAGATGACATTTGCTTTGTCAAATGCAAGCTGTGTCATCAGAAAGTCAAAAGGTTGAAAAATGTCAGCAACCTCATTACCACAAATATGTGGAAACATGTGCGGACCAAGCACAAGTTGGAGTTACACAGACACACTGAAGACGTAGGCCAACGTAGAGCACCACTTACCACCTCTTCAGCTCGTGTTGGGGCCTCTTCCTTCAGCTCACACACAGCTGATTTGGCTTCCCCACAGGATCGCCAAGGAAGAACCTCTGGCACTGTTGTCCAGAGACCCAGTGACATTCCACCCACAGCACCACGTTCCAAGTCATCCTCACACTCCCAGGCCACTCTACAGCCATTGGTAGCACAGGCATGGAATAAAAGGCAGCCATACTCGGCAAACCATCGCCGAGCACAGGCTCTGAATGCTGGCATTGCCAAACTACCAGCCCTTGAAATGCTCTCATTCAGGCTGGTGTAGACTGACACCTTCTAGAACTTCATGGCATTGGCAGTCCCACAATACACCACTGTTGTGAGTTCATTTTCCCCTTCATTACTGAGGCCCGAGGAACTCCCTCTTCTGGTAAAGAAAGGTAGTGAGCCTGATTGTCAAACACCTGAGGCTGATGATTGTGACTGGCTGAGTGGAGATACGGACTGGATATAATGCTGCCGACGCCCTTCTGCCCTGCGGGTGATTTCTCTGTGGGATCCTTGGAGACCAGTCTGAATTCCTGCTCCTCCAAAGCTAAGTTTGCTGCTCGGCCTTTTGCTTTTGTGCTTTGACTTTGTTTTTGCTTTGTTTTTCTGATTTCTGCCATTCCCTGCTGGGGTGTGCTGAATTCATTTAGCTCTGTCTTCTGAAAATACCTGAGTGCTGATTCAGTTTTTGAAGCCTAGCTGCTTCAGGGCCTTTTTCTTATCAGCTGGTTGGCTTATGTCTTTGATAGGGTGTTGGCAGATTGCAGACAGCAGCCTTCTTGTCCTTTCCTATCTAGGTAGTTTTGGGGCCCCGTCTTTGCTCAGTCTGTGTTAGTATTTTCATCTTGCTTCACCGTCATTATATGTTGGGGGCTGCCTATTGCTTTGGGGTCTGCTCTGGGGCAGTTTAGATTTCCCCTTTCTTTCTTTAGGCCTATGTATTTCTCCGGCTGTGATCGAGGGGTCTAGGGCATAGTAGGAACCCCCCACGGCTACTGCTAGTTGTGTTGATAGGTTCAGGGGTCTGCAATCTGATAGTTGCCAACTTCTCTGGTTTTATGGACTTAGCTTGTATTTCTGCTTTTGCCTCCTATGGTGACTCATTCATAACAGAATCACCCGCCATATATATTTTTTCCTCTATATCTCTGAGGCCGTAGGGGGAATTTTTTTTTCTCTCAATGGAGATAAAGCAATTGTCTGATCGTGTGGAGCAGCTCGCTGCGGAAGTGCGGGGAATTTCCGCCTACCTTGCTCATTCACATACTGCTGAACCAAAGATTCCTACACCTGATGTATTTTTTGGGGATCGGTCTAAATTTTTGAATTTCAAAAATAATTGTAAATTATTTTTTGCCTTGAAGCCTAACTCGTCAGGGGGCTCCGCGCAGCAGGTTAAAATTGTCATCTCTTTGCTGCGTGGCGATCCCCAGGATTGGGCGTTTTCTTTGAAAACAGATGATCCTATTCTGACTAATGTGAACGCATTCTTTCAAGCTTTGGGGTTGTTTTATGACGAACCTAATGCCATTGATCAGGCTGAAAAGACCCTGCTGGCATTGAGCCAGGGTCGTGATTCTGCAGAATTGTACTGTCAAAAATTCCGAAAGTGGGCAGTACTTACTACCTGGAATGATAATGCCTTGGCTGCTCTCTTTCGGAAGGGGTTGTCAGAAGCCGTAAAAGATACTATGGTGGGATTTCCTGTTCCCTCTGGTCTTGACGATTCTATGTCATTAGCCATTCACGTTGATCGGCGTTTGCGCGAACGTAAAGCTGCACGAGAGGTGTTGCCACCTGTTGAACAAATGTCTGAACCTATGCAATGTGATAGAATTTTTTCCAGAGAGCAGCGTCAGGAGTTCAGAAGGCGTAATAAGTTGTGTTTTTTCTGTGGAGATGCCTCGCATATTATTTCTGTCTGTCCCAAACGAGAGAAACGCTTTGCACACACGTTTTCTGTTGGGGGTGTTCAACCTAAGTTTCTTCTGGCTATTACTCTGATCTGCTCCCTGTCCACATTTTCCGCCAAGGCGTTTGTGGATTCGGGAGCAGCCCTAAACCTAATGGACTTGGATTTTGCTAAACGTTGTGGATTTCCGATGACACCTCTGCAGACGCCTATCCCTTTGAGGGGAATTGATGCTACTCCTTTGGCTAAAAATAAACCCCAGTTTTGGACCCAGGTGGTAATGCGGGTCGCCCCAGACCATCAAGAAAATTGCAGATTTCTGGTGTTGCATAATCTGCATGATACTGTTGTTCTGGGGTTTCCCTGGTTACAGATTCATAATCCAGTTTTGGATTGGAAATCTGTGTTTGTGGTGAGTTGGGGTTGTCGGTGTGCCTTTAGTGAGGCTCCGGTGTTTTCCACCTCTCCTCAGTCGCATGATGTTCCTGATTATTTGGCGGACTTTTATGATGTATTTAGTGAGAATGAGTCTGCGTCTCTGCCTCCTCATAGGAGTTATGACTGTGCAATTGAACTGAGCTCTGGGTGTAAATTTCCCAAGGGTCGGCTCTTCAATTTATCTGTACCCGAGCACGAGACTATGCGATCCTATATTAAGGAGGCTTGGAGAAGGGTCATATTAGACCATCCTCGTCACCCTTGGGTGCCGGTTTTTTTTTTGTAGCCAAAAAGGATGGATCATTAAGACCTTGTATTGATTATCGTGCCCTCAACAAAATTACTGTTAAATATCAGTATCCGTTACCCCTGATTTCTGATCTATTCTCCAGAGTTAAAGGTGCTTGCTGGTTTACCAAGCTTGACCTCAGAGGGGCGTATAATCTTATTCGCATTAAGCATGGGGATGAATGGAAGACGGCGTTTAATACTCCGGAGGGACATTTTGAGTACCTGGTGATGCCTTTTGGGCTCACTAATGCTCCTTCTGTCTTCCAGTGCTTCATGAACGATATTTTCCGAGATTTTGTCGATAAATTTTTGATTATCTATCTGGATGATAATTTGATCATCTCCAAGGATTGGGATTCTCATGTGGAACATATTCGGACTGTGTTCCGGATCTTGAGGGAGAATTCCCTGTATGTCAAGAGATCTAAATGCCTTTTTGGAGTACAGAGGATTTCTTTTTTGGGATTTATTTTGTCCCCGTCAACTATTGAAATGGACCCGGCCAAGGTACAGGCCATTCACGATTGGGTTCAGCCCACTTCTTTGAAGGCCCTCCAGAAGTTTTTGGGTTTTGCTAATTTTTATCGGAAATTTATAGCAAAATTTTCTAGTATTGCCAAGCCATTGACTGATTTGACTAAAAAGGGTGCTGATGTGTTAAATTGGTCTCCAGAGGCTGTTTCTTCCTTTCAGGAGTTGAAGCGAAGATTCACCTCCGCCCCGGTTTTGCGGCAACCTGATGTCTCACTTCCATTCCAGGTAGAGGTGGATGCTTCTGAGATTGGTGCAGGAGCTGTTTTGTCCCAAAAGGATCCTGTAACATCTAAAATGAATCCCTGTGCTTTCTTTTCCCGAAAGTTCTCTCCATCTGAACGTAATTATGATGTGGGGAATAGGGAACTGTTGGCCATGAAATGGGCATTTGAGGAGTGGAGACATTGGTTGGAGGGAGCTAAGCATCAAGTCGTGGTCCTCATTGACCACAAGAATTTGATTTACCTAGAGTCGGCTAGGCGCTTGAACCATAGACAGGCAAGGTGGGCCTTGTTTTTTACACGTTTTGATTTTGTGGTTTCTTTTCTTCCTGGAACAAAGAATGTCAAGGCAGACGCCCTCTCTAGGAGCTTCCTTGCTGATTCTCCTGTGGTGACCAGGCCTGCTACCATCTTGGGCGAGGGGGTGGTTCTTTCTGCCATCTCGCCCGATTTGAGATGTGCTCTGGAAGAGTTCCAGGAGGACAAACCTGAGCGTTGTTCCAGTGGAAAGTTGTATGTTCCTGACCAGTGGAAGAAGAGAGTGATGTCTGAAGTTCATTGCTCTGCTTTGGCTGGTCATCCAGGTATTTTTGGTACTAGAGATCTGGTGAGTCGGTTTTTTTGGTGGCCCTCCTTGTCTCGTGATGTCAGGAATTTTGTGCAGTCCTGTGGGACGTGCTCCCGGTCTAAATCGTGTTCTCGCTCTAGTGGGTTGTTGATGCCTTTGCCTGTCCCCAAGAGGCCATGGACCCATATTTCAATGGATTTCATCTCTGATATGCCTGTCTCTCAGAGGATGACTGTTATTTGGGTGATTTGTGATAGGTTCTCTAAGATGGTTTATCTTGTACCACTCCCTAAGTTGCCGTCTTCCTCTGAGTTGGTGCCCCTGTTTTTACAACAGGTGGTTCGTTTGCACGGGATTCCTGAGAACATTGTATCTGACAGAGGAGTGCAGTTTGTGTCTAGATTTTGGAGAACTTTCTGTTCCAGGCTGGGAATTCAGTTGTCCTTCTCCTCTGCTTTTCACCCTCAGACCAATGGGCAGACAGAGAGAACAAACCAGACCTTGGAGTCATATTTGAGATGTTTTATTTCTGCTGATCAGGATGATTGGGTTTCATTTTTGCCCTTGGCCAAATTTGCTTTGAATAATAGAGCTAGTTCTGCCACTTTGATGTCACCTTTTTTTTGTAACTTTGGGTTTTATCCTCGATTTTCTTCAGGGCAGGTGGAGCCCTCTGCCTGCCCAGGTGTTGACACTGTGGTGGAGAGAATGCACCAGATCTGGGACCAAGTGGTGGATAAGTTCTCTCTCTCCCAGGAGAAGGCCCAGCAGTTTTCCAACCGACATAGGACCATTGGTCCCCAGTTTAAGGTTGGTGATATGGTGTGGTTATCATCCAAAAATATTGCTATGAAGGTGGCTTCTCCTAAGTTTAAGCCTAGATTTATTGGACCTTACAAGATTGTGGAGATTATTAATCCGGTCTCTTTTTGTTTGGCTCTTCCTGTCACATTTAAAATCCATAATGTGTTCCATAAATCTTTGTTGAAGAGGTTTGTTGAACCTGTTGTTCCGGGGGTGGCACCTCCAGACCCTGTATTGGTTGAAGGTAACATGGAGTATGAGGTAGAGAAAGTACTGGATTCCCGTCTGGCTAGATGGAGACTCCAGTATTTGGTTAAGTGGAAGGGTTATGGTCAGGAGGATAATTCCTGGGTCTCCGCCTCTGATATTCGTGCCAAACAATTGGTGCGTGCCTTTCATCGGGCTCACCCTGATCACCCTGGTGGCTTAGTTGAGGGTTCGGTGACCCCTCCTCAAGGGGGAGGTACTGTTGTGAGTTCATTTTCCCCTTCATTACTGAGGCCCGAGGAACTCCCTCTTCTGGTAAAGAAAGGTAGTGAGCCTGATTGTCAAACACCTGAGGCTGATGATTGTGACTGGCTGAGTGGAGTTACGGACTGGATATAATGCTGCCGACGCCCTTCTGCCCTGCGGGTGATTTCTCTGTGGGATCCTTGGAGACCAGTCTGAATTCCTGCTCCTCCAAAGCTAAGTTTGCTGCTCGGCCTTTTGCTTTTGTGCTTTGACTTTGTTTTTGCTTTGTTTTTCTGATTTCTGCCATTCCCTGCTGGGGTGTGCTGAATTCATTTAGCTCTGTCTTCTGAAAATACCTGAGTGCTGATTCAGTTTTTGAAGCCTAGCTGCTTCAGGGCCTTTTTCTTATCAGCTGGTTGGCTTATGTCTTTGATAGGGTTTTGGCAGATTGCAGACAGCAGCCTTCCTGTCCTTTCCTATCTAGGTAGTTTTGGGGCCCCGTCTTTGCTCAGTCTATCTTTCTGTCTGTGTTAGTATTTTCATCTTGCTTCACCGTCATTATATGTTGGGGGCTGCCTATTGCTTTGGGGTCTGCTCTGGGGCAGTTTAGATTTCCCCTTTCTTTCTTTAGGCCTATGTATTTCTCCGGCTGTGATCGAGGGGTCTAGGGCATCGTAGGAACCCCCCACGGCTACTGCTAGTTGTGTTGATAGGTTCAGGGGTCTGCAATCTGATAGTTGCCAACTTCTCTGGTTTTCTGGACTTAGCTTGTATTTCTGCTTTTGCCTCCTACGGTGACTCATTCATAACACACCGCGCCCAGCCACTTTTATTTCAGCAGGCAAGCCGTCCCTGCCCTGCAAAAGCATGTGGAGGGAAAAATTAAACATGCGTTACTGTCAATGTCTCCTGCTCTGTCCACATTCCCACTACTAGTAGTGAGAATGTGGACAGAGCAGGAGACAATGCCGGACACACATCAGGGGAACAGCTGACGTTACTGAACCCCAGTAACACAGGAACAAGTGTTGATTGTGCAGACACCACTTCTGAGCAGCAACTGGCGGGGTTGGAGGCCAGGGGAAATACTAGAGACAGAGTGGAGCCAGAGACCTAGTTGGAGCACGTTTAAAATCAGTAGTAGTCTACAACAGATATTGAACTTGATGAAATTAGGCCTCAGCCTACACTCTGATTGACCCTGGGCTCCAACATCACCAGTTGCTGCTCAGAAGTGTCTTTGGCATGGGTACTCCCTCCTGCCCATCCTGGTTCCAGCACGCCTGCTGTTTCCGGGGAGTGTCAACGTCACTTTGCCACCAATATGTTGTCCTGTCGTGTTGCGGTCGGGTTAGCCGAGTCTATGGTGTCTGCAATTTAGGTGCTTCCTATGTGGGCTGCGGGTTCTGGTAATAAAGGCTGGTTCCTTAGTGCCAATAGGACAAGCACCCCCTGTAGGACTGTGGGTTTCGGTAACTGCAGCCAGCTCGCGGCCTTGCAACTTTGTCTTTTTCATGGGTACCTTCTGGTACCCACACTGGTTCCAGTACCGTCAGCTGGTTCTCGGCAGTGCCTTTGGCCGAGGTGCCTCCTTCTCGGTATCCGAGTTCCAGCAACGTCTGCTGGTCCTTGGTAGTGCTTTGTAGCACAGGTACTTCCTGCTTAGAAACCGTGTTCCAGCACCATCAGCTGGTCCACGGTTGTGCCATTGGCTCTTGTTCCTTCAACTGCCACTCTGGGTTCCAGCACCGTTAGCTGGTTCTCGGTAGTTCCATTGACTCTTGTAGCTTCTGCTACCCATCCGGGTTCCAGCACCATCAGCTAGTTCTCGGCAGTGTCTTTGGCACGGGTACTCCCTCCTGCCCATCCTGGTTCCAGCACGTCTGCTGTTTCCGGGGAGTGTCAACGTCACTTTGCCACAATACGTTGTCCTGTCGTGTTGCGGTCGGGTTAGCAGAGTCTATGGTGCCTGCAGTTTAGGTGCTTCCTATGTGGGCTGTGGGTTCTGGTAATAAAGGCTGGTTCCGTAGTGCCAATAGGACAAGCACCCCTTGTAGGACTGTGGGTTTCAGTAACTGCGGCCGGCTCGCTGCCTTGCAACTTTGTCTTTTTCATGGGTACCTTCTGGTACCCATACTGGTTCCAGTACCGTCAGCTGGTTCTCGGCAGTGCCTTTGTCCGAGGTGCCTCCTTCTCGGTATCCGAGTTCCAGCAACGTCTGCTGGTCCTTGGTAGTGCTTTATAGCACAGGTACCTCCTGCTTAGAAACCGTGTTCCAGCACAGTCAGCTGGTCCACGGTTGTGCCATTGGCTCTTGTTCCTTCAGCTGCCACTCTGGGTTCCAGCACCGTCAGCTGGTTCTCGGTAGTTCCGTTGACTCTTGTAGCTTCGGCTATCCATCCGGGTTCCAGCACCGTCAGCTGGTTCTCGGTAGGTCCATTGACTCTTGTAGCTTCTGCTACCCATCCGGGTTCCCGCACCGTCAGCTGGTTCTCGGCAGTGTCTTTGGCACGGGTACTCCCTCCTGCCCATCCTGGTTCCAGCACACCTGCTGTTTCCGGGGAGTGTCAACGTCACTTTGCCACCAATACGTTGTCCTGTCGTGTTGCGGTCAGGTTAGTCGAGTCTATGGTCCCTGCTGTTTAGATGCTTCCTATGTGGGCTGCGGGTTCTGGTAATAAAGGCTGGCTCCGTAGTGCCAATAGGACAAGCACCCCTGTAGGACTGTGGGCTTCGGTAACTGCGGCCGGCTCGTGGCCTTGCAACTTTGCTTATCATGGGTACCTTCTCCTACCCATCCGGGTTCCAGCACCGTCAGCTGGTTCTCGGCAGTGCATTTGGCCAAGATGCCTCCTTCTCGGTATCCGAGTTCCAGCAACGTCTGCTGGTCCTTGGTAGTGCTTTGTAGCACAGGTACCTCCTGCTTAGAAACCGTGTTCCAGCACCGTCAGCTGGTCCACGGTTGTGCCATTGGCTCTTGTTCCTTCTGCTGTCACTCTGGGTTCCAGCACTGTCAGCTGGTTCTCGGTAGGTCCATTGACTCTTGTAGCTTCTGCTATGCAACCGGGTTCCAGCACCGTCAGTTGGTTCTCTGTAGTGTCTTTGGCACGGGTACTCGCTCCTGCCCAGCCTGGTTCCAGCACGCCTGCTGTTTCCGGGTAGTGTCAACGTCACTTTGCCACCGATACGTTGTCCGGTCGTGCTGCGGTCGGGTTAGCCGAGTCTATGATGCCTGCAGTTTAGGTGCTTCCTATGTGGGCTGCAGGTTCTGGTAACAAAGGCTGATTCCGTAGTGCCAATAGGACAAGCACCCCCTGTAGGACTGTGGGTTTCGGTAACTGCGGCCGGCTCGCAGCCTTGCAACTTTGTCTTTTCATGCGCACCTTCTGGTACCCATACGGGTTCCAGTACCATCAGCTGGTTCTCGGCAGTGCCTTTGGCCGAGATGCCTCCTTCTCGGTATCTGAGTTCCGGCAATGTCTGCTGGTCCTTGGTAGTGCTTTGTAGCACAGGTACCTCCTGCTTTGTAACCATGTTCCAGCACCGTCAGCTGGTCCACGGGTGTGTCATTGACTCTTGTTCCTTCTGCTGCCCCTCCGGTTTCCAGCACCATTAGCTGGTCCTCGCTAGTTCCATTGGCTCCTGTAGCTCCTGCTACCCATCCGGGTTCCAGCACCATCAGCTGGTTCTCGGTAGTGCCTTTGGACTAGGTGCCTCCTTCTCGGTATCCGAGTTCCAGTAACGTCTGCTGGTCCTTGGTAGTGCTTTGTAGCACAGGTACCTCCTGCTTAGTAACCGTGTTCCAGCACCGTCAGCTGGTCCACGGTTGTGCCATTGGCTCTTGTTCCTTATGCTGCCCCTCCAGGTTCCAGCACCGTCAGCTGGTCCTCGCTAGTTCCATTTGCTCTTGCAGCTTCTGCTACCCATCCGGGTTCCAGCACCGTCAGCTGGTTCTCTGCAGTGCCTTTGGCCTAGGTGCCTCCTTCTTGGTATCCGAGTTCCATCAACGTCTGCTGGTCCTTGATAGTGCTTTCTAGCACAGGTACCTCCTGCTTAGTAACCGTGTTCCAGCACCGTCAGCTGGTCCACGGTTGTGCCATTAGCTCTTGTTCCTTATGCTGCCCCTCTGGGTTCCAGCACTGTCAGCTGGTCCTCGCTAGTTCCATTTGCTCTTGTTCCTTCTGCTAACCCTCCGGGTTTCAGTACTGTCAGCTGGTTCTCAGCAGTTCCTCAGCCTTCTTGTACCTTCTGCTACTTTTCCAAGTTCGAGCTTGTGGAAATGGTTTTTGGTTCTCACTCTGGATCTCCCTGACGACGACCCTGAAGATGACGACCCTGAAGACCACACCGAAGAAGATCAAAAAGATGACCCTGAAGAAGATGACCAAGAGGACAAAGAACATAAAGACAGTCACCAAGATGCAGAACAACAAGAGACAGAAGACCAAGAAGCAGAAAAACCAAAAGCAGAAGAACATTAAGCATAAGACTATAAATCAGAGCAAATTATATTATCTAAATTATAAGCAGAAGAAGACTAAGCAGTGTATGAGGGTGAGTCCGTTCCTCCTCATGGTGCCCCTGGAAAATGCCTGCTGCTGCAGGCCAAACTGAACGCGGACAAATCCTGTTGTAAATCTTTTGTGACAGGCAGAACGGAAGGTGTAATCTTCAAAGTTTTATAGAAAACAACTACAGGAATGCCTGTCACAAATAAGAATGTGATGAAGAAGAAGAATAGGAAGAAGATGAAGAAGTAGAATATGAAGAAGAATAATAGTTGAATAAGAAGAATATGAAGAATGTAAAAAAAAGAATAATAGGAAGAAGGTGAAGAAGAAGAAGATGAAGAAGTTGATGAAAAAGATGCTGCTGCTGCTGAGGATGATGAAGGCAAAAGTGTCGGAGAAGTAAAAAAGAAGGTGAAGAGCATGGAAGTAGTGAAACATACATATCTGACAAAATATAAAAGAGGTTAACATAGTCAATATCTTTGTAACTCCGAACGTCTTTAAAAAAAAAAATAATTCCTGCTATTCCATTTGATTGGGCTAAACCTCTATGGCTTTAATGTCTCCTCCACCTCCCTCAATACATTCTACATTATTATTAGTTGCTTTTCTTCATGTAGAATTAACCTACAAGGAAAGAAAGGGTTTTTTTAATTCCGATATTTCTGTCCCATTATCTTGAATGGGACTTCCAGGATCGGAATCGGCGATACCCGATACTTTTTGGATATCGGCCGATCCAATCTGATCCGATATTTTTCAATATCGGATGGTATCGCTCAACACTAGTTATAACAGATTATAATGATTATATTGCACATAAAACATTTCATATCATATATTCAACACTACAGATTTGCAACACAAATTAACTAAACAATTACCCAAGTATTGATAGCATTTTATTTTCAACTCATTCAAGAGCCTTTTGATAAGCAACCTATTTGGTTTTTCCTTTCGGTGCAAAGATGAAGATTTTTGGCAGATCCAACTCTTGAACAGGCCATGTAACGTTGAGCATGAGAAAAGCATGGAGATTGCAAATTGATCCCTACTACTTTCAAGGACTGTCCCTGAGCTTTGTTAATGGACATTGCAAATGCCAGTCATACTGGAAACTGGAGGCGGTTAAAATCAAAAGGCAAATCAGAAGGAATGAGTGGAATTCTTGGAATTAAAATGTCCTCTCCTTTGGCACATTCTGTTGCTGAGCTTTGTATCTAATCCTATCCTTTTTGATACTGTCTGCTGAGTCGTGTATCTAATCCTCTCCTAATAATAATAATAATAAATTTTATTTCTATAGCGCTGACATATTCCGCAGCACTTTACATTTCAGAGGGGATTTGTACAGACAATAGACATTACAGCATAACAATAATCACATAGATTATAACAAATACCAAGAGGAATGAGGGCCCTGCTCACAAGCTTACAGTCTATTAGGAAAGAGGTAGACACGAAAGGTGGGTGGTAACAGTTGCCCTGATTGTATGGACCAGCCATAATGTTAAGTGTGTAACAGTACAGATGCAGAGGGCTAATGGATGCATAAAGCATGTGGGAACATGATGCGGGGAACCTGGTTATGGTAAAACTTTTGGCTGTGCCACACAGGGATAAATAGATAGATAGATATCCTGTGTGATACTGTCTGCTGAGCCATGTATCTAATCCTCTCCTGTGTTATACTGTCTACTGGGCCGTGTATCTAATCCTGTCCTGTGTGATACTGACTGCTGACCTGTGTATCTAATCCTATCCTGTGTGATACAGTCTACTGATCCATGTATCTAATCCTATCCTGTGTGATACAGTCTGATGAGCCATGTATCTAATCCTATCCTGTGTGATACTGTGGGCTGAGCTGTGTTTCTAATCCTATCCTTTGTGATACTGTGTGCTGAGCCATATATAGTATGATATCCTGTGTGATACTGTGTGCTGAGCTGTGTATCTAATACTATCATGTGTGATACTGACTGTTCAGCCGTGTAATCTAATCCTATCCTGTGTGATACTGTCTGCTTAGCTGTGTATCTAATCCTATCCTGTGTGGTACTGACTGCTGACCTGTGTATCTAATCCTATCCTGTGTGATACAGTCTACTGATCTGTGTATCTAATCCTATACTGTGTGATACTGTGTGCTGAGCTGTGTATCTAATCCTATCATGTGTGATACTGACTGTTCAGCTGTGTAATCTAATCCTATCCTGTGTGATACTGTCTGCTTAGCTGTGTATCTAATCCAATTCTGTGTGGTACTGACTACTGACCTGTGTATCTTATCCTATCTTGTGTGATACAGTCTGCTGAGCCATGTATCTAATCCTATCCTGTGTGATACTGACTTTTGAGCTGTGCATCTAATCCTGTCCTGTGTGATACTGTCTGCTGAGCCATGTATCTAATCCTATCCTATGTGTTACTGTCTGCTGACCTGTAGATAATAACAAAAAAACATAAGATACAATAGAAACAGAAGGGTGGACTGCAGAGGAAGATAAAAAATGGCAATTATGTAGGTTATTATGCCCTTCAAAAAGTGCTACATGAGCAAATTAAATAATATGATAGAATAATACTCCTCAAGGGAGAAAATCAGAACCCACATGGAGAAAGATGGTTTATATAGACAATAATTGCAAAAAATGTTATAACATCTCTCCCTGATGAGGCTAAATAAACTGCAAGTGCTTTACAATTAAAAATTATTAAGATGCTAATATTGCCACTATAACATTAGGAGAAATTAGTAATTTAATGTCTCCTCCTAGTGGAGTCATGTATAAATGATTTGGAAGTAAAATACAATGAATAGTTCTAACAAAAAGCAAAATGTCAAATAAATTATATAAAAATGACACCTGCATGCAAAGACAAGCCTCCATCCAAAAATGTCAGAACACAAATATCAGCAAAGTGCAAGTGCATGTGCTACCTAATGGAGTAATTGATAGAGCATACAATCAGCTATAATTTCTGAAGAAGCATAGTGGCAAAACGTGCATCAGGGGGTTCATCAGTAATTATGAAGTAATTATGATAGGTTGATTTTCTCATGAAATGTATTCCCTTTTTTTGCCCACTGACTTTCTGATTTCTGCATGCTTGGACTCGCAATACACCCACGTGTCATTTTAGATGAGATTTATTAAAAATTGTGTTTTTTGTTAGAACTGTTCATTAAATTTTACTTCCAGACCATTTATGTATGACTCCGCTAGGAGGAGACATTATATCACTAATTTCACTTATTTTAGAGTGACAATATGAGCATCTTAATATATTTCATTATAAAGCACTTGCACTTTATTTTGCACCATCGATATTATGATTGCATAATATTTTTTTGCAATTATTGTCTATATATACCATCTTTCTCCCTGTTGGTTCTGATTTTCTAAATTAAGGAGCATTATGCTATCTAGTTTTTGAGGGGCATATTAACTTACATAATTACTATTTTTTATCTTTCTCTGCAGTCCACACTTGTCTTTTTATTGTTTTTTTAAATGTTTTCAAAATTGTAGACAATAAAAATGGATTATTAGCATAACCCTTATGGGAGTTATTCTTATTGGCTAGTTGTTCACTACAATATATATAACTCCCAATACTAATATGACCTTATTGGGCTAATTGCAGATGGAATAATGTTAATTTCCTACCAACAGCACTCAGTGTCAGAACGCTATTAACCTGCAGACTAACCCCCATATCTGCAGGTTAATAGCGATTTTTCACATGACAGGTTCCCATTACTAGCACACCATGAGGATAAGCATGAGACTGCAAGATAAATTTATCAACAAATGTATAAGAAATATCAAAAATTACTTATATCATAATTGCAGAAACTAATTATTGCAATTTTCCTCTTCCATCTGCTCTTCGGATATTTTGTAACTTAAAGGGGTTGTCTGGTCAAAATCAATAAGTCTGCAGTCACTCTATGTGATTGCAAACTTATGAATCTCCCAGTGCATGCACTGTGAGCTGCACGGATTTGCCGGTTTCTGAGCCATGGCCTCGTACCATACACTTGTATGTAGTGCCCTCTAGCCGGTCATGCCCACTGGATGGCCTCATCTGTACTAGGGGTATGGCCTCACTCAATAAGTGTATGGCAAGAGGCCACATCAAACAGATGGGCTCTGGCCAAGAGTATATGTAATGGATACATACCATGAGGTCCCGGCTTAGAAATCGGCAAATCCCCACAAAGCACAGTACATGCACTTGGTGGGACTCATAAGTTGAAGTCATATGGAGTGATAGATTTATACCAGACAACCCCTTTATAATGCTCATATTTTCAAACCAATGTAGTAGTTGGCAAGACCATATACAAAAATTCCTGAATTCACCAATAGTACATGTCTTTAGTAGTAGATAAGGAAATTGGCTATAGCATACCAAAATTAACATGTCTAAAAAAGTTATAAAAAAGACCTTATTATTTTCTTACAGATGACACATTTCCTCACTCATCTCTTAATCATAATATAAGTTAAATCGCCACACAGTAAGATAGGAGATTTAGAAGCTTGTTCACCAATATTAAAGCTTGAAAATGAAATATATTTATTTAGAAATTACTTTTAATTTCTTGATATAATTTCAAGAATTCATTGCCTTAGGTTTCAGCACGTAGAAGCTTGTATTTCTTTATAATTCTTGCTAAATTATCAGTATACTAGTTTTTCACATTTTTTATATCCAGTCTTTAGATATGTAGTGCTCAAGATATAAAATAGAAACAGGCTTAATTTGGGATTGTTATTCTGCTATCCCCTAATGGTAGAAAACAGACTGTCTTAGACCAGGACCATAATTATAGAGTTTGAGAGTGATGATGATGATTATTATTATTGTTGTTATTATTGCTATGCATGTTTTTATTACAGTCTATTTTTTTTTTACATTTATGTTATTTTTTTATCTCCAAATTAATGACTATTTTTTCGTAAAGGTATATGTAGATGGGCCAAGAATTGATGACCGACCTTTCATCATTAGCAGCTCATCAACCTGTGCATATAGCAAATGTTCTGCTGGTAATTTTGCCATATGAGGACAGAAAGGTCATATTAATGATCATTTTCTTTCATTCAGTACTGGTGGACCTGTGTAAACTGGCAAGTAAATGAGCACCAATCGTCTTGTATGCTATATTAAGTCAATCAAGACATGTTAATTGGTAGAGATAGGCCAATTAAAATGTACTTTAATTGAATGGGGTTTTACCAGTTGGGACAATTATGACATATTATTTGTGGTTCCCTCCACTGGTAGGAATGATGCTCTAGCCCTATAATTTTAGAACTCTGCTACCTATGAATGGAATGAATTCTCAAGCATTGCTGTCTTTCAATTTCTGGCAGTGCATCCTTGGAAGTGGTAGTACCATATTTTTAAAATATTTATGCTTCTTAAAAAAATTTCTTTACAGCAGACATAAGAAAACAAAGCTAAACAAATAATGCATCATTGACACCCATGGGAGAATACATGCTCTGTGACCTGTGCAGAAGTCATTGTGATTTGGAACAGGAGGACGAAGTGAGCTGTTTCTAAGGACCCTTTCTAGTAGGTCTGAGTGTCCACCTCTGGTAGGCATATATGCCCGAAAAAATGCAGGTCTGAGCACACGTTGATTTTGTCGGCACAATTGCAATGAATGGCACAGTTGGCGCATAAACCCGAATCCCGCTTTGCTCGGAGTTCAGACCCAAGTCCCCACCTGACCACTAAATATGGGCAAGAATGAGGAATGAGAAATGAGTCTTACATTTATTGTCAAAGAAGGACCTTGTGTTACTGTTGATGAGATGAGAAAACTACCAACTTTTCCTCAGTGTATGCAGCACAAGACAGAAAGTCTGTTCCTAGTATGAGAATACGATGGAGATATGTCAACTGGAGATTACAATCATTCTGTAAGCAAATTTTTAAAAAAATTCCTTATACTGAGATAATCTCGTAAAACACACTGAAGCTTCACTTTAAGAGTGAAGCTTTTCTCTTTTACTTATTAAATCTTTTTTTCCCCACGATTATACAAACTAATTCAAAGCACTAAAATCCCATTACCTATGGGAGAGAAGCCTTGTCAACGTTAGACGAGTCTTGACAAAAAAATACACATTTGAAATGTAATATGCCTTTTAGCAAATACACTTCTGGGCTCTGTCGGTCTCCATGTCTTATAGCTGTCATTTACCTGATAGAACATTTATTACCAACCGAATATTTGCTATATAGTGTGCACAAACAAAAAGGACAACCTATTAGGCAATAATGGCTCTCATTACAGGGAAAATGCATTCACGCTTCAAGTGAATGACTAGCGGCTTTTCTCCGAGCATGCCTCGCATCAGTGAAGTATTGTTCTTATAATTTACTGACTTGAAGCCTTCCAGGGACTAAATTATACACCTGTACAACCTGTTCCGAAAGACCTCAAATCTGATTAACTGCACCTGCATTTTACTTCAATAAGCAGATGCCAAAAACGTTTAATAGGAGCATTCAGGGTAGACCTGTCCTCACTATATA
Source organism: Dendrobates tinctorius (assembly GCF_039654945.1). Lineage (NCBI taxonomy): Eukaryota > Metazoa > Chordata > Amphibia > Anura > Dendrobatidae > Dendrobates > Dendrobates tinctorius. The sequence goes on along the minus strand of NW_027361707.1, from coordinate 61,759,177 downwards.
ATATTACCGGGCCGGATTACACGCCGCCTCAATGCTGACACTTGTGAAATAGGCTTTAGAAAGTTCTTGAAATGTTTTGTCTTTCACAAACTGAGGAAGTTTCCACCCAGTATTCCTAGATTTGTAATATATCCCTCTGGGGTGTTATTATTTACAATGTGTGCTCCTGAGAATTGCAAATACTATAGAGCACTGACTTTGTGATTTGTAAATTCAGGAAAAAATTGGAAAAATAAGTAAAGTGAAGTGCAGTAAATTTGATTTCAGCATTGGATGGTCTTTTTGATTATATGAAAATAAAAATATTTTATGCCTCTATATGAGCTAAATGCTATATATTTGAGGCAAGGACATGACTAAATTCTGTTTCGGGAGCTTAAGAGAGTTTTTGGAAACTTAGGCCCGGATTTATCAAGAGGTGGAGAGGTGGAGTGCTAGGCACCTGATTTATGAAGAGGCACTTGCATCTAATTAGTGATGAGTGAGTATACTCGTTGGTCGGGTGTCCTCCGAGTATTTTGGCGTGCTCGGAGATTTAGTTTTCGCTGTCTTATCTACATTATTTGCGACTTGCAGACAGGCTGAACTCATGTGGGAATTCCCTAACAAACAGGCATTCCACACATGTATTCAGCCTGTCTGCAAGTCGCAAATCATGCAGATAAGACGACGAAAACTAAATCTCCGAGCACGCCAAAATACTCGGAGTACACCCAAGCGAGTATACTCGCTCATCACTAATCTTAATGAATTAGTTGATGTGAGAAGTGAGTGTATTGCCATAAATCATACTCCAGTCAGGGACAGAAGTATGATTTGTGGTGTAAGATATGATACTGCTCATCACTAATTTGAATAAATTCAAGCTGTGTCATGCCCCTGTTCACCCCAGCTCTGCCCACTTAGTCAGAAATGAGCATAAATAGTGCAAGAATGACAAAATTATCAAAAAATTGGGGGGAATAAATGTTTTGATGAGTCAGGAACATAAGGTGGCACATTAAGTGTATGCAATTTCATATTATAAAGCCACAGGCATTGTCATTGTATGATGGATCCATGAGACTTATTGTATTCAAAAAGCTTAATTATGTAGGCAGGAAAACATATCTGTTCACTCATACCTTTTTTGAATTGTCATGAAACAAATTCAGTTTATCCTAGGAACATGCTGACAAAAGCCCTGACCCTGATTGGATGAAGTTCAGATCTCAACTAGTAGGAGGCCCACATATAGACATCTCCCATCAGAGTAATAGGAAATAACATTTTATAGAAAACAAATAATTTAATCCTGAGCTATCTCATGCCATGTTTAAGGAAACCTTTCACCTGAAAAAATGCTATTAACCTGCAGATAGGGATGAACTTTATTCCCATCGGCAGCATTTGGATTCCAGTGATAATGGCGGTGCTGGCACGGGTTCAGTCAGTCTATCAGTCAGTGGAGGAGGAGTGATTATAGTCTCTCTATACACAGAGCGGTGACTGAACTAGTGCCTCCTCTATGGCTGGTACTCGAGTGCTGCCAGGTGGGAATAAAGCTAATTTCCTTCCAGTAGTGTGGGACTAAGTACCGGAGGTAGGAAGGTTAAGAACTCTATTAACCTGCAAATTAACCCCATATCTGCAGGTTCATAGCATTTTTTCATGTGACTGGTTCCTTTTAAGACATGAGCAAGGATAGGAAGAACATATCTGTAGGAACAGCATGGGACCCCTTTTGTCTATGGCCATAATATTTCTGATCTTTGCTAGACTGGTATGTAAGAAAAATTGTATTAAGTCTTGATCAAAATCTTATTTATCTTGCATGAATTCTTAATATGCACATGTGAAACTAACCTTGGGACTTAAAAGCAATTCCGTATTGCAATTAAAAAAGAATTAAAAACATATGGGCATAAAATCCAATAAGAATGATATATTATTTGGGTATCCTATGCTAGAAGGATTCTATTAGGGAAGTATATTTCCAACACACAGTGATCAATAGAGAGGAGCGGATTGATTTTTTGCAAATCGATTTTAACTCAAATTTCCTGAAATTCTCTGTTCACTGTGAATTTGAATTATTTGCAATTCGATTTATGAGGTTAGCCAAAACACCCAGCAATGCCAAAAGATATTGAAAATGGAAGTGTGAGTCTTTGGCTAATAATTCAAAGATTCAAGTGATAGGGAAGTGCTGGACCTACAGAGTCAGTGTGACTGTAGAGTGATCTGTAATGAACTACAGTACAACACCTTAATAATAATAATCTTTATTTTTATATATAGTGCTAACATATTCCGCAGCGCTTTACAGTTTGCACACATTATCATCACTGTCCCCGATGGGGCTCACAATCTAAATTCCCTATCAGTATGTCTTTGGAATATAGGAGGAAACCAGAGAACCCGAAGGAAACCAACGCAAACATAGGGAGAACATACAAACTCCTTGGAGATGTTGTCCTTAATAAAATATTATCTTTTTTTTATTCTTGATGCAATGAAAACAAATAAGGCAGTTTAATGTTCCATTGTCCAAAATTTGCGTCTGCATTAAAGATCTCAAAAGGGGTTCAATATATTGCCGGGAGACCGCACAGTGTCAGACACATATTTTCTAAGCAATTAAAGGTTTTGCAGTATTGAGATTCACTGCAAATTTATTTGCCACAAATCTAATATTAGGGAAAATTCTGCAAAGCTGGCAAACTCGAATTTCAAAAGATATATTCACCTCTAGTATCCAATGTAGTACCATATGGTGGCAAGCAAAGTCCTGTAGGGAGTAGAGAACCATTGGGAAATCTGTGCTCTGTCAATCATACCTTTTCATGTGACTTTAAAAAATGATTTATATTTTGCATATTTTCAATAAAAAGTCGGTTGATATCTAGTCTATTTGCAGTATAATTTAGGAATGTATCAATTATCTAAAAATGCTTCAAATATTTTGAGATTTTTTACAAAACCTCGATTCACCTAAAATTCACCCTTTGTCTTCCTTTTAATAAAAGAAAGTTTCTAAATAATGTTTTGAAAGTTTGAGGGCACTTGGAAGACTTTTATTTAGGTGGAATAATATTTGGTTTAGGAAATGAAAGTCACATTGCAATGACAAAATCTCTTCTTTAAATATCGTTTTTGCTTATAAAAATGCTCGAAGACTCAAGATTGAATATGAAAAACTTCTGTGTAGAACGGAAGATAAAGAAGCAAACACTTGCAGATTTGTCTTCTTAAGCTAAAGTATGAAAAATAAGAAAAAACTTAAAAAAACTACAAGATTTAAACCAAAAGCTTCGGATAAAACTCTACATACAGCTGGATTACTTCGGGGATCAGAAAAGGAGAAGATAAATCCTAAGAATTAGATATTAAACAGCAGATATGAAAACAGCACCAACTTAGATAGTTTTAATGAGTTAAGAAACTACAATCCCTGAAATTATAAAGACCAGAAGTAAGCCATGAAGTAACAGGATGTTGCTTTTGAGCTGCACTAGAACATCCAGACACCTAGACACAGTAATATGTTGAAGGGAGGGGGGGGTGGACAATTTTTAGACTCTTAGACAAGTATTTTTTTGTACAGTTCTCACATATGCAGCCACTTTCTGGCTTATTCATCTGCTTATGCTCTCAGAAAACATAAGTGTATACTATTTATCTTCATTTAATTTGTCTTAAATGAAAAAACACAAAAGAGAATGAAGCAAAAAGCAAAACATTGATCATTTCACACAAAACTCCAAAAATGGGCCAGACATAAGTATTGGCACCCTCAGCCTAATACTTGGTTGCACAACCTTTAGCCAAAATAACTGCGACCAACCGCTTCCGGTAACCATCAATGAGTTTCTTACAATGCTCTGCTGGAATTTTAGACCATTCTTCTTTGGCAAACTGCTCCAGGTCCCTGATATTTGAAGGGTGCCTTTTCCAAACTGCCATTTTTAGATCTCTCCACAGGTGTTTTATGGGATTCAGGTCTGGACTCATTGCTGGCCACCTTAGAAGTCTCCAGTGCTTTCTCTCAAACCATTTTCTAGTGCTTTTTGAAGTGTGTTTTGGGTCATTGTCCTGCTGGAAGACCCATGACCTCTGAGGGAGACCCAGCTTTCTCACACTGGGCCCTACATTATGCTGCAAAATTTGTTGGTAGTCTTCAGACTTCATAATGCCATGCACACTTTCAAGCAGTCCAGTGCCAGAGGCAGCAAAGCAACCCCAAAACATCAGGGAACCTCCACCATGTTTGACTGTAGGGACCGTGTAATTTTCTTTGAATGCCTCTTTTTTTCTCCTGTAAACTCAATGTTGATGCCTTTGCCCAAAAAGCTCTACTTTTGTCTCATCTGACCAGAGAACATTCTTCCAAAACATTTTAGGCTTTTTCAGGTAAGTTTTGGTAAACTCCAGTCTGGTTTTTTTATATCTCGGGGTAAGAAGTGGGGTTTTCTTGGGTCTCCTATCATACAGCCCCTTTTCATTCAGACGCCGACGGATAGTACGGGTTGACACTGTTGTACCCTCGGACTGCAGGGCAGCTTGAACTTGTTTGGATGTTAGTCGAGGTTCTTTATCCAACATCCGCACAATCTTGCGTTGAAATCTCTTGTCAATTTTTGTTTTCCGTCCACATCTAGGGAGGTTAGCCACAGTGCCATGGGCTTTAAACTTCTTGATGACACTGTGCACCGTAGACACAGGAACATTCAGGTCTTTGGAGATGGACTTGTAGACTTGAGATTGCTCATACTTCCTCACAATTTGGTTTCTCAAGTCCTCAGACAGTTCTTTGGTCTTCTTTCTTTTCTCCATGCTCAATGTGGTACACACAAGGTCACAGGAAAGAGGTTGAGTCAACTTTAATCCACGTCAACTGGCTGCAAGTGTGATTTAGTTATTGCCAACACCTGTTAGGTGCCACAGGTAAGTTACAGGTGCTGTTAATTACACAAATTAGAGAAGCATCACATGATTTTTCAAACAGTGCCAATACTTTTGTCCACCCTCTTTTTTATGTTTGGTGTGGAATTATATCCAATTTGGCTTTAGGACAATTCTTTTTGTGTTTTTTCATTTAAGACAAATTAAATGAAGATAATAATACCAAAGAATTTGTGTTTGCAATCATTTTCAGGAAGAAACGGAGTATTATCTGACAGAATTGCAGGGGTGTCAATACTTTTGGCCACAACTGTAAATATCAATACAACCCTTCAAATACTTATATTATATGGGACAATTTAAAAAAAACATTGTGAAAAGGGAAACGTAAATAAAGCCAAAATGCAGTTTCAATGAAGATCTAAGAGTCTGCATGGTTGCAGGTTACAGTAAAACATGATGAAATTTGACGTAGTTATGCCTCCTTTCATCTCTTTGCAACATCTTGTTCACCTAACATAACAAATGTTTGTTCTCAAAAAAGGATTCTTATGGTCCCCTACACATACATGCTCATCTCTGTTGAGTCTGCATGCACTTTCAATGCCCCACATTCCTGACTCTTCATAACTTTCTTTTAATTAGAATGGACACCTTAAGGGAGTTATCTAGTATTATATCATGTTTTGACTATGGTACTAATTACTAACAATCCAAAAATTGAAAAAGTGTTTTTTTTAATACTAAAACTCCACATCAATAATAGCCGCATAGCAGTTGTTCACACCAACTGACCATAGTCCACACAAAGCAGAAAATGTCACAAGTTGGTTTTCTTCATAATTTATAACAAAATATTTCATCCAGTAAAGTTGTGCTCAAAAGTGTACATACCCTGGCAGAATTTTTGCTTTCTTGGCCTTTTTACAGAGAATATGTACTGTATGATAACACCAAAATTTTATCTCCACTCATTTATTGTCAAACTACTGTGTTTTCTCTTTTTAAATCATAATGACAACCCAAAACATCCAAATGACACAGATCAAAAGTTTACATACCCTGGTGATTTTGGCCTGACAACATGTACAGAAGTTGACACAAATGGGTCTGAATGGCTACTAAAAGGTAACATCCTCACCTGTGACCTGTTTGCTTGTAATCAGTGTGTGTGCATTAAAGCTGAGTGAATTTTTGGGATCCAGACAGACTCTTGCATCTTTCATCTAGCCGCTGATGTTTCTGGATTGTGAGTCAAGGGGAAACAATAGAATTGTCAAAGGATCTAAGGGAAAAGGTAGTTGAACTGTATAAAACAGGAATGGGACACAAAAAGATATCCAAGGAATTGATAATGCCAGTCAGCTGTGTTCAAACTGTGATTAACAGATGGAAAATCAGGGGTTCTGTAAAAACAAAACCATGGCAGGTAAACCTACAAAATTTCTTCCACAACTGCCAGGAAAATAGTTTGAGATGTGAAGGAACAACCCACAAATAACATTAACTGACATACTGGACTCTCTGAAAACTAGCAGTGTGGCTGTTTCAAGATGCACAATAAGGAGGTACTTGAAGAAAAATAGGTTGCATGGTCAAGCCACCAGAAGAAAGCCATTACTGCGCAAATGCCACAAAGTATCTTGCCTACAATATGCAAAACAGCACAGAGACAAGCCTCAAAACTTCTTGAGCAAGGTAATTTGGAGTGATGAGACCAAAATTGAACTTTTTGGCCACAACCATGAACGTTACATTTGGAAAGAGGTCAACAAGGCCTATGATCAAAGGAATACAATTCCTATTGTAAAGCACAGAGATGGATCACTGATGTTTTGGGAATGTATGAGTTACAAAGGCACAGGAAACTTGGTCAAAGTTAAAGGAAAGATGAATGCAGCACATTATCAGCAAATACTGGAGGTAAATTTGCAATCATCTGCCCAGAAGCGACTTGGACATTCCAACATGACGAGGATCCAAAACAGAAGGCCAAGTTGACCTGTCTTTGGTTACAACAGAACAAAGTGAGGGTTCAGTAGTGGCCATCTGTCTCCTGACCTCAATGTCATTGAGCCACTCTGGAGAGATCTCAAGCATGCAGTTCATGCTAGATAGCCCAGGAATTTACAGGAAGTGTAAGCTTTTTGCCAAGAAGAGTGGGCAACTTTACCATCTGACAAAATAAAGAACCTCATCCACAACTACCACAAAAGACTTCAAGCTGTCATTGATGTTAGAGGGGGCAGTACATGGTATTAAGAAATGGGGTATGTGAATATTTGATCAGGGTCATTTAGATGTTTTGGGTTATCATTATAATTTTAAAAGAGAAAACACAGTAGTTTGACAATAAATGGCTTCACCTAACCACTAACCATGAGTGGAGAAAAGGTTTTGATGTTATCATTCATATTCTTGGAAAAAAGGCCAAAAAAGCACAAATTCTGCCAGGGTATGTAAATTTTGAGCACAACTGTATATACATACAGGTAATAGAAAACATTTTGCAGCATAATAACGACTGCAAACAAATCATCTCGACTGCGGTATGGGCTTGAGCAAGCTTCCGATTTGCAGACAAATCCTGGATGTGAGTTATCCCTGTGTACACATGTACTTCCATAGATTGAGCAGGAGAACAGAGAAACTGACTGATGATGAGAACCACACATCAATCTCTACATCTGGGCAAAAAAATGAAAATTACACATATAGAATGGGAGGAATAGAACTAAGCAGCAGCACATGTGAAGAAAACCTTGGGTATACTAATAGATCACAGACTGCACATGAGTCAACAGTGTGATGCATGAGCAAAAAAAGGCAAATACAGTTCTAAGATGTATTAAGAGAAGTATAGAATCTAGATCACATGAAGTAATTGTAAGCCTCTACTCTTCCTTGGTCAGGCCTCATCTGGAATACTGTGTCCAGTTCTGGGCACCACATTTTAAAAAAAGACATTGAAAAACTGGAGCAAGTTCAGAGAAGCGCTACCAGGATGGTGAGCGGACTGCAAAATATGTCCTACAAGGAATGGTCAAAGGATCTGGGAAAGTTTAGCTTGCTAAAATAAGGCTAAGAGGAGACTTAATAGATGTCTTCAAAAATCTGAAGGGATGTAACAGTGTAGGAGGATCTTCATTATTCTCATTTACACATGGAAAAGCGAGAACCAATATAATTAAACTGAAAGGGAGAAGATACAGATTTTATATTATAAAAAAATATTTTTTGACAGGTCAGTGAGGGTGATCAATTCATGGAAGAGGCTGCCATGAGAGATGGTGAGTTCTCCTTCAATGCAAGTCTTCAAGCAGAGGCTGGACAGACATGTTTCTGGGATGGATAAGTGAATCCAGGGGATTGGACACAATGACCCTTGAGGTCCTTTCCAAATCTAAAATTCTATGATTCTTTGATTCAAAGCTAGGCATTTCTGCACAGGGATCATCCACACCCAGAATCTGTCTGCAAATCAGAAAATGCTCAAGCCCATACCGCAGTCTGGATAATTTGTTCACAGTGGTGTATATACTGCTAAATTATTTCGATTACTTGTGTATATATAATGGATGAAATATTTTTTGGATAGCTTATGAAGAAAAACATCTTGCTGTGCTGTTTTGTGATTTGTATGGCCTAAGTACTAACAGGCAAGTAGTTGCTAACTACCTGCCTGATCTGCCCTACACTCATATCTGTCGGCACAGAACAATTACAAGTTGCTACTGCAGCTTCTGCTGACATCAAGAAGACAGAGGAGTGGCTCTCTGCTCTGTTGTTGGGGCATGGCTACCAATGTCATATTGGTTAACAGCTGGCTCCCCACTGCCTAACTACTGGAATATGGATGTCAATAAGCATGAGGTCAGCAGTTACGCTCCATCGCTAGAGCAGACTGGAAGAGCTGCTCTCCTGACATGGAACAGTTGAATTTCCCGCAGGAGAAGTCAGTGACCGCTAAGTACCAGACAGAACAGGCAGGTTGTTGTTTGGCTCATAATAAAAAAATATAGTTCTGGATAACCTTTTTAGGGCAGCATTAAAATATACATTATTTGATTATTGTTTGTAATGAAAGGCATATAGATCTTCATGGGCAGCATGGTGGCTCAGTGGTCAGCACGGTAAACTTGCAGCACTGGGGTTCTGGATTCAAATCACTTCAGTGGTAACATCAATATTTGTTTGGCTCTTTTAAGATGTTCATAATAAAGGCTGAACATGTTCAATTCTTTAATCAAAATGTTGGATTGTGTTTGCATTTCCTATTCTCTCAAATAAGCTACATAAGTCTTGATTATCTTTAATTGATAGTTGCATTCCATCCATGTTTACATGATAAATATATTGATTCTTATGAATATATGCCATGTTTATGACCAAGTATATGTAAACTAATTCATATTCACACCGTTCAACAGGTGCATTAGCATAATCAATTCATAATGAACATTTTAAAGCTAACCTTAGTTAAAGGGTACAATTCTAGATTTCTTACCCATTCAATGTTAGATTGGCTGGGGGTCTAGGAATCTGACCAATAGCCAAAAAAGGGACCTTGTCAAGTGCATAGATACAGTAAGGAGGAGCTTGAGTGAAGAGGGAGTGATAAAAGTTGTGGAAAACCCACCCATATCAGCTATTTAGTGGGCAAGTGATAAAGGTTGTTGGCTAGAAAGGGTCTGTCTAAGGGCCCCGTTACACCGATCAATGTCCCAGCGATCCCACCAGCGATCCGACGTGGATGGATCGCTGGGACATAGCTGATCGCTGGTGAGCTGTCACATAGACAGCCCCACCAGCGATCAGGACCAGCGAGCAAGCTGGTTTCCAATGTAAACAGCGGGTATATAAGAGCTGCGCGGCTCTTAGATACCCGCTGTTTACATTGGAAACCATCTCCCAGCCTCGCTGATCGCTGGTCTCTCGCTGCCACACGCAGCGATGTGTGCTGGCCAGCGGGAGAACAATGATCAAAAAATGGCCCAGGACGTTCAAGCGCGATCAGCGATACCCGGCGGGGGGGGGGCGGTCGCTGATCCATGTCACATACAGCGATGTTGCTGGTGATCTCGTTGTGTGAGACGGGGCCTTAAGCCAAATTCAAAAACATATGAACAATCATTAAAATGTGTCATATTTGTGCCTTTAGATTCACACAAGATTCATTTCCGGATTCTGATATTTTCGCGATCTATTTCAAATCATCTAGGATGAGTCCTCAAACTTCCTTTCACTTGGATAAGCCTAGTATTTCTCAATATATTTGCATATATCCCCCATATCCGCTTTAATCACACATATTCAGAAGAGATTACACTCAAGAATAGCCGATTTCTACATGTACTCTGTTGCAATACACATATCTATACTATAGATCAGAATTACAGTATGCTAGACCCTGCTGAGTGCAAACAAGTAGGAACTAGAAGCAATTATGAGGCAGCCTTATGCACGGAATTATGCAATTGTATAACATTAGGAACACAGGGTGAATTACAGTACAGTTTAATCAGCCAGAAAGAATCTGCTCAGAGAGCATTTATCTCCTCCTACAGTTACAAACCTATAATAAATATATACGCAAACAGAATTAGTAATAACTCAGGTTCTCTATAACTGCTCCCCAGCAAATACTGGACCCCCATATGACAACACATAAGTCCTACTTTACTTTTTGACTACCTTGACATTACATACCTTGCACAATGGAAAAATATATTTTCATCAAAAGTAAATTGCATCTTTAAATAGTCATTCCTAAGAAGTAAGGATCTTACACTTTTTTATTTAAACTAATTACCTTCTCAACTAGCAGATGTTCCACTGATTCTGGAACAGTTTAACCTATTCTTCTTTACCCCTGGCATGGTGCAAAATTTTCAACCAACTGGGCATATGCTGCACAACTTCTCTGTGGGTGTGTGCTGCTACTCCTGTGATGCTTGCCAATCAAAAAACAACCACAGTCAAGTTGGGTTGGATACACCCAATTGCTTGAAGGGAAATTCTGCAAAATTATTACTGGGGAACATAACATTAGAACAGATGGATAGTCAGAACGAGGTCAAAGGTCAGGCAATGAAAGATCAACATACAGAACATAAGGCACAGAGGAACAAACCACACTTATCTGAATGTATTATAACATATTCTTAAATGGTATGGTGCCATAAAAGAAGGAAGCTAGAAGAAGATTTAAATTTAAAACATATACAGTATATTATTATTTATAAATAAGTAAAATACGTGATGTAAAAGACAAAAGACAAAGGGGGAACCTCCAAATGCAGGGGGAGACTGTGCCCAGCACTAGTTTATCAACTTGTTGACATATCAGCACAATGTTGTAGGTATGTCTAAATTAATCCCAAGTTGATAAAAAGGAATATAAATAAACAAGCAAAATAGCTAAAGTGCACAGTGCAAGTATATAGCGGCAATTACACAGAATAAACAATGTAAAAAAAATATCTGGGTGCCCTTAAAGGAATAAACAAGGCGGTTTTATTATGTCCCCAGTAGTGCAAGACAATGTTTCCTATTCAATACTGGGGAGTGAGCTCAGCACTAAACAATTGATATACCACAATGATAATGTGGGAAAGGGGAAAAGGCACAGTATGTTAAAAGATTGCTGCTGCTGATGAAAGTAGCGCACAACTGTGCACAGAGGATGGTGTGCAGGGGCAGCTCCCCCACGCAGGTCTTATCTACTATACATTTATGGTGTGTCCTTGGCAGATGCCACAAATTTAAGAGATGAAGTATGCCTTCAATTTCCCTGTGGTAGCACTTCAGGGAAATTGAACTCTTGTAAACTAGTGTAAAATAGAGACAAACATAGTACCATACCAATCCCATGGGCTTCTGTGCAATGAGGGACCAGGGAAGAGTCAGCACAGGAACTGGCAATTAGGAAATAAGGAAATAGATTGTCAACTTGGCATTAAAATCACAAGTGGCCTCAGATTTTTCTGCCCATTACTAAGCTTTCATGCCAAAAACTGTAAAAGTATTAACTCAAAACTTCAAAGCCCCAGTTTAAATAGAATTGTTAATTAACCTAAAAGACGTTTTATGATTTAAATTAATATTTATAGTATTTCAGAATTTTTGAGCATAGCCACCCATAAGACCCTACTATGTGTAAGAGAAAAGCATAAATATATTCTGGAGTCTGAAGTTTGAAAACTATACCAATATCTTACAATGGATATATTGCTCTTGAATTGTTGCAATCTTCTCTTTATCTACCCAGGAGTAATTGTGAAAAAGTATTTTACTCATTTGGTGTCTTGAATTGGCCAATTTTTGCTTTGAAGCTTCTGCAAATTGATGGTAAAAGATTTGGGGGAATGGACAGAACAATCAACAAAATAAAATAACACCATAGATGACCTTCCAGACCTTTATCGAGGATTATCACAGGCCAATAACCAATCTGTAAAGAACAGAAATTACTTACTTTATTCAGTTATTCAGTTTATCGCATGATGATTTACTATCTGTAAGAGATCAGGCTGAGTGTGCTGGATGTAGATGAGCTTCTGAATAATTGGCTTGTTTCATACAAGTCATTTTTAGTTTATGTTCTTTTACATGATACTGCCAAATATACAAATGAATGAGTCAAATCAAGTCACCCTCATTTTACAAAAAAAATCAGATTTTCCCCAAAATGATTTTTTTGTAATTCATTTCAGGCAAATCCAGCATAGTAAAGACATGTTTGCTGGATTTTAAGGGACTGTGAAGTGGTTAAAAAAAAGAAACCTTAACCAACTACCACATGTCCTATTATGCAATCCCTCTCTTATTATCATCTTGGGTCCGGTCCTCACTGGGTCATATTTGGTACCTGTCTCCCGACTTCACACCCAAAAGTGCTATACTGTATATGGTCCAATGAAGATGGCTTAAACCCTAATCAGTGCAGGAGGTGGTGAAGATGGCTGTCACAAGAAAACTAGAGAGATTGCTGGGCCATGGATGATGATTTCCTAATAAATACTGGACCAGAGCAAGTTATATGGGAGGACACATGATGGTCTGGTATGTATATATGTCATTAACTATGGTTATTACGTTTTTGGGGTCTAAAAAGACCCCAGAGCATAATAAGCCATATTCAGTTTTCATCAAATCGATTTTCCTGAAGAAACTTGAAGAAATCTGAGGAGTCGAATTGTAGCAGATTTGCTCATTGCTTTCAAGATATAAATTTCAGGAGCACAATCTATCAGTGATCACAAATGCTATAAAGTGTATGCAGGTGACCTTCAACATATAGAACTAAGCCATGAATAGGTACTATATTTATTTTAAGGTATTTGCATCATTCATGAACTTGGACTCTTCCCTCAGGCATATGTAGCCCAAAAATTGATGGAAAATATATGTACAATGCATTGCTACAGAAATCTGAGAAACTTCTATTCATTTTGAGATATCAGAAAATACGGACACATGGCAGAATTGGAGAATGCAGGGTAGACATACCATCAGTGAAACCTGTGTAGTCGCATTAGGGCCTAAGAAGTAAGGGGTCCCATTTCTGCCTTAAAAGGAACTGGAATTGGACATTATGATGAGCTTTTGAACCTCAAGGGGCTCTTTTATTGTTCTTGTACAGGGGTCCACTTCTGTCTGCATCTGCTCCTGGGAGAACGTACAGATGTATACAGTTTCTGTTGCTAAACCCATTGCATTGTAGACAATGTATGCAACATTGTTTGAACTACTGCATGTACAGTACAATTTTTCTGGCTTCTCCTCCCTTAAAATAAATGTTTCGAGAAGAGAATAACTCTGTAGTAATATATCCAGTGTAGCATGGGCAGATAGAGATACAATAGAGCTCCATAGAAGTCTATGAATATTCTATTATAGTTCTATACAACTCGAACGCCCTTCAGATCCATAATATATAAGACTTCCACATGACATGATGGTCCATCTGAGATGTGTACTCTACGTCTACTACAAGAAAAAAATAAGCTGTTATATTTTCTTTTTTTAAAATATTGCAAAAAAAGATTTATGTTTTTATATAAATGAGTATTTTTTTGCTTTGGAATAATCTTTAGTGCAATATCTATATGGCCTACATTACAGTGCTGACCACAGAAGAATTTATTTACAGGGGAAAACGTTCAATGATTATTTAATAAGAAGATGTAGAGATCAATAACATGACTGATTCTGAGTCCCCCTGGATTACGTCAAACTCATCACAAAAATGGCCCTTTATCAGAAAAGGACCTCTTCTTTCATTGTATTGACTTGCGGCATTTATTATTGATTTCAGTAGGACTTCTTTATTACATAAATTGCTTTCTTAGAAGACCATTTTGTCTGAAGAATGGTCAGAACAGGCCAGGACTTTCCAGGTCAAACTTCACTACACTATCATCTTTAGTTTTTGTCTATTTTTCACACCAAATATGTGCTTTTCATTGTATGATATTGTCACCATAGAAGTATAGATTCACTGTCTCAGGTTTATAATTTTCAGTTATTTCAGGTTTGATATTTTTTTTCTACTCTTCATAGGTTTAAATCGAGAGATCATTTTTGGAAATTACAGAGCATTCTCTGCAAAAAAAAGGAAATATAAAAGAAAAGTACTGGAGTTTTCCTTCAATGACAAATATTATTATATTTTTACTGATAATTTTTTTTGAGCTTCTTAAATATAGCTTGACAATCTCTAATTATTGCCTTTACGATGCCAATAGAGGTCATCATATCGTCTCTCATAGGCATGAACATCTTAGTTAGGCACATGCAATGCAGAGTTTTTTTTGCTGTGGATCCATAAAAAGATATGCAACAGACCTCTAAAATATTAGTAGTTGTAACTAGTCAAAATACTCGGAGATCACCCAAGCATGCTCGGGGAAACCCGAGCAACGAGTATACTCGCTCCTCACTAGCTGTAACCTTTCAAGAGATTGTGCTGTATTCAAAACTGTAATTAAGCATTTTAATGATGGGACCTGCACTGTTGGGCCTTCTAAACATCATGCGAACAAGGATTTTGTAGCAGTGATTGCCTAAATCACATTTGGAAATAGATCGTACATCACTCTTCTGTATTTTTGCAGTCCCGTAGACTACGAATAGAATGGTCAAATATGCATTCTTCATTCAATTGCAAAACAGAAGAACCCCATCCTTTTGCTTCATTGAGATTCCAGTTGTTGGACCCTTACTGACAACACTCTCATCATCTATCCTCTGAAAATGTGATAAGAAATAAATTTAGGAAAGCTCTTCAAATGGGATCAAGCTATTTCTAAGGACCATTGGGACTTAGAAAGAAGGTTAGGAATGTTGTCCAATAAACTAAGTTTTTTTTTTTAAATCCACTTGCTCCAGATGGTGAGTACAAGGGATTTGAGGGATAAAAGCCATCTTGACTTTGACCAGGATGAAAGAAAGCCTAGTTACTTAGGCTACTGTAATAGTAAAACCCTAAATTAAGCAAACCTTTTAGTTGATTCATGCTGGTCCCTGGCAGCTTCTCTTCACTCTGACTCCCTAGACTGTCAGATCTCACATTATAAACACACATAGGGAGAGACTCGTCAGTCTAGCTAAGGGGGTCAAAGAGTAGCTGATATGGATCGCTCTTAAGGGCCTTTTACACTAAGCAACGCACCAGCGATAACGATAGTGATCCGACCAGGCATAGATCGCTGTTGTGTCGTTACGTGATCGCTAGATAGCTTTCAAACAGTCCACTCTCGTCAACGACTCTAGAGAGATCAGCGATCTGCATAGCGACCTCGTTGCTCGTTGAGTACCTTTCACATTACTAAACAAAAAACGATTCAGACCTCGGTGGGCGTGCTTCAGCGTTTAATTTACAACGCCCCCCAAAGCGCCGATTGGTGGTCACCGCTGCGCTGTCATTGGCCGGCGGCGTCATTAAAGAGGACGTAATAGCGTTACAGTTTAAATCTCTGGAGCACCGTGGTTAGCTTCTAAACCAGCATTTTTCTCCCTAGAGACAAAAGTGCATTTTTGGTTAGATTTCGCTATTCGTCCTTCAGCAACCCTCTTGAAGAATCATCATCGTTGGTTTTTTTCAAATACCTGAGGCGTTCCAGCGTTGTCTTTTATAGCTTTTTTGTCAGATACATTTCGCACATTGTCAGCGCTGTAAAGACCAATAGGGAAGAGGAGGCATGGCCGGTAAGTCACGCCTGTGTCGCTGAGCCATGCGTTGTTATTGACGTCGCTCATCGTTTTTAAAGCTTCAAACACAACGATAATTACTGAACAGCGGGACGTCAGCGATGGAAAAATGTACCTGCACATTCGAGCACGATCAGCGATAGCCGACGGGGGGTCCAGTCGCTGCTACCTTTCACACTTAACGAGATCGCTAGCGTGATCGCTGTCGCGTCACAATATCGGTGTCGCTTGAGCGATATCACTAGCGATCTCGCTTAGTGTAAAACCCCCTTTAAGGTCCCGTTACATTTAGCAATGCACCAGCAATCCCGACAACGATGCGACCCGGTCAGGATCGCTGGTGCATCGCTAAATGGTCACTAGTGAGCTGCCAAACAGGCTGATCTCACCAGTGATGCAGCACCGATCCAGCGATGTTCGGCGGTCGTTCTTACCTGTCACTCGGCAGCGATGATGATGACTTCCGTCTGTGTCCATGCGTCGCTAGTCGGTGCTAGCAGGACACCAACGAGGAGAAAATGGCCCTGGACATTCGCACATGATCAGCGATATCCAGCGGGGGGCGGTCAGAGTTAAGTGTCACATGTAGCGAGATCGCTAGCGATATCACTGTTGTGTCACAAAATCGGTGACGCTTTAGCGATATCGCTAGCGATCTCGCTATGTGTAAAGCCCCCTTTAGACTAGTCAATCAAGATATTTAAGACCCAATTTAAGAAGGAGTTTTGTCAGTTTTAACCTGTAACTGTTGCTAAATATTTGCACAACCTAAAACTATGCCAGTTTTGGCAAGCTTTGCTAAACAACAGACCTGGGGCGAGATTGAGTGTGGTAAAGTCCTCACAGCAAGTTTGTCAACATTTGCATTACATTTGTGCTGTAAATTTTGTCCAAAATTTGTTCTAGTTCAAGACTGAAGTAACATTTGTGATGGAGGCAGAAGCCTGTTGTAAAGTGCACCTTATTCATCAAATGGCATGCACCATGTCATTTATTAGGCAAAGCTTATTCCAGAGATATCGTTCAGTGAGACTGGGGTAAAAAAACATTTGTCAAAATTTCAGAGTCCCTGACGGCTTTTCAAAGTTTATTTTCTCATCAATGCTGCAATATTTAAAACATACATTGCTACAATAATGTAGCCAGTGTCTGACTCAGGATGCCCATAGTTCATGCAGAATGATTGAGATGACAGAATCCCTTAAAGTTTTTACTTAACGGCAAGATCTCAGATAACGTTATTAACTTGCAAATATAGGGTTAATGCGCAGGTTAATAGCATTAGAAAGGTGCCTGACTGCCTTACTGAAAGTACGGATCCTAGGAGAAAATTAACTTTATTCCTCTCGGGAACTACCGGCTTTAAGTCATATAGGTGTGTCGGTGTGGCTACAGTCACCACTCACAGCAATGTCAAACTCTTGCACTTTGATTGACAGTCAACTATACAGTGCATGGCGGGATGTCAATTAAAGTGATGTGTCATGCTTACAAATGCCACTCACTATTTACTGTGCTGTGACTGAAACCATGCTAACATGTCTGTTTGACTGAAAGCTGGCGGCTCCTGGAAGAATAAAGTTAATTTTCTCTCAGGAGCTGCATTTTCAGTATGGCAGCCGGGCACCTTTTTATTGCTATTAACCTGCAGCTTAAGCCTATATCTACAGGCTAATAGCGCTATCCGACATGATAGGTTCTGTTTATTTCCCAGAAATGCCTTATTAACCCTTAGCGAAAGAGCCAGTTTGCAGCTTAATGACCAGGCCAATTTTTACAATTCTGACCACTGTCCCTTTATGAGGTTATAACTCTAGAACGCTTTAATGGATCCCGCTGATTCTGAGAACGTTTTTTTGTGACATATTGTACTTCATGTTAGTGGTAAAATTTCTTCGATAAGTCTTGTGTTTATTTATGAAAAAAATGGAAATATGGTGAAAATTTTGAAAATTTAGCAATTTTAAAAGTTTAAATTTTATGCCCTTAAATCAGAGGGATGTGTCACAAAAATTTCTTAATAAATAACATTTCCCACATGTCTACTTTACATCACCACAATTTTGGAAGCAAAATTTTTTTTTCTTAGGAAGTTATAAGGGTTAAAAGTTGACCAGCAATTTCTCATTTTTACAACAAAATTTACAAAACCATTTTTTTTAGGGACCACATCATATTTAAAGTCATTTTGAGGGGTGTACATGACAGAAAATACCCAAAAGTGGCACCATTCTAAAAACTAGAACCCTCAAGGTGCTCAAAACCACATTCAAGAAGTTTATTAACCCTTTAAGTGCTTCACAGGAACTAAAGCAATGTGGAAGGAAAAAAATTAACATTTAACTATTTTTTGCAAAAAATTTACTTCAGAACCTATTTTTTTATTTTCACAAGTGTTAAAAGAGAAAATCAACCACAAAATTTGTTGTACAATTTCTCCTGAATGCGCCAATACCCCATATGTGGGGGTACCACTTTTTCAGCACACGGCAGAGCTCGCAAGGGAAGGAGCGCCGTTTGACTTTTTCAACGCAGAATTGGCTGGAATTGAGATCGGATGCCATGTTGCATTCGGAGAGCCCTTAATGTGCCTAAACAGTGGAAACCTCCAACAAATGACCCCATTTTGGAAACTAGACCCATTAAGGAACTTATCTAGTTGTGTGGTGAGCACTTTGAACCTTCAAGTGCTTCACAGAAGTTTATAAAGTAGAGCCGTGAAAATAAGAAATCCATTTTTTTCCACAAAAATGATCTTTTCGCCCCCAAATTTTTAATTTTACAAGGGTAACAGGAGAAATCATACCGCCGCAGTTATTGTGCGATTTGTCCTGAGTACGCTGATACCCCTTATGTGGGGGGGAACCACTGTTTGGGCGCATGGGAGAGCTTGGAAGGGAAGGAGTGCAATTTTGAAATGCAGACTTTGATGGAATGGTCTGCGGGCATCATGTTGCGTTTGCAGAGCCCCTGATGGGCCTAAACAGTGGAAACCTCCAACAAGTGACCCCATTTTGGAAACTATACCCATTAAGGAACTTATCTAGATGTGTGGTTAGCACTTTGAACCTTCAAGTGCTTCACAGAAATTTATAACGTAGAGCCGTCAAAATAAAAAATCCATTTTTTTCCACAAAAATGATTTTTTTCGCCCCCAAATTTTTATTTTTACAAGGGTAACAGGAGAAATCATACCCCCGCAGTTATTGTGCGATTTGTCTTGAGTACGCCGATACCCCATATGTGGGGGGGAACCACTGTTTGGGCGCATGGGAGAGCTCGGAAGGGAAGGAATGCCATTTTGGAATGCAGACATTGATGGAATGGTCTGCGGGCATCATGTTGCATTTGCAGAGCCCCTGATTGGCCTAAACAGTGGAAACCCCCACAAGTGACCCCATTTTGGAAATTAGACCCCCTAAGGAACTTATCTAGATGTGTGGTGAGCACTTTGAACCCCCAAGCGCTTCACAGAAGTTTATAAACGCAGAGCCGTGAAAATAAAGTCTTTTTTATTTCAACAAAAGTGATTTTTTAGACCCAATTTTTAGACCCCCAAAGTTGGTAAATACTGGAAACCCCTCAATTCTTGCTCCAACCCTAACCCCAACACACCCCTAACCCTAATCCCAACCCTAACCTTAATCCCAACCCTAATCCCTAATCCTAATTCTAACCCTAATCCTAGTTTGCCCTAACCCTAATTCTAACCCTAGCCCTAGTCCTAACCCTAACCCTAGCCCTAACCCTAGTCCAACCCTAACCCTAGCCCAACCCTAACCCTAACCCTAGCCCTAGCCCTAACCCTAGCCCAACCCTAACCCTAACCCTAGCCCAACCCTAACCCTAGCCTTAACCCTAGCCCTAACCCTAACCCTAATGGAAAACTGAAAAAAAATATTTTCTTTATTTCGTTATGTTGGCCTAACTAAGGGGGTGATAAACGGGGGGATTATGTACTATTTTGTTTATTTTGATCACGATGATAGTTTATCATCGTGATCAAAATGAATTAATGGAATCTGCCAGCCGGAGCCTGCAGAATCCCGCCATTTTCTCCAAATCCAAGATGGTGGCGCCCACCGGAGGATGTCGGCGGGACGCAGGACCACCGGGAGGGGACAGAGGACTACGGAGAGGTACCGGGGGGATCGGGGACCCTCTTTCTCTCTCCTCTGATGTGCGATCACATTAGAGGAAAGAGAAATTTAATGCACAATCGCTGCTTTTTTTTCCGCGGTCGCTGTAATAGGGTTAATAATGGCGATCGCAAAAGCAGGGTCGGTAAAAACCGACCGATTCATGTTCTCTGGGGTCTTGGCTACCCCCGGCAGCCGAGACCCCGGAGAAAATCCGACACTGGGGGGCGCTATTCACTTTCTCCACAGCGCCGTGAATTGGCGGCGCTGTGGTTTTAGTACAGTTAAATACCGCCGTTAAAAGGTGTATCGGTGGTCGCTAAGGGGTTAAATAACAGCTTGCATCTTGTCTTTATTACAAAATTAGAAATAAAAATATTCTAGTCACAATATTCTTCTAGACTATATTCATCAGTTGTTTTGGACAAGAATTTTCTTTCAGTTCCATCTCCTTACTTTTAGGAGGTCACCATGACATACACAAATGCAGGTATCCAGAAAAGCAATGAAGGAGCCCGCAATCTAACCTGTACTGCCATACTTAAGTTCAATAAACAAAGCACTTGAACAAATTGTACAAATGGTACAATGCCTAGGCTGGAGACGGGAAACACAAGCTTCTTCTTCTAGCATGCTAGGCCAATTATTTCATCCATGATGAAATTTGAAATATTTCTAACTGTGCAATCATTCATGTCCTGTTGTTTATTACGCCTTCCATTATTGCGATGCAGCTTCTTATAGTTCAATTTGGATGCATTTAAATAAATATCTAATTTAATTATATGCAACAGATGAATGATTTAAAACGATGGACTTTGTGCATTGAGGGAAAAACATGTGCAGGAGAAACGTCCTGCCTTATTAAATCATATGAAAAATGTCCTTTTAATACATTGAACTACAGTTTATCGCATAATAGATGTAATTGGACAAAGTTCTTTTCTGATTCAGTCATTTTATCAGTATAATTAAGTAAATGGCATGGAGAAAGATGGCTTCAATCATTTATATGAAATACTTCTCATACAGCAAACCAACATTTGGCATTTTTGATCACATAGAGCACTTTTGTTGTCTGTCATCTTTATTATCATTGCAGCAGAAATCATTCACTGTCACTTACTCATAACTAAGGCAAGAAAAAATAGGGTTGGCTATATTGTTTGTGCCTTTGAGCACTCTGCCATGTCCATAAAAGCAGATGAGATTAATGCGTTTAATTCAGGACCCTACAACAGCATCATCTGATGGAGCATGCAGAAATCATACAATTGTGGACAATTTGTGGAATTCTGTCACTTGTGTTCAACACAACATTTACATTTGGGTGAAATCACACACACAGTTTTTTGGGGAGCTTGTGGGTGCTTTTTTATGCAGTTTTTTTGAGTCAAAGCTAGGTGTACTCAAAGACTGTAATAAACCTTGAGGGCTTTGTTCTTCCATCAATCACAGGTTAAGGTTTTTGTGTCCCTTAACAGAATGCAGTAATTTAAAAAAAGGATGAGAAATCTAAAAGAGGAACCAATTGAGGATTATAATATAGATATTTTATTTGAACACATGGGGCTGAAACTCAAGTGGACCCATGGCCACCTAAAGTGCTCTATTCGTGGTAATAACTGTGGGAAAACTAAGTCCAGTGATTGCAGTTGTGGCTGCGAAGTGTGGCACGGCCAGTTATTAGGTTTAGGGGCAATCACTTTTTCACACAGGGCCCTGTAGGTTTGGATTTCTTTTTCCCTTACTAATAAAGACCTTCATTTAAAAATTGCATTTTGTTTTTACTTGTGTTATCTTTGTCCAATATTTAAACTTCTTTGGTGATCTGAAACATTTGAGTGTGACAAACATGGAAAAGAATAGGAAATCAGGAAGGGGCAAACACTTTTGAACACCATTTTAGATAGAGCTGACATCCTGAATAACCATATTCATGTGTTCTTCAAGCATTTCTAATCTTAATTGCCGAGGGCAGGGGAGATTGAGTGGAAATGTTGTGTTAACATGCCTACTTTTCCAGTGAATTATGTAATAATCTCTACATTCAGTAAAATAAAAGTTTATTAATGTCAATTCAAGTACCAGATGCCATATAGACTAGCACAATTTTTAAAGATGCAAATTGTCTCTTCAGAGAGGAAGAGGACTAGAACTATAGTGCCACCTATTGGAGGTAGCAATCCTAAAAGTCAATGTTGACCCTTTAACGAGCCTAGTTACATGACTTAGGATAAAAGCCAAGCCAGAATCTCCATTTGCAGACACTGTGTTTCGGGGTACTTCCCCTCATCAGTGCAAAGTGGGAGATCTGGTTTGGCTATATTTGTTTGGCTCTTTTTAAAGAGTAACCATTGTTTTCATTCCATAAATCAATAGTACATATGAAAATTAAAAGCTTTGTAAAATATCTTATATGAGATATCTGCTCTTTTCTTCACCAGGACTGATCATTCTTTCTCAAATTTCTCAGTGTATGGGTAAAATCTGTATTCAGTGAAGACAGATTATTACTTATTGAGATAGGAGATGGCATTTGGTGTTTATAAAGTTCTATCTACAGGAAAGGGGAGGAGGGTAAAAAGGTGGCGCTCCTTCCTCCTCCTCCCCATCATCTACATAGAATATAATAGAAAATTATCAGCAGTAACTGCCATATCCTATCTTAATTAATCCACTAAATGTCCACAATATTGAAAAAAATGGCACTTCAATACAATTACACAAAAAACAATGGAGGCAGCTATTCAAACCGGTTTGAAAAGCTGCCTCCATTGTTTTTTGCATATCCTATCTTAGTAATGTAAAAATCTGTCTTCACTGAATACAGATTTTACCTGTGAATTGAATATTTTGAAAATGATCGATCAGTCCTGGCAGAGACAGAAGCTGACTTCTCTGATAAGATATATTACAAAATTTCTTATTTTCACTTGTACTATTGATTTATGGAATAAAAATTTTGAAAATGATCGATCAGTCCTGGCGGAGACAGAAGAGGATTTCTCTGATAAGATATATTACATAGTTTCTTGTTTTCACTTGTACTATTGATTTATGGAATAAAAATTAAAATGACGATTACGCTTTAAGCTATACATGATCGTTTCTTTCCCTGTTTTAAGATCTTAGAGCTTCGTGCAGAATTTGAAACTACATTTTTGCAATATGAAAGGCTTCCTTAACTGTATAATAAAACATGCCTTGATTCTTGCAGAAAACAAAGTATCTGCCTCACATGATTTATCATTGCAGTAATTACAGGCTCAGTGAATAGATATCCATTCTTTTGCAGCCACACGCTAATTACACATCATACTGTTCGAAAAAAAATTATACTACAAATTGAACAGAGAAATATCTTCACATGCCACAGAAAATCAGTGCTTGCCGCCATACAATGCTGACACATATGTTTGCCTTGGAATTGCCCTGTAGGACATTAAAGCACCTTACTGAATAAATCATTAAAGAAGCCTTGGCTTTTCCCACAAAAAGCAGTCGGATCATCTGTTTATCACTATCGGTTCCTTATGCTACAGGCATGTAATGTTGGCTTCCCGTTTTATTTCATGGCTGTTTGCAGAATGAATTGGCTATGTGGGAAGAGACAGAGATGCAATTAATTTTATATCTGATAAATTGCACTAGAAGGAAAATAAATAAGAAACGTTCTGCTGAAACTGCAATTCTCAGTGTTATCTCTGGTGGCTGGAACGGGCTCAATGAATTATCCAAAAATAAACCTTCGAAAAAAAAATCATAAATCTTGATAAGAATATAAATAATTT
Source organism: Dendrobates tinctorius (assembly GCF_039654945.1). NCBI lineage: Eukaryota > Metazoa > Chordata > Amphibia > Anura > Dendrobatidae > Dendrobates > Dendrobates tinctorius. Next base: position 61,735,146 of record NW_027361707.1, on the reverse strand, counting down.
GCAAGGTGGAACACAATTGTATGTCAGAACATGTGAGCACATTCTTGTCTACAGTATGAAACGTCCAAGAAACCAGACACTTAGTCATTAGTTGAGTCAACATATTCGTACAGTGAACAGCAAGCAAAGCAAATTGGACAAATTCCCAGCAACATCAAATATTCCTTTGGTATCTGAAAACTGCAAGGACGCCAACCAGAAAATACTCTCCAGTTACATTCAGTTAAATTTTAAAGATGAAATCAGTTCCACAATTTAAAATTCCAGCCAAACATGTACAACGCAAGCCAATAAAGAGGAAAAATAAATCAATATCACACGTATCAAGCTGTATATAGTGAGCAATAGTGAGATTTGAAGACATCTCCATTGTGTCAAGGGAAGTGATGGCAATTGTTGTCCAGTAATGTACATTAGCCGTACAAATGCAATCATTACAAAAGTTCCTTTGAGGCAAGCACAGGCGTGTGTCTTTTATTAGGAACAAAAAGACAGAGCTTAATCATTTTCTAATTCTTTTCTATTGCAAATAAAAAAAAAGCATCCCAGGATTTGGATGAATGAATGGGATCTTTCTTAATGAAAATTTCAATATAAGATAATAATAATAATGATCAGCGGAAAGGCGCCGGCAGTGCCTCGTCCCTCTCGTTTTAATATTTCTCTCACACCTACAGTATATTCATGCAATTTAGGCATTAAATAGAGATAAGACTGACTCTGTGAACTGTGTGCTACCAAGCAAGCAAAATGCATGATCAAAACGATGGGCAGATCTCTGTTGGGGATCTGCTTCAAGTCAAGGAATTAGTTCCGAATGGCCGAGCAAACATTTGAATTGTGTCAATCAGACCTGAGGAAGCCAGGTTTGTTAAAGAAAGCTAGCATATTTGTATTTATTTACTTATTTTAGTTTTTTTTCTTTATTAGTTTTAAATGTAGCTCTTAATTAGAGGTTCAAAATACCAAAATATGTATAAAAATGCAACAGTAAAAGTTCAATTACTCATAGGCAGACTTTTACCTATAAAAGAAGCTGGCTCTTTCACTTGGGCACATACAAGTTGGATGGGGACATAACACTATAAAGGGTTAGTGTCATCCTTCTCTTTTGGAAACACACGGCTCCCTAGCTTTCTGACTTCCTGATTGCGTACTCTATGACTTTAATGACTGCGCTAGCAGCACATGTGGGACAGCCTTATCTCTGCAGCATTTTGATCGCAGCGGCACATAAGCTGTACGGTAATGGCAGCTCAAAGTGCCCTCCAGCAAATCCAGCTGGCTTCAGTATATTGCTTAAAGGCTCTATTAAAAATAACTGTGCTTGTTCGTCCACAGCTGCTAGACAGTAGCAGTGGTCGGTTCCCTAGGCAATGGAACTGTAAGCAATGAAATAAAAAATTTGCAATATCAATGGAACAAATTTAAACTTTGAATAGCAAAAGTGTTTGTATTTACAAGAACTACCAAACAATATACATCAATAAAGATGGTAATTACCATGTATTGTGACTGACCTGTCCATTTACGGCATGAATATTGTCAGCAGGACATCCAGGGTAGTTGGGTAGTTGCATTGTTGATACTGATGTTTTAAAGGACAGCTGAAGAGTGAGCATTTTGTGTCTGATCAGCAGCATGTGTACATGGTTCAATAATCGGAAGCAAAATATTAAAATAGCAGCTAAGATTTCATTCTCCAGAGCCAAAGATTCAGTTTTGTATCTCAATACTAAAGATAAGAGAAGTTATCCAAGTGGAATTGAATTCTACTTGAACTGAGCAAAAATCCACATTCTCCAAAATGCAGATAGTTTTTTGTAATTCATTTCCAGGCAGATTCAGCAAAATGGTGGATGGCTGGCTGCCATTTTGCTGAACCATAAGGGGCCAAAAAAAGATTAAAGATAAAGAAAAAATATTTCTACTCAACTTATCACTCATCTGTTCATCCCCTCTACTCATCATCAACCCAGTCCAGTCCTCTTTGAAACTTCTAACAATCTCAATTGCTAAAATCCTAGGCCTTTTCACACTTGACAAGGACTTCCAGCTCTGATGAGGCTCAGTATGTTTCTACACTGTCGTTCCTAAAGTGGTTTTCCATGAATAAAAGTTCATTTTAATCAATAGATCTTGGAATGATAATAAGTTTCACAACTGAATGTGTTTAAATATAATGTTCCTGTGCTGAGATAATCTTATAAATGTGCCCCTGCTGTGTACTGTGTAATGACCGTGTCTGATCTTACAGGGACATGGTCTGATCATACCACAGCTCCTGGGCAGGGGAGGAAGCAGAAGAAAGTATACAGACAGGACAGCACGGGATCACAGCTGATTCTTTCTATGAGGTAAAACATTTCATTACAATTTCTATATATCGTGAACTTATACATGTATGAGCAAAACCATCCTGGGTCTTATCAAAACTGGAAGTTTAAGGGTACCATCACATTTAGCGATGCACCAGCGATCCCGACAACGATACGACCCGGTCAGGATCGCTGGGGCATCGCTAAATGGTCGCTAGTGAGCTGCTAAACAGGCAGATCTCAGCAGCGGTCAGCGGTCGATACTTACCTGTTAGACGCGGTGATGAAGACGTCCTCCCGCCCGCATCCACACGTCGCTCGTCGGCACCTGCAGGAAGCCCAGCAGGAAGCGGCCGACAAGAAATGGCCCAGGACATTCTCGCGCGATCAGTGATAACCAGCGGGGGAGCCGGTCGGAGGTAAGTATGACTCATAGCGATATCGCTAGCAATATCGCTGCTGCGTCACAATATCGGTGACGCTTAAGCGATATCGCTAGCAATCTCGCTTAGTGTGATGGGGCCTTTAGTCTAGCATGAAGAGGTTCAGAAAGTCAGCACTGATAAGAAGATACGACAAGGATCAGACTGAGGATGGTGAAGAATGGAAGGCCCGTCAATGGAAGAAATTTTTTTATTTTTTATATATTATGTTTTTTATGTTATGGGATTTGGCGAGTACCCACAGCATAATAAAGGAAGATTCAATTTGCAGAGAATAACTTCACAGCAAATTGAATATCAATAGAAAATCTGTGGAATTTGAAATCTGGTGAATTTGAGTGTTACAAGATCTGCTCACCTCTACTCAGTGCCCATTGCCAAGGATAGGCATCTTGTTGACTCTCTTCATTGCAGCCTCTGCTCTGAATAAATGGACTGCAAAGCCCCGCTACCTAATCACATCAGCATTGCAATGAACTTGGCAATTGTTTTCATTTATCACCTCTTATTAAGCACATATATGTTACAGGATGATATTAGCATAAGTTGTTTAACTAGTCAACTTGCAACCAAGGCGGATCTTGGCCTCATGCAATATCAACCAGCAACTACCATGTTCTATTTCTAACACTACTATTTTATGCTACAGAATGGCCTATGGATCCCTCGAGCACCAGATTCTGGTTGTGACTGCACTTCCATAGCTTCACTCCTAATTAGTACTGCTGTATGGTCTCTCATAGGAGCTTTTATATCTATATCCAAAAATACTCAGTCTAATATTAGATAAATAATATTCATAAATTCACCAATTTGTGAATAAATATGATTCAATTTAAGATTCTTTATACCTTACATCCTATCCTCAAAGAGAAACATTTCAGTAAGCAGTTTTGATGTTAACCTACTTATGAGAAACTATCATGTCAGCGTCATCTATGGACAGAAATAGAACTGCGACATGGCATCCAGTCAATCCGAAACTACTTTGAAAAGATGTAAAAGAGCTACACCTCTTGGACAACTGTCTTACCAACTTTTTTGTAGTAAAGAGAAGCAATAAGTAATTAACATCTATTTAAATATTGCCTGTAAGACTTTACCTGCTAAATATTTTCTAATTTTGAAGTTTTGATGATATTTGTGCAATCTTAAGAAACAATTCTAGACAAGCATCCAGATTCCTCCTACCATTCTGCGCTGCCCATGGGGTGCAAGAACAAATTCTGAACTGAATCAAAACGTTACACAAATTTTTATTCAAAATATGCTCAGAGACCAGTTGTTATTTGCCTTCAATACTAGACCAAACATAAAAAATATATTAAAATTAGAAAGAGAGCAAAATTACATCCATATGTACTGTAATGTTACAATGTGAAAAAGGTGGTGATCACATATTGTTGTTGAGTCAAAGAGCAACATTACCAAAGTCTTCAAGTGTGCTTTAATTAGAGAAAAAAATGACCAAAGATTATGTCAATGGTGGCCTCTTTATTCTTGTAAACAAAGAGTGTCTGGAAAGGGGAATTGGGCAATATTACACGGACTTCAGTAATATTGGGGTAAATAGCTGAACCTAGTGAGTGGGATATGCCCAACCGAGGAGGATCAGTCATGTTGAATTAGAATTCCTTAAACTTTTGTACATAGGGAACATGGTGTGAAGGAGAGAACGTCTAATAAAATCAATTATTAAACCTTATATAAGCTTGTTCAGATATGATATGACAAAGATGGCATCAGTATCCTGGAACAATCCCTGGAAGGAATCTTTGGAATGTGAAAATGAATACGCCAAGACACCATATATGGAGTGAAGTTGGTATGGACCAATCACAGACTGACACCAAGATTCAGAAGTTGTGCAGCACCCATTTCCGATTTTTTGTCCTAAGAATAAACCAGTTGTGTGCCAGCCTTTGCTGGGAAAGAAGCATATATCTGACTTCTGTGTCAGATACATTCTTTACTTTATGCATGCACCCAGCTCATATTTATTAAGTCAGGGACAGGCAATCATTTAGATCTCATTTTAAAAGATCACCCCCATATCCTTGGCGCCCAGCAAACACTGGACACTAAGGGGTACACTCACAAGACGTTGACACCCGGATAAGATAGAGGGGGAACATCCAGGGTGGCTCGACTCAGAGACTGATCAACTCCATGAGAACAGGGTAAGTCTGCTCATTTCCTAATGAATCTGTAGTACTTGCCTGTGTCACTCGAGCTACCCTGTGTAGCTCTATATTCATGTTTGCTGGATGTTTCTGTCCCCTGACATGGTAGGGTGTGGGATATATACCCCGGGTGGCCCTAAAGAACCCACGGCTACTGGCTGTGAGGAGCACAAACCGTGATTGATTGCCTGTACCCTGTTGCATTCCTCATGTCTTGAGTGTGTCACCACTGTGCTGGGCTATCTGAGTTCTGCTTTGTTGTAACAAGCATGGGGGAGAGGAGTTGATCTGTGGTAAGTGGAGCGCAAGGTTTTGTGTGCTCCTAGAGTCTTGAGTGCGGAGCATAGCGTGGTTGAACCACGAATGCGCAAGAAGCGAGCAGACACCTCTTTGAACCCTAGCACTGCGCATAAGGTTTGAGACGGAAATCCCAGTTACAGAGAACGGTCAGTTTTTGAGTTTGTCTGTCCATTTGATTTTGTGTGTCTGAGAGTGTTGTCCCTCTTCTGGGATTAGCCATCTCATCTGTGATAGTAAGTGAGGTAAGGGGAAGTAGTTTATGACCTGGTGAGCACAGATTTTGTGTGCTCCCAGATTCTCAAAGCGGTTCCGGGAGGGGAAACATAGAGTGGTTAGACCACATGGGCATGAAGACAGGCAGACACATCTCTGAACCACTGCACTGTGCAAAGATGTGGGCTGGGAATTTCTGGTGACTGGTGAACAATCAGTCTCATTTTGTTTGTCTAAAGGCAGCAGATAATGGAAAAGTTTTTGCAGTTCTGTGAGGGAGGAGGGAAGTGTGATGATGGCAGATTAGACTGCAGCACGATAGTAGCTACCAGGGAAGGAAAAAAGTATGTACAGAATATGGGACGATTGATGAAAGTATGTGGCTTCCCCAAGAAAGGCAGATTACAACTATTAGAATGGCGGGGAGTTATCAAAGGAAAGAAAGGAAAGTTAGAAGATGAGGGATTGTAGCAAGAAGCTTTAAGGTACTGTCACACTTAGCGATGTACCAGCGATCCCGACCAGCGATATGACGCAGTCAGGATCACTGGTACATCGCTAAGTGGTGGCTAGTGAGCTGCCACACAGGCAGATCTCACCAGCGACATTGCTGGGGACGGGGGTCGCTACTTACCTGTCACACCAGGCGATCCTGCGTCCTCCCGCCCGCGTCCACGCGTCGCTCGTCGTCACAGCAGGAAGCGCCGCAGGAAGCTGACGACGAGAAACAGTCCTGGACGTTCTCGCGCGATCAGCGATAACCAGCGGGGCAGCGGGTTGGAGGTAAGTATCAGACACAGCGATATCGCTAGCAATATCGCTATAACGTCACAAGTTATAGCGATATTGCTAGCGATATCGCTTAGTGTGACATGCTCTTTAGTCTGGTGCAGAACTGCAGAAAATCTGTCTATGGAAAGCTGGGTGGAGGAGGAGAGGAAAGATGGGAAGGGTAAAGTAATGTTTTATCTGTATTACAAAAGCACTGCTGACCAGGCACCACCCAATAATTGGGGGGGTTGCACACCACACATATCCAGATAATGCACTTGTCCCGCCCCCACCTGCCCCAGTCTCCATCGGTGGCCATCTTGGGACAAAAAAAACACACCCTGCCAAGCCCCCAACTTCCAACAGTGGCCATCATGGGACACCCGAGTCACACCCTGAGAAGGCATTGGCTGAAATCATACCGGTGCTTGTAGTGGCCTACCCTGTCCTCACCCTTAATGGTCAATATTACGCTCCGCCATCTGATCATTCGGCACCTACAGTATATCCTCATTGTCTCAGTTATATCCTTACATGTAGTCTCCCCTCAGCACCTGTCTACTCAGTGACACAAAATGGTTCATGATTTGAGTCCTATTAATAATGTTACAGAGAGTGTGGCCTCAATTGTTCCTAACCCACACATCTTACTGTCACATCCCAGACAGTCATCTTTCATGACATCCAACAGGATGCTGCTGAATTAGTAGAAAAATACTGTATTATACCCAGCTCTGGCAAAGTTAAGGTTTAAAGCCTGTGATTATAGAGCCAAAGAGAATTTCTTACTCTTAGTATCAAAGTCATATTGCTAGCTCTGATAATACAAAAACCTGGTCCAGAGTCCCTCTTATGTAGATCAGGCAAGAGCATAGGAGCAAGGAAGGAGCAAGAGCAAGGGAATTTCACATGTTGTGGTTGTGAGGAGTCTGCATACAGAAGCTACACTCAGAGCGCAGTGTGATAGCCCCCCTGTTTCTCAATTCTACAGTCTCTTCAGGGGGGATAGCCCCATCCTTCTTTCTCTCTCAGTACTGCTTGACATCTCAGGTTTCACTGTGCATCCTCCTGCCTGATAATCTGCATGACCTGCTAGTTGAGCCACAAAAGAACCATGACTGTGTACAGATAATGTCCCACAGGGGGGTTTCAGTCATGTTGCTGATGTCCTACTAGATAATTCAGACCATGAGCTCTTTGTGGATGGATCACAGTATGGTGTGGATGGCCAGTTCTATGCTGTTGGTCCATGAAATCATAAATGTAGAACCACTGCCCCCACACATCTCTGTCCAGGAAGAGTACTTTGACATGAGGCATGAACATGACTGCATAGAACTGATGAATCAGGAGACAGTGGGTTTTGTACATGTTCATGATAAACCTGTTCCTAATGCAGATATTGAGCTTTTTGTAGATGACTCCAGATGCCACCAGGATGGGCAATTCTACACTAGATATGCAGTAGTATCCTCACATGAGGTAATCCGAGCTGAACCACTCCCTCCTTACAAGTCGGCGCAGGAGGCAAAATTGAAGGCAGTCACTGGGGCGTGTAGAGCCGCTGCAGGTAAAGTCGCTAACATTTACACAGATTTGAACTATGGATGGGGAATATCCCATTATTATGGCCCTATCTGGAGAAGCAGAGCTTTTCTTACATCAGCTGGTAAACCCATTAAAAATGCAGAGCTGGTGAAAGAATTAATGGAGGCATTGACATTACCAGTCCAGGTGTGCATATCAAAGCTGAAAGCACACACAAAAGGTGGCTCCCTGGAGGTAGATGGCAACAGAAGGGCGGATGAGGCTGCTAAAGTAGTAGCAAGGCAGCCTGGGGAGCAGAGGACAGTGGAGGAGAGTCAGCGTATTCCAGCCACACTGAGCCTAAATGTCCTGAAATCCCTCCAGCAACAGGCTTCTCTCTCAGAGAAGGAACACTGTGGGAGATTGGGGGCTGAGCTGAACTCAAATGGAGTATGGGAGAATACAGATAAAACTGTGTAGTAAATGGGCAACAGGCAGCAGTATCTAAAGAAATGGGGGTCCCTGATGAGTTCAAAGCCAGGGACCAAGTTAAAGCAGGATTTGAGTCTATAATCCCTATTATAACTGTAAATAAAAATGTAGATTGGATCAACTACATATATTATAACCAACAGAGGTTTATAAATTACACTAAGGGTGCATTAAAGGCAATAGCTGAGCAGTTGGAGCCCATATTCAATATGGTTTCCGAGAGAATGGTGATGACCATGATTTTCCTATAAAACCCCTAAAGACAAATTCGATTTACATTGAACATTTAACGGACATCTCAGATGTCAGGATCCATGTATTGTGTTTTCTCCTTGTCCCTTTTTGTGCTTGTCACTGTCCCCTGTGTGGTATTATTTGGCCAGTGAACTAGTCAGGGCAATGCTAGGTTACAGTGAGGTTACAGGGAGTGATAAGGTTTCTTACAGCGCTGTGGGGAAGGACCCACTTAGGGCATTAGGGAAGTTCAAGGACAGGCTTAGGTTTTAGCTCAGGTGGTGACCGTGGACCGTGGACTATTTCCCTATCAAGAGGGCCTTCCTTTCCCCATTTTCCCATCCCGTTGTGTGTGCTTTCGCTAACCGACCACCTGTTGGGTCATATCACATCATGATATCAGGTTAATAATTGATTTAGGGGGGAATATAAAGGAGAGAATGGCTAATGAAATCAATTATTAAACCTTATAAGCCAGTTCAGATATGGTGTAGCAACATGGCATCTGTGTCCTGGGACAACATCCTGGAAGGATTCTTTGGAATGTGAAAGTTAAGACACACTGAAGACACCATATATGGAGTGGAGTTGGCATCAGCCTATCATAGACTGTCACTGGCTGTTCAGAAGAGTGTGTGGCGCCCTTTTCGTCTGTTACAAGATTCTTTGTTTTAAGAATAAAATCCAGTTGTGTGCCAGCTTTCGCTGGAAGAAGAGTATGCATCTATTTCTGTATCTGATGTCTATCTTCTAAGCATGCATAAGCGGCTCATATTTAGGTCAGGTACAGGCAATCATTTAGATCTCATTTTAAGAGATCACCCCCACAATGGGCCATTGACAGAAAAGTCTGATAACTTTCTGGCCTCCTTACATTGAGAACACATGCATCTTTTGACAATTCAAGGGTACATATGTATTTGAGTGTATGAAGGAGCAGCTATTGGCAAAATGAGCTATTGAAGCTGTACGGGCACCATCGGTCCAGAGAGTTGGTGACGTCAATAGAGAATAATGTACTTGAATGTCAAATATAATCACCTTTAAGACCCAAGGTCGGTCATGTAAAACAACATAGCTTTCATAGTAGAATTAACACTCCGTATATTAGAGTCATATTAGCTACATAATCAGATACTACAAAATCCTGGTAAATATCTCTTTACAATTGATAGTTCATGAAAGCAGAAAGATATTTAGAACTAAAACCAATAGTCACTGCCACTTGAACCAATGTAGTGCCAAAAAGTGGGGAACGTGCTCATTGTGTAAAATTGTGGATCTAATTTCAGTAACAGATTGTGCTCTGCTCACCTGAAGAGGTTGTGGATAGTAGGCACAACACTGGAGAATGCCGGAGTCCAGTACAGATGGCTGAAGCGCCAACTGCTGGTTCCTAAGCTCATACTGCTGGTACTGGAAAGGCTACATAGAAAAATCAAAAAACTTTTGGGATATTCCGTGTGTTACCAGTGAGTCAAGAGTGTCCAAAATGAGGTAGATGAACTTTTACTGTGTGTTTTGGAATTGATCCAACTGAGGAAGGAATTGAATCAATTTAGAAACACGTAATACAATAAAAAAAACTCTTCATCTACCAGGTTTTGGACATTGTTCATCAACTAGCAGTGCCAGAATATCTCACAATGTTTTTCTGATTTTCCGATTTAGACTGAAACCATGTGCATTCAGTTATCTTAGGGTATGTTCACATGCTGCTGATTCTGCTGCGGATCCGCAGCGGATTTGGCCCTGCGGGTCCGCAGCAGATTCTGCTGCGTTGTACAGTACCTTTATTTCCTATGGAAAAAAAAATGCAGCACACATGCTGCGGATTTTTCCGCGTGAATTTGCTGTGGGTTACAATCCGCAGCATGTCAATTCCTTGTGCGGTTTCTGCTGCGGTTTCACACCTTATCATTATGAGGTGTGAAACCGCAGGCTAATTAGCAGATAAACCGCAGGACTTTTGTCCTGCGGATTTACCTGCGGATTTTTCAACAAAATCCGCACAACCTAAAAACTACGTAGGCACATAGCCTTATATTCTAGACAATTTACACTAATGTTCAAAGTCTAATGGGTATAGTCGAAGTTACCTCTTTATATTCATATTTATATAGGCACACTAGGACAGAAAAAAGTAATCCTCACAAGTAGTTAAAATTGATGTGCTTGAAATTAAACTGTCTTAGGAATTCACCTACTACTACTAATTGACTTGCTAATACATTGGATTTAACAGAATGATGACCTTCCCAACAATATGTCCTTAAAACAGATCTCCAATTTTATTTTATTACTAATGTAATAAATAAATTTAAGGCAATTAAACCTTGCCACATAATTGGACTTAAAAAGGGCTATCCAATATGAGCAACCCTTTTTTAGAGGATCACACCTCTTCATATCACCATCATAATTCCGATCAATCTTGGTAAGCTATTATCAATGGAAGAAACCTCAATGTAAAAGCTCATTTCCTCTACATTAATACTAGAGGAAAAGCAAAGCTTAATAGGGTGCCCATTAAACGCAATCCATCCTGCCTCCGTTGCTGAGAGCCTCACTGGACATCATTCTTGGCTTGTTAGCGCAACAAGCTCTAATAAGACATGAGCAAAGAGATTGTGTGAGTGAAGCAGCCCCTTTAATACTTCATCAAAATATGTCGTTAACATGATATTTCCAAATAATTACTTTGGCAAGCTCAGAATTTCTCAACCAACATAAAACGAAGTAGAAGAAACTGTCCTCCAAATGACTGGATGGTAGTGACTTAAGAGGCCGTGTAGTAACGCTCCATTCCTTTAGAAAAATGTCACACATAGTTATACTTAATGTTCATACATATTTTCTTTCTTTTCATTTTAAATTGCATGCTTGGAACAAGAAGCAATTCAAAGAATATTCTGGGTTGTTCCTGACACAGCTGCAAGTCAGAAACATAAAGAGGTCATCTGGACAATAGTAATTAAGGTGACACCATGCTTACTCAGCTACATACAAAATGTAGATGTTTCCAGAATTGCTGATATAGATCAGTACTTATGTAAGGCAAGATCCACCCAAAAGCACCCTCGAGGCCTGAAAGGAATGTCTTCAAGCTTCCTTAGATAGAAAGAAGAAAAAAAAGGTTTAGGGTTGTACAGCAACCAGACAGAATTCAGCTTTTAACCAGTAATAGTCAGTTCTTTTTAATGACTCAAGAAAACAAATTTCCTGTTTCGAAAACCCTCAAGAGCAAAAATTGTAAAACTGAGATTGTTTAATGTCTTCCAGATCTTCGTTAATTAAGTCAACCCAAGATGAACATGAAAGCAGCTGTTTTTCCTTGCTCTTTTCTTTTGATTTTGAATGGAAAAAAAAGCAGTGTATACATAGGATAGTTTTCTCCTACTGTAAATTGCAAAGATACTGAAGCAAGAAAGTAGTTTCAGGACTATTTGGAATCATGTAACTCGAAAAGTATGTTCACACATAACTTTTTTTCTTCATGAAAAATGCAGACTGCATTCAGAAAATTCTAGCCAAGAATGTGTACATTTGTTTTGGATGTTATTTTTTGGGTGATAACCCATTTAGATTTAACACTTTAAAAAAAAAAAGTCACCACAGATCAAAAGTTGTTTTTTTTTTTTAGAAATTTCATCTACTTTGCTATTTTGATAAATTGCAGGTTTTTTGTCCACCAGGAAAAATGCAGGGAAAACAATGACGTAAAACTTGAAGAAACCCTAAAGGTGATTTCTGCTATTCTATGTTTTGCAATAGTAGCACATTATTCTATAAAATACTTATCATCTAGTGTAGAATTTATTTTCTCAAGAGTAAGGGTACCGTTACACCTAGCGATGCACCAGCGATCCCGACCAGCGATATGATGCGGTCAGGATCGCTGGTGCATCGCTAGGTGGTCGCTAGTGAGCTGCCACACAGGCAGATCTCACTAGCGACATCGCTGGGGAAGGGGATTGCTACTTACCTGTCAGATGGGGCGATCCTGCGTCCTCCCACCCGGCTCCACGCGTCACTCGTCAGCGCCACAGGAAGCCCTGCAGGAAGTGGCCGGAATGGTCCAGGAGCTTCTTCGCGATCAGCGATAACCAACGGGGGAGCGGGTCGGAGGTAAGTATCACATGCAGCGATATCGCTAGCAATATCACTGCAACGTCACAAAATCGGTGACTTTACAGCGATATTGCTAGCGATATCGCAGTGTGTAACGGGGGCTTAAGGGGTAAATTTATGGGCGATGGTATGAAAATACCTTTTATTGAGCTTGGCCATATTTTGACACGTTTTTCCCTGAAAATGTTGACAACAAATCTCAGCTGATTCCATCACCTGTAAATGTGGTTCTAGAAATATGGAAAGAGTTTTAGAATGTCTGAAGTTTTTGGAGAGGATGATAAAGATAAAGCATATTATAATTATAAAGGGTGACAAGGCTGTTGCTTCTCTTTTCTCAAGGAAACGATAATGGTGTTCAACACTTATGAAGCACTTACAAATCTTTCAATATAGGCTTCCAAGAAATTCAAAGTTGCTTCAGACCTGGTTGGTGGTTTCATAACACAAAGCAGTGGCAAGAACAGTTATTGTTACAGTGAAATATCCCAAGAATATTGCTACAGTATTGATTTTTTTTTGCCATCCACTCCTTGCAAATTCAGCAATATGAAAGCAATCTGCACCCGCCATTTTGCTGAACCATATGGTAGACACAAAGATATGAGCAGAAACACCTGTGCAATGCGTAGGTGCACATTTACACTGTGGCCATTTAACAGACAAAAGCTAGGGTAAAACAAATTGAGCAAATACTGTGCAGTTAGTAAAGAAGTAAATCATAAAAATCTAGGTAAAATACATAGGGTACTTTGTTGACACTATTTTGATCAAAACAGCGTAAAAGCGCAAAAGCAATCTGTGACAAAGCGTAACCAATTGGGATGGACTAACTCTTTGTAGTTCACCTCACTATATGTCAGCCATCCTCAAAAGAGTCAAGATGTACTGCCAAACCATATGGTTAAAAGAAAAAATTAATAATACCAGAAATGGAAAGTTTGGGGTTTGCAACGTGCTGAACTCAGGACACGGACATCACCTAGGAGTGTCTTATATAGTTCGGGAAGAAGAGAGAGAGATTTTACAGCTCAAAAATTTGTGTCACCACTGATTTCTATTGGGTTCGGGTTCAGGCTCAAGTTCTGGAACACTTATGATATCCAAACTGAATTTTGGACTAAAGTTTTTCCGTATCTGATGAACATGAACTTACACGGGTCCGCTCATCCTTAGATGACACAACTGGCCACTTATGTACTCTCCTTGTGGATTAGAGTTGTGTTTGCAAAAGTGAGAAATTCAATTTCTTTACTACTGACCTAATTGCCAAAGATGAATATTGTAGTTTGTGTTTAGTGGACCAAACAATCTTGTGATCTTAAACTTACAATTCAGTTGTCCATGGTGTGAAGTTTTTAGACTGTGATCTATGTGGCAAACGTTACAAAACAATTTGGCAAAGCTTTTCCCAAAATGAAACAGTTGATTTTATTGCCTTTTTGGTTTAAAAATGTGCATTTATTTAGTATTGTGCACTTGAATACTTTTTAGATTTTGTATTTTTCTGAATGTTACAATTTAACTCCATCCAATGTGTAAATGGTAGTTTTGTTAAAATCACAGTTATTTCCAGGACCATTTAATATCATCCCACCGCATCCTACCAATAATACAACTGCGATCTATTGCTTGTGAACAAACCATGATGTATCCATGTCATACATCAAAGAAAACCTTGCTCTGTTAGTGGTATGTTCCCTGCAGCACATATAACTGTTATGTCCGACTGTTCTTTTAGCCTTTATTCTACAGACATAATATCTTTTGCTCCCAGTATTATGTCATCTCTTCCAGTCCTTAGTCATCTCAGCCAAGATATTACAGAAGGCAAAGATGTCAACCTAGAAACTTCTTTTATTTTTTTACAAGACATCAGCCAGAAAGAATGCCTGCTGTGGTGTTATCTTACCCTGCTTTCAAGATAAAGACCCACGTCTTTCAAATAAATTGACAATTTCAGAGTTCATGTCTACATTCTGTTTATACAGAGATATAATCTCCTCTGCCGTCCCACATTGAAGGGAATAATTACATTACACTACCTATGTAACTCTACGGATCAGGGCTACAGATAGGATTCAGTTTCTCCTTAACTGTGCGCGGTTATCCTCGTTTGAAGACCAATGACAACTGTTTTGTTTCCCTTGGGTCACGTTACATGCCCTAGACATTGCATTATGCCCTATTAATGTTGGGGTTTTGTATTTCACACTGCAAATAATGGTTGGTCTTATTAATAAATAGCAATAAAAAATATTCTGAAAGGATTTACTTCTGAAGACCACCCATACTTTAATTGAATTCAGTCTAAATTAGCTAAATACCATGGGTCCGACTTCAAAGAACCTTGTTGATGAGCTGCTATTATCCTATGGAGAAGAGAATGCTAGCTTTACTTTTTGGCATATGGTAGAATAACTGTGATATTATATACCCACAATAAAAATCTATGCCATTCCTTTCAATACATGGATAGTCCTGGTCTATTCAAGTTGGTTATTTAGTGCTCTTGCTAATAGTGGGAGTCCTGAGCCAGGAAACCCTCTGCTATGGTGAACAAGCACATGAACTGTGCAGTCTACACGAGAAACCATCTGTCAGACAAGATGGACTATATCGAGAATAATGTATCCACAACTTATAATCCAATTTATTTAAAAGATGGACAAATACATTAGACTTGTATAAGCCAAACCTGTCAACACACCAATCACTGCATATGATGTATTTAACAAACATTTATAAGGACTGTCTTTGTTTTCAAAGGAAATAAGCCATGCCAGAAATGTCTGGCAGAAATATACTACTACCACTCTCGTCATTAAGAATATATGAGTGATAGGCCTAACTATGAATGCATGCATATGAGGAGTACAGTTTCGGAAGAACCATATTTCGACTGACAGCTGCTGAAAAAGTTTGACAACCTTTATAGGGAACTTGTCACTAGATTTTGGATGACTACCACCAACTCATCTAATTGCATCTGGGGTCTAAGATTTTAAACATATCATTGTCAGAATAAAGTGATTTGATAGTAGGCAGTTGAAGGGAATATTAATATGATAATAAGAGTTATCTGAGAAGAGTCCATGAGAGATAGAACCACCACACAAATGAAGCCAAGAACAGTCTACCTTACTTGACTGCAATGAGATTCCTGGACTAATCTTTACTTAGCTCTTATCCTCCCCAAGTTCAGAATGCCCAGTTTAATCCAAGAGCTAAGGTTTCTCCTTGTGGAGAGTGACATGCCAGTTCTGGCATTTCAGTATAAGGAGACTTAAAGGCCTTGCAAGCTCTTCAGGGAAATTAAATATGTAAATTGTCTATTCAGAGTGGAAGAGGACTTGGATTTAAGAGGTAAGATTTATCCTTGTGGAGAGTGACATGCCAGGTCTGGAATGCCAGTATGAGGAGACTTAAACACCTTGCATGCTTTTAGCCCTTAGAACCCAGTCTTAGCCTCTCACTCAGCCAAATCGGATCTCATACTTTGTACTGATGAGGTGCAATGCCCCAAAGCACCATGTCTACAAATTGAGATTCTGATTTGACTTTTATCCTTAGTCATATTTCAAGGCTCGTTAAATGGTTGATAATGACTTGCAGGATTGCTACGTCCAATAGGTGGCACTTGAGTTCAAGTCATCTTCCTCTCTGAAGAGATAATTTGCAGTTTTATGCAATAAATTTTGGATATCTAAACCAATGTATCAACTGGCTAATGTACAGCGTTGGTCTAAACAGTTTCCAGATTTCCAATTTCAACTATGAAAGTAGAAATTAATATGACTGGATGATAGAACATGTGAACATGTGCTTTAAATGTTGCCCGTAGTACGCAGATATTTTGAGCTCTTTTGAAATTAAGAAGAATAAACTTGTATGACGTTTTCATAGCATTCTAGAATGCTTTTAAGGTCTAGAAACCTTCTGAAGGTTTTATTCTGTCTGTCATATGCAGCACATGACAGCTTCTAGATATTGCTGTGGAGGAAATGCAGTCAAGTATTTATTTGCCTTGAGTAAAAATGTTGAGTATTTTGTAATCTGTTACATGCCTATAGTTCAGAAAGGCATGAAACAACCCTGAATAGCTGGGTGCCTTTTTTTTTCAAGCATGGTAAGCACAATAGAGCTATCTTAGTCTCATTCGAATATCATAATTTCTTGCCTTTGAATCATGGAGAAGAACTATATATCAATTCCATTAAAAACAGATGCCTGAAAGTTCCACCCTTGTCATGTCCATGCTCAGCAATTCATTAATTATATGATTCATGAATGACCAGATGGAAGCATCAAATTAATAGAAACTTTAGAGATTATATCCATTTTGGATAATCAATGCGGATTTTTCTAATTATTTTAAAAAAGTTGTCCAGGCTCAAAATTTTGATGAACTATGCATAGGATAGTTCATCAATACAAGTTCAGTCCTTGACTGATACCCACCACTACCACTGATCACCTATCATTTTTTCCTCAGCTCAATTTGTAGGGGCTGTTGCAAAATACAACACAACAGCTCTTATCAAAAGAATACGAGCTGATGTGCATTACAAAGCAGTGGCCAATTCACATTGACAACATAATTTAAAGGTAACCTGTCATCAATTTTTGAGTCTCTGAACAAATGCTAAAATCTGTATTTGCCCCTCTACTGCATTCCACAAACATGTCTATCATTTCCTGACTCCCCCTGTACACCTTGAAAAATACCATCTTAATTGCTCCCACGCTGTTGCATCTGTGCCTCTTCTCTTCTATTTGCCGTCTTCTGGCTTTGATTGACATACATGACTCATCCTGTGTCATCCATATAGTGAATCAAAATTTCACTTTGCTCTGTCCTATTGCTGGCAGAGCATAAAACATCACTGTGCAAGCATCGAGCGATGTCATTCTGGTCATTTCTGGTGGCAGGGTACGGGAGAGTCTAAATGACATGGCTCGGCACTTGCACAGTGGTGTTTTATGTTCTGTCTGCAATATGGCAGCGCAAACTGTGCCTACGCGGACCTGCAAGGCCACTACACAGGCACAAAATCTTAATTCCTTTATGTAGATGACACAGGATGCATCTTCCACGTCAATCAAATTCAGAGGATGGCGATTAGAAGAAGAGAGGAGGCATAGACATCACAGCAAGCTTGCCCAATGGACTGGACCATCTTCATTAAAATAAAACGTGGGAGCAATTAAAATGGTATTTTTGGGGAGTATACATAGGGGAGTCAGAAGATTCTAGACACATTTATGGAATTCAGCACAGGAGCTGATGAAGGCGGTTGCATTTATTCAGAGATTCAAAAACTGTTGACAGGTTCCCTTTAATGAAGCTGTAACCAGTTTGTTTATATGAATAGACACAAACAGCTTCATCAGTGCCTGAGCTGCATTCCCCAAAGTTGTATATTATCCCCTGACTTCCCCTGTATACCTCCAAAAGACATTTTTGAATTTTGCCGACATTGTTTGTAAATAAGCACAGTTTGGGCATCATTGTTGCGGGATCTGTCCCTCCTCTCCGCTGGTAATGGCCTTTCTCTGGCTTTTTTGATTGATGTGGACAATGTATCCTGTATCATCCACATAGCCAAATTAAATCTCGTGACTGCGCAGGGACATCACCAGCTCATGCATGCATACTTTGCTCTGCCCTCCTGTGGGCAGAGCATGAAGTATAACTGTGTATGCTCCTGCGCTGTCCACGTGCACAGTTATGTTTTAGTTTCTGCCCACAGTCAAGTAAAGCAAACTGTGAATGCGTGAGCCGACGATGTCCCTGTGCAGTCACGAGATTTCGATTGGCTATGTGGATGATGCAGGACACATTATCCATGTTAATCAAAGACAGAGGAGGGCTATTACCAGCGAAGAGGAGGGACAGAGTCTGCAGTAATATCATCCATTGGATCGGACCATCTGGGTTTATATACAGCACTTGAGCAATTCAAAAAGGTTTTTTGGGTGTTAAAAAAGGGGGAGTTGGGAGATAATACACAATTTTTAGGAATGAAGCACAGGTGCTGACGAAGATGCTGGCATTTTTTCCATACAAGAAAAAATTGGCAACAGGTTCACTGTAAGTAGGAACTTGAGTATGATCTTTGCGTAGATCTCTAACTCTCCTCTATTACTCCTCCTATTTATGTAATAATAAATAGGTACTTGACCTAAACCTTACTGTCATATCAGTAAGAAAAAAGCCACCCTTTTGATGAGAGGGATGGTAACATCCAGTTGTTAAATTACTTGTTCATTTCTAGGAGGAATAATAGAGGAACTTCACAATATAGATTTATAATAAAAGATGGCAAAGAATTGGTATTTCATGCGGAATACAAGTATTTACTGAATCAGACATGTCAGGAGCGGTGACAGGTTCTCATTAACAGTTCTTGCAGTAAAACATCAGGGATTAAATGAGTGATAAGTCAGACTCAATGGCATCTTTTTTTCTCTTCTGGTGACTGATTTAGTGCTTGTACTATGACAATTCAATGTTCCTTACGAATAAAGACCAGGAAATTGCGGCTTGATATTGTAAGTTGTCTGAGTAGAAAGCACCTTGTATTGTGTCTGGGCAGAAAGCTCTACATTGTATGTGTCCAATTCTACATCTGTCACTTCTGTGCTCCGCAGCTTTGTCCACTGAAATATCTACTTGCTAACAAAATAATTAACTTTCATTGTTCACTCTGATTCCTAATCCAAACAAGAAGCTAAATGAAGAGAATTCACATCGCTACATCGTCATTATGTCATTAAAACTATAAAACAGAAGCTTCATCCGGATGCGATTTACGACTCCAGCAAACGTTCATTAGAGCACACCCGTATTACTAATCAAGGCTGAGAGACGTGAAGTGTGCATGATTGATACAACATTCCCTTTCACTGTCCAAAAATGAGTCATTAGGAAGAATGTCTCCAAAATTTCTTGAGCCACTTCTCTGGGTGGCAAACAATATAGTTATATTTATTATCCCCATATAGATTGTCACTCAACCTTCTAAGTCTGCAAAATGGCAAATGTGTAAATCAAGGTCATGGGACTGATTGTATAACTAGATAGACCGCTAGGGAACCTGAGAATGATGGGTAACGACCCAATGTCGCAGTAATGGCAGCTGTACACAAAAAACAATATGGCCGAGGCTAGCTTATTTATATAGTCCATGTTTTATTATGGAAGCAGATGGCAGACCTGTTGCATATGTCAGGGAAATTAATTCAGAGGAATGTTTGAAATATTTTTTCCATTGGCAGAAATTGATGTGACGCTGACATTAGAAGAAAATGAAAATATGCTTAACAACCTTACAGAAACGGATATGTTAAGACTTAAGGTTACAAGGAATGTGAAGAAATAGAAACAAAAAAATATGACTTTTTTTTAGAAACAGTTTCACTGGTATTTAAACTCATTTAAGTGAATTGAGCTGAACTGCAATAATCCATGGTAAGAGGTGGTGCTGCTTCTGAAAAAATTCAGACATGTTTTTCTAATCTTAAAAAACTCTTTAAAGGCTTATAATTTCTCCCTGAGTTAAAGTAATATGTATATATATATATATATACATATACAGTATATATATATATATATATATATATATATATACATATACTTCAACAGAATGAAACCATAAGCTACCATGCATCTATTACAAGCTTTTGGGAATTTTATGGTGGCCACTAGATCACATGTGTAAAGTAACTCTGTTTGTGATAGCATAGTAGTTTTCAATTGAGTTTCCCGGACATAATTTGCACAAGCCACTCCATGTAGAAATCCTGGCCTTCAACCTAATGGCTCCATAGGGAGCTGGAATTACACAGAGCCACCTGATTTGAGTCCATGCGGTGGGTGCTGGCCGGTGGAGCAGACTGGCAAAGAAGCGTCATATAAGCTTGGTCAAAACAAGAGGAATTAGACAAGTCAGAATAAGAATCATTAGTAAAAGTCAAAACAATTTGCGGTCAACTATTGAATAACATACAGGATCAGGGTATCAGAGGTAAATGGATGGAACAAGGGTCAAGTATAATCTGTAACTAGCAACTAGAGGCAAAACATGATGTAAATAGTGTGAGCCTCGTTCAAGGCTCTTGGGTCCCAGAATATCAAACAGCTTCTGCATTGGTACCCTGCATCACCCACAATGAAGGATCAGTGCTGTCTGCTGACAGAAGCAGAAGGAGAGGGAGCGAGCATAGACATGGATGCAACAAGCATATATTTAGATTTTAATTTCTGGATTATTAAAATCTAAGGTGGCTCTGCTCTTCATCCATTATAGAAATGCCTTGTATGGCATATCCATATTTTCTATGTAATTTTACAAACACACAATATATAAAATGCCCCTTGCCTCTAGTTGCCAGTTATAGGTTATACCTCACCCTGGTTCCATCCCTTTACCTACATATAGGCTGTACACCTGTTGGGGCCAGATATTTTGACCATAGGTGACTTTTATATTAGGAACCAGCTATATTAGCATTGAATGTGTCATTTTGATACTTTCTAAGAACTAAGAAAATTCTTCTACTAAAAATAGAATAGTTACTAGAGAAGACTTATCCTTCCACAAGAGATGTTTTTAATGACGGTGATGGGAATTGAACTGGCATTGTATTAGAGAGGAGCATCTGATCTCATCCTATGCTCCCTCATACTCCAGCATCAAATGGCATTGTCAGCTGTTTCAATGAATCTTACCCTGCCGGACTCAGTGAAAGTAGGTTTTACCGAGTTCATAACCTTTGCAGGCGGCTTCTAATTATCTAGAAGCTGGATTACAGGAGAGCCTGGTGTGTAGTTGAACTGAATCTATGCCAAACCAAAACTCCTGAACTTTAGCAAACCATGATTGCTGTAATTACCTTATTCAAACGTAATGAATCATTTCTACACAAGACGGCCAGAAAGGAACAAGGCAGAACAAGGCAGAACAAGTTCAACTATTTGCCGCCGTGATATTATTAGCCAATGTTTAGCTGCACTGTTACTGAGAACCTAAAATCAAGCCTTCCAGGTTATTAAGATAAATGCACACAATCTCTATTCAGAGAAGACATTTACACTATAAGGTCTGGTATGTAACAAGCAGCATTATTATCTCCCAGTCTGAGGAATTTAAGTGAATTCTCACCTAACAAGTGAAAGTCAGTGCTCATATGGATTGTGGATTTGTTAAATATCTGAATAGATTACAAATTCTGCATCAATGAATTTCATGATGACTGGAGTAATGTTTGTAAATAAAATGCTGCATTATAAAAGGCACAACTAGAGGGAGCTGTCTGTATATATCTACACATGAAACTAAATATTAAGTAATTCTGCATAATGCTCCCTCTAGTGGTGGCTGCAGGTAGCCAATAGGCACAACTTGTAAAAGATCACCCTGGCGACAATTGTTTTATTGTTAACAATAACATGTGTAAGTGTAGTGAGTGTAGTTACATACTTACAGGATCCTGTCAGCACCGGCATGCAGCCTCCGCTGAGCAGGGACTCACCCACACTGGAGGGGGGCCCAGGGTCAGGTACAGCCAGAAAGTACAGATACACAGGACCTGTGGACGCTGAAGTTTAGCAAGCAGTCACAGGACCTACGGTTATGTGACTGCAAGGGGCCAGGGCTTAGCATCCTGCTTTCAGAGATGGCAGGACACTATACAGAAATACTCAGAGTCAGGCAAAACAGAGGTCATACACAGAGATATCAGTAAAGTGCCAGGGATGAGACAGAACAGATAGTCAGGGCCAAGCAGAAGTCAAAACCAAACAGACATAGAAGGTACCAAGCAGAATCCAAAGCAATATCCAGAGAACAGACCGAGTCATACACAGAGAATCAAGCAACCAGAACACAGCACAAACACACTCAGGGGTCACCACACTATGCCAAGGGCGAAAGTATAACTGACAGGGATTGGAGTATCTCAGGGCAATAAAGAGCTCTGCCTGAACCAAAGAGAGGCCACAATAATTAACCCCAGGTGTGCACGTCAAAGCCTGCACTGAGCTCAAGACATTAACCCCTGACGTGCAGGTCAAAACCTGCACTGGGATCTTGACACTTACCAGTCGCCATCTTCTGCTATTTTCAGTGGCGCTCTGGTCCACTTTGGCACCATGTGATCTATTGACTAATACTGTGCCTGTCGTGTCCAGCAGAGGTCACTATGTAAATTTTCTCACACCTTGATCTGAGTCTCAAAGAATTACATTGAGAAAGTAACCACCCCTCCACACAGAAGATACTGTGATATCTGGCACATAACAAATGTGTTCATGTGATGCCAGACCGGACTATAGTGACACTGAAAATAACATGAGACAGCAACCGGTGACTTCATTACTGCACTCATTACATGTTCACACGTTATTGCTAACAAAGTGTTAAATGTGCTTTTTTAAATTTAGCTGAAGCTCTTAATAGTTGCTCCTACATGCCCATACAATCGACTGATTATTCTATCTTTATGGAGTCTCTACAAGAAATGCTTCCTATAAGACTGTCTCAGTAATAGGAAAGTGGCTCAGTGGTTAGCACTTTAGCCTTGCAGAGTCCTGTGTTCAAATCTCACCAATGACAACATCTGCAGGGAGTTTGTATGTTCTCTCCATGTTTGCTAGGGTTTCCTCCCACACTCCAAAGACATAGTGATATGAAACTTAAATTGTGAGCTCCAATGGGCATTGTGGACTTAACCCCTCCATGACCGGAGGTGTTTTGAATTTTTTTCTCATTAGTGTTTGGGTTATTTTTTTTTATATTGATAGATCAGGCGTTTCTGAATGTGGCGATACCAAATATGTGTATGTTTGATATTTTTTGTTTCATTTTGAATGGGGTGAAAGGAGGGTGATTTGAACTTTTATATGTTTTTATTTTTATATGTTTTTAAAAACATTTGTTTTTAACTTTTTGCATGCTTCAATAGTCTCCAAGAGAGACTAGACGCTGCAGTTGTCTGATTGCGTCTACTACACACAGGTGATGATCAGATCGCCTGTGAGTTGCAGAAATTCTCACTTGGTACCAACCACTGGAAGGTGCTCATAGCAATCTGACAATGACAACCATAGAGGTTGCTGGAGACCTCTGGTTGTCATGCCAATCCATCGGTGACCTGCAACCATGTGACGGGGTCACCGATGTGTGGCTTTTCCGACGCACTTCCAGTAAATGCGAGTGAAATGCCACTGTCAGAGATTGACAGCGGCATTTAACTAGTTAACATTCACGGATGGATCACGATTCCACCTGCGGCTGTTAGAGGCACATGTCTGCTGTTCAAAACAGCTGACATGCACCAGGAAAGATGTGGGCTCAGCACTGGAGCCCACAAAGGGAGGGATTTTGATGTGAGCGTATTATTACGCCAACATCAGAAAGGGGTTGATGGCGCTGTATAAGCAACATAAATAAGTATATATAGTATATACACTCACTGGCCACTTTATTAGGTACACCTGTCCAACTGTGTGTTAAGACTTAATTTCTAATCAGCCAATCACATGGCGGCAACTCAGTGCATTTAGGCATGTAGACATGGTCAAGACAATCTCCTGCAGTTCAAACCGAGCATCAGTATGGGGAAGAAAGGTGATTTGAGTGCCTTTGAACGTGACATGATTGTTGGTGCCAGAAGGGCTGGTCTGAGAATTTCAGAAACTGCTGATCTACTGGGATTTTCACGCACAACCATCTCTAGGGTTTACAGAGAATGGTCCGAAAAAGAAAAAAAAACCAGTGAGCGGCAGTTCTGTGGCGGGAAATGCCATGTTGATGCCAGAGGTCAGAGGAGAATGGGCAGACTGGTTCGAGCTGATAGAAAGGCAACAGTGACTCAAATTGCCACCCGTTACAACCAAGGTAGGCAGAAGAGCATCTCTGAACGCACAGTGCGTCGAACTTTGAGGCAGATGGGCTACAGCAGCAGAAGACCACACTGGGTACCACTCCTCTCAGCTAAGAACAGGAAACTGAGGCTACAATTTGCACAAGCTCATCGAAATTGGACAGTAGAAGATTGGAAAAACGTTGCCTGGTCTGATGAGTCTCGATTTCTGCTGCGACATTCGGATGGTAGGGTCAGAATTTGGCGTAAACAACATGAAAGCATGGATCCATCCTGCCTTGTATCAACGGTTCAGGCTGGTGGTGGTGGTGTCATGGTGTGGGGAATTTTTTCTGGGCACTCTTTGGGCCCCTTGGTACCAATTGAGCATCGTTGCAACGCCACAGCCTACCTGAGTATTGTTGCTGACCATGTCCATCCCTTTATGACCACAATGTACCCAACATCTGATGGCTACTTTCAGCAGGATAATGCGCCATGTCATAAAGCTCGAATCATCTCAGATTGGTTTCTTGAACATGACAATGAGTTTACTGTACTCAAATGGCCTCCTCAGTCACCAGATCTCAATCCAATAGAGCATCTTTGGGATGTGGTGGAACGGGAGATTCGCATCAGGGATGTGCAGCCGACAAATCTGCGCCAACTGTGTGATGCCATCATGTCAATATGGTCCAAAATCTCTGAGGAATGCTTCCAGCACCTTGTTGAATCTCTGCCACGAAGAATTGAGGCAGTTCTGAAGGCAAAAGGGGGTCCAACCCCTTACTAGCATGGTGTACCTAATAAAGTGGCCAGTGAGTGTATATGCTGTATATACATATGATAAAAAATACTACATTGTGTGCTGCCAAATTTAATCTGAGACATGTGGAGGTACAGCTTATTTCCAAAAATGCCTAAATGCCATTCTTGCATATTAAAACAGCATATAGGTAGTGAAGTACTGGAGATAAATGGATTTATTCCTATTGCAGTATTTGGAGTTGGCAGGGCATGTTTATCCTAATATGGGTCTATTGGAATATGACCATAGATAAATTTAGTAGGATAATACTTCAATATTGATGGACTGGAGTCTTTTTTCAAGCAGTTGCAATAAAAGTATAGCGTGATTGATACAAAGCATATTTCAAGGTAAACCCATACTATTTTGTGTTCATGGCTGACACAGATTCTGATTGACATTCTGATTGGTCCACCCTATTCCAATTTCTTTAAAAAAAAAAAATATAATGCCACCAAAAGCCTTGACAGGTTGCAATTCACATCATAATCACCGGGTGGCAACCTATAGAAACATATAATATAAACGTCTCCTGACAGTGTGTCTCAAAATCATATTTTATTTCAAAGCTAATCATCAAGCACGATAGATTTTAGGATTTGTCAAGCCAAGAGAAAAGGTAAGAAAGACACATCTTTATCTATAAGCGAGCACTGTGATTTACAGTCACCTTTTCTCTTCTACAGCGGTGTCTGTGGAAGTGTCAGTCATTTCTATAGTGCTCGTATTCTATTGACTAGCAACATAGCAAAGGGAAAACAGAAAAGTCTATTTCACTCCCATTTGCAGGAGCTAGAAAACATTCTTATAGGATTCAGGGTAGTAAGATGAAACAATTAATGCACAATTTGTAGATCTCCAAAGTCAAGGGTCTCTGGTATACTGAAGGTCTATACTGGATGCCATAAATGTAATATGACAATATGAATATATTCTATTATGGGATGACTCTCGCTGCATTATTTATCATGGCAAGCTCTTAGGCTATTTTTATCTCACCTCACTAAAACTTTAATGGGGCCGTCAAATAGGAGAACGCACAAAGTGTTTATGGACGGTTTGTTTTGCTCGCTGTCGTAATGGTTTTTATACAGAATTGCAACATACTGGTAAACTGATAAAATCAAGTTGCATCGAGTGTACTTGTATTTACGTGCATGTGCTCCCTGTTTGTACAGAATATTCCTCTGGGCCATGGGAAGGTAACAGCTCACTTTGCCTGCAGTCATCCATGTCCCCAGGATGTCTGATAATAATATAACTTAGTCATGAGTTTTTCAAGTCAGCACAATGATTGCAAAACAATTTCTAAGTTGTCAATGCAATACATCCTTGAACTAATCACCTCCTCTTCTTTTTTTCTTTGAAAAAATATAAATAAATATATGTAAGTTATACTGTGCCCACAGTGAATTTTGGTGGTGAGAACAGTATGGTGTGGGGCTGTTTTTCAGTTTTTCAGACAAAATTTATATAATTGAAGGAAAGACGAATGGACAAATGTACCTAGACATTTGTGATAAAAATCTGCCGACATCTACCAGGATGATAAAGATGAAATGAGGGCAGACATTTGAGCAAAACAATGATCCCAAACACACAGCTAAGGAAACGCTCAATTAGTTTCAGAGAAAGGAAATAAAGCTTCTGCAATGGCCCAGCCATTCACCTGAAATGAATCCAATAGAAAATTTATGGAAGGAACTAAAGCTCAGAGTTCATAGAAGGAGCCATGAACACTTCAGGGCTGGAAGAGTGTTTGTGTGGAAGAATGGGCCGAAATCACACCTGAGCAATGCATGCGACTAGTTTCTCCATACACGAGGAGTCTTGAAACTTTCATGACCAACAATGCTTTTTGGCCAAAATACTAAATAAATTTCAGTAAGAGTGTTCAATAGTTTTTCCCTTTGTAATTTTGCCTTAATTCGCATAACTTAATTTATGAATATCTATGGTTTGATTTCTTTTCCAGGGAGGATTGGATGGGTTGTTACCGAGATCAGGTGAGAATTTCTATTTACTTAGAAAATTGGTAATGTGTTCAAAACTTATTTCATCTGCAATATAGATATACACTCACTGGCCACTTTATTAGGTACACCTGTCCAACTGTGTGTTAAGACTTAATTTCTAATCAGCCAATCACATGGCGGCAACTCAGTGCATTTAGGCATGTAGACATGGTCAAGACAATCTCCTGCAGTTCAAACCGAGCATCAATATGGGGAAGAAAGGTGATTTGAGTGCCTTTGAACGTGGCATGATTGTTGGTGCCAGAAGGGCTGGTCTGAGAATTTCAGAAACTGCTGATCTACTGGGATTTTCACGCACAACCATCTCTAGGGTTTACAGAGAATGGTCCGAAAAAGAAAAAAAATCCAGTGAGCGGCAGTTCTGTGGCCGGAAATGCCATGTTGATGCCAGAGGTCAGAGGAGAATGGGCAGACTGGTTCGAGCTGATAGAAAGGCAACAGTGACTCAAATTGCCACCCGTTACAACCAAGGTAGGCAGAAGAGCATCTCTGAACGCACAGTGCGTCGAACTTTGAGGCAGATGGGCTACAGCAGCAGAAGACCACACTGGGTACCACTCCTCTCAGCTAAGAACAGGAAACTGAGGCTACAATTTGCACAAGCTCATCGAAATTGGACAGTAGAAGATTGGAAAAACGTTGCCTGGTCTGATGAGTCTCGATTTCTGCTGCGACATTCGGATGGTAGGGTCAGAATTTGGCGTAAACAACATGAAAGCATGGATCCATCCTGCCTTGTATCAACGGTTCAGGCTGGTGGTGGTGGTGTCATGGTGTGGGGAATTTTTTCTGGGCACTCTTTGGGCCCCTTGGTACCAATTGAGCATCGTTGCAACGCCACAGCCTACCTGAGTATTGTTGCTGACCATGTCCATCCCTTTATGACCACAATGTACCCAACATCTGATGGCTACTTTCAGCAGGATAATGCGCCATGTCATAAAGCTCGAATCATCTCAGATTGGTTTCTTGAACATGACAATGAGTTTACTGTACTCAAATGGCCTCCTCAGTCACCAGATCTCAATCCAATAGAGCATCTTTGGGATGTGGTGGAACGGGAGATTCGCATCAGGGATGTGCAGCCGACAAATCTGCGCCAACTGTGTGATGCCATCATGTCAATATGGTCCAAAATCTCTGAGGAATGCTTCCAGCACCTTGTTGAATCTCTGCCACGAAGAATTGAGGCACTTCTGAAGGCCAAAGGGGGTCCAACCCCTTACTAGCATGGTGTACCTAATAAAGTGGCCAGTGAGTGTATATCAGTGATGGATGGATTGCTTAGAATTCTAATCCACTCTATTTGCCAAATTTTTCCCAAAAATTTAATTTGTGGTGAATTTTGCTGCAATTGAGTGTTCCTTATTATGCCCTGGAGTCTCTCTAGACCTCAGAGCATAGAAAATGTAGAATGTAAAAAAACAACAATCTTATACTCACCTTAATGCTCACCTCCCCATCCATCGATGCCAGTATTCCCATTGTAGGCCAGGCTTCAAGCCTAGTCATTGCACATTGTAAGACAGCAGTGCACGGCGTGATATTACACGAAATGACTTTTTTACAAGCAGTGACCCCCCCAAGATCACTTATCATGACTGGAAGTTCTGGCCTAGTGAAGATGCCAGAGATGCAGCAGGTACTATTATTATTATTATTTTTGCATCACGTGCCAACCATGCAACCAAGCATTTTTTTTTTTATTTTGTGGATTGAAAAAAAATCACAGTGTTGAAATTTGCGTGGATTCATGAATCTCAAGAAATTAGACTCAAACATGATCCTCTGGAGATCGAACAGCTCATCGCTTCTGCATATGTATAAATATACATATACCGTATTTTCCGCTTTGTAAGACGCACTTTTTTTCCCCCAAAATTGAGGGGAAAAAGGGGGTGCGTCTTACAAAGAGGATATACATTTGCGCTGCCACTGAGGGTACTTGCCGCGGCACTCTGTGCCCTGATGCTGCCGCTGCGCTGTCCGCCACCGCCGCGCTCCTGTCCCCCGGTGGTTTCTTCCGCCCCACCGCCGCCGCCGCGCTCTGTCCCGTTCAGCGTGGGGGGTCTCTGTCGCTCCATGCCTGCTTTCTTCCTGGAAAATGGCCGCCGCGCATGCGCAGACGGACATCTCGGCACTGAAATCTCGGGAGATGAGATTTCAGCGCTGAAATCTCATCTCCCGAGATTTCAGTGCCGAGATGTCCGTCTGCGCATGCGCGGCGGCCATTTTCCAGGAAGAAAGCAGGCATGGAGCGACAGAGACCCCCACGCTGAACGGGACAGAGCGCGGCGGCGGCGGTGGGGCGGAAGAAACCACCGGGGGACAGGAGCGCGGCGGTGGTGGACAGCGCAGCGGCAGCATCAGGGCACAGAGTGCCGCGGCAAGTACCCTCAGAACGGGACAGAGCGCGGTGATGGCGGCAAACACCGGGGGGACAGAGCGCGGTGGTGGCGGTAAGAACCGGGGGAGAGAGCGGCGGTGGTGGCAAGCAGGCACCGGGGGACAGCGTGGCGGTGGTGGCAAGCACTGGGGGACAGAGTGCGGTGGTGGTGGCAAGCAGGCACCGGGGGACAGAGCGTGGCGGTGGTGGCAAGCATCAGGGGACAGAGGGCGGCGGCAGTAACAGGCACCGGCAGCGGCACGCTGCACATCAAAACACCCCCTCATCCCAGCAGCAATGTTCCACTCCGGCCTCCTCCATCACCACCCCTGGAAAGCAATAAGACGCATGGATTATAAGATGCACCACCATTTTATTAAAAATAAAGTTTTTTTCCTATTTTTCTCCTCAAAATTTGGGGTGCGTCTTATAATCCGGAGCGTCTTATAAAGCGAAAAATACGGTATACTGTATATTATAAACGTATGGCTATTGTCAGACTACACGATCTTCATCTGGGCTAAAAAGCTTTCTGAATAGAATGCTTTGCAGTAACATATTTAAAAAATGAAATCATGGAGCAAAGATGTCAGAACATCTGTCAAATAATCCCAGATCTCTTTTACTCCAGAAACACTGTATAGTTAGAAGAATGAAAGACATTTCTGAGAGCATGTCAACCACTGTGGCTGCAAAACAATATTAAAAAATATTAGCAAAACATATCTTTCAAACCTTGACTAGCTAACCCCTGATTTACGAATTCAAAGACATATTTTTGCACGATTAGATTAGCTACTGCTATTTTATTTGTTCTGTGTTAGAGGTTAAAAGTTCACTTTTTAGATGTGGTTGCTATTTTGAGGGCTTCAGACTCCCTACCAGTATTTATCTACTTTGTGTTTTCTGTTCCATTTTCCTTACCGTTACTACTTCTGTGGATATATTTGTAAGGGGTTTTACCGGTCACTTAGGGTCAACATGCCTATGCCAATCCATTTTCAAGCATAAGATGTGATATTTCTTAAAGGTACAATGTTTATTGCTTGCAGTGATTGACTAACAAGTGGTTTCATCTGACGCCCAACAAGTAAAGAAAGCAAAGTCCATGTATTACATATCAGATTACTGTCGCCTGATGGCTAACGCAGCCAGACCCAGTAGTCTGCTGACTCCTTACAAATACACATATTCTCAATATGGCCAAATGTGCTGATTTTCTGCATGGGACGACGGGAGTCAGCCTCCACCAGACACTTAGAGAGTGAATTATTTTCCCTAATATTGAAATGAATGAGTATTGACATTCAACATCTCCGTTCATTGGAAAAACAGCAAAGCTCCAGCTCCTTACATAATCTTTTTTTGGAAAAATGTAGCATTAAAACATGAATACTCCGGGAAGGATCAGAGGACAAGAGATAACAAGCAACACATTTCGATCACATCTGTGATCCAATAAAGGATTTATAATTTATCTAAGGAGCTGGAGCGTTGCTTTTTTTTCATTTGATTATCCACGTCTGACCAGGACGGAGTTCCTTGCACCTGCTTGAATTATCGGTGAGCTGGCTTTTTCTTGTCTATTTTAACTCTGTTCATTCTTTGAACTGCCATCTGCCATCATGGAAGAGCCAACTGATCCCACCATTGGGCAATAGTTTAACTTCTCTGGCAAGAATCATTCTGGCTGGGCATTTGTCCCCCTAATAAGGCGCTGCTGGGTAACTCGCAAGTCACTGCAAACTAATTTCCTGGTGACACAAAGAAAATAACTATCTAAAGGCCGTCGGACCTCTGCAAATTCAGCAGTTTTACAACATTTAAGGGACTTTCAGATATAGATTTAGGACATTTTTAATCTATGCAATATTTATTAAATAACTACATTTTTTTCCTAGTATTAAAATTCAGTTGCTAATTCAGCTAGCTCTAAATAATTAATTTTTCACAAGGACACCTAGTTGTAACATTTTCTTCCATGTAGCTACAGCATCTTGCAGTGAATACACAATGATAACTATCTGAATTCTAGCAAAATGTCTGTTCCCTAGAGCTTTATTTTGGTGCTAAATGATCCCACTGTTCTGAGATATTGTGTTGCCTTGTTGTACCTTTCATTTACACTTTGTTTTCCGAAAGGGCACGCTGTGTTAGACTAAGCTGTAAGAATCTTATGTTGCTACATCAATGGCATTTAATAGGGTGCCATATTAGGAAATAAGTGAAAGTCACTCCTGCAAAATACTATATTGTTTTCCTTTTCTGTATATGATAAGATGTTCTCCATGATCAAAAAAATAAAGATAAATAAGGAGAGTCCTGCTGGTAAAGGTTTACAAGGAGACGAAGAAGGCGAAGGCTCTAGGGATTAGCCGGTAGCACTGGCCAAGAGCACATCTGCTAGCGGTAATAACAGTGCTAATTTTTCATTACAGAACAGTAAACACTGGAAAAAAGGTCTAGGGCCTTACAAGGATATAAATACAAGATAGGAGAATTAAAAAAAAATATGGTAGGACCTTCATGGTTAGACATAAACCTGCAAGATGGAAGATAATATTGTAAGGAAAAATGCAAGTTCAGAAAAGCAAAGCCGACCTTTATAGATTACCGTTCCACACTTCCTGTTTAAAGCACCGCTATTAAGTCAATCCCCAACCTTGCCAATAACCACCAAACAGGTGAAGACAGCACTGAAGAATTGCATCTTTAAATGCTTCTTACATAAATTTATTTTTTGTATAAAAATTATATTCACAACTCTATAGCTTTCAAAGCAAGAGCTATCAACATTATCATCTATATATCACTGACTTGATTTTTTTTAAATCATTTATTTCATTGAAAAGACATTATTTTCACTGTTATTTTGCTTCATTTTTCTTTGAAGATAACTTTGTAAACAAAAGGCAAGGCTATAACGGCACTGTGATGCTGACTAATCTGATACCTCACATGAAGGGATCCGATCAGTGGCTGCTGAATACTCCCTTTATGACGTTTTCAGAAAATGACGTCTTATTTTATAAAGCTAAATCCTGCTGACAGGTTATTTATGGGAAATGAAAAGAAAAAATTCAGATAGAAAAAAGTTATTGCAACTGTATACAATAGAAGATCCATTTGCCTCCATGAAAGGTTGAAATAGTGTATGCCCTCGGAAGAAGAAGAGGCGAAACGCGCGTCGGGGTAGATCGCGGTGATTGTGTGGACATTACAAACAGGTATTACTCTTTTACATTTGGAAGCAGTTGTCATGGCTTGCCCTGAATTGCTAAAGAATATGATCCGCTTCTGTTAGGTCCAGGTACTAAATGTAGGAGTTATGTGTCAGTTGGGGCACTTATTATAATCAGGTCTGTAGCGGTTGCACTTATAGTTATGCGGGCACTATATACCATAGCATAGCACCACTATTGGTTTTTTTTAACTTTAATTATGTAGTGATTTATTCTGTCCATATATCCAGCATTTTTTTGGTAATTTGAGGCATCTATATGTGATTGTATGATATATGAATTCTAATATGAATAAAATTGTTTACATTTTGTACTCTACATTCCTTGTGCCATTTGTTTATTTCCTCTAGTGGCATTTAGTGTTTATTTATCCTTGCAGAATGTACCCATAGTTGGCTTTGGGTTTTAAGGACTAATATGTATATGTCTTATTTTATAAGGCTAAATCCTGCTGACAGGTTATTTATGGGAAATGAAAAGAAAAAAATTCAGATAGAAAAAAAAGTTATTGCAACTGTATACAATAGAAGATCCATTTGCCTCCATGAAAGATTGAAATAGTGTATGGTATATAAGCTGTAAAAGGGTAGATGGTGGAATCCTTGTTGGTAAGAAGTACATTGATTACTTGAATATGTATAGAGGCCTTCTCTCTGTAGAGTGATCTGACTCAGGAGTTGCACTTGGCTTCATCTAAATATGCACTTTTAGTACACAGATAAAGTATGACACAGATTCTAAATATAGTCATGTGTATGAAAATATCCTCAAAATGAACATTTAGTTGAGTAAGAAGTACATAGTCACAGGGATATACTGTACTACATGGTCATTTTCCAGCTATTATGGCCAGCTTCTGGTTTAAAAGTCTTCCAGGATGATGATATTGACAGATTGTCCCTAGGATAAAATATTAATATCAGATCACTGTGGGTCTGAAACCTGACAATCCCTCGAACAGTTGATTGAAGAGGTTAGGCTCTCACAAAAGTTCCAGCGCCATATGTTCAATAGTGGCTGAACCTGATAATGCAGCTCTGTTTGATTCAGGTGATGACACTGCACTACCAGTCATAATTGCTACAATATATGTATAAGACTGTGCTGGTAAAAAAATATGACTCGGTGCTCATCATAGAGCTTTGGCCCTTCAATCAGCTAGCTAGTATGGGTGCTAAGAGCTGGACCTCCGCCAATGTAATATTGATGAACTATTCAAAAAAAAGTGCATCATTATCAAAGTCACAGAAAACTCCTTTAAAGTGAACCTCAACTCTATTTATGCAGCTTGTTCTGTGGACATTATGGTATAGAGAAAGGAAAGCCAAGCAGAACGGTATATAGGTTTGTTGGAAAACATTCAGTATAACTTGGAGGAGCAGGGAACAGCAAGCAGTAGTAGAAATTCTTGGAAGTAGCAATGTGAGTTGTAGGAACAATCTGGAGAGAAGTGGTAACAGCCTGAATAAGATATCAAAGAAACAATTTTCGGATTTAAACGTGCGCTGCTAGACAAAACGACTCCTTTCCAGATTGTGTACTTGTATACTTTTATTTTCCCAACGCGTTTCGAAGTCTCAAACTTCTTCCTCAGGGGATGACATGTACAAACAGACAGAGTGGCTCCCAGTTTTATACATACAAATTTCAAATATTGGCGCCAAAGGTCACATGTTACAGGGAAAGAATGTCAAAGGTCATCAGTAACAAAAAAAATGTACAAAAAATGTTTAAAACTGTATTGTTTCCACTGTAATAAATTCTCTTAAAATATTTATTTGCAGGTCATAAAAAGAAGAATGAGAAAATTTGAAATGAATATATAAAAGGATAGACCTGTGCTAGAACTATAAAAAAGGGGGGAAGGGAGCAGTAAATCACAGCTCAAACCATCATCCCAAATAGGCAGACGAAAGAGAAAAAGGAAAAGAAGAAAAGAAGAAAATAATGGATAATGAATTTACATATATATATATTAAAACGATTCTTTTATTCAATATAATAAAAATGTTTTATGTAAAAATGTTGTCATAATAAAAATTATTCGAGATAAAATTATGACAACATTTTTACATAAAACATTTTTATTATATTGAATAAAAGAATCGTTTTAATATATATATATGTAAATTCATTATCCATTATTTTCTTCTTTTCTTCTTTTCCTTTTTCTCTTTCGTCTGCCTATTTGGGATGATGGTTTGAGCTGTGATTTACTGCTCCCTTCCCCCCTTTTTTATAGTTCTAGCACAGGTCTATCCTTTTATATATTCATTTCAAATTTTCTCATTCTTCTTTTTATGACCTGCAAATAAATATTTTAAGAGAATTTATTACAGTGGAAACAATACAGTTTTAAACATTTTTTGTACATTTTTTTTGTTACTGATGACCTTTGACATTCTTTCCCTGTAACATGTGACCTTTGGCGCCAATATTTGAAATTTGTATGTATAAAACTGGGAGCCACTCTGTCTGTTTGTACATGTCATCCCCTGAGGAAGAAGTTTGAGACTTCGAAACGCGTTGGGAAAATAAAAGTATACAAGTACACAATCTGGAAAGGAGTCGTTTTGTCTAGCAGCGCACGTTTAAATCCGAAAATTGTTTCTTTGATATCTGATGATCTATGGTCACGGCGGGGCCATTTGGATGTGCAGCAGCTTTGACCTCTATTCCTTTATGCCTCTAACTCTCCTGCTATTGGTGAGTATAATAGCTTGAACTGTATCTCTTTTACCTGGGTAAGACCCTATTGCGCTCTTTCTCTTTTAGTTTTAACCACTAACAGCCTGAATAAGACAGTTGACATGGATTGGAGACTAGAACTAGACAGAAGACTAGATACAATACTCAATCAATGAGTGAGGGATTCCATCTGACTTTAAAGGTGTTGTCCACTACTAGGACAACCTTTTTCCAATCTGAATGTTCATCTCCATTAAAATAAAAAACTTATAACTCCCTTCAATGCCAGATTGGTTCCAGCAGTGTTGGCACTCGCTTTCCAGGAGCTCATGGGAGGTTGTTATGTTATGTGATCCCACCACCAAATCAGCAATGGTGTCATTTTCCCCGCTTTTAGACATATAAGTAATCAACAGGAAGTGGGACCTGCGGCTGACCACTCACTTCCTGTTGGTTACTTGTAAATCTGATGGTAGGGACAATGACACCAGCATCTATTGGGCGCAGGGCTCATGTAATGTAGCAACATCACGTGAGCCCAGAGAACATAAGTGCTGACACCGCTGGTATGAAACCGGCACGGAATGTGAGTATAGGTGTTTTCATTTTAACAAGGGCAAACAATCAGATTGAGAAGAGGTCGTCTTAGTGGTGGACAGTTGTTTAAGTAGGCACAAACAGAGAACATGATGGCTTCCAGACGTTCAAAAACTTAAGAGCACAAGAGTAGCCTCCAGAAGGAAGGAGTGGAATTGCAGCACAATTATCAAGGTGAATAATAGCAGCCACCAGCGGTCAATCATCAGAAGTACGACAGAATCTTGACATCATATGAGACAAGTGGGTGGGCCTACTAGTGATTGACAGCTTTCTCTACATACACAATCATGCAGGGAAGACTGTCAATCAATGAACTGAAACACCCAATGGATAAGTTCTACTGAATCTTTTCCCACAAAAATGTCCACCAATCTGATCAGATCCTCCTGCTCGGTTACATCCTGCCTGCAGATCAGATATAATTTTCAACATGTCAGGTTCCCTTTAAGAGACTTGCAACCCATAGGCAAATAACGGAATGGTCCATGCAATTAAACAGCATGATTTTCTTTATTATTGAGCTCCTTATATCACTTTCTGTTTAAAAAAAAAACTTTACTCCATTCAAAAAGGAAGATGTGGTGTCACCTAAAGAGTTACTTAAGAAACGTTTTCTCCAGCTTCGGTTATAATGATATGCAGGATAATTAAGTCTACCTTCTAATCAATGTAACATTTCTGACCAGATTTATCTGCAATAATTTTCTATTTCTGTTTTATGCCTTTCAAGCTTACTCGAATAAGCGCACAAATTATGCAGTAAATGCTGTCTTGTTAAAGTTTTGTACAAAGGAACATTTTAAAGCACTACATTATGCATGCAGCAAAATATTGCTGGATGGAAAATCAGCTACATAAACACTACTTGGCTCATTATAGCATTAGTCTTTGCACGCTCAAAGTAAAATCTGATGCATTTAACTGTCTCATTCTTAATCACCCCATGAAACTGATTGAAGACAACAAAGCTAATAACACAAACTGTGAACAGAAACTTTGTTTAATTACTCCAAGTTTAATTAGTAGGTATTAAAATAAGAGAATTGACTCAGCCATTGTGTTCATTTGCATCTCATATATTTAAAAAATGCAAATAAATATCCTAATAACTGGAGCAGTTTTTTTTTTACAAAGTATGGAAGGCAGTTTGCAAAACTTTATGCATTATTGAGCGAGTCATTCATTTTGGTTGGTCTGTGGTAAACCAGTGCATTAGGTTATATTGTTGTCAATTCTATTGATATCCCGGCACTTTTATGCAGCGTATAATAAATCTGATGCTGATTTTCTGCAGCACAGAAAAGGATTTTTCTCTAATAGATAAGTGAGCTGATAAAGCATAATGTCCTAGCCGTAATTCTAGAACTTAATTCCGTCAGCTACCAAAAACCTTATGCCTTTCCAGAGTTTTATCTAAGACTCTAAGGTAGACGTAAGATCAAAGAGCCCAGAATGAGGAGATATTTTACAAATGTAGAGCACTTTATTGATTCCTGTTTTCTAAATAAAAAAGATGGTAATTCTTTATCTGGCGGAAAATGTATATTTCAAGGACTTCAGCACGGTATTGAGTTTCTTCAGTTGTCAGTTACGTTTCGTTATAAGATATCCTTTCACTTGGAGTAATGGCAACTATGTATCATTTTAATAAATAATAGATATTTCTGGACTTAGCATTTTTGCTTACCATTTACTATTTGAACTGCAGAAGTTGCCTTCTAAGTCTTGTACCAGTCTAAAATTAAACTGTTTTAGTGAGGTATTTTACTGGATGAAACAATCTTCTCCACATGGGTATTAGGTGATCTCATACCCTTCTTGTGTAGTAGCATGACCATTATACCATTCAAACACCTGCTTTCCGCAGTCATGCAATGAAGAAAAACGAGAGACTTGGGGTACCGTTACACTTAGCGATGCACCAGCGACCCCGACAACGATATGGATCGCTGGTGCATCGCTAAATGGTCGCTAGTGAGCTGCCACACAGGCAGATCTCACCAGAGACATCGCAGGGATCGGGGGTCGCTACTTACTTGTCAGACGCGGCGATCCTGACGTCCTCCCGCCCGCGTCCACGCATCGCTCGTCGGCGCCACAGGAAGCCCAGCAGGAAGCGCCCGACGAGAAATGATCCAGGACCTTCTCGCGCGACCAGCGATAATCAGCGGGGGAGCCGGTCGGAGGTAAGTATCACATGTAGCGATATCGCTAGCAATATCGCTATAACATCACAAAATCGGTGACTTTACAGCGATATTGCTAGTGATATCGCAGTGTGTAACGGGGGCTTTAGGAACCCTATTCCAGCAATCAGTAATAATCACAGTTGTCACAGGAGTAATCATTGTTTGCAACATTTGCAGCCACACAAGGACCTGTAAGGATCCAGATGGACAGATCCTGGATGGGAGATATGTGTCACCGAGGTGGCTAGCTATGGTGATGTGAGGCTGGAAATTAGGCTCAAATAGTGATGAGAGGGTTTTTTTATTTTGACAAAAGTTTTGGTCCTGGTTTTAGGAACAGCCAGAAGAGCTGGATGAGACTAGCCGCTCCCATATCTCCAGTTTGAGGCCATGGAACCACCTATTTATGGCAGTGAAGGTGCTTCATTCAGGGTCTGTGAGTGAAAAAGTGGAAAGACCTGTGATCCTGGGCAGATTTGTGTGTGGATACCTTTATAAATGGGTGAGCCCATATGTTTATGGGACCATTTATTTTATGTTATACCAGTTTTCCAGAGAAAAGCTGTTTCTTTTTGCTTTGGTTGAAAGTTCATGGACTGCAATAAATCCACCTCTTTTGCATCAAACAACTTTGTGCCTGTGGCCTACCTCAAACCGCTGCGAGAAACAGTGAACCACTTAAAGGTGCAAAAGGTAATTGGGCCCACTTCCACTTCCAAAGAAGGTGGAATTATGCATTTGATGAGTTACTGGACTGCAAAGAACCCCTATACTGTTCTTGTAAACAAATACATTCATGAACTATACAGTAGACTTTTTTGTACATTACTAATTAAACCACAGTCTACGGGTTTAACCAATTAAAACTATGAGAATAATGTCATGCAAGTTTCTTTTAAATCTGACCCAGAAAATAATTGCTTTTATAATTACTTCATTCCTTAAGTAAACAAAAAACATATTGTAAATGCTGCAGATTTGTGCATGTAAAATCCAGACAGAATAACAGTACCAGCCATCTTACAGACTTTTATCATCCAAAATCTGCAATACGGTGTAGGTTTTCATGTTCAGTTTTACCTAATTCAAGCTAACCAGGGAAAATTCCTTGTCAAATCTAAAACCAAAGAAGATGCAGGTTTTGCTGTGAAATCAATGTGAATTATTTTGGTAATTGACTTACTATAGATGAGCGAATAGCATTGATGAGTATTGAATTTGCTTACAGTTTTGTTAAAATATTGTATTCCCCAGAATCCAATTTTTTTTCACTACTCATGAATACTTCTAAATATAGCCAACTGACCACATCATGTTTAGTATTAAAGTGCCCAGAAGATGGTAAAAAACACAAAAACAAAACTTAAAATTTAACATAAATCACCACACTCCGCACCAATCCCACCTGTTCTGGTTTAGACTTTAAAGACTCTGTCCTTCAACATCTATGATGATTTTGGTCTAATTAGGCCTTGTCAGAACCTAATCAATTTTTAAAACATATTTAAAGATTTTTACACTACATGGACAACCCCTTCTCAAGACGCATGTTTGCAGTTTGTAAAATAATAACATTTATACTCAACTCCAGTGCCAGCATTGCTACCATGGTGTTGGCACTGACTCTCCAGGAGCTTACATGAAATTGTAACGCCACACGATCCCTATGACCAATCAGTGACTGCTTCACTCTCCTGCCTTCAGGCGTATCATATACATCTGGAGGAAGTGAGAGCAGCTCCACTCATTTCCTCCGGATGCATGTGATTTGTCCGATGGAGGGGAACGTGGCCACTGATTGGCCGTTGTGCTGGTGTAACAATGAGACAGTGCCAACAGCACTGGAACAGCAATGGCAGTGGAGATGAGTATCAATGTTCTTATTTTAGAAGGTATGGCTAAACCTAATAAAGCAAAATTGAATTTCCTTTTCTAATTTGAGCAAATTTGCTGAACTCAAGATTCATGGGATTTGCTTATCACTTCATCTTAAGGGGCTGTCACACTAAGCGACATCGCTAGCAATATCGCTATAACGTCACTGGTTTTTGTGACGTTATAGCAATATTGCTAGTAACATCGCTATGTCTGATACTTACCTCCGACCGCTCCCCTGCTGGTTATCGCTGATCACGCGAGAACATCCTGGGCCCTTTCTCGTTGTCAGCTTCCTGCTGTGGAGACGAGCGAAGCGTGGACGCGGGCAGGAGGACGTCAGGATGCGCCTCGTCTGACAAGTAAGTAGCGACCCCCAACCCCTGCGATGTCGCTGGTGAGACCTGCCTGTGTGGCAGCTCACTAGTGACCATTAGCGATGCACCAGCGATCCTGACCATGTAATATCGCTGGTCGGGATCGCTGGTGCATCACTAAGTGTGACAGTACCTTTACCCATAAAGTGTCCCTCAATTTTTGGGCATTTTGAAGACTGTAAGAACAAAATATAAGTAATGTCATATGAAGAGGACCTAAGACTTTAGTTTCTAAATGTACTTACCTTACAAATATGTTGTTCGCAGAAGTGAAAATACTGTGGGTATGGAAAGTATTCAGACTGCTTTAAATTTTTCTCTTTGTTTCATTGCAGCCATTTAGTAAATTCAAAAAAGTTCATTTTTTTCTCATTAATGTACACTCTGTGTTAGGGTTGGCTGATTGCACTAAATAAAAACTAATAATAAAGTGCAATTGCCACCCGGGGTCCACAGTGCAGAGATGTATGACTGTTGCTAGTAAGCAGTGACAGAACACAAAGCGAGTGAGTGATGGAACACGCTGCGAGTGATTGCTGGTACACATAGAGTTAACGCCACTCAGTGTAAACAGGGTGCTGGGTTCCAAGCTCTATTTCTCCACAGAGAGGTATTGACCAAAAGAATACTGAGTGCAATACCCTGTTAAACATCACAGGGTTATAGCATGAGGATTAAGCTTGCTCTGCAGCTGAACAGTGTCAATCGCACTCTAAAACGAATCAGATGCAAGCCGGGAGAAGAACTCATATGATGCTAGATATAATACCCTGACTAAGGGTTGAACTTGCCCTGTAACTCAACAGTGCTAACCGCTCACGTGTAGGAAACAGGTGCTAAGTCAAGAGCTAATTATCCCCACTGATGCTAACTGCCTGCCATCGAGTACAGTCCCAAAGCTAGACAGACTCACACAGCCTGCAGACAGAGTGGTAAAGTATCCACAGTCAAACCTTAACATACATGAACAACTCTGTGACCATTCCTGATTGGCCCAGCCAGAGCCCTGACCTAAACCCAATTAAGCATCTCTGAAGAGACCTGACAATGGCTGTCCACCAATGTTCACCATCCACCCTAACGGAACTGGAGAGGGTCTGTAAGGAAGAATGGCAGAGGATCCCCAAATTTAGGTGTGAAAAACTTGTTGCATCATTCCCAAGACAACTCATGGCTGTACTAACTCAAAAGAGTGCTTCTACTCAATACTGAGCAAAGGGTCTGAATACTTATGACCATATGATAATTTCAGTTTTTCTTTTTTTTAATAAATTTGCCAAAATTTCTACATTTCTGTTTTTTTCAGTATAGATGGGGTGCAGAGTGTACATTAATGAGAAAATAATGAACTTTTTTTTTATTCAACAAATGGCTGCAATGAAGCAAAGAGTGAACAATGTAAAGGGGTGTGAATACTTTCTGTATCCACTGTCACTCTGCTCACATATGACTTGAGCTGTTGCTCTACAACCTCCTGTTAAGGATCCCTCTTTGTTTTTGCTTTTCCATTTCTGAACATGACATTTACACTCGACAATATGTCAATATGTTAATTAATGCAGCATTTTGAAACCACGGAGACAAAGTAAAAAGATTAGTGCTTTGCATGTTCCCTAATATTACTAGCCTAGTCGCTGTTTTGTCGTGAGGCTTCAGCTCTGAATATTGCAGGGACGTGCTTATTTCTCCACTAAACCTATAGTTTGTGAAGAACAAATTCACAGCAATAAATCCTCAGTGAAAGCAAATGATATGTGTGTCGGATTTCTGCGGTGCATTATTTAGAAATCTCTTATTTGGCACCGCTGGTTAAGAGCAAGGTTATAAGAAAGTGGCTTTTCCCTATAATATAAAACGCAGCATCAAAGCAATATATTCATTTGCAAAAACACTGTGTTCTTCTTGATGAGAATGGCACTTTAACAATGCAAAGAAAAATTGTTAAATAACATGTTGTTATCACTTTTCACAATTGGACTGCTCCAGCTCAGTGCTGCAAATAATGGTTATAGATAAACGTGTGACCTCAGCAGCAAATTAGTCATGTTTGTTAGAAGATGATTAATGCTTGTAGCCCATTTTAGCCAAATCATAGGATGACACTCAAGTCATCAG
Source organism: Dendrobates tinctorius (assembly GCF_039654945.1). Taxonomy (NCBI): domain Eukaryota; kingdom Metazoa; phylum Chordata; class Amphibia; order Anura; family Dendrobatidae; genus Dendrobates; species Dendrobates tinctorius. Next base: position 61,692,350 of record NW_027361707.1, on the reverse strand, counting down.
ACCGCGATCGAGGAGATGTTTATCAGCTGCTCAGAAAAAAGATGCCTGGAGATGAAGAAAGTGCAAGATATGAAGTACATAAAGGCCCCCATCACACTAAGCGAGATCGCTAGCGATCTCGCTTAAGCGTCACCGATTTTGTGATGCAGCAGCGATATTGCTAGCAATATAGCTAAATGTGACACTTACCTCCGACCGGCTCCCCCACTGTCTATCGCTGATCGCGTCAGAACGTCCTGGTCTGTTTCTCGACGGCGGCTTCCTGCTGGCGCCAACAAGCGACCCGTGGACGCGGGCGGGAGGACGTCTTCATCACCGCGTTTGACAGGTAAGTAACGACCTACGACCGCTGCTGCATCGCTGGTGAGATCTGCCTGTTTGGCAGCTCACTAGCGACCTTTTAGCGATGCACCAGCGATCCTGACCCCGGGTCATATCGTCAGGATCGCTGGTACATCGCTAAATGTGATGGGACCCTTAGTTATAGTGAAGGCATGGAAGGCATGATCAGCTTTCTGCTACAACTAGGGGATAAAAGGTCTGATCTCTGCAAAAAGGATTCTTTATGGCAAAAGCTGTGAAACGGTGAAATAACCTGCTTACTTATCTGGTCTAAGAATAAAAGCCAAGAAGGAATTATGTAATTTCATAATAAAATAGAGAGATATAGTGAGATTTATAAAAAAATATATAAACTGGATATGAGTCTAGGTGGAACACAACTAGGGTTTTTTATTATATTGGGGATCAGAAACACTTTTTAACTTCTTAATGATCAGACCTGACTAATAGACTTTATAACCATACATTAAAAAAAAAATATATATATATATAGATATATATATCACTTTTTTTTTCTTATTTCTTTCTTTTGTTTTGCCTCTTTGCATTTCAGCAGGCATAACTATTTTTACTACTGTCATGGCTATCTTAGGCTTGTTTTTATTATTTTTATTTTATTTTCATTTATTTTATTTATTTATTAATTAGGGGCCCAGAAAAATTACTGTGTAATTTACATTATATTTTTTTTTCGGAATTAATTCTTCAAACCCGAAGTGTATGGGGTGTTTTTTTGTAATCTGTAAACAATTAAATGTTTTTAATATAAAATATTGGATTTTTTGTATTTTTTTTGAAAAAAAAGAGAAAGGGGTATTTTTTTAATTACATTATTTTTTGTTATGTTTTACATATATTTGTCAAAATTATTATAATTTGTTATATTATGTCCCCCAATAGGTGAAACGAGGGTACCCTAATAATTGGATTGTTTCCCATTGGTGGTTTAATTTAGAAAACACTTGAAAGTCCATTTTTATAAATATTCAGTACTTGATCTAGTAAGAAACAGGATACATTTGGAATATGTATTAATTCCGCCCTCAAAAAATACATAAATGTAGTAAATCTTTAAAAATTGCACAAAACTTTGCCATTAAAGCCCATAATGTAAGTAGCTGCAATTGTGCTGTTTTTGGACATGCAGCCTGTATGAGACATCTTGTCATACAAAATAATCAGATTTCCCTCGCCAATTTCTTAAAACAAACTATAACATTTCTTCTCAACCTTTAATAGGTCTTTCCTTCTGTTGAATTGCTACAATTTAATATATTTCCAATTTAATGCATTTAATTATCTAAATAACCGTATCCATTTATCATGATTATAGTATGGAAAGTAATATCGAGACAATATTTTTCTAAAGGTTACATTCCAGATATTCCTTTCTGCCAGGAAATTATTGAGGTGGAAGATAATTCAGTTCTTGCTCTGGGATAAATTCCAAAATAAGTTCAAATAAGTTAAAATACAGATCATTACAAAGACCTGGCTTCCGACTTGCCAAGTGTGACATGTTAGAACATTCAATATTTATGAGAGAGAGAAGTTATATCACGGAAAGAGATTAATCGGTGGAACCTTCAAGCTCTCTCTATATGTTCTCCGAAAATATTTGATCAACAAATATTTAATAATTTCAAATAATAAAAGGGCGGCAGTGTTTAAAAGTTCAGTATGTATTCTAATATATGATGCTGACTCATAGATTGTCCTTTATATGTGGGAGTCCTAGAGTCATCCAAATTGTTTTGTAAAGGGGAGTAAAAGTTCTGCGTCCAATCTCTAAAGCCCCCTTCACACATATCGAGATCGCTAGCGATATCGCTAAAGCGTCACCGATTTTGTGACACTTACCTCCGACCAGCCCCCCCGCCGGCTATCGTTGATCGCGCGAGACCATCCTGGTCCATTTCTCGTCGTTGGCTTCCTGCTGGCGCCGACGAGCGACTCCATGGACGCGGGAGGAAGTCATCAGCAGAGCAGCCATCTGACAGGTAAGTAGCGACCCCCGACCGCTGCTATGTTGCTGGTGAGATCTGCCTGTTTGGCAGCTCACTAGCGACCATTTAGCAATGCACCAGCGATCCTGATCGGGTCGTATCGTTGTCGGGATTGCTGGTGCATTCGTAAATGTAACGGGACCTTAAGCCTCCATCTTCAAATTACGAAAAAAATCTCGTTACCCCTAATCTAGTCTGAGATCTTGGCCACTGCAGAAATAAAACTGGATTCATCACCGTACTAATGCTAAAACATTAATGCATGTGTTTACAAGATGTAGAACCAAAGGATGTTAGAGTCAGAAGGGACCTCCAGGGTCATCATGTCCAACCCCCTGCTCAATGCAGGATTCACTAAACCATCTCAGACAGATATCTGTCCAGCTGCTGTTTGAAGACTTCCATTGATGGAGAACTCACCATCTCTCACAGCAGCCTTTTCCACTCATTGATCACCCTCACTGTCATAAAGTTTTTTTAATATCTAATCTGTGTCTTCTCCCTTTCAGTTTCATTCCATTGTGTCTCGTGTTTCCACATGCAAATGTACTTTTTGAGCCACACTCAATCTGCTCTAGTATCAGACTAACCCATTTTTAAAAGGTCCACCATGTGAGTTTTCTTTTGTTCACCCATCAAATTTTTCACTCATTTTCCCATTCAAAATTTATGTGCTTTTTTTTGCCAGAAAAAAACACAGCATTTTATTTTCTCAGCAAAGTGAGTGAAATGTCTGAAATCTCTTATGTTTTGCTCTTTTTACTTGCAGATTTGCAGCAGTTTAAAATATGCAGCTCATCAATTCTGTCAGCAATTTTGCTGCAATTTTCACTAATTTTAATCAATGGGAAAAAAAACACATTTAATAATGCATCAGAAACGCAAGCAAAAGCACAGTAAAAACCCAGCAAAAATGCGCAATTTTTATCTTTTTCCTGCTAACTGACAAGTTTTTGAAGCAGAATTTTCTGCAGCAAATGCTCAATGTGTCAGTGTGAACAAACCTTTACTGCTTTATTGATGTTATAACTCCCATATTATTGTATTGATTGCTTTAGGAAAGGGAGCTTAGCTTCAGAAAATGACCTATTCTTTTCCTGTTATTCATACAAAAATATTGATTTATTTTCTAATTACTGATTTTTGTATTCTTTCATGTCTCTGTTAAACTAAAAACATAATTCTAAAATCTTGCTGCTTTCACACTGATCCCTAAGCCACTTTATAGGCTGACACTTAGGGTACCTTTACACTTAGCGATGCACCAGCGATCCCGACCGCGATATGACCCGGTCAGGATCGCTGGTGCATCGCTAGGTGGTCGCTAGTGAGCTGCCACACAGGCAGATCTCACCAGCGACATAGCAGCGGTCGGGGGTCGCTACTTACCTGTCAGACGAGGCGATCCTGGCGTCCTCCCGCCCGCATCCACGCGTCGCTTGTCGGCGCCAGCAGGAAGCCCAGCAGGAAGTGGCCGACGAGAAATGATCCAGGACATTCTCGCGCAATCAGCGATAATCAGCGGGGGAGCCGGTCGGAGGTAAGTATCACATGTAGCGATGTCGCTAGCAATATCATTGCTGCGTCAAAAAACCAGTGACGTTATAGCGATATTGCTAGCGATATCGCTATGTGTAACGGGCCCTTTAGTGATCACTTCTCAGCAGTCATGTCATTATCTAACCAGTTAGCACAATAATGAAAAATCACTTTGCTATAAAGCTAGAAGTAGATAACACAGGATTTACAATTGACAATGCATGATGGTCACAACTATCCACTACCCTGCTCTGCACAGTGACCTCTGCACAGATCATACAACATGCTCACAACACTTTCCCAAAGAAATCATTACATATCCTACAAACACTAGTTTCCGAAATTAGTTTCTGAATCTTTAAATTGATGTTAAAAGAAGCTCATGCAAAAGGGCTGCCCCCATAATGATGGAAATAAAATAAAATATATATTTAAAAGCTACAAAAATATAGGTGATAAAGTAAAAATGTAGCAGTTCACTTTTCCCTGAATTATCCTGAAAGTATCACTTTGTCTTTTTTTAAAGTTGTGCCACTAATGAAAGTTCCCTGCCCCCAGTATTATGCTTACCATCCGTTGTCTTTATCTGTTATAGGCACCGCTCTGGACAGGGTCTTCTGCAGGTTGTTACATGCTTGATCACTTTGGTTTTTGCTTGGTGACCTGGAAGTCCCTACTCAATGTAAATCTATAAGAGCCAGAATGAAGCCACAACAAGGTTCCCAGAGACTTGCATTGAGAGCATGCGACCATTACATCTGACTTCTGGTTAGTCAGAAGTTGTGGTTCAAACATGGCAGCATGGGAAAGAGCTGAAGATAGCAGATGGTGAGTACAATTAGGGAGCTAAGATTAGGAGCACCACTCCAGAACTGAAATAAAAAAAAAACGCTGGAGTGGTGCTTTAAAGGAAGTTGGTCACTCCAAACTGATAGTATAAATTTAGCACATAACCTTTTAGGTCATAGAGCCGCTATGAATATCCTAACTTTGTTCTATATATGTCAGTACTGCCTCTGCTATGCAAAACTTGAAGTTTAGTCAATTATGCTAAATAAGCTGCTCGGTGCACCCTGGGTGTGGCCGATAGTTTCAGTGCACCTTCCTTGTCACTGGTTTGCATGTCTTGCCTTCCTCACTGGTGATTGATAGTGCTAGCTTGCATGGAGGAAACACTGGACAGAAAGTTCAAAAAGGCAAGTTCTGTCAATCACCAGTGAGTGAAATGGGGGCATGCAAAACAAGCAGGCAGAACTGTGCACTGAGCATCTTGGCCACACCTAGTGCACACCGAGCAGCCTAATCAGCATATCTCATAAAACTTTAGTGACTGCAGAACAGAGGAAGCAATAAGAACACTCAGAGTTCATGCAGTTGAAAGTGCAAATCAGTCTGCGCTCAGACCTCTAATGCCTGGAATGGCTGCTGGTCTCCCAACCCAAGAGTGAAAGCTAAATGTTTTTCTATGTGGCTGTCATGCTCAGTTCAGGACAGCTGTGGCCAGTGTGTATACTGCGGTCCATGTTTGGACCGATTTTAATGAGAAGGAGTGATTGTAATAGAGGTTATGTGCTTAGCTTATACTGTCAGTCTACGATAACAAAATCTCTTCAAATAATCCTCCATTACCTACTTCCTTGTAACCATTTTATGTATCCGCAGTTTAAGGCAATATGTCATATGCTCCAGCTCGTTTTGCTTGGTTTTGCCGTAGTTTCTTGAACTTTGTACAAACAGAGGCATGGTTAAGCATTTCATCTATATAGCTTCCCATGGGCAAGTGTCTGAACAGTCAGGCCATGGTCCAAAAGCCTGGATAGGACTGTCCGGATTGGGTACACCTTGTCGCGGTGGGATTGCTCTTACAATTTTAAGATCAAATAGTGTTAACTAAATACCCCAAGTTACATTTACTATTACTTACTTATTTACTATAGGGTATGGGATCATTCTGTTTTCATCTTAAGTTTTGTCTGTTAAATGGCCACAGTGTGAATGTTCTCCTACACTGCATGTATACCAACTTAAGCTCTGGCTCATTTCTTTGGTTTTGATGTATTTCTATGAGGCTGTCATGCTTGGATCAGGAGAGATGTGGCCAGTCCATGCATTGAGGTCCATGCTCTCACCAATTTACATGGATGTTTGATTAAGGCCGGTATCACGCTTGCGAGAAACTCACACGAGTCTCGCACCTAAATATCCGGCACTGCCGCTGGCACTCAGGACCGGAGTGTGTGTCTGCATGCTGGTCCCAAGTGCCAGCAGCAGTGTCGGATATTGAGGTGCGAGACTCTTGCGAGTTTCTCGCAAAGTGTGATCCTGGCCTAACACTGTGTTATTCTTATAATGGTTATGTCCCTTACAAGGCTAGGTGTTTAGTTTATACTGTCAGTTTAGGATAGCAGAACCCCGATAAATAATTCCACATTACTCTCTTCCAAATCTTTCCTTCCTTCTAACCATTTTATAAATGTGCAGCATAAAGTAATATGTCATATTTCACCAACCCCAAAAAATAAGAACACGTGTAGTAAATAATCCCCATGTTTAAGAAGTTCTACATCTACCAGAAAGGTAATTGTGCAATTCCTGCATCCTCCGCCTGTCTTCACCATTTCATTAAAGCACTGAGTATTATATTAAATGCAAAAGGAAAGTATGTTTCTCAATGATAGGCTAGAGGGATCCTGTTACACATATACACAAAAAGTAAAAACAGTCTGTCATATTTTATTCCATTCCGGAGAGAAATCTCTGAAATCTGGACGTATACATTGCAGGCACGTAACCAAAGCTGTTTACGAATGGCAGTATTTGCATTTTAATGTGTTGCAATAAATTTTCTGTGCATAAATCTGAATGTCATCTCATAACCCATTTTGACACAACATAAGCAAATGGGAAGGAAAAAAATAGCATTCTGACTTCACTAGAAGCTCGGGAGTTAATTTTACAGAAAAAAAATGAACAAAATAGGAGCAAATGAATGTATAATTAATATGCGTGTGTCTCTTTGTAGGATAAATATTGTACATTTGAATACTTGAAGGTGGAATGCTCCATCTGAGGTAGACAAATCTGTGAAACTATTCACCCCCTTGGCATTTTTTTGTTTTGATACTTCACAACCTGGAATTTCACAGTTTTTTTTTATTGAGGGTTTGCATTAGTTCATGTAAAGAACATGCCTACAACTGTCAACATTTGACTTTGTCTTTATTGTGAAGCAATAAGTATGTGAAAACTTGAGTGCGCATAATAATATTTTTCTTGTAACCCAATTGCTGAATTGTACTTCTCAATAACTGTGTCCTTGACTTATTTGGAGATCTCCTCGGTCTTCATGGTGTTGTTTGGCTAATGGTGCCTATTACTTAATGGCGTTGCAGTCTCTGTGACCTTTCACAAAAGGTGTGTATATACTGACAGACCATGTAAGGCTAGTTTCACACTAGCGTATGGAGGAGCTGCGGAGGGATGCGGGTTTCCTCCATGAAGCTCCGCCCACAGCAGCACCTCCTCCGGTCAGCTCTGCCTCCATCGGCATGCGGCCTGCGTACCCTATCTTTAGCATTGGTTATGCAGGCTGTGCCGATGTATGCGGATGCCTCTGCATGTGTTGTTTTGACAGTGCGGCGACCACACCAAAATGCAACACATTGCGTTCGGCGCAGGTCGCTGCACCGTCAGGACGAGCAGAGTGGCGGCAGCTGTAGCTGGCTTGTGGAAATGGTCACTGAAGCTGCATACCTTTACCCGAAGCACTGACAAACATGAGTTGGATTTTCAGAAACCACTGAACTACCAAGTTACGTACATGGGTCAAGAATGGTATGTGTGGGAGCTTGCCAAGCTTCACAGTTACCACCAGGTTATGGCCGCTATCACACACGACCATGCATAGTTGTAGGTTCAGCAGAGAAAACTACAGTTCTGTCTGGTCTGCTGCTTCTTTCAATAACTGTGCTGCTGTGTGCGGTTTATGTCCTAGACAAATTAGCTTCAGCAGAGTATGTTGTCACATCTCTGAGGCAGTGCTACAGACATTCCAGCTGATGTGTGCTCTTAGATAGTACGTCAGAGATAGAGGATGAGGAGGGGTGCATGAACTGGTGTAAGAGGTCATAATACTGTATGGATGAGTAATTGAATCCAGAAAAAAAATTTCAAAATGTTTTTGGGGTGCTGTATACCACAAAATATACCCCAAAACACGTACTACTCTGTGGGAGATAAATTCAATCCAGAAAAAATTGTCAACTACTTTTTTGAGTGTTACATACCACCGAAATGTACCACAGAGCACATAATATTTTATGGATGAGTAATTGAATCCATAAAAAAAGTAAAACAAATTTTCAGTGTTATATATCACAGAATTATTTCACAAAGTACTTAACACTGTATGAGTGACAATATAGCCAAATTTCTCACCTCCCCACAAAAAATGTAGTCACGTGCAGCAGATACCCTGCCTAGAGACTGTATTCTGCCACTTCCCCTGCTTTCACAATTGTCCCTCCCTAGGCTAAATGCAGAATGCATCTGATACAATTAGCAAAACACAGACTTAGCCCTTACAAGGGCTGTTAGCATGATGGTTCAGAATCAGCACCATTATCAATGCTAGAGGACTCTGATTCATTCAACTGTGCACCCACAGCACTGGACAAGAACACTCTCCCTTCTATAAGAACTAACTAAAGGTAATGGACTATACAGTACAAGTATTGTGTTACTTTTTGCATCTCCCATACATCCTTACAGATTGCAAGTTTAAGAGCAGGTCCTTCACTCTTCTTGGTATGTGTTGAACAATAATCTGCAAAAACCCTAGTCCATGCCCTCATAATCTCTCGCCTTGACTACTGCAACCTCCTGCTCTGTGGCCTCCCCTCGAACACTCTCGCACCCCTCCAATCTATTCTAAACTCTGCTGCCCGACTAATCCACCTGTCCCCCCGCTATTCCCCAGCTTCTCCCCTCTGTCAATCCCTTCACTGGCTCCCCATTGCCCAGAGACTCCAGTGCAAAACCCTAACCATGACATACAAAGCCATCCACAACCTGTCTCCTCCATACATCTGTGACCTCGTCTCCCGGTACTTTCCTGCACGCAACCTCCGATCCTCACAAGATCTCCTTCTCTACTCCCCTCTTATCTCCTCTTCCCACAATCGCATACAAGATTTCTCTCGCGCATCACCCCTACTCTGGAACTCTCTACCACAACATATCAGACTCTCACCTACCATCGAAACCTTCAAAAAGAGCCTGAAGACCCACCTCTTCCAACAAGCCTATAACTTGCAGTAACCACCGATCGACCAAACCGCTGCATGACCAGCTCTACCCTCGCCTACTGTATTTTCACCCATCCCTTGTAGATTGTGAGCCTTCACGGGCAGGGTCCTCTCTCCTCCTGTACCAGTTATGACTTGTATTGTTTAACATTATTGTTCTTGTTTTTATGTATACCCCTCCTTACATGTAAAGCGCCATGGAATAAATGGCGCTATAACAATAAATAATAATAATAATAATAATAATAACAATGAATTATTCTATAATGTCTTATGTTGTTTATACAAGTCCCCTCTGAATTGTAAATTGCTATGGAATATGTCAGCACTATAGAAATACTACTACTATTATTATGGTAAGGCCAACCTTTTTTCTAGGTTGCAAGAGGAGAAAGATAACATCAGGCCACCTGGCATTAGAGCATGCACCATGTCTTTCTAATACAGTGGAGGTTTTAAAGGTAGTATATTCCACTTTATAGGTGAATGGAATTTGTCAGCAGGTTTTTGAAATGTCATATTCATTATCAAGGAGTTAATCGCTTGCTGGTCTATATGCTGCCATTTTGCTACAATTCCTGCTTTCTCTGCTGCCTATTTATCCCCAACATCATGATGCTCTCAGATTAAATTGCAAATGTGGTAGCAAGATGTAGTAGCTGAGACTCTGATTTCAGCTATACAGTATTTGTAAAAGAAGGAAAAAGATGCGGCTCTCACCCAGATTTGCAGTGCAGTGTTTCTTTATTCAACCATTAAAGGTCACACAATAAAGGATGGGCAGATAACATGAGGCATGCAGGGAAAAAAGATGGACGACAGCCGTTTCGCATACACAGACGCTTCAACAGGTCCAGGTGGAATAAAGAAACACTGCACTGCAAATCTGGGTGAGTGCCGCATCTTTTTCCTTCTTTTATAAATTTAGCATGTTTTTTCTGATGCTGAGCACCATTATTCCCAGCAGTGTTTTACACACTGTGTGCCTGTGATTGATCCTCGACTTGTTGCTGGTGGATTAGAGCCTTGGTGCCGTTCATCTGGGCTTTCTTTGAATTGATCTGATTTCAGCTATGTTTCACTTACTAGGTTGTGTATTGCTGTTTCATTAAAATCAGAGTTTTATCAGCTGGAGATTATCACTACAGGGTTAGGAGTCTCATGTCATCTAATCAATGGCTCTATATACCCCACCTCCACTGATTGGCAGCTTTCTGACAATGTACAGTGTGCACAGAAAGTTGCTAATAAGTGATGTAGGCAGAGTAGGCATTTTGAACACTGATAAATCATCAGTAGAGAAAACAGGAATCGCATCAAAATAACAGCATTTTAACAAGTACGTGACATAATGCTGGAATCATGGGCTCTGTCCCTACATTATGCAGCTCTCAGAATACATAGCAAAAACCTGCTGACAGATTCCCTTTAAAGAAACACTCTCATGAATGTTTTGGGTGCTAAACCTGTGTAAATATATTGACAATGTTAATGAATTAATATACTCATTGTCACAACTCTGTTGTCGGGTGTCCCAGGACCAGGGACTCCTTCCCTGTCATTTTGTTCCCCAGATTACTTCTGATGGTGAAGGAGCTGGATCCACATACCATGCCTTAGCTCTGGAATCCACCCTCAGTCTGCATCCATCCTGAAACCAGGGAAGAGGGGAGTAGTAGTTTACCATAATACACCAATCAGACAATCAAGGTAATACGAACAGGGATAAAGGAAAATGTCAATCATACAAATATATACACATAAAAAGAGAGGTAAACACTGGGGAGTGGAGGATGGGGTTAAAACAAAGTAGAAGAAGAAAGGGAAATATCACACATTCAAAACCTAGCAACAGTCACAGATAAATCCACCAAATGCCTTCTCCAAAAATAACCAACAACCTTTAGCCATGCAGCAAAAGCTACTCTGACAGCGAGTGCTAGCCAGCACCCAGATTATATAGCAGATGGGAGTGGATAACAGTGTTTTAATGTAGGAAAGCTTCCAAGAGCTCTCTGCTGAGCAGATGAACCCCTGCACTGCTAAAAGTAACTTAACCATTTAATATGAAAATGAAATACTTCTAATCAGTGTAGGAATAGGGGAAATTAGAAGCTGGCTCCTCTCTGTCATTGTAAACCAGTGACACTCATTGATCATTTCCTGCATATCTCTGATCCTCTTCTGGGTCACACGATGGCTATTCTGGTGCTTGAGATGGAAGACTCTTTTACAGTGAGTTGCAACAGAGGTCACCTGACCCAGAAGAGGACCAGAGCAGCGCTGAGGACTGGCGAAGCCGGCAATTTGTGAGAATATTAATGCACATACACTACACATATATTTACACAGGTTTAAACAAAAAAAGTTTAATGAGAGTGTTTCCTAAACACTCCACCTCTCTAGTCAGCAGTATTTAGTGTTTCATTGAAACAATTCAGTGGGTACTATTGGATCTTGGGATAACAATTGACTGGTTTGTAGTTCATGCCATTGAAAATGGTTGACCCAGGTTCTTAATTAGGATTGCACTGCATCCCAGCCTCCAGGTTTCCTGTTTGCTGGGCCAGGCATTCCTGATTAATTGAGAGTTCAGACTAGCAAAATTATAGCACAACATGACCAAAGTATGCTATTTCTGATGCAGCATTGAAAGAGCATGGGGAGCAGCAACTGACCAGATCTAGCAATCAAGCCAACTTCAAAGCAGTGCTTACAAGCTCTATTGGAAAAAGCTTGTATGTGTTGCACTTCGTGTCAAGGAGACTGAGCATTGGTGATAGACTGCAGAGGTGGCTGGTTTCCTAGGAAAAGAGCTGTAAACTATAGAATTAAAAATTCCTCAACTATTGAGAAGCATGAGAGTTTGTAATAAGAAATGCATTGCAATGTTTCTTGTTTTTCCAAGCACTTTGCAGTTTTAACCATTTGTCATCACGAGAAACCACAACCTTGTATGAATTTCTCAAAAATGGGCTGCTATCTCCTTTGTGAACAGCCCTGCCTACCACTATTCAATTTTTACCAGAAAGTTAGCCACCTCATCAGAGCTTTTGCTAGCAGTTTTTCATTACTCATAGAATCACAGAATCATAGAATCGTAGAGTTGGAAGGGACCTCCTGGGCCATCTGGTCCAACCCCCTGCTAAAAGCAGGATTCGCTAAATCATCCCAGTCAGATGTCTGTCCAGCTTCTGTTTGAAGACTTCCATTGAAGGAGAACTCACCACTTCTCGTGGCAGCCTGTTCCACTCATTGATCACTCTAACTGTCAAAAAGTTTTTTCTAATATCTAATCTGTGTCTCCTCCCATTCAGTTTCATCCCATTGCTTCTAGTCATTCCTTGTGCAAATGAGAATAAAGTTGATCCTTCTACAATGTGACAGCCCTTTAGATATTTGTAGACAGCTATTAAGTCTCCTCTCAGTCTTCTCTTTTGCAAACTCGTATTTGCTTTTGCTAATCTGCTCTCTTTTCGCTTGCTGTACCATGACTACTGGCTTGATTACCTTTATGTTCCAGTCACCTATTAGGTTAATATTGCATTTTGCAAAATATTTTCTCTGCAAATATTCTAAGGGAACTATCAAAGCAATTAAGTGAAAGCTTATTGTTTCCGTTTGTTTAACAAAAGGGGGCAAATATTTAAGACAATCGCAATTAAGAAACCGGATATTTTCCAAAGTATTCTTGCTATGAGGACGTCAAATGAAAAATCCAATGCAAGTCCTGATTAAAACCTAGCCAAGCAAAACACTGCAGATTACCTAGATTCCAATTAAATGTGACAAATGAATACTTGACAGGTTTCAATTCCAATTCTCCTCCTGTCAGAATGATCCATTAATATTGTAGAAGAAATTACCAGAATTCAAATCCAAGCAATACAATTGGCATTATAGAGCTAGATTTATGGTTTCAAAGCTGTAATCAGGGACTTGTCTCAATTGAACTGCAAAAAGTTCCTTCATTCCACTCAAGGAGCAAATGTTAAATAAGTAGTTTGCACAAACCGGCAGCTGTACATGGAGCTAACGCGCGTATGAAATTAGAAGTTTTCTTGGAAAATACTGAACTGAAAGCAAAAAGGGATATTTAGGGCATTACAGCATGCAACATTGAACAAGTTCACATGTTTATGCGCCAAATTCCATAAGAACAGATCTCAGTAAATGTTCCGATCATGTCACTCGGATAACGGTGACTTAACGCTCCTCACCTGACTGTAATCATGTATTTCCATGACAAGAGACTAGACAATCCAATTATGTAGTCATATCGTTTATACTGAGATTATATAGTTGAAGTATTAGTCCCATTGTGACTTTTTCATTTATATAATCCAACATTTCATTTTTATACCTCCATCTATTAACATACTATTCATACTATTTATAGGTAGTCAAGGCTAAGATGTCATCCACTTTAAAATGCCATTATATGTTTATGATGCAATACATATTTAATTTTCTAATGTAGGTCAGCATGGTGACTCAGTGGTTAGCACTGCAGCCTTGCAGCGCTGGGGTCCTGGGTTTAAATCCCACCAAGGACAACACCTGCAAGGAGTTTGTATGTTCTCCCCGTGTTTGCGCGAGTTTCCCCTAGGTTCTCTATTTTCCTCACACATTTCAAAGACATACTGATAGGGAATCTAGATTGTGAGCCCCGATGGGGTCAGTGATTAAGATGTCTGTGAAATGCTGTGAAAATGAATGGAGCTCTGTAAGAGAGTAACCTAAAGAATCACTAAATTCCTTATAATGTAATTTGTAGTACTAGAATCGTACGTTGTACTAAGAAAAAAAAGGCACAACGCATCGGAGACTCAACTAGAATTACATGCCCAACCTGGTTCTCCTTGATGAGATTGTAGACAATCTTACTGACAATGCTTTCTAGATAAATTTTTTTCAAATTAGCTTTCCTCAAGCGTTAAAAAGAAGTAAGCCTCTAGTGCAACCGTTCGCCTGTCTGATGTGCCCTTGGCGACATCATCCACCTGTGCTGTGTTGTCTGCAACGTCCATGGCACTCGCATCAAGTAAGAATAGTACAGCGATTTAAATGTTGGCCTCACTACACCTGTTTGTGCTCTATATATTTCTTTTCCCTCATCCACCTCAACACTCCCTGAAGAAGCGTGAGTGAAACTCATATTAGAGTGTGGGGTGAAGGTCACTCAGTCCTTGACCTCCGTCATACATCTGTATAAAACACAAACGTGAAAAATCAGTACCTTTGCCTGTGTGTCCGTTTTTATGATCAGTGTCACCAGTGTTTTTCCAGTATGAGTAAAGAAATAAATAAATTACAAAACTTTTTGAATGATGCACATACTGGAAACATGAACGTGTGACGAAGCCTTGCTTGTACGTACTGCGTATCGGGTCTGAGTTCTAATTATCCCGATATTTATTTATATGAGGATCATTGACTTTTGCATTTTACACATTATTAAGGTCACTGTAAATCTCCGGTTACTTATCACATGAACTATATATTTTTATTTGTATCTATTTTTTATTATTACATGACATATAATGATGCAGTGTCACCTCCTGATGAAGTCCTGTTATTCACGTATGCACTAATGGTTTCTGTAGTCAGCATATCTGCCATGTCAGCACAGTATTATATTTTCTTATCTCTATTTATTGGATAACATTTGTATTTTACTCTTGAGGCTGAAAAGTCAATCTTCAAAACAAGCTGTGTCCGCTCACTTGTTTTAAAGTTCTTGACTACTGGTACATTTTTCACTTGTGTTTAGTCACATATTAATCTAACTTTTAACATATTATTTTGATCTTAGTTGATGGTTGTAGACTGTTTTATATCTGATTAGTGGTCCATTGGGCCTTTGGTTGACTATTTGGCTATATCCCCCTCATTGGTAAAGATTGTGTGTGATGCCCCCTAAACACATACCTACTGTAGAACTTAAAGAGGTTGTGCACTACTTTACCGTTCATCACCTATCCTTAGGATAAGTCAAAATTATGTGATTAAAGGGTATATGACACCCTGCTCCCCCAACCGATCAGATTTTTCAGTGTCAGCGGTGGGCGAAACTGACCAATTACAGAATTACATAGCGCACCTCCATATACTGTATAGTGGCCGTGGCCGAGTACTGCACATGCACCCCATATTCAAAACAATAGGGGGCAAATGTGAAATACCTGGCTGCTGCCAACACAGAGATAATCTGATCGGCAGGGAAATACTGGGTGTTGCATTCCCACCGATCAGACATTGATGACCCATCCTATGGTTAGACCATCAATGCTAAAGTAGTGGACAACCTCTTTAAGTAAAATTACTGTATCTGCCATCTCCAAATATAAGTTACCATACATACCGCTATACCACCTCTGTAATAGCTCAGCTACTCAGCATCCATTGACTACACACGTATAAATTACCTATACACATGTATAGCACTGCTGTGTGATACACATACACATTCCTTACACACGCAGGTACAGATGTGTACGAAATAAAATACCATTCACTTTTTACAATTGTTATTGGATTGCTGAGTTTTTTATTTAATTAAGAGGAATTGGTCAGCAGGTTTTTGCTATGGAATCTAATAGACACACAATGTAGGGGCAGAGAACCTGATTTCAGCAAGATACCACTTACTGAAATGCCAAGCTGGGTATAACCCCATCCACACCCTTGATTGGCAGCATCCTGTGTACATTATCCGCAACCGGCCAATCAGTGGTGGGGGTGGAGTTAGACAAATTAGCGGGACTGTATGGCATGTGACACCTAGTCCTGCACTAATAATCTCCTGCTGATAAAACACTGATGGTATTGAAATTTCAGCAAGTTGCAGAACAAGGAATCAGACTCTTTGTATGGAGATTATGCTGCTCTCAGATCAAATAGCAAAAACCTGCTCACAAATTCTCCTTAATTCGCACCCATTTCATGGTTTTAACTCACTTTGGTGATGAGAGCAGCAAGACCATAGTTTCAATCTAGCTTCATATGAAATAACATTTCTGCTTGCCGGTCCTTCCTACTGAGCCCAATGCAGCTTTATAACAAAAATTTGCTCCAAAATTGATATATCCTGGGGAATATAATCATTTAGTAAAGCAGACGCCAGGACGAATAACAGGTCCGCGTTAACTGCCAATAAATAAGCTCTATACCAACACTGAGGAAGATAAATTAAAAATACCCGAATCTAAAAAAACCTTAAAAATATTCCTTAATGAAGAAATAATAATCCGAATTCTAAATAACTATAAATATTCACTAAATCCAATCAGAATATAGGATAACAATCTGTCCGGAGTGTTTGGCCCACTTTACTGTAGTTTATTATGAATTGGAGTAAATAATTAATACTGTATAGAAAATAATGATTTGCCATTTCTCTTGAATAAGAAATCCGGGGCCTGTGCTCACATTCTTCATAAAAAATGTATTTAAAGGAGCATATTTATATCTTATTAAGTGTGACCTGAATGGGGAATTCCAGATCTCATTAAATCCCCATCTACACGGCTTCACCTGCCGTTAAGTATGTTATAAATGGTAAAATGTCCCGGTATTTTCGTTGCATTACCCAGGCCGTGACTTGTGAGTGCACTTTTGACACGGTCTTGGTTGCGGAGTGCTCCGTTCCACCTCGGAGCAGCCCCAGTAAACTGCGGTAATTAGGACTTTACCTTTAACATTTGTCTGTATATCAGTATTCTGATCATTGAGTGGAGAGAAATGTTCTGCGAGTAAAGAAAAAAAAAAAATACGCTTGATGGTTTAACACGCTGACCGGATGAAAGGGAAATGGTAAAAAGCTATTGGCACAAAAATACATATATTCTTGGAATTACTAAATAGGATTGCGCTTATATGTGGCCTGTCATGCCTGTGGTAGCATTATGTCACGGCTCACTACTCCTGAACCTGATCGTAAATTTCACCCTATAGCCTTTCAACGCCAAAGCTGTTTAAAACTTGGGTCGGTTCCAGGTATGCAATACAGTTGCAAGTCATGATGGGTTTTAATTAAGCCGGTCACCCACGGTGCGGCTCGCACAGCGCTGAATATTTTTTATACTCTCTTCAATAATCTATGGGAAGAATAACAGAGGTCTGGAAAAATTTATAAGTTTCATTGAAAAGGCCGTAAGAATAGGACCATGAAATATAAGAGCGAGGGATTAAATCAAAGGGCGGTAAGGAATAAATAATGTGTTTTTCTGTAACTTGTATTATTTATGAAATCATCCCTTCCGCCCTTACCTAAAAATCACGCAGGGCGGCTTAGATGAAAAAAAAAACATAATTAAACTCCCAATGTAATTTGTTGCCAGATTTGGCCCCCTGACAAATTTACATATACATTGCCTTAATAACTATATAATAATCAGATGTAACAGAGCAGAGCTTGTCACAAGCAGCTACACCGCCTTATGCCCCATTCACATGTCTGTGTTCACACATGCACGTAAAAATCCGGTACCAGTATCAGTGTTAGGCCAGAGTCACACTAGCGAGAAAATCGGACGAATGCAATGCGATAAAAAATCGCATTGCAATCGTACCAATGTTATTCTATGGTGTAGCTCCCATCATCCAATTTTTTATCTGATCTTTTCCTCGGGCCAAGACAATTGCAGCATGCTACGATTATCACCAATTTTCGGATCGGACTCGCCAATGCAAGTCTATGGTTGCGATTAAAAATCAGATTAAAAACAGACCACACGTGTGACTTGCAATAAAATCGCAAGACTTCTCCAGGTGACAGGACATAGCATCAGGCAATTGTTATTTGTCCATTTTGGTAGCCTCCGACAAAATATCGGCAGACGAATGTCAAACGGATGCTTAGATGCGATTAAAATCGCATCATCGCCGGAAAATCGATGACAGACAGATCACTGATCAGGAATTATTTGAGCGATTTTGGTCCGTAAAAATAGAACCGATTTTTTTGTCGTTGTGTGTGACTTCGGCCTCAGGCCGGGGTCACATTTGCAAGAAACTTGCACAAGTCTCGCGTCTCAATTCCCGGCACTGCCACCGGCACTAGGACCGGAGCGCTCGGCTGCATAGAAATTCATGCAGCCACACACTCCAGTCCCGAGTGCCGGGTATTGAGACGTGAGACTTGTGCGAATTTCTCGCAAATGTGATCCCGGCCTTATCCATCCATTTGTCCGTTTTTGCCATCAGTCATTGGTGTTTTTCAGGTTGGATTAATAAATAAATGACAAAGCTTCTCCGATACTTTTCAATGTTAAACATGAAGAGCCTACGGATGGCAAATTGATGGCTCACGGATGGCACATGGATGGCATATGAACAGCACATGGATGGCACATGAATGGGATATGGATGGCACATGGATAATGCACGGATGGCACATGGATGGCACATGAATGGCACATAGATGGCACATGGATGGCAAATGAATGGCACATGGATGGCACACGGATGGAACATGGATGGCACACAGATGGCACATGTATGGAACACGGATGGCAAATGAATGGTACATGGATGGAACACGGATGGCACACGGATGGCAAATGGATGGCACACAGGTGGCACATGGATGCTATTTGTGTGTGTACGTATTTTTCATAGACCCATAGACTTATATTGACACTTGTCATCCGTGCTGCCAGAAAAAAACAGAAATGTCTCTGTGCGTTTTGCACAGATGCACGGTCCGGGTAAAAACACAGACACGTTAGCAGCCCCAAAGGTTATAATGGATATGTGTTGGATCCATGAAAAGATACAAATACCACATGTACTGGAAACACGGACGTGTGAAGGAGGCCTAATATATACAGAGGCACCTAAATGCACTTATATGTCATTTTATGATATCTTCTTGAGAAACTTACTTGTATGGTGAAACTCTCTATAAGGCATCATTCACACGTCCATATTGCACTTATTCATTGTATCTGTTTTTTTCACGAATAGAGCACGATAGATTTTTTTATAATGTATGGTTGTTAGGGACGACGGAACGCACTAAATATTAAATAATAGAAAGTGCATTCGCCGCCTGGGGTCCACCGTGCAGTAGGTGTTATAACGCTGCTAGACAATGGCAGACGCGCTATATGGTGGTATAATGCGCACGGGTTCAATGTCACCCGATGTGCGCAGAGCGGACTCTGTTAACTCACAGAGGCACTGTAACATAAACACCGAGCCTGTTAGACTCACAGGTCTCAGCGAAATTGCACGCATGGTATCTGTTCACAGGACAAGGGCCCAAGACAGGGGACGGTGTCCATCTAGGCCTACCGTGCATGCGGCGTCACTACTGCGGACGCCGGCAAGTGCTGCTGAATGCAGCGCGGCGGCAGACACAGCCGCTATGCGATAGTGCTGTGAGAGACGTGACACCACCGGACACTAGTGTAGAGGTGCGGTGTGCACAGTGGCCTAAGGTTTGCCACTGACTGGCGCTGACTCTTTCTATAGTTCCCTATCCACATGCGTAATATCAGAGGGAGGGGAATCTTAATAAGTCAGTTACCAGAATCATACATCCATCACCATTCACACATCTAGCAAGAAGTGCGACCATGCGGGCATTTTATAGCCGTGCGCTGCCGGGACCTTCCAGATCTCTGAGATGGACCAATCAAATCAGGAGAAGGACCTGAGCACATGACTCCCGATCTCCAATGGGAGATCATCTCGTGAGCATGCCCAGTAGCGGGACAAGAGGACTTAGCCTCTGGAGTGTCTTGCTGCAGGACAGCCTGCACTGCTATTGCTGACCCAGAGGTGGCAGCAACAACCAGTCCTACAGAACTGGTCTGAGCAGAGCGTCTGGGATACCGAGATTGCTGTGCAGGCTCCTGAGTAGTTGGTGGAGAATGGGAGACCACCGGATGCAAGGCACTGGATTCCTGCTGTGCAGCTGCAGGAACCCGACGCCTAACATTGGTGCTGCTCACGTGACCATGTTTTCTCACAGATCGCATGTCCATGCAAAACTCATGAAGATATGGCTGTTTTTTCCAGTATCACGGATGAAATGTAGCAATACAAGTCTATGGGTCTGTGTAAAACATGCAAAGCACATGGATAGAATCCATTTTCAGTCCGTGTGCTGTCTGTATGTAACACTGCGACGTATCGGAGAAGCTTTGGCATTTATTTATTTATCCATCACACTGATCAAAACACTGATGGTAAAAATGGTGACATAGACCACAAACTGATAAAACACTGATCCAAAATACTGATGACATCTGTAGCATTTTTTTCACATACGTGTTTAAACATGGACAAGTGAAAGAGGCAATAGGTCCCATCCTCACATTGACAAATCTGTATTTAAATGCACATGTGAAAAAAGTTCTACAGATGTCATCAGTATTTTGGATCAGTGTTTTATCACTTCTTGATTCATGATGCCATAATGTTGGGTGAAAGAGTAATCCATCCACTGGATTTCATTGACCGATGCCATTGTTCGGCGAGACGGTATGCTGCTGCCAGAGGAGCCCGGTAGTGGCCCTCTCCTAGAAAATGCAGGAACTTGCCCTTCCATGTATGGAGAAGTTAGGGGAGATAGCTGTAGACCAAATGATCATTTCGTTGGCACTCTCTAATGTGTTTGGGTGATGTAAGAATTCTGAACTTTGATGAATTAGTAATCACTTTAAGGCCAGAGTCAGATTTGGAGAAACTCGCATGAGTCTCGCACGTCAATACCCGGCACTGCCGCCGGCACTTGGATCGGAGCGTTCAGCTGCATGTATTTTTCCGCAGCTGAACTCTCTGATCTGAGTTCCGGCAGCAGTGACAGGTATTGATGTGTGAGACTCGCCCAAGTTTCTCGCAAGTCTCACTCCGGCCTTAGGGAATCTGTCATCAGGTTTTTGCCACCTATTCTGAGAGCAAGATGATGTACATACATAGAGCCCGATTCCAGAAATGTGTCAGTTACTAGGCTACTTGCTGTAATTTTAATAAAATTGATATTTTATTAGCAGGTGGTTATCATTTAACCCCTTTCCGACATCAGGTGTAATAATACACCGATGTCAGTCTCTTTCCCTTTGATGTGGACTCCGGCAGTGAGCCCACATCTTTCCTGGGACATGTCAACTGTTTTGGACAGCTGACATGTGCCCGGAATAGCCGTGGCTATTAATCCGTTAAATGCCACGGTCAAATGCTGATAGCGGCATTTAACTCACGCTTCCAGCCATCGGGCCGGAAATCGGCCCATCGGTGACCTCATCATGTGACTGCGGGTCACTGGTTCATTGGCATGACAACCAGAGGTCTCCTGGAGACCTCTATGGTTATCACTGCCGGCTTGCTGTAAGCGCCACCCGGTGGTCAGCGTTCATAACAAGTGAGTAATTCTACTACATAGAGGAGATCTGATCATTGCCTGTATGTAGCAGAGCCGACCGGGTTGTGACAGCTCTATGGAGACTATTGAAGCATGCCAAAAGTTAAAAAAAATGCTTTTAAAAATATAAAAAAATATAAAATTTCAAATCACCGTCCTTTCGACCCATTCAAAATAAAACAATAAAAAAAACAAACATACACATCTTTGTCATTGGCGCGTTCAGAATCACTCAATCTATCAATAAAAACAGGATTAACCTGATCGCTAAAAGGAGTAGCGAGAAAAAAAGTAAAATCGTCAGAATTACGTTTTTTTGGTCACCACTACATTACATTAAAATGCAATAATGGGCGATCCAAAGATCATATCTACACCAAAATGGTAAAAATATCAGTTCGGCACGCAAAAAATAAGCCCTCACCCGAGCTGAGATTACAAAAAAATGGAGATGATACGGGTATCGGAAAATAGCACTTTTTTTAACAAAGTTTGGAATTTTGTTTCACCTCTTAGATAAAAAAGAACCGAGCCATATTTGGTGTCTATGAAATCGTAATGACCTGGAGAATCATAATGACAGGTCAGTTTTAGCATTTAATGAACCTAGTAAAAAAAAGCCAAACAAAAAAACAAGTGTGGGATTTCACTTTTTTTGCAATTTCACTGCACTTGGAATTTTTTCCCATTTTATAGAACACGACATGGTAAAACCAATGGTGTCGTTCAAAAGTACAACTTGTCCCACAAAAAAACAAGCCCTCACATGGCCATATTGATGGAAAAATAATAAAAGTTATGGCTCTGAGAGGAAGGGGAGCAAAAAACGAAAACGCAAAATCGAAAATACCTCTGGTCATGAAGGACTTAAAGACTAGTAACCCTGCTGCCATGTAGTCCTCCAAATTTAAGAACTCTGTGTAAACCAGCCCCCACCGCTAATTGGCAGCTTTATGCCTATGCACAGTGTACACTGGAAACTCTCCATCAGTGGTGTGGGTGGGGTTATGCAGAGCTCAGCATTCAGAGAAGTGCTAGATCTGCAGGACATAACAGTGATATTATCAAAAATGCAACCAGAAGCCCAGTAAGTGACACATCACTGGAACAGGGGGTTTTCTCTCTACATTATGCTAGTCTCAGATGGGGTAGAAAAGCCTGGTAACAGATTCACTTTAAAGGCATAAACAACCAGGGATCAATGAGTTAAAATAAGAAAAATTTCGTTCTGCCACATCTGTAAAATGAATGGTGCTCTTAAAGCTGCCCATTGTTATCTGGGTGAAGATGACCTGTCATTATTTATTTGCTTTATTAAATAACACATTTTGAGACAAAGTATTGTACATTTGCAAGATCACACTGCTTTTCACAGCATGACATTGAAGAAGCGATAGTCTCCACTATAATTTTGACTATCTGCAGGTCGAATTGGAAGTGTACGCCTGCAGTCGCACTGGCTGACCTGATGTAGGGGCAGAGTCGGGGCAGGCTGCATTTTATTGAATTTTGACCCCTGTATTTCTCTGTAGCACTGCAGTGAACACGGTTAAAGGGACAGCAGCGCTCTGTGTCCCATGTTTGCAACTTTTTCTTATTTATGAGCCATGATTGCGAAAGTGCATTTTCTGACAGAAGCATATCTAAGAATACCTCTTTCCAATTCTTCTTCCGCTGCTTTAATAAATAAATACATATTTTTTACTTTATTTATTACTTGTATATTTAGTGTCCATCTTTGAACACGTAACTTTTATACTCATTATTCTGCACTTCAAATTTCATAGTATATGTAGGTTTATAAAACGGGAAACTAAATCTTCTGCTTCTCTTTACAGAGCCAGAGAGTTAATAATAAAATTCTGCCTGCAGGTAGCTGTGACACGAAGGGGCAGTGCACGGCATGAGGATACTTCCTTTGATCCCCTGTGCATGGTGCTCTGCCCCCTCAGACCCAGTAGCCATAACAATGTGTCCTAGGTCAACTCCCGAGGCATGAATACGAATATAGCTGTCAATCGTTAGGTAGCATTGCCAACTGGATTCATAAACTCCAAGGGAGCAGAATTTTAAAGGGAACCGGTCAGTCATTTCATGCTGCCAGCAAGACAGAGAGCTATGTTTTATTCTGAAACATTGTGGTGTTTCAACTAAAACGTAGGAACAAGCCTAACACAGGGGCAGAGTCATCCGCTAGGGAGCTTCCAACAGGTGCTCCCTACCTAGTTTGAAAAAGATCTGTCAGTCAAGCTGAGGTTGGAGGGGAAATACCAGACAGAGACACTTACCAGCCTCTTCTTATGTACCTGGCTCAGTTTTCAAGTTTCTTTCTTTGAAATACTGTATGGTTGCAGAATAAAACCTACATTGGTTTTCTGTAATCACAGAGCCTGTCTGCCAGTGATGCTGTCTTATCAGAGCATGCTCGGGTGTTATCCAAGCATCTGGGTGTGCTCGTATATTATGTTCCAGTTCCTGCGGCTGCATGATTTGCAGCTGTTTGACAGCCTCAACAAATGCATTCCCTAACAAACAGGCAATCCCTTCATGTGACCAGGCTGTCTAGCAGCCTTGAAATCATGCACCTGTAGGGACTAGAACATAACACATGAGCTCGTACAGAAGCTCAGATAACACCTGAGCATGGTCAGATAAGACTTTATCCAAGAACGTTTGCTCATCACTAATGGCAACGTATGGTAGTAAGGAAGCACTTGCTTCAAAATTTTTATTGCTTAAACTTGTGTAATTGTGCATGTAATGTACTGTAAATGCAGTAATATACTCCCTGATTGCCGTCGTGTCTAGTTTCCAGCACTGCTCCATTCCTCTTCTCACTCACACGACTTCTATACCGATTGCCCGATCTCTCAGAGGTTTATGCATCAGCCAGAAGTTGCTGTTACAAAGTAAAGCATTGTTCTGATGCTTCATAGACTTACTTTGTAAAATCTATTTCTGACTGACACATAAACCCTGATGTGATCCGGCTAGTCGGAATAGCCATCATGTTAGAAGAGGACCGAAGCGGCACTAAAAACCGGGTTAGACAATGATTGATGGGTACATTATCACACTTTCACTACACTACATATGCATTTACACAGGTTTAGGCAATAAAAACAGTTCTTCTGTAAGTTTAAGTATGAGATATCCAGCATCACTTTTCAGCAACCCTTCCACCCTCTGCAAGTTCTCCAAAAAGGTCCTTTTAGGTTACTTTTAAATTTACCACATTTTTTTGCGGTCTGTTATTGCGGCCTGTTTTTGTGGGCCGTATCGCTGCATTTTTTGTGGTGTACTGCAATAATGGGCTCACTGTTTTTTTTTCCAATACTATGGAAATAGTATTAGAAAAAAACGGCGTTCTGCAAAACCAGAAGTGACGGCGCGCCGCAAAAACAAACTTCCGTTTGTTTTTGCGGCCCCATTGATTTACATTGGGGGCCATGTCCGTACGCTGTATAAAAGATCGACCAAGCTCGATCTTTTATCACGTCCGCAGAAACGGCCCTCACAGCTGTACGGCACACCGCGCACCATGGAATTTTTGTGGGCCGATTCTGCGGCCCCATTGAAATCTATTGGGGCCGCAAAATCGGCCGGCAAAAATGTGGTAAGTGTAAAACTAGCCGTAGTATGGCAAATTCAAGACGAGAAGGAGGAAAAGAAGAAGGAAGAAGAAATTCTTGTCATAGTCTATAAGAGACTCATGCTGTGAGAGAGGAATTATTTGCAGCAAGAGAGAACCATCTGTTTGGATTGACTCAGAATTCTGACATCACAACAGGCAGAACCTGACAAACATTCACAGTTATAGCCTTAAGTTTTTTACGGAGAAATAATGCATAATGAAGAAAAACACCTAAAATATACAGATTGTACCTAACATTTCTGTCACTACTACATAAGTTACTCCTGTAATAGCAGGTATAAATGCTCAGTAATGAAAAGTTATGTTTTTTCCAACCTATATTTTCTTACTCTAAAATATTCAGATAGTGAAGCACACCAGATAATTTATGTATTTTAATGTGTTTGCCATCATGTTTGAACATTTGGAAAGTTTTTTGTGTTTCTCATGGCTTTAAATGTAGACAAATTTGAAATTCCCATACTGATTTAAATCAGCAGATGCAAAGGATTATATGCCCAGTACAAGCTTTTCATCTTCTGAGTAAATTGACAAGGTGGTGGATAAAATGCTAGAGAAGTTGTCCAATTTATTTTAGCAAAATTATTGAGGATATAATTTTATGACACGCAGCCCCCAATACCCCTCTTAGCCGCTCAGCCCTGTTCTTCCAAATCCAACTTCTCCACCATGACAGAAGATCAGCTCTCCACTCTCCTGTCAAGATCAAACCTCACCACTTGCACGCTTGAGCCGCTCCCGTCCCACCTCATCCCTAACCTTGCCACAGTCTTCATCCCAACTCACCTCTTCAACCTTTAAGTTACAAATGGTGTCTTTCCCTTATCCTTCAAACATGCCTCAATAACACCCATCCTCAAAAAGTCCTCCCTCAACCCATCCTCTGTGTCTAACTATCGCCTGATATCTCTTCTCCCTTACGCCTCAAAGGTACTGGAACAGCATGTATATCTTGAACTGCCCTTCCACCTCTCCTCCTGTTCCCTCTTTGACCAGTTACAATCTGGCTTCAGACTGCATCACTCAACTGAAACTGCCCTAACTAAAGTCACCAGCAACCTACTTACCGCCAAGAGCAAGCGACACTACTCTGTCCTCCTTCTCCTGGACCTGTCTTCTGCCTTCGACACCATGGACCACTCCCTCCTGCTACAGATTCTCTCATCTCTTGGCATCACAGACTTGGCCCTATCCTGGATCTCATCATACCTAACAGATCGAACATTTAGTGTCTCCCTCTCAAACACCGCCTCCTCACCTCTCCCCCTGTCTGTCGGTGTTCCACAAGGCTCAGTCCTAGGACCCCTACTCTTCTCCATCTACATCTTCGGCCCGGGACAGCTCATAGAATCCCACGGTTTGCAGTATCACCTCTATGCCCATGACACACAGATCTACCTATCTGGACCTGACCTCACCAACTTACTGACCAATTATCCCACAATGTCTGTCTGCTTATTCAGCCTTCTTTTCTGCTCGCCTTCTCAAACTGAACATGGATAAAACAGAATTCATAATCTTTCCCCCATCTCACTCTACCCCTCGACCAGACCGATCCATCATTGTCAATGGCTGCTCGCTTTCCCCAATCCCGCATGCTTGGTGCCTGGGAGTGATCCTCGACTCTGCCCTCTCTTTCAAACCACATATCCAAGCCCTTGCTTCCTCCTGCCGCCTCAAACGCAAAAATATTTCCCGGATCCGTGCATTCCTCAACCATGAAACCACAAAAACACTAGTGCACGCCCTTATCATCTCCCGTCTTGACTACTGCAACCTCCTACTCTCTGGCCTCCCCTGTAGCACTCTGGCACCACTCCAGTCCATCCTACACTCTGTTGCCCGACTAATCCACCTGTCTCTATGCTATTCCCCAACCTCCCCCCTATGCCAGGCCCTTCACTGGCTTCTTATTGCCCAGAGGCTCCAGTTCAAAACCCTAACCATAACATACAAAACCATCCACAATCTGTCTACCCCATACATCTGTGACATGGTCTCCCGGTACCTACCCACACGCAACCTTTAATCCTCTCAAGATCTCCTCCTCTACTCCCCCCTTATCTATTCTTCCCCCAACCGCATACAAGACTTCTCCCGTGCTTCCCCCATACTCTGGAACTCTCTACCGCAACACATCAGACTCTCACCAACAATGGAAACCTTCAAGAAGAACCTGAAGACCAACCTGTTCCGACAAGCCTATAGCCTGCAATGATTCTCAGTCTAGTGAACCACCGCACAACTAGCTCTACCCTTTCCTAGTGTATCCTCACCCATCCCTGTAGACTGTGAGCCCTCGCAGACAGTGTCCTCTCTCCTTCTGTACTTGTGTGTCCCTTGTTTTGCACATGTTTATTGTACTTGTCTATATTTGCCTTTTCACATGTAAAGCGCCATGGAATAAATGGCGCTATATAAATGTATAATAATAATAATAATAATAATAATAATGACACTTTATTATATAAACTTCTCAACATTAAAATTGAAACCCCAAGAAAGAAAAATCTTGGAATTATGGAAATCTAAGGATGGATAGGCATTAGTGATGAGCGAACATGCTCGGATAACATGTCATCCGAGTATCTTGGGTGTGCTTGGATAATATGTTTTAGTCCCTGTGTCTGCTTGTATTGCAGCTGTCAGACAACCAAAACATAAGTGGGGATTACCTGTTTGTTAGGAAATACCAGCATGGAGCAACTGCCTAATATCCCCTAAACATGAAGCCACAGGGACTTGAGCACATTATCCGAGCATGCCCAAGATACTTGAATAACACCCGAGCATGCTCGGAAAATGTATTATCAGAGCATGATGGAACATTACTAATAGGCATGTTAATGATACTCTGCTGGCAAATTCCTTTGCAATTGCCAAGCAATGATATCAAGGTGTTCTCGATGGGAGACAAGTCCACAGGCACTGCATGGTAGCACACTTAGACCATGCAGGCTGCTCACAATAGAACAGGTAACATGCAACCTAGCATAATTGTGTTGAAAAATAAATCATTTGTAGAAATGAAGACATTTTGGAGAAACGGTGACCCCACTGATTCCACAACCAAAACATTTTAACACTGAGCTGAAGTCCTCTTCATGGTGTTGCCTATATGGCCTCCAGACCAATCTCCATCTATCATTGAATCCAATACAAAAGTGGTATTCATCACTGAAGAGGAAAGAGCTCCATTCCAGACTCTGCTGTCATGCTCTGCACCATGATAGCCTCTGAAAATGGTATTATGAGGTAAATTAAAAAGCCTTCAGAGGGAAACATCACATAGGTCTTAATTTTGGGTTTATGGTATGGGGTGGCATAATGTGTGATAGCTGGAGCTCTATCTTCATTCTAATACAGGAAAGATGTATATCTTTGTACCGGATTAGCCAGTAGATAGAAGAATATTTAGAATTGAGAGTCCTGAGTGGTTGATACCTTTTAATGGCTAACTGAAAAGATGATAACACATTGCAAGCTTTCGAGACTACTCAGGTCTCTTCATCAGGCATAGACTAATACAAAATCTGAAGAGTCACATATTTATGCACAACACAGCACAGAAAAAATGCAATAGATGAGACAAGTGACGTGAAGCAGAATTGTGATTATGGGAAACATAAACATTGCTCAAGTTCATAGATAAGGAGTCTGGATGTTTTATTGTCCTTTGATTGGGGTCTCCTAATGTGTTGTGATGCCCCCAAACAGTCTTAGGAGCCAATTCCTTAATTAATGTAAAAAGACATAAATCCATGCGACACATTCATTCCAGCATTGAGAGTGTCAAAGGTCATCATAAATTTATACTCACAGACTCTTCTCTCTCTCTGAGATATGAAGTTACCTTTCAATACCAGTAATTTCATATCCATGTTGCAGTGATCAGGCGTACAAAAATGTTTTGCCACAGGTAGATCTATAGGATTATCGATGAACTGGAGCAATATTTATGTTTCTCCTTCTCCCATAATCACAATTCTGCTTCACGTCACTTGTCTCATCTACTACATTTTTTCTGTGCTGTGTTGTGCATAAATATGTGACTCTTCAGATTTTGTATTAGTCTATGCCTGATGAAGAGACCTGAGTAGTCTCGAAAGCTTGCAATGTGTTACCATCTTTTCAGTTAGCCATTAAAAGGTATCAACCACTGAGGACTCTCAATTCTAAATATTCTTCTATCTTCATTCTATATACACTAACAGTTCGCCATTACAATGTTTTGGAGCAAGTGATATGGTCATATCTCCAAGATGTCCCAAGAACTTGTTTTCAAAACAACTATGCAAGGTCACAAGTTGCTCTTGCTACAATGAGCAGCCTGCATGGTCTAAATATGCTTCCATGGCCTGCTGCATCTTCACACTTGTCACCCATCGAGAACATATGGGACATCATTGGTTAGAAACTGCAAAGGCAGCACTCAGAAGTGGATGTTGATGATTTGCCCAAGTGCATTCAGCGTGATAGAACATTCCTCAGACAACCATTAATAACTGCATTGATAGCATGCCATGGCGTGTAAGTGAGAAGATTTCTGCGCATGGCATTCATATAAACTACTGAATACATCAAGATGTTTTGAAAACTTTGTTTCCATTTTTCCATCATTTTTATATCATAAAGATGTCTATTGATCCTGTCATTTTCATAATTCCATGACTTTATTTTCTCAATGCTGATGTTGAGGAGTGTACAAGCATTATAGGTTCAGCGTTGACTTCTTACTTTGCAAAGCGTAACACACTTTTTCCAATAGGCGATATACTGGTATGTAATTTCTTTTTTTCATTTTTTTTGCATTATAAATTCACTAAGAATCTCAATTGAATCTTTGGAGGCTGCCTTCTACAATCTCTACTCAAAACATATGCAGATTGTTATGTATGGCAAGAGCTTCTGTATCAACACTTACATACTACTAGACTTGTCATTTATTTTATTTTGAATGTAAATAATAAGAAAACTTCTGTATATAGTCATTTCAGACATTATTCAGCTGTCTAACCTTCCAATCTCTTCTCCCTTTCAATGGAAATGCTATTATCTGGCTGGCATGTTCAGCTCAAGGATCTCTCCTGTCGCTGTGTTGGACCCCAATGCCTTTGCAATGTCCTGTCTTTCACTATCTGTTAAGCACCTTCTCTCTTCAACATCAAGGCTTTTTTATGACTTGCCTATGTAAGTCGCTATTGCACTTACTTCAATGCCCTCATTTACCATGACAACGTTCAACCACATCTATAGGATCATCCTATAGCACTGCACTTAGAGAACTCTTCACCTTTGATATTCAGCAATATTGAGTTGCATCTAGCATGTAAACATTATTGCATATATTACTTTCATTTTCTAGGCAGTATTACTTTCTAAAAGAACTAGGACTGAAAACATGGACAGATATACTGTTCTGGAAAAAATTAAGAGGCCACCACATCAAAACTCTATCATGGGCAGCCCATTCTCCAGACCTGAACCCCATTGAAAACCTCTGGAATGTAATCAAGAGGATGATGGATAATCACAAGCTATCAAACAAAGAAGAACTGCTTACATTTTTGAGCTTGAAGCAGTGTGAAAGACATGGCGGAAAGCATGCCAAGACGCATGAAAGCTGTGATTAAAAATCATGGTTATTCCACAAAATATTGATTTCAGAACTCTTCCTGAGTTAAAACATTAGTATTGTTGTTTCTAAATGATTATGAACTTTTCTTTGCATTATTTGAGGTCTGAAAGTACTGTTTTTTTTTAATTTTGACAATTTTTCTTTGTCAGAAAAAAAAATGCAAAATGTCTTGCTTGGAAATTCAGAGACATGTTGTCAGAAGTTTATAGACTGAAGGAACAATTTACATTTTACTCCAAAATATACCTATAAAGCGAAAAATCAGACAAACTGAACATATGAAAGTTGTCTCTTAACTTTTGCCAGAGCTGTAGTCATTTCATACCAGCATGTAATAATAGAGGAATAATAGGTAGATTGAATTTTAATGCTTTATGTATATATATATATATATATATATATATATATATAGTACCAGACACAAGCAAGAAACTCCACAATCAGAAGCATAAAAGGAATAAAGTTACGAACCACTAATGGAATCCTTAAAGAGTATGTACACCTTTGTGACCTAAGTGTCCACATGCTAGCAGACTACTATGAAACCTATTGTAGTCTGATTGTCATTCCCCCCACTCTTTTTGCTAAAGAAAAAAAGAATTAATACTAGTAGCAGCAGAGGTGAACATAGCCTTTAAGATTAGACTATTTCTATATATCAGACTAATGTGTGTTCCCATTATGTTTGCAAAACTGATCCTTCTTAATATCTCTTCATGTAATAGTTGTAATCCAAAACTAATGCATTTAAATCCCAAAACCCAAATACATTTATATTCTTGAAAATAGCTGATAACAGAGTGACATCTGATTTGCATGTACTTAGCATGTGTACTTCACATAATCACAAACCAACAATGGTAACAGAACTAGTTCTATGTTTTACTTGCTCTCCTAGAGCAAATGTGTATGTGTATGCCCCTACCATTTTCCATATGCTCTGCCTCACCAACACTGCCATCCGGCGTTGTTCTTTCATAGTTGTCTTCTGGGAGTGGTAGGGCACCCAGTCTTGGTCCAGAAGAGCTCTTACTACTCGGCGTCTCGGATTCTTCTAGCCCACTGTCATAGCAACTCTGCAATGACCCCTGATGAGGGTCCTGAGGTTGACTCACAACAGAAAACGTCACTCTACGAAATGGCTGTAAGACAAAAGATTCTGAATGTCATTGGAAAATTCTAAATAAAGGCAGTGCTGTCAACTGTACAGAGCTGAAGAACAGGAGCAAGAAAACGTCTACATATACATCTACATATACAGAGTGTATGTACAGATCTAACAGTCAGAATACACTGTAAAAAGGCAAGCTTAGCCTCTACATCTGAAAAACCCATCATTTTGGATTAAAAGTGTTGTCCAGTCTACAATGAAAAGTCTGCAGCCACTCTGTGTGACTGAAGACTTTCGCATCAGCCCAGTGCACACATTGTGTGCTTTGAGGATTCGCCGGTTTCTGAGATGGGAATGGCGGTGATGTATGCGATATACTCCAGGGCAGAAGCTGTCTAGTGGGCATGGTCTCACTCCATACAAGTGTATAGAGAGAAAACACTCCCACTGGACAGCCACGCCCTTGCTCCATGCACTTATAGGGAATGAGGCTTCGTCCACTTGATGGGATCTGCCCGGGAATATGCCTATCCCATACATCACTGCCATTCTAAGCTCAGAAACTGTCGAATTCTCGCAGCATTCAGTGTGTGGGCTGGGGGAATTCAAAAGTCAGCAGTCGCACAGAGTGACTGTAAGGTTTTTATTTTAAACTGGACAATCCCTTTAAGCATAAACAGCACTGTATGAAAATAAACAGGAAATTAAGAGAACCTTTCAGCAAAATAGTGTAATGTAAAGACATAAGTGTAATGGCGCTTCAATACTTATTAAATTTATAGCTTTAGTGAAGAAGTCCACTTTACTGTTCTCCTATAATCATTTTTTGAAGTTTTAAGCTACTTAGTTTTCGGTGCACAAGGGCCGGACAGTGTACTGGGTCTTCTCCTCCCTGTCGGCCGCTCCACCTGCTTCTGGTCTGTGAATGACCTGCATCCTCTGTTTGAAACATCAGCACTGACCTGTCAGTCAAAGACCAAAAGCAGCGGAGGGGTCTGGGATCCCAGACAGGGAGGAGACGACCCTGCGTACAGTCCGGCTCCTGTGTCCCAAAATCTAATTAGTAGAACACTTCAACTGGTGATTACAAAAGAACCACAAAACGGATTTCTTCACCAAAGGTTTCAATGTAATCAGTGTTACAGTGCCATTACAGCCAAGTATTTACTGTATATTACACAATTGTGCTAACAGTTTCCCTTTAAGAACAATATACCATATGTACAGATACAAAAAGTCAGCACAGTGATGGACATTGCAATAGACTGGCAATGCAGAACACAGCGAAAGGTCCCTGCTCTAATGAGCTTACATTCTATGTTTAATATTATGTGTTTTTATATCTACTGTATCATATTTATCTACTATATACAGAAGAGTCCAAAGATACAGTTTTATTCAAAGTTTGCTTGTGATGTTCATACCCCAAATACAGATTTAGCTAGGCGATCATGAAACATACACAGTAAGCAAATTCTGCACTGGGTTACAAATACTGGAATAATACTATTGGTCACACTAAGGGCACAGTCATTTATCTTCTTGTATGAGGCTGATATCTCAGGAATGAAAACTCAGACCTATCCTGAATCCACAAGAAATGGAAGTGACTGTGAAATAAAATCTTTAATTTCATGGCAAAGAATGATGAAAAAGAAACAACTATGAATGTATACGGCTGATCTATTTCATTTATATCAATGAGTTACTATTTCTTTCTGAATTTTACACATATCCATTCCAGTCAATGTTGCTGATTTTTAGAGAGCGCCTAAACTGCTTACTACATCAGTTATCAAAAACGGAGAAATATTTCGTTGTTATATAGTACCCGTTTGAGGTAATCTGTCAGTACAAGAGGACTGTTCAAACGAAGCATAAATGTCCAGTGCAGTTTCAGTGATCATGGAGTTTCCCTCCTTCTTTGACCTCTTTTCTTGACTTACAGCTGTGACAACAGCCAGAGCAGAGTAGAGATAGATAGAAAAGAAGTAGGTAAGAGGGTGCAGAGAATTCCTCAGACATACCAATGGTGCACTGGGCAATTTGGCTTGGTTTGAAGGTTTGAACAGTCCTTTTGTACTGACATATTCCCTCTAATGGGCAATATATATAAACTAAATGGCTAACTAGAGGTTTGGCTTCTCCATGGGTACAACAAGCATATGTGATTGGTTTGAACAGACTCATTTTAACAAAAAGCCATATTTGTAGATTGTGAGCCCTCGCAGGCAGGGTCCTCTCTCCTCCTGGACCAGTCGTTACATTTATTGTTTAAGAGTACCCTCGTTTTTATTTTGTATACCCCATTTTCACATTTAAGGCGCCATGGAATGAATGGTGCTATTACAAAAAATAATTATAATAATTAATTTGTTTTCAATGAAAGCTCACCATTCTGCTTTAAAGAGAGTCTTTAAAGAGAGTCATTTCTGGTATCTAAATACTGGTGACAGAACTAGATAGGTAAGGGGTGAAGACAACTTAAACCTACCTAGGTAATGGTCATATTCTTTGTATGATCAAGAAAAACTAATTTTAACACTAATTGTACTGCATTTGCAAGTGCCCATGGTCTCGTTATATGACCCTACTTGGTTTCCCACACTGAACGCTCTCTAAATCCTCCTCTTTTCTCTTAGTGAAAATTGTAGTGACCCACCCACAAACCACATCGGCTGTCACTCAGAGCAAAGAGAGAGAGGCTGGGGAGAAGAATGCAGAGGACAATGCACACAAATGATCGCTCAGAGGACACATGATTGCAGTGCTGGGAGGATATACAATTAGTTTCCAAGGTTATCTTAGTGTTTTTGTGGTACTGAAAGGTCGATACTTCTTACACATTATTTAAAGCTCTATATAAATGGTATAAAGCAAGACATCCAAATATGAGGGCTCCGTTTCTCTCACTTGTCAAACCCAATAAATCTGGCTCTCCTCAGATATGGATAGCTGGCTACATATGAACTTAAATTATTAGTTTTGAATTCTATAGGGATGTGAAAAACTTTGAGCACTGAGCTCCTCTTAGTAATGAGTATTACACAAGTGCTACAGTAAATAGGTAAACCGTTTAGTGCCGGATTCCCTTCCATCACACCGTAGCTGTGTGCCATTGTGCTGATTCAGTTTCAACGTAAACACATTTGAGAAGGATTTTGCGAATTCCTAGAGTTGTGGATAATGTATATGAACACCCCAAGAAAAGAATGTGAAGACCAGAATTTGCCCATGACTTCAGTCCAGGTTCTGGTGAATCTGTCCAACATTTCATCAGGGATGTCGCTTGTCAATTCATTAAAGCTAAATTGAGTTCCTCACTTACTATAGCTTAATTTTTTAAACTTTAATGCTATTTTTTATTGGTATTTGATCTTATATGATATGGTTGGTGACTAGAGATGATGAGATATTTTGAAATTCGAATTCACCAGCTTTGGCAAATTTTACCCAAAAATTGATTTCAAATAATTTTAAGTGAATCTCAATACTGCAAAGCTTGAGATAGCTCATAAAATTCATGTGAAAGAGAGGAGAAAGAGGGAGGGAAAGGGAGAATACTCCAATTACAACAAGAGTTTACCGGAGACAGAGAAATCCTTGCTTACCATAAAAAGCATAATATTACAGGGTATATACACTAGTTTCCTTAATATTGCATTGATCCAGGGAGCTAGTCTGATTGCCGTATATGGAGTCGGGAAGGAATTTTTTTCCCCAATGTGAAGCTTACTGTTTGCCACGTGGGTTTTTTTTGCCTTCCTCTGGATCAACATGTTAGGGCAAGTTAGGATAGGATATGGGTTGAACTAGATGGACTTAAAGTCTCCCTTCAACCTTAATAACTGTAAAAGCTTACACTTTAATAGAAAACAGACACCGATTACTCAGCTGACCATAAAAAATTACATTCTATGAACTAGATAGTGAGGATCTTGCTGACCATAAGAGCTTACACTCTATGGACGAGAAAGAGAGGACCTCACTGACCATAAAAGCTTTCACGCTATGAAAGAGAGAGGACAAAGCTGATAAGAGCTCACACTCTACAGTAGAAAAAGATAGAGGACCCCGCTCACTATAAGAGCTTAAACTCTACAAGAAATAGATTTACCCAGTTACTCTACAGAAGAAAAATGATTCTTCGGTACAAACTGTGCTCCACTAGGAGCTGCCCATCTGTGATAACCCAGGTTCTGACCACCACTTTATAAGGTATGATAATCTGCTAGATGTCATAGCTGCAGGTCACAATGGGGAATCCCATGTGGCCACACAAAAATAACAGCCCATTCACTGATACTTAAGCAGTGTGGGAAAGGTGCTAGGCAACTTAATTTTTGTAAACTGTGAATCAAATCTCAAAATGTTCAAATTCATGTTAAAGTACAAATTTCTGGAAATTCGACTCAAATGTGGTATGATTTTTTTCACGGACCTAGAGACTAGAAATGCCGATTTTGATCCAACCCTCATATCAAAATTGGACGTCTCCTAAAAAATCATGGTGTCAAGTTTCGTCCATTCATATGGCAATTTTACAAATCACAATATGCTAATTCTCACTTCACTAACTCATCAAACCACAAAGCAGATAATATTCAGAACCACAAAGTAGATAATATTTGGTCTTGTATTACATATATTGCCATTTATCAATTTTCAGCAGAAAAACAAATCAAACCAAGCTGAAGAAAAATCCCATTATAAGACCCTTTTGTGTCACTGGTGCCATGTGGCATATTATGCACGGACAGGTGACTACTTAGGCAAGCTGAAGTTTGCATATATGCTAACATCATCAATTCTCAATGATTATGTCTGTGAGTTTGTAACATTTAGGGCTCAATGAATATTATTCTTCAGTGGTTGAAAAGTCCCTTTAAGAAATACTCAATAGAAGAAATGAACAGGTAGAGTTTTATTTTATGTAAATTAGACAGTAATGTAAAGATATACTACTTGGTGAAAACTTTTAAAACTTCATAGAAAACTTTATTTGGATTCAAAGAGTTTAAATCCAACAAAAGACGAAGAACAAGCGAGCGAGGCCACAGAGAAGAATAATCACACATGCACAAAGAAGGCCTGGTAACAGCGAGATCGGGATGACTTCCAGGTGGAAGAGAATGACATGTTATTTTAGGGTGGAAGAAGTGCTCCGGCTTCAAACTTAAGTAGGAGAGATGCAAGAAATATTCTCTCTCCCTGCCCATCATTATTTCATTTGTTTCCTTGTTACACATATCATTGAAATTCCAAGAATTGGAGGCAAAGACGAAGAAATAAATAAATAAGGGAAATTCCAGTGTCTTTTGAAGTAGTTTTGAATCTTTCAGCTCGTACAACTGCCACAGGGCACTACAATGTTAAAGAGCCTCTGTAACAAGAAATAGTTTAACTAAAGATGTTGACAGAACCAATCCAGAATAAAGCATGATAATTGAACTGATGTACGAGTCATGTCTATCCTCTCATTTAGCTATGTACAATGTACAAAGAATGACAGACAAAGCCTGGATAGTAATGGGAAGTTAGGAAGCATTTAAATAGATTTGAGTTTCTTGTTCTTCAGTGTAGGATTGACATATCGTAGACCGAATATTCAGATTCTACTCCCCATCTATATAGAGGAAGTGCTCATCCATTGTTAGATGCATTATCAGCCTGGAAATTAATGCGTACACTGGACAGATATCAGTAAAGTCTAATAAGTTATGTATGAAAAATAAGCTATAATTTCACATTTCTGTAACAAAATAATGTTTTCTTCTGCATTCGCTTTATTACATCAGAGACTGGAGAATGATGGGATAGATAAATTTTGGGAGTGATGAAAATATTGAAACAAAAGTTCTCACTCAATACGACACAATTAATTTAATTTAATTTAATGTCAATTGTCAAAGTGCGTCAAAAAGGTGATGATGTTTGAGTAAACAGGAGCTAGCACCAAAGTGTACAAATTATGGTTCATTTCCCCAGCCTCCCCAAACCACCACCCTGCATTTATTGGTACCTTTTATGCCTTCTTAAAATGCCCATGTGTTCCCAGATTAATAATCCCACTAATCTTGCTATCACACCCCTCTGGGCATCAGCAGAATTATTGTAAAGTGTGGCATCATTGCAGGTTTTTTGCAAATCTTTGCTTCTCTGACAACATCTGATAAACCAGGTTTATGGAGCCTTGTGATTCATTGACTGGGCATGGCCAGGAAGGCAGTGGTGAAGCAGGACTCATCCAAACATTATTGCCGGCTTTCAAATCTTGCATCTGGCTTTGTCCTACATCACTGCTGCCTCCCTTTGCATGTTCAGTGCACCTATGAAGCTGGGGTGTGTAGTGTGTACATCTTACTTCACATTATCAGGGAGGCAGGGATTTGTAAAGAGACGGCAATGTTGGCCATCACATGCATCCCCTTTTATCTGCTTCTCTGTATGCCAGGGCTTCAGATGCCTAGTAGACCTCCAATGACACAATGTGCCAAGCCATCACATCGCAATGCACTGACATGTGTCGCCCGAGGCTAAGACAACACATTAAAGGATGCATGTTGCAGTGTCAGGATATGTGCGATGTCACAGTATGCAATGACATCTGTGGCGAACTCAGCACTGGGAGCCCCAGTGTAAAGTGTAACTGGATGAAGGTAATACATATGACATAGGAAGACTTAGAGTAGATTCGCAGAGGACCAGAAGATGGGTTGTGAGGGTGGCAAGCCAGGTGACCAGTGAGGTGCTTATTCATTTTTTTTAACCTTTTTCTGGCCCTGTATGATTCAGCTGAATGACAACAACCATTTTGCTGAATTTTTGCAATTCGAATTGAGAAAAAAATCATATTCTGAAGAATCCAAATTTTTGTAAAATTCAAAAGTTCAATTCCCCTGGAATACATTTGCGCAACTCTTACAACGATGTGTCAAAACCTCTACTGAGTCAAGGCAACATATAATAAAATTTGGAAATACATATGATAAAAAACCCTCTACTGGTTTAAGGCCTTCACAAACATTACAGAGAAGTTGACTGATCCTACTGATTTCTATTTTTTGCCAATGGCACGGTCGACTAATATATAGAGAAGAATCTATTGACCCACAGATCTACTGGTGTATGAGCATCTTAATTTTCTTCTCATCATAATGCATATAATAGATTCTCTAAATATTGGTGAAGACTGATATTACTATAAGAGCCTGTAGGAGAGACTTAGTAATGTGCATGTATATATCACACCACCTCCTATGCATTGATCACTTCATTTCACACGTATCCATTAGGACAACCATATTTCACAGTCCGCAGAAGGACTACAATGCCCAAACTGACTGCGGGCTGCGAGTTATCTCGCCCAAACTAACAGACTCATTGGCATATAAAATACAAGTTGTCAGGTCAAAGAGACTCTCGGGTGGTCCGTGCATTGTGTTCTGCACATTGCACTCTTGGTCCACTGTGAGAAAAGCTCTATACAAATTTTCTTTGTTGTTGTGAATTACTTCCATTTGAACATAAGACTAAATGTGAGTAAAGATTAAAAAAAAAGTACCAGGCAGGATATGATGTTGTTTTCTGCTACTTTACAAATATAAAAGTGTGAAATATTAGTAGTTCTCTGTGCAAATATAATAAAAAAAAAAACGAAGAAACCGAGAACAATGTCTAATAATGAAGTTTTTATTTATTAAATATCCAACAATATTGTATATATATATATATATTAAAATTACTGGTAAGGGGAGGCCAATGCCAAAATGAAGGCACAACCTGGGGACAGCATTAATCACTTCAATTAAAAGTACCCACAATAGTATCACACAATATAAAGTGAAAACAAATGGCACATCCTGGGGACAGAAGCAGCTGAAAGGTATTTACACTGTCCACAATTATTTGGGAATTTTATCACATGTTATAAGCTCTGATTTATTTTACTATTGTGGCACATCGCACTTTAATTGTGGCAGCTCATTTATTATAAATTATTTCAGCACTTCGTTTGTGCTCTCACATATATGTGAAAAAACCTTTTCTTTTGCACACGTTATTTGTTTACATTTGTGGCACATTGCACTTTATTATGCGGAAATATATACTTAGCCAATTATTTTAGCATTTTTTCTTTCTTCATATATTTTTTTCTCTTGCTCACATGTATTATATGTTTATACACATTTTTTACACTAGCACCAGCAATTTTTAGATGTGTTTTTATATATGTATATATTACATTTATATATATATATATTTTTTTGTTTTCACTTTATATTGTGTGATACTATTGTGGGTACTTTTAATTGAAGTGATTAATGCTGTCCCCAGGTTGTGCCTTCATTTTGGCATTGGCCTCCCCTTACCAGTAATTTTAATATACATATATATATATATATATATATACAATATTGTTGGATATTTAATAAATAAAAACTTCATTATTAGACATTGTTCTCGGTTTCTTCGTTTGTTTTATCTTATTTGCCCGAGTTGTCTTTTTATTATTCTTTCCATGGTGCATAATTTTATCAATAGTTTTATCATTAGGTGATTTTATATTGCACTTTCCTTGAGTCATTCTATTCTATTTCTCTGTGCAAATATAAAGTTTTCCCCACTTTTTCCAAAGTTGCGTGTTAAAAAAAATGAATTGTACTATACTATTAACCTTGCTTATTCAATTTGTGTTTTTTTATTTTACACATGTTTTAATTATACATTTGCATATTTTCTGTTTGATTTGCCAATTCCATTAACAGGTGATATTTTCCATACCACCTGAAAAGAAAAGTGATGCTTTTAACCAGTACCTTGGTAAGGCTATGCACCAAAACGCGTAGGTAAGTTGTCCATATGTGGATTATTCATTATCTGTGATGGAGTTATAGTTTTAACTTTTCCCAATAAATGTGAAGTTTAAATATATTTTTTTACTTCCCTGGATTCCCTATCATTTTTTGAAGAATTCGTTGGAACCTTGACTCAAATGTGTCCATATGATTCTACCTAATCAGGATGACCAGTGAGCTGTAACTTGGTGAGCCGACTCGCCTTTATTTTTACCCTTTCCTTATCTTTTTCTGCAAATCTACTGATCAATCTATACTATAATATTAATATGAAAGACAGAAGTCAAGTCTAAAAGTATAATGACGAGTCCAATACTTAGGTGGTTTCTATCATATCTATATAGTATGTCTGTTGTCTAACAACATAATGAAAAAGCAACGGATGGAGGGACCAAGTTTCATGGAAGGTGAAAGCAGATGATTATATCCCTAGTAAGGCTACTAGATGTTGCACGCATTGGATGGCAAAGATTACATGCTCTCAGCTTTTGTAAGGTTGTAGTTATCATAGTATTCAGAGATCATTTTGTGCCTTTGACACCATATTATTAAGTAAGGCTTTACGCCTTCAAATTAGAATTCATTGTCTATATCCTTCATGTGGCGCTCATGATCCTCGGTTATTGGATGACATTGCTGTTGACTTAAAAAGGCTTTTCTTCCACCGAATAAAGACACATCTGACATTTTGTTTTTCTCCCCTGTTGAGATCGGATGCTCAGAAGCGCTTTGATTAGATGGGAATTGTTTTTATTCAGAATTTGAGATACTGAAGAATTAGAAGAAAAAAAAATAAGAGCATCACAGTTGCCGTTATTGAACTGTTAATACAGATACATGGAAAATTATCTATGTTTCTTGACTGTGGAATTGGAATACTTTTGGCAGCTGTTTATACAATATAAGTAATGATGAAGGGAAGAAGTAACACTTGCCTTCTGCCTGGTAAATGATCAGTATATCTCTGTTTAAGAAAAAAAAATAAAGATTTCTCCTATTCCAACAAACCTTTTCATTTAAAGAATGGAGAAGATCAAATTTATATCCATTTTTCTTGCTTGCAGGCAAGTTTTGCCATCAACAGTCTCATAAATAAGTGATCTATTCTGAGAAATGACTGATTCAACAGAAATTCTATCAGGGCAGACAATTATCTATAAAACTATGTGGGCTTGTGCAGAACAGCTGACAGGCTGAGAACATTCATATATATGCATAATGTTGATGGGGCGGGGGGGCTGTTTGGAAAAACTAAACCATACGTTATTTCAGGGAACTTCTCCTTGTAAGTGGAGGATTTTATCATGACAAATGTCTTTTCAGTACATTGATTATAACAAGGCGTTTAAATATCATTTAGGCGCTGAGGGTTGAAGCTGGAGGTTGTAGCACTTGACTTTGTAATAACTGTGCCGTGTCGTAAGTGGATTTGGCTTCTGTTTATTCTGTTGGTCATTTACTTTCCTCTCTTTGTTACTCTCTGGTGGTATTTTAGCTCACAGGTATAAAGTCGCTTACAGCCCCATTACAACTTGCCTACAGCAGATGGGACACTTTTCTACAGTAGGTGCTTTTCTGATTGAACCTGCCAAAAGCAAAGGTGGCCATATACATTAGGTCATCCCTCTATTAATCCAGACAATTTTCATTTTGCAAGTCTTGTTTTTTATTCCCTTATTCAAAAGTGCAATGGAATTAAAGTATATATGGATACAACCAAATAAAATGGGAATGGTTGGTGATATCAACTTCCT
This sequence comes from Dendrobates tinctorius, assembly GCF_039654945.1. NCBI lineage: Eukaryota > Metazoa > Chordata > Amphibia > Anura > Dendrobatidae > Dendrobates > Dendrobates tinctorius. Next base: position 61,649,768 of record NW_027361707.1, on the reverse strand, counting down.
GTTTGTGGCACATTAGTATGTGGGAGGGGGGAAACTTTTCAAGATGGGTGGTGACCACGGTGGCCATTCTGAAGTTGGACATTTTGGATCCAACTTTATTTTTTCCAGTGGGAAGACGGTCATGTGACACATCCAACTGTTGGATTTTCAATGCAACCGTTTTCTCCCACACTGGACACACTAATGGCAACACCGCAGAAGAAATGCTAATTTAAGGGGGTCAGATTCCTTGTTGGAATGCTCGGACCTGACACTCATAATGTGGTGGTGCACCATCTTGCTGGAAAAACTCAGGGAACGTGCCATCTTCAGTGCATAAAGAGGGCAATACATCATCATGTAGCAATTTCTTATACACAGTGGCATTGAGGTTTCCATTGATGAAGAATGGCCACACTATCTCTGTACCCCATATACCACACCATACCATCAATTATGGGTATCAGGTCCGAGTATTCCTACATGAACAGTTTCCTGGAAAATGGATTGGTCTGCGTGGGCCAGTTGAATAGCCACCAAGGTCTCCCGATCTGACCCCCTTAGACTTTTATCTTTGGAGTCATCTGAAGGCAATTGTCAATGATGTGAAGATACGAGATGTGCAGCATCTGAAACAACAGATACTGGAAGCCTGTGCTAACATTTCTTCTGCGGTGTTGATATCAGTGTGTCAGGAGTGGGAGAAGAGGGTTGCATTGACAATCCAACACAATGGGCAGCACTTTGAACACATTTTATAAGTGGTCGTAAACTTGTAAATAACTCATGAAACAGTTATGCGTGGCTGATGAGTGTTGTCTGTGGTTTGCATTGTGTGTGTTGCTTGTCTTGTGTATTGTGTGCTGAGCTGACATTTTAACTTATACCATTTTGAGGTATGTACAACAGTTTTTTTATTGTTTGGGAGAGTTGCAGCGACAGAGAGGGCAGCATCTGCAGAAGTGGCTCTCACTCAAATCTAAAATTTTTTTTGTTCATTAACAGAAATGTGTCATCATAAAATCACTTAATGTTTAAGTTAGATTTTTATATTAAATGTATTTAAGAGAATGTTTGGCAATATTTTTTCTGTGTCACAATCTGTATTAAAATAAACATTAAAAATCTTGATATTTTAAACTGACAATTAATTTAATGCTGAACTCTAACGTATTTCTTTTCAGGAAATCTACATGAACACTAGCAGCTATAGACTTACCCTATCTTTCTTATTGAAGCATCTAATGAGCGTGTGCAAATGTCATTGTGAAGGATGTGGAGCAGGATCAGCTGTGGCATCACCTATTGTGATTGGTGGATCCTGTGTTACCAGCTGTATATAGAGGTGTTACCTTTCATTGTAAGCCTGCCTCTGCTGATAAGGAAACTGCTGTATTCTCTTCCTGAAGTTACAGAAGTCTGAGTGTAAAAAAGCCCCAGTGGCCAACATGAACAATGCAAGATTACTAACTTTATCTTTTAATAAATATCAAGATATAAAAAATGCTTTTTTAAAAATACATGTTCTAACTCAAAAAACTACATCAAAACAAGTCATATTCTGCTGATAAAAAGTCTTTAATTCTGCTGCTAAAACAATAAAGACATCTTTTTTTAAATACCTACAAAGGTCTGAGATCTAATGCTGGAGGATCAGACTGCTGACAAATTAATTCACATTTTGTGACACAATAATATCACACCACCATAGCAGAATGACTTGATTTTTTCACTAAATATAAGACGTATGCATAAATTGACATTAAAAGATTATGTCTGACATTATGGTCATGGTGTTAAATACATAAAATGCCACTCATTACTATACCAGCACCATTCATACAGCCCTTCATATAAATGCTGTCTTAAATTTAAAAAAAATCCTATTTTCCATGAAAATCCCGTATGTTGTACTTATAAAGTAACTGGAGCATAACAAGGTCAGTATGTGATAATCTATTTGATCCTGATTGGTGAATAGTATATCCATAATACACACTTAATGGAAGTAATCTTTTTGATTAATTGATGTATGACTTCTTAAGCAAGGATAAATGTATTATCCTGGAGTCTGTCATGACCTTTAATGAAAATTCATTTTGTGCATGTAACACATGATTTTCAAATACAAAGATATTAATCTTCTCTTCACAAATCTACTTGGAAAAATTCCAAAAATCATTAATAAAATTCTATTTATTTCACAATACAGGTTAATGACATTACTATTTGTTTGGGCAAATTCATATTATATTTGGGATACGGTAAAATAAATTTTGAATGTAGATAGATAGATAAGAAAGGAAAAGAAAGAAAATAGATAGCTGGACAGATAAATAGATAGCTAGATAACAGATAGATAGATAGAGAGAAAATAGATCGATAATAGATAGGTGATAGATAAATAATAGATGATAGATAGATAGATAGATAATAGACAGATAGATAGATGATAGATAGATAGATAGATAGATAATAGATATGGGATAGATAGATCACGAGATAGACAGATAATAGACAGATATATAATATATAGATATATAGACAGATAAGAAATAGATATATAGTGGATAGATAAATAGATGATTGATAGATCGATAGATAGATAAGGGGGCTTTACACATAGCGATATCGCTAGCAATATCGCTAAGGTGTCACAGATTTTGTGACGCAGCAGCGATATTGCTAGCGATATCATTACATGTGATACTTACCTCCGACCGACTCCCCCGCTGGTTATCGCTGATCGCGCGAGAATGTCCTGGGCTGTTTCTCATCGGCGGCTTCCTGCTGGGCTTCCTGCTGGTGCCAACGAGCGGCGCATGGACGTGGGCGGAGGACGTCATCATTGCTGCATCTGACTGGTAAGTAACGACCGCTGTTGTGTAGCTGCGTCGCTGATGAGATCTGCCTGTGTGGCAGCTCACTAGCGACCATTTAGCGATGCACCAGCGATCCTGACCGGGTCATATTGTGGTTGGGATCGCTGGTGCTTCGCTAAATGTAACGGGCCCATAGATAGACAAATAGTGCAACACCAATAAGGACAAGTCGTGGAATTAAGAAAATCATAGGGTCGATAGGCAAGTTAATAATATGCAAATGATGATCGACATGCTCAGAAATTCGTGCAGTTACACGCCTTGGCTGTTATCAGGGTGGCTATTAAAGAATGTTGGAGGAATGTTCAGCCAGGCTGAATACACTTGGAAAGCAACTCATCAAAATCCTTTGCTTGCAGCTACCTTTGCAATTCCTGATCAATGATGTCAAGTCTGGAGATTCTGTACGTCATGGTGCTTCAGGTCATGCAGGCTGCTCATGGTAGTACCACTAACGTGTGATCTGGCATTGTCATGTAAACAATGGCTTCTGTGATACTTTGGAGAAATGGCCATAGCACTGACCCATGACCAAATCAATGTTATGCTGAACTATTAGTGTTGGAGTGAAGACTAGAGGGTTCTGACTACCATACATTATGCCATTTGACACCATAATTTCAAGGGCAGGACTGATGTGATGTTCCCTTGTGAGGCCTTTTCATGGCATTTTCCACGTGGTCTTGTCAGATTCAATTAATAGTATATAGCAATCCTTTCTATACTGCAAGTGACATCACATACAAAACCTATGACATCAAGCAAGGTCTACATAAACCATCAGAAGATGTTTGTGCAACACTGACCAACGAGATAAATGTCCAGCTACAAGTGAACCACTTGATCTCGTCTCACTGCTCTAAAAGGCTATCAGGGTGCAGAGCAATATGGCAATGGAGGGTGGAATAGAGTTCTATCCTTCTCACAGATGAGTTCAGATTTTTGTCTTGGATGCAATTATAGCTGGAGATTGGTCTTGAGACCACAAGGTCACAACATGAAGAGGCCTTTCATAAGGGAACATAAACATATTACAGGAGCCATTTTTCAACAAAAAACACTAGGCTGCATCTTAGTAGTGCTACTATGAAAAGGCTGCAAGGCCTAAACGTGCTACCATGGCCTGAGGCGTCTCCGGACTTGTCTCCCATCAAGCACATGTGGGACTTCATTAGTCAGCAACTGCAAAGGAAGCTGCCAGCAGAGTTACTTGATGATTTTCAAGTCCAAGTGCATCCAGTGTGGCAGAATGTTCTACAGACAGACATTATTATCTTCTTTAACAGCAGTCAAGGCATGTGAACCCATGCATTTTCCATGTGATGCTCATACCCGATAATGAATAAATAAAAATGTTTACATTTTTTTTTTTTTACTATTTGAATATCATTAACATGTTTATTGGTTTTGTGATTTTCATAACCTGACAACTTCTCTTAGTGTTTCAATTTCAATTTTATAGAGTGTATATTTAATTTTCTGTTGTGCTCAGATTTAAATAAAAAATAAAAAACGTCCTCTTCTCCATTCACTAATAATTTCTATTTTTCCCTCAACAAAGCTTCAATCAGATTCTTATATCAGTTTCTAAAATGCGAATTCCAAGACGACAACTGTTAAGGATGCACTTCTTATTTCCTGAAGCCACTGAAATTGCAGTGAACAAAAAAGCAACCTATGCCTTGCATACTGCACTGATGTACTAATAATGTATGGTGTAAAATTTTAGTTTCGATGAGAATTTTCCTTAACCTCTTCACAACAAGTCCAATTTTCATTTTTTCAATTTTGTTTTGTACTCCCCTTCTTCCCAGAGCCATAACTTTTTTTATTTTTCAGTCGATATAGACATATGAGGATTTGAATTTTGTGGGACAAGTTTTAGTTTTAATTAACAGAATTCATTTTACCACACAGTGTACTGGAAAACAGGGAAAATATTCCAAGTGGGGAGAAATTGTGAAAAAAATGCAACTCTGACATTGTTTTTTGGGAATTATTTTTACTGTGTACAATTTGTGGTAAAAATGACCTCATAATATGATTCTGCTCATCAGTATGGTTATGGCTAGAGAAAGTTCAGGTTTTATACCAACACCTGCTGTCCGGTGCCGAACTTCAAACATGGAATTCTCTCGGAAGTCCGTTTTAGTGTTTGGAGTCCCTGTGCTGCAGAGAGAGAGAGAGCCCTAGTCCTTACTACAGTACTCGGGTACCATTGAATTCTATGGGGTTTGAGTTTAAGTACAGGAAGAGTTTTGTTACCCAAACTGATCTTTGGACAAAAGTTTGGTTGAACCGAAAGAACTCAAACATCCAAGGGTCCACTCAACATTATAGGTACACTGAACATGTCCTTTTTTTTATTATTTTAGTGCTGAAAAAAATCTGAAGTTTAAAAATAAAAATTTGGAGGGGTTTGTGTTGCCATTTTCCAAGACCTACAGCATTTTAATTTTTTTATTCGATGGACCTGTGTGATTGCTATTTTTTGTTGTGCGAGATGACATTTTAATTGACACAATTTGGGATAGATATGATGTTTTGATCATCACTTGTTGCAATATTTTTTGTTGTATTGCAACAAGCAAATAACCCTGCAATTTTGGCGTTCTTGAATTTATTTAATTTACGGTGTTTACCGATTGAGTTACCGTATTTACTCACGTATAAGCCAAGATTTTCAGCCCTTTTTTGGGCTGAAAGTCCCCCTCTCGGCTTATATGTGAGTCATATACCGGGGGTCGGAGGGGGAGGGGGAGTGTGGGTGTCAGAGATCATACCTACCCCCCGGCATGGTCTCTGCAGCCCTCCCGCTTCTCCCGGTCTCAGGCTCCTTCCTTCAGTGGTCACGTGGTACAGCTCATTAAAGTCATGAATATGCACATATTCATGTCTTTAATGAGCGGTATCACGTAACCGCTGAAGGCAGGCACCGGAGACCTTGGGAGAACAGGGCTGCAGAGACCGCACCAGGAGGAGGTAAGTCTATGCTATATTCACCTGTCCCCATTCCCACGCTATTCGCCACTGCCTGACAAGTCCCCTGTCAGTGATGTTCAGGTCAGATGACGCGGTGACGTGGTTAGTGCACGCCGCGCCCTCTGCTGCCTGAATGTCACTGAGAGATGATGTGGCAGGCAGCGTCAAGCAGTGTGGGAACAGGGACAGATGAATATTGCAGGTGACGGGTCCTGAGCCAGCAGCGACACGGCACCTGGCCCCCAGCGATGGAGAGGCGAGTATGTCATTTTTTTATTTGCAGCAGCATATGGGGATTATTCTATGGAGCATCTTGTGGGGGCATATTCTATGGAGCATCTTATGGGGGCATATTCTGTGGAGACTCTTATGGGGGCATATTCTGTGTAGCATCTTATGGGGGCATATTCTATGGAGCATCCTATGGGGGCATATTTTATGGAGCATCTTATGGGGGTATTCTATGGAGCATCTTATGGGGGCATATTCTATGGAGCATCTTATGGGGCCATAACCTTTATGGAGCAGCATATGGGGTATATTATTCTATGGAGAATCTTTTGGGGCCATTATTAACGTTTATGCAGCATTTTATGGGGTGTATTTTGCATGGAGCAAATTATGGGGCCATCATCAACTGTATGGAGCATTATATGGGGCTCCTGATTCAATATGGATATTCAAAAACATTTAACTTACTGATGTCTCAATTAATTTTACTTTTATTGGTATCTATTTTTATTTTTGAAATTTTCTTGTAGCTGCTGCATTTTCCACCCTAGGATTATACACGAGTCAATATGTTTTCCCAGTTTTTTGTGGCAAAATTAGTGAGGTCGGCTTATACACAGTTTGGCCTATACACGAGTATGGTAAGTATTATTATATTTTGATAGATTGGAATTTTCACAATGTGGAGATAACACATATGTGTATTTTTATCTTTATTTTTAATGGATGAAAAGGGAAGTGATCTGAACTGCTATTTTTTTCTTATTTTTTAAGTATTTTTTTGCTTATTTATCACTGTTCTTGTTAGTACCATTAGGGGACTTGAAGTTTCAATTGTCTTATCGCTGGGTTGCAGCATAGCTGTATTTAGCGAAAATTATGATCTCCTTTTCCGATGTGCACCGTATGTGTAGGGCACATGTCATGAATAGTTACACTATATTAATGGATGATGTCATTACCTGAAAAGCTCAAATGAAAAATTCATGCAGCTAAAGAACTATTGGCCAATAGAATTACTTGGAATCACTTTCTAAACTTTTTTGCAATTGAGTAGTGTTCAGCAATTTACCCGTTATCGTTAATGGCCCATTGTGCATCAGGAAGAATAGGTATTTTTGAATACATAGCTTTCATCGAAATAGACAGCATTACTTGGAAATTTCTTGTTTCTAATGAATCATTAACTTTATAATGGCTTATATTTAAGTATAAAATCATAAAAGCCCATTTGAAATCATTTCCGTGACTGTGAATGCCATAGATAAGAATAACAAAGCAATAAATTAGCTGCTCTATCTGCTAATGTAAAGCTGCGTATTCCATAGATGACAAATCATTAGTGTTCCCAGCCCATTTGCCTCATATGGACCCGATGTACACATATATCACACTATTAAATACCTATTTTCCTGAAATCATTTCAAGAATTTCGTTCTTGCATATTTTACTTCAAGGAACGTTTCTCTTAGCAGAGATTTAGTTTTTGCTAATTCTTTTGTGACATCTTTCCATTGTGTGATTCTCCTTGCTTTAAAGAAATCTCAAAACTGAATTGCTGGTTCATATTAACCAAAATTCATTTCACAATATGACTATCCTAGTATTCTATATTTTCTATATGTAACACATAGTGTTGAGCGATACCAGCCGATACTGAAAAATATCGTATCGGAATGGATCGGCCGATCCAAAAAAAAGTATCGGGTATCGCCGATTCCGATACCGGAAGTCCCATTCAAGTCTATGGGACTTCCGGTATCGGAATAAGAAAAACCCTTTTCTGTCCTTGTACAGCCTCTCAGGGGTGTGTACGGACCTTCCGGGGTTCTGTGCCGCCTGCCGGGGTCTGTGCTGACTGCCCGGGGGTCTGTGCGGACTGCCGGGGGTCTGTAACGGCCTGCTGGGGGGCTGTGCCAGCTGCCGGGGGTCTGTGCCGACTGCCTGGGGGTCTGTGCGGACGGCCGGGGGTCTGTACCGGCCTGCCGGGGGGCTGTGCCGACTGTCCGGGGGTCTGTGCAGGATGCAGGGGTCTGTGTAGGCATCGTCCGATGGGACTACAAGTCCCATCGGGCTATGCCTGCTACCATGATGGTGGTTGACACATTAGCCAATGATGGGACAGTAGTAGTCCCATCATCCGGCTAATGTGTTGAATGTAAAAAAAAAAAAAAAAAAAAAACATACTACATACATACTACATATATACATACTGCATACATACTACATATATACATACTACATACATACTACATACATACTACATATATGCATACTACATACATACTACATATATGCATACTACATACATACTACATACATGCATACTACATATATACTGCATACATACTACATATATACTACACACATACTACATACATACTACATACATACATACTACATACAAACTACATACATACTACATATATACATACTACATACATACTGCATACATACTACATATATACATGCTACATACATACTACATACATACTACATATATACTACATTTATACAACATACATATATACTACATACATACAACATACATACTACATACAATACATACATATAGACATACAGTACATACAACATAGAGTACATACTCACCATTACTTGTCACTTTGATCCCCGAAGCCAGTGTCATCTAAGGAAAAACATGAAAATAGCAAACCACCAAATACTCCCTGATCCGCAGAAATCCACGAGTGAGTGTCCCACGCCGATCTTCCGTGGAGAGCAGCAGCATCAGCTGATGCGACTGCTCTCTACGGGGCTCAGGAATCCAGTGTCGGGAGGTAGGTATCCTTCCGCACTGTATTCCTCCGCCACTGTAAAAAAATAGTCCCCGGTCTCACTTTATGGCAAATGCTGCATGGGAACTTTTTCACACAGCAATGCCAAAAGTGAGACAAGGGACTATTTTTTTACAGTGGCGGAGGAATACAGTGCGGAAGGATACCTACCTCCCGAAACTGGATTCCTTGAGCCCCTAGAGAGCGGTCGCATCAGCTAATGCTGCTGCTCTCCACGGGAGATCGGCGTGGGACACGCGTGGATTTCTGCGGATCAGGGAGTATATGGCTTGTTTGTTATTTTCATATTTTTCCTTAGATGACACTGGCTTCGGGGAACAATGTGACAAGTATTGGTGAGTATCTACTCTGTGTTATATGTACTGTATGTCTATGTATGTATTGTATGAATGTATTGTATGTAGTATGTATGTATTGTATGAATGTATGTATGTTGAATTTATGCAGTATGTAGTATGTATGTATGTTGTATGTCTGTAGCATGTTGTATGTATGTAGTATGTATGTAGCATGTATGTAGTATATATGTATGTTGTATGAATGTAGTATATATGTAGCATGTATGTAGTATCTATGTATGTTGCATGAATGTAGTATATATGTAGCATGTATGTAGTATGTATGTATGAATGTAGTATATATGTAGCATGTATGTAGTATGTATGTATGTATGTATGTTGTATGAATGTAGTATATATGCAGCATGTATGTAGTATGTATGTAGAATGTATGTACTATGTATGTATGTTGTATGCAGTATGTAGTTGTATGAATGTAGTATATATGAAGCTTGTATGTAGTATGTAGTATGTATGTATGTTGTATGAATGTAGTATATATGCAGCATGTATGTAGTATGTAGTATATATGTATGTTGTATGAATGTAGTATATATGAAGCATGTATGTAGTATGTATGTATGTTGTATGTAGTATATATGTAGTATATATGTATGTTGTATGAATGTAGTATATATGTAGCATGTATGTAGTATGTAGTATATATGTATGTTGTATATATGTAGCATGTATGTATGTATGTTGTATGAATGTTGTATATATATATATATATTATATATACTTAGAATTTTGGATAACTAGAGGAGGAAGACCTGTGAAGACTCAGACGTCAAGGTTAGATTTCAGAAAGGCAGATTTTAAGGGATTCAGAAAGAGAATTGGAGGGATCCAATGGCTGGATATCCTTAAAGACAAAAATGTCCAGGAAGGATGGGAAATCTTGAAAAATGAAATTCTCAAAGCACAATTGTTAACAATTCCGAAAAGAGGGAAGAATAGGAAGCATTTAAGGAAACCAGGATGGATGAACACAGAACTTAAGCACATGCTTAAAAGGAAGAAAAAAATGTTTATAAAATGGAAAGAGGGAGGCATATCTAAAGAAGAATATAATGCTGTCTGCAGAACCTGCAGGGCACAAATCAGATTAGTAAAGCTGAAAATGAATTGAGGCTTGCAAGAGATGTCAAAAGCAATAATAAAGGATTTTGGGGATATGTCAAAAGTAAAAGAAAAGTCAAAGATGCTATAGGATTTTTACAGGATGAAAATGATGAAATGGTAAGACAGGATGTTGAGAAGGCTGAACTTTTAAATTCCTTTTTTGCATCTGTTTTCTCTCAGAAAGGACATGTAACATCAACTGCTCTTCACTGTCCTATTAAGGGAATAGAAGAATCCATGATATCTATAAACAGAAAGATAGTGAGGAAACACTTAGCTAACCTAAATGAATTCAAGTCTCCAGGTCCAGATGAATTACACCCCAGAGTACTGAAGGAGATAGCAGAAGAAATTTTTGAACCCCTCTCCATAATCTTTGAAAATTCTTGGAGAACAGGAGAAGTGCCAGAAGACTGGAGAAGAGCAAATGCTGTTCCTATCTTCAAAAAGGGGAAGAAGGTGGACCCAGGCAACTATAGGCCGGTGAGTCTGACTTCTATACCAGGAAAGATCTTTGAACAAATTATTAAACAACATGTATGTCAGTACCTGGATAAGAATGAAGTGATTAAACAGAGTCAGCATGGGTTTGTAAATAATAAGTCATGTAAGACAAACTTAATTTCCTTCTATGACAGAATCACTGATTGGGTGGATCAAGGAAATGCTGTAGATATAGTATATCTTGACTTCAGCAAAGCATTTGACAAAGTCTCTCATACAATCCTTATTGAAAAAATGACTAAGTATGGAATGGACAAGGCAACTGTTAGGTGGATTCTTAACTGGCTTAGTGATCAGACCCAAAGAGTGGTCGTAAATGGCTGCACATCCAGTTGGAACAATGTCTCAAGTGGGGTACCACAGGGCTCTGTCCTGGGCCCTGTATTGTTCAACATCTTTATCAATGATTTAGATGAAGGAATTGAGGGTAAACTGATTAAATTTGCTGATGACACAAAGCTAGGAGGGATAGCTAATACTAGAGAAGAGAGAGAGAGGATTCAAAAAGATATAAATAAACTGGAGAAGTGGGCAGCAACTAACAGAATGGTTTTTAACAGGGAGAAATGCAAAGTACTACATCTGGGCAATAAAAATGAAAAAAGCATATGCAGAATGGGAGGAATAGGGCTAAGTGAAAGCACATGTGAAAAAGACTTGGGTATACTAATAGATCACAGACTGAATATGAGTCAACAGTGTGATGCAGCAGAAAAAAGGCAAATGCAATTCTAGGATGTATTAACAGAAGCATACAGTCTAGATCACGTGAAGTCATTATTTCCCTCTACTCCTCTTTGGTCAGACCTCATCTGGAATATTGTGTCCAGTTTTGGGCACCACATTTTAAAAAAGACATCAACAAACTGGAGCAAGTTCAGAAATGAGAGACCAGAATGGTGACCGGTCTGCAAACCCTGTCTTATGAGGAAAGGTTGCAGGATTTGGGAATGTTTAGTTTGCAAAAGAGAAGACTGAGAGGAGACTTAATAGCTGTCTACAAATATCTAAAGGGCTGTCACATTGTAGAGGGATCAACTTTATTCTCATTTGCACAAGGAAAGACTAGAAGCAATGGGATGAAACTGAATGGGAGGAGACACAGATCAGATATTAGAAAAAACTTTTTGACAGTTAGAGTGATCAATGAGTGGAACAGGCTGCCACGAGAAGTGGTGAGTTCTCCTTCAATGGAAGTCATCAAACGGAGGCTGGACAGACATGGGCAGCATGGTGGCTCAGTGGTTAGCGCTGCAGCCTTGCAACGCTGGGGTCCTGGGTTCGAATCCCCCAAGGACAACATCTGCAAGGAGTTTGTATGTTCTCCCCGTGTTTGCGTGGGTTTCCTCCGGGTACTCCGGTTTCCTCCCACACTCCAAAGACATGCTGATAGGGAATTTAGATTGTGAGCCTCATCGGGGACAGTGATGAAAAATGTATGCAAACTGTAAAGCGCTGCGGAATATGTTAGCACTATATAAAAATAAAGATTATTATTATTACATCTGACTGGGATGATTTAGCGAATCCTGCTTTGAGCAGGGGGTTGGACTAGATGGCCAAGGAGGTCCCTTCTAACTCTACGATTCTATATGTAGCATGTATGTAGTATGAATGTAGTATGTATATAGTATATATGTAGCATGTATGTAGTATATATGTATGTTGCATGTACAGTCATGGCCAAAAGTATTGACACCCCTGCAATTCTGTCAGATAATACTCAGTTTCTTCCTGAAAATGATTGCAAACACAAATTCTTTGGTATTATTATCTTCATTTAATTTGTCTTAAATGAAAAAACACAAAAGAGAATGAAGCAAAAAGCAAAACATTGATCATTTGACACAAAACTCCAAAAATGGGCCGGACAAAAGTATTGGCACCCTCAGCCTAATACTTGGTTGCACAACCTTTAGCCAAAATAACTGCGACCAACCACTTCCGGTAACCATCAATATGTTTCTTACAATGCTCTGCTGGAATTTTAGAGCATTCTTCTTTGGCAAACTACTCCAGGTCCCTGATATTTGAAGGGTGCCTTCTTCAAACTGCCATTTTTAGATCTCTCCACAGGTGTTCTATGGGATTCAGGTCTGGACTCATTGCTGGCCACCTTAGACGTCTCCAGTGCTTTCTCTCAAACCATTTTCTAGTGCTTTTTGAAGTGTGTTTTGGGTCATTGTCCTGCTGGAAGACCCATGACCTCCGAAGTAGACCCAGCTTTCTCACACTGGGCCCTAAATTATGCTGCAAAATTTGTTGGTAGTCTTCTGACTTCATAATGCCATGCACACGGTCAAGCAGTCCAGTGCCAGAGGCAGCAAAGCAACCCCAAAACATCAGGGAACCTCCGCCATGTTTGACTGTAGGGACCGTGTACTTTTCTTTGAATGCCTCTTTTTTTCTCCTGTAAACTCTATGTTGATGCTTTTGCCCTAAAAGCTCTACTTTTGTCTCATCTGACCAGAGAACATTCTTCTAAAATGTTTTAGGCTTTTTCAGGTAAGTTTTGGCAAACTCCAGCCTGGCTTTTTTATGTCTCGGGGTAAGAAGTGTGGTCTTCCTGGGTCTCTTACCATACAGTCCCTTTTCATTCAGATGCCGACGGATAGTACGGATTGACCACGTTGTACCCTCGGACTGCAGGGCAGCTTGAACTTGTTTGGATGTTATTGGAGGTTCTTTATCCAACATCCGCACAATCTTGTGTTGAAATCTCTTGTCAATTTTTCTTTTCCAGCCACATCTAGGGAGGTTAGCCACAGTGCCATGGGCTTTAAACTTCTTGATGACACTGCGCACGGTAGACACAGGAACATTCAGATCTTTGGAGATGGACTTCTAGCCTTGAGATTGCTCATGCTTCCTCACAATTTGGTTTCTCAAGTCCTCAGACAGTTCTTTGGTCTTCTTTCTTTTCTCCGTGCTCAATGTGGTACACACAAGGACACAGGACAGAGGTTGAGTCAACTTTAATCCATGTCAACTAGCTGAAAGTGTGATTTAGTTATTGCCAACACCTGTTAGGTGCCACAGGTAAGTTATAGGTGCTGTTAATTACACGAATTAGGGAAGCATCACATGATTTTTCGAACAGTGCCAATACTTTTGTCCACCCTCTTTGTTATGTATGGTGTGGAATTATATCCAATTTGGCTTTAGGGCAATTCTTTTTGTGTTTTTTCATTTAAGACAAATTAAATGAAGATAATAATACCAAAGAATTTGTGTTTGCAATCATTTTCAGGAAGATACTGAGTATTATCTGACAGAATTGCAGGGGTGTCAATACTTTTGGCCATGACTGTATGTAGTATGTATGTAGCATGTATATAGTATTTATGTAGTATGTATGTAGCATGTATGTAGTATTTATGTATGTTGTATGAATGTAGTATATATGTAGTATGTATGTAGTATGTATGTAGTATATATGCATTATGTATGTATGTAGTATGTTTTTTTTTTTTTTAACATTCAACACATTAGCCGGATGATGGGACTACTACTGTCCCATCATTGGCTAATGTGTCAATCACTGTCAGTGTAGCAGGCATCGCCCGATGGGACTTGTAGCACACACACAATACCACCGGCAGGCCCGCACAGACCACCGGCAGCCGGCATAAGCCCCCTGGCAGGCCCGTACAGACCCCCAGCAGGCCCGCACAGACCCTCGGCAGGCCCGCACAGACCACCGGCAGCCGGCACAGGCACCCGGCAGTCGGCACAGACCCCCGAGAGGCCCGCACAGACCACCGGCAGCCGGCACAGGCACCTGGCAGGCCCATACAGACCCACGACAGTCGGCACAGACCCCCCGCAGTCGGCACAGACCGCGCATCATGATGCGCACAGACCGCGCATCATGATGACGTCATTTCAGCAGCCAATCACAGCCATGCCAATAGTTAACATGCCTAACAGGATGTGCCCACACTTATGAGGATTCCCATTGGCTGAATCAAATCGAGCAGGCTGATAGCTTTATGGGAACTTCCGATTCCGGTATGCGATACGAAAAAAGTATCGGAAGTCAGTATCGGAATTCCGATACAGCTAATATCGGCCGATACCCGATACTTGCGGTATCGGAAAGCTCAACACTAGTAACACAGTTGACGCACAATTCACGTGGTCTCAGGTACCCCCAAAATATAGATAGCCTTGTGCTGGCTCTGAATGGAACAAACTATGTCCTCCATATAAAACAGAAAATATTACCGGGACCGAAATTACCTGTTGATTTTTGAGATGGAACACTGACATTTTAACACTGACACGATTAGTAAGCATTAGTGTAATTATGGTGTTTTGTGTTTTTTGTGTGGAAAATGCTGGTGTACTTTTTTGTTTTTGCTCTTTATATTATTTCAAATTTTTATATTTAACAATGTAATAAAACCATTTATTTTTTGTGCTTGCATTTTTACATTTTCCAAAAAAATTTTTTTTAAAGAATATTTTATGTGTTTTTCAAGTAATATAGAGAAATATATGTGGAAAACAAAGAAAGAAAATGTGGCCTTCTGTGTGATTAAAGACAAGCAACTGATCCACAAAACTGTACAAAAATGCCACAAATACTGCAGCCTTAGCATTATTGACCTAAAAAAGGCTGTAAAAACACAAAGAAAAATCCAACAAAAAATGTGTGAATTCCAGTCTTATAATGTATTTTAAACAGGTAGGAAAAAATAGCTTTTTTATTGTAGCACAATTTTGTTGTAATAATTTATAGCGATACCATACAGCGCTGGCAAAAACTAAGAGACCACCACATCAAAACCCTGTGATGGGCAGCCCAGTCTCCAGACCTGAACCCCAATGAAAACCTCTGGAATGTAATCAAGATGTTGATGGATAGTCACAAGTAGAGTTGAGCGACTTTTGGTTTTTTAGGGTCGCGTTTCGTTTCGTGAAACCCGACTTTTCCAAAAGTCGGGTCGAGCAAGATCGTCCGATTATAGGGAAAAGTCGGGGTCGTCCCGAAACACGAAACCCAATGTAAGTCAATGGGGAATAAAAGTCGGCAGTGAGAGGAGGACAGGAAACACACCTACAGTGCCCATTTGAATGCCAAAAGCATCAATTCTTCTTACTTAAGCTTGTCAACCTTAATTAACTTCATAATACAAGTTACGTACTGAAAAATAGGGGTTATTTGGCTAAAGTTGTGGGGGGGGGCTGGCTCCAGGTTTTCATGTGCCCTGGGCGAAAGAGCGCCCCTTTAACACATACCAAAACTCATCATGCTCCGATACGGCAGAGAAATAGCGGTATAGTACAATGAAAAATACTTCACTTTTTACATCTCATGACGAGGCCCATCTATTTCTCCATACAGAATCATTGGTCCCATATAATGTTTGAAACAGTATATGATGAGCTCCACATAATGCTACAGTATATGTTGGTCCCCATGGATGAAGCTCCACTGTCTTATGGGCCCAAATAATGCTCCAAACATAATGGGCCCCATTTCTAATGCTCTATTGTATAATGGGCCCTGTAAATGCTGCTCCAGTGTCTGATGTCCACCTTTGGAATGTTCCAGTGTATGGTGGGCCCCATCTATCATTCTCCAGAGTATAGTGCTCCCCAAAAATTGATGTCCCAACATTGAAAACAATCAAATAAGTCTCCTCGCTAGGGAATCCCTGTACTTGTCTGGACAGGTGCTGTAGCTTGCTTAACAGCTCGCCAGCCGTTCTCACGCCCAGTATGGATTGCACGTGATTGCACAAAGGTTAGAAAGGGTACCGTATCCCTGGATAACATGTATGGATAGCGTACACATTCAAAATATATGTCTCAGGATGCAGGCTCAGACGGTGTTAGGCCCAGTATGGATTGCACGTGATTGCACAAAGGTTAGAAAGGGTACCGTATCCCTGGATAACATGTATGGATAGCGTACACATTCAAAATATATGTCTCAGGAGGCAGGCTCAGACGGTGTTAGGCCCAGTATGGATTGCACGTGATTGCACAAAGGTTAGAAAGGGTACCGTATCCCTGGATAACATGTATGGATAGCGTACACATTCAAAATATATGTCTATACAGCATGAGGCAGGCTCAGACGGTGTTAGGCCCAGTATGGATTGCACGTGATTGCACAAAGGTTAGAAAGGGTACCGTATCCCTGGATAACATGTATGGATAGCGTACACATTAAAAATATATGTCTCAGGAGGCAGGCTCAGACGGTGTTAGGCCCAGTATGGATTGCACGTGATTGAAAAAAGGTTAGAAAGGGTACCGTATCCCTGGATAACATGTATGGATAGCGTACACATTCAAAATATATGTCTCAGGAGGCAGGCTCAGACGGTGTTAGGCCCAGTATGGATTGCACGTGATTGCACAAAGGTTAGAAAGGGTACCGTATCCCTGGATAACATGTATGGATAGCGTACACATTCAAAATATATATCTCAGGAGGCAGGCTCAGACGGTGTTAGGCCCAGTATGGATTTGACGGCCCAGATTACACAGCGGAGGAGCAGGGAGAGGTAAAGATTGCAAATGCTGGGGCCCTGCCCAAGCAAGGGGGGCCCACTCGTGGGCGTCGGTACTGGCACTGGGCCCCTCATAGTACAGCGGTGTGTCTGACGGCGGGTGTGCACCACCACCGTCAGAGACACTTGATTGCCCTATGAGGGACCCTGTGCCAGTGCCCGCGCCCAAGAGTCGGCCTACCCACCTGTCCAGGGCAACGGCACTCGCACGGTGTCATGCGCTAGGTGTTGACCCCGGCCATGGGGGGGAGGCAGCACAGTTAGGGAGTTTTAGAAAGTGGCATATGTTGATGTTGGACATTCAGCTGATGCAAAAGGCGAAATAAGTGAAGTACCAGGAAGAGGTGGACCAAAGCAAGCCATTTTTCTGTCACCCTATGTGTCATCAGGGGAAGGTGGGACAAAATTCTTGGAAACCCATGCGTGGTTCATTTTAATGAAGGTTAGATCATCCACATTTTGGTTTGACAGACGGGTCCTTTTTTCTGTCAGGATTGATCCAGCTGCACTGAAGACTCTTTCCGATAGCACACTTGCAGCTGGGCAAGCGAGCTCCTGTAAGGCATATTGGGCCAATTCAGGCCAGGTGTCCAGCTTAGCGGCCCAATAGTCAAAGGGGAATGACCTGTGTGGGAGAACATCGATATGGGAGGAAAAGTAGTTTGTAACCATAGTTGACAACTGCTGTCTCCTGTCACTTTCCATCGATGCAGTATTACCAGTTGTGTGAGCGGTATTTGAAAAATCAGTCCACAACATTGTCATGAAACCCCTGTCTCCAACGCCACTTCTGCTGTGTGCACCACGAACACCTCTGCCAAGCTGCCCCCGGCCCGTACGGCTCGTGTGAGAACCATCACCGCTGCTGTGTGCTGGGAATGCCTCAAGCAACCGATTTACCAGAGTTGCTTGTTTATTAGCCAGTATTAGGTCAAGGTTCTCCTGTGGCATGATGTTTTGTAATTTGCCTTTATAGCGTGGATCCAGGATGCTGGCCAACCAGTAGTCGTCATCGTTCATCATTTTGGCAATGCGGGGGTCCCTTTTTAGGATCCGCAAGGCATAATCTGACATGTGGGCCAATGTTCCCGGTGTCAATGATGCACTGCGAGTGCTGGTTGGAGGAGCACTTTCTGGCAAATCCACATCCCTCCAGTCACGCACAAACCCTGTACCAGACCTTGCCACGCCAACATTTTCACTTGCCCCACGAGATGCATCCTCCTCCCCTAAGTAATCATCCCCATCATCCTCCTCCTCCTCCTCTTCTTCCTCCACCTCGTCCAGGAGAGGTCCCTGAGCAGACAATGGCTGAATGTCATCAAGGATTCCCTCCTCCTCTTCCTCCTCATCAACATTGGCTGCAGACGCCTGCTCCTTAAGGTGCGTCAAAGTTTGCATGAGCAGATGCATAAGTGGGATGCTCATGCTTAGGATGGCGTCGTCTGCGCTTACCAGCCGTGTGCATTCCTCAAAACACTGAAGGACTTTACAAAGGTCTTTCAGCTTCGACCACTGCATGCCTGTCAACTCCATGTCTGCTCTCAAAGTGCCTGGCCGTGTATCCTCCCACAAATGCATTATGGCCTGCCTCTGCTCGCACAGCCGCTCCACCATGTGCAGGGTGGAGTTCCACCTTGTTGCAATGTCGATAATGAGGCGGTGGTTGGGAAGGTGGAGCAATCGCTGCAGCTTCTGCATACGAACGGAGTGTACAGGCGACCGGCGGATGTGCGCGCACAGTCTTCGCACCTTCTGGAGCAGGGCTGTTAACTCCGGATAATTTTTGAGGAAGCACTGCACCACCAGGTTCAAGGTGTGAGCCAAGCAAGGTATGTGGCTGAGTTTTGAAAGGGCTATGGCTGCCACAAAATTACGGCCGTTATCACTAACTACCTTGCCTGCCTCAAGATGTACACTGCCCAGACATGACTCAGTTTGTTGCTTCAAGTACTCGGCCAGCACCTCGGCGGTGTGTCTGTCGCCCAAACACATCATCTGCAACACAGCCTGCTGACGCTTTCCACTAGCTGCTCGATAGGGGGACACATCGTGTGCAACAGTGGCAGCTGCAGATGGAGTGCTCGTACGACTGCGCTCTGTGGACGAGCTTTCGCTTCTGGAGGAGGAGGAGGAGGAGGAGGGTCGAACGCCTACAGCCAACTGTTTCCTATACCGTGGGCTAGGCAGCACTGTCCCACCACCGCTGTCCCCTGTGGACCCTGCATCCACCACATTAACCCAGTGCGCAGTGATGGACACGTAACGGCCCTGGCCATGCCGACTGGACCATGCATCAGTTGTGAGGTGCACCTTTCCGCTCACTGACTGCTTGAGTGCATGGACAATGCGGTCTTTCACATGATGGTGGAGGGCTGGGATGGCTTTGCGAGAGAAGAAGTGGCGACTGGGTAGGTCATAGCGTGGTACTGCATAGGCCATGAGTTCGCGGAAAGCTGTGCTTTCCACCAACCGAAAGGGCATCATCTCAAACGAGATTAGTTTGGCAATGTGGGCGTTCAAACCCAGTGTACGCGGATGAGAGACTGAGTACTTTCTTGACCTACTCATAGTGTCTGGGAGGGTGAGCTGGACTTGAGAGCTGCATATGGTGGAAGTAGCGGTGGACAGGGCGGACTAAGAGAGGGTTGATGATGGTGATGGATTTGGTGTTCTTTCTGATGGCCTACAATCAGTCTTTCGTTGATATAACAGTGGGATTCCCTGACTGCTGTGGTCTTGCAACGACACCTCAACATTTGCTGCTGTGCTAACCGGTGGGCTTACAGTGGGGGAAACAATGTAGCGTTGCTGACTACCTTCGTTGTGATCAGTTGCACATGTGGCCCTTGAGGTTTGGTGTTGTGACCACGCTTGCAAGTGCATGCTGGTTAAATGTCTAAGCATGCAACTGGTATTCAAATTTTTCAGATTTTTCCCTCGGCTAAAGGTCTTTGCGCACTTCTTACAGATAACCTTGGCCTGATCATGAGGATTTTGTTCAAAAAAGTGCCACACTGCACTCTTCCTACTTGGCAGACATTTTGCGGCCTAGCACGCTGTGATCTTTTGACCCTCTGGACAAGCTGTCCAGCAACTCTTTTGATGTTTGGAACCTGTCTTTGGAGTGCTCCGGGCCTGCCAGATAACAGCTGTTGCGATGTCGATGTCTGCTGTGGATGCTCCTCATCTGAGCTATTGGAAGCAGCACCCTCTTCCCCCAATGGATGCCAATCTGGGTCAACAACTGGGTCATCCATCACCTCCTCTTCTATGTCATGTGCACCTTCCTCTGTGTCACCGTGTATGGTGGTATAGTGTGCGGGAAGGGGCACCTGAGTCTCATCAGGGTCAGAATCTGGCTCTGTACACTGCGAGGACAATGTAGTGCTTTGAGTGAATGTACCAGCAGAATCATCCATCAGCGGCTGTGCATCAGTGCACTCCATGTCAGATTCATCTTGGCCTGGGTAATTCACCATTTCACTTGATAATCCAGGCATGGTATGTGAAAACAGCTCCATGGAGTAATCAGTAGTATGGCCTGCGTCATCCTTCAATCTTGGTTGGGGTGAAGGACACAAGGAAAGGTGTGGTTCATGAACATGAGCCTCCAATGATGACTCAGTGCTTTTACTTTTTACAACTGAAGAAGAGGAGGCGATAGAGCTGGAGGCTGAGTCAGCAATGTAAGACAAAACTTTTTCCTGATGCTCTGGCTTTAAAAGCGGTTTGCCAACTCCTAGAAAACTAAGCGTTCGAGGCCTTATGTAGCCAGACGATGACGCAGGGTCAGCACCTCCTGCATTCGGTCCTATTTTGCTCTTGCCACTACCATCAGATCCACCACCAACACCATCATTACCAGCTGCCAACCCCCCATATAGTAATGTAAAACAAGGTACAAGGTGTCTATAGGACAGGGGAGATTTAGAATTTCTGCACACACTTGTGGACAGTGGACACTTTTGGATTGTGTGAGGCCCACTGATATCTGAGCGTTATGTGACAGGCTCGATGGCACAGCTGTGACCAAAGTGACGAGAGGATAAGGGAGATTTTGAATCTCTGCGCACACTTTTGGACACTGGACACTTGTGGATTGTGTGAGGCCAACTGATATCTGAGCGCTATGTGACAGGCTCGATGGCACAGCTGCCTGTGACAAAAGTGACGAGAGGATAATGGAGATTTTGAATCTCTGCGCACACTTTTGGACACTGGAAACTTGTGGATTGTGTGAGGCCCACTGATATCTGAGCGCTATGTGACAGGCTCGATGGCACAGCTGCCTGTGACAAAAGTGACGAGAGTATAATGGAGATTTTGAATCTCTGCGCACACTTTTGGACACTGGACACTTGTGGATTGTGTGAGGCCCACTGATATCTGAGCGCTATGTGACAGGCTCGATGGCACAGCTGCCTGTGACAAAAGTGACGAGAGGATAATGGAGATTTTGAATCTCTGCGCACACTTTTGGACACTGGACACTTGTGGATTGTGTGAGGCCCACTGATATATGAGCGCTATGTGACAGGCTCGATGGCACAGCTGCCTGTGACAAAAGTGATGAGAGGATAATGGAGATTTTGAATCTCTGCGCACACTTTTGGACACTGGACACTTGTGGATTGTGTGAGGCCCACTGATATCTGAGCACTATGTGACAGGCTCGATGGCACAGCTGCCTGTGACAAAAGTGACGAGAGGATAATGGAGATTTTGAATCTCTGCGCACACTTTTGGACACTGGACACTTGTGGATTGTGTGAGGCCCACTGATATCTGAGCGCTATGTGACAGGCTCGATGGCACAGCTGTGACAAAAGTGACTAGAGGATAAGGGAGATTGGATTGCTTTTAAAAAAGCAGTTTGCGGAGCAGTGGGTAAACAGCAATGCCAGCGTGTCAGGAAGCCTTAAAAGGCAGCCCAACAACCAACACCACTGATACACCACTATATAGCCTCCCCTTGCACTGCACACACAGTGACTTGTGTGTTGTGCAGGCCAAATCGCTAGCAGCAGAAGCAGTTTTTTTGCCTTCTTCCCTGCCTAACGCTCTCCCTACAGAATCAGCAGCAACCTCTCCCTATACTAAGATCGGCAGAAGTAAGATGGCGGTCGGCGTGCACGCCCTTTTATACCCCCTGTGACGCCCACCAAAGCAAGCCAATCACTTGCATGCCCTTCTGAAAGATGGTGATGACCCGTGCCTAGGTCATCACGTTGCCCACAGTGTCCGTGGATCCTGATTGGCTGAAAAAGAGCGCAAAACAAACTTTTGAAACGCGACTTTGGCGCGTAAGTCGCCGACCTCGTGGCCGACCTCATCCTAGGGTCGGGTTTCGTTTCATGAAACCCGACTTTGCCAAAAGTCGGCGACTTTTAAATTTTTTCGACCCGTTTCGCTCAACTCTAGTCACAAGCCATCAAACAAAGAAGAACTGCTTACATTTTTGTGCCAGAAACAGTGTGAAAGACTGGTGGAAAGCATGCCAAGACGCTTGAAAGCTGTTTTTAAAAATCATGGTTATTCCACAAAATATAATGATTTCTGAACTCTCCCTGAGTTTAGACATTCGTATTGTTGTTTCTAAATGATTATGAACTTGTTTTCTTTGCATTATTTGAGGTCTGAAATCGTCAAACTCGTGACAAGTGACTGTGTTTCCTACACCACAAATCTTACTACAGCAGAGAGTGGAGTTTTGAGGCTGTTAATGAATCAGGAGCCTCACGATCCACACCTCCCCATCATTAAGACTGTTGTTAAAGATTGCCATCTTGTAGAATCAGGGCCTCTTTGTCTCAAATGTTCAATGTAGAGTAATTGGCCTTGCATTATAATGGCAATTGGTGACAGATATTTTTGTCAATTCATGTTTCTTTTATGTTGATATATTATGCTTTCATCAACACATACTTTCTTGTACTTTAGACACTTGGAAACAGAGTATATAACAGCTACAGATAAGCAAATATGTTTGCATTAAATTGAATTCTACTTGAATACTACAAAAATTATTTGTAATTAGCTTAAGAGCCCAGCACTGCCCGGGCATAGTAACTAACTGCGGTTAGTTATAACAAATTATAATGATTCCTGTATATCTATTTATATAAAACTGAGTGTATAGCTCCGCCCACTCTGCATAGCCACATTCACTATAATATCCCACATCATCCCATTCAGCCAGAGCCACTGGACTACCACTAATATCCCACATCATCCTGTCAAAGCCACTGGACTACTACCCCTAATATCCCACATCATCTTGTCAGCCAGAGCCACCGGACAATTACCACTAATATCCCACATCATCCTGTCACAGTCACTGGACCACTACCCCTAATATCCCACATCATCCCATCAGTCAGAGCCACTGAACTACTACCCCTAATATCCCACATCATCCCATCAGCCAGAGCCACCACACTACTCCCCCTAATATCCCACATCATCTCGTCAGCCAGAGCCACCAGACTACTCCCCCTAATATCCCACATCATCCCGTCAGCCAGAGCCACCGGACTACTACCCCTAATATCCCACATCATCCTGTCAGCCTGGGGTCAGAACCAGAGCGCTAAGTGGAACAGCCCTAACTTCCATACCGGGGATCCATTTAAGAGAGGCCTGGCGTCAGAACCAGAGCACTGAGTGGATTTGCTCTGACTTCCATATCGGAGATCCCTTTAAGAGAGGCCTGGGGTCAGTACCAAAGCGTAGAGTGGATTGGCCCTCACTTCCATAACGGGGATCCAAAAGAGGGGCATGAAGTCAGAACTAGAGTGCTGAGAGGAATTACCCTAACTTCTATAATAATTATCACTTTAAGAGAGGCTGGGGTCAAAACCAAAGCACTGAGGGATTTTCCCTAACTTCCAAACCGGAGATCCCTTTAAGAGGGAAGATGTGTCTATGGGATGGACGATGTGTGATGGGTATATGGTCAGGGAGGGGGTGATTCATTTCTATCATGTGCTCTCTGCTCCTTTCTGGGGGCAGACAATGGCTGGGAGCTTATGTTCCCAGGGATGCTAGATTTCTCCCACAATGTCAGTGTCTGCTGAGGTGTTGTCAAGTGGGAAAACTGTTGCTCATGGCAAGAAATCACAGCTCAGCTTCTTTTAACCAGCTCTGGGGAAATGAAAGATGCTTAGTGATTGTTTGCAAGGAAAACTGTTGCTCATAGCAACCAATCACAGCTCAGCTTCTTTTGAACAGCTCTGGTGAAATGAAAGATGCTTCGTGATTGGTTGGTGATACACACATATACACGTACATACATTCAGTTATATATATATATATATATATATATATTCTTTTGTGTGCAGATGCAGCAAAATAGTAGCCACTGGCATATATCTTCCTTAACCATAAAGGGCCATGAAAAGGTTAAAAAGATCCTTATTCTCATCTTAATGCTCACTTCTGCTCTTATGCTCCTCACCACCACCCCTCTGGTCCTCGTGACATGTGTGGTCCCCACCGCAAGTGTTGACATCTTTGGGCTCATCACTATGAGCTAGGACTTCAAGCTCTGATGAGGTACAGTATGATTCGGTAGATACTGCTTCTTTTGCACCTAGACTTCATCAGAGAGGGATGTTCCGGCTCACTGTGAGAGGCTCATGGGTTTCATCACGAGCGGCAGGGATCAAAAGATGTCACGATGACAGGATAGGTGAGAAGTGAGTGGCAGGTGAAAATAAGGATTTTGCTCTGGGGAATGGAGTGACCCTCGAATATAATAAGCAACATTAAATTCACAAAGATGTTATTTGAACTTCCCATGAAAGTTAGAATTTTTCCTCATCCACTCTTCTCTAGGTATAATCATGGACAGCTATGCTTTTTTTGTGTGTCACGTAGAGACATTTCTTGGCTAGAAGGATTTTTATTATTAAGCTTTTTCAGTTCCGATAAACAGCTGTGTACATTGATTTTATCTTTGTACAAAAATGTTTTTTATCCCCCACGTGTGCACAGAAACTATTTGTATGTGGATTCTGTTTATAATTCCAAAGAAGAGATAAACGTAATAACCTCTATGTAAGTTGCTGTTGAATGTAACAAGTATTTATGAGGCTATTTCACAGGAAGAACTTTTTTTTGGAAATGTTTGGACAGGTTAAATGGAGGTCAATAAAAAAGCAGCTGCCAGATGGAGAATCTTGGACGTGTTTTGCAAGCCGCAGAAAGAGGAAAACCATATTGCTCGGGTATTTAAAGTGTATGCTGTCAGCTTTTCAGTATGAATTTGGTCTCGCTCATCCCCGCCACACTTTCAAATTGTGTTTTCCCATTTTTCCACTTATTACTCATCTCATAGTGAACGCTGATTCTAGCAGTTGATGTCTGTATGGTATTCGTTGTCCTTGGCAATATAATGTGCTCATAGCTGAGAACAGCAGTGATGAATCTTTTATGGCATCTCTCAAAAGCTAACCTCAATAGAGATGGCGGATTCACAATATGCACAGTTTTTTTTTCTCCTCGTCAAAATTTTAGAAAGCAGATGCGCGCACCTATTGTCACCATATGCCATGCTAGTGAAGTGAACTAATGGGCGAGGAAAATAACCTACACTGTCATTTCTTATTGATGTTGTTTTATAAATACACAGTGAGCAGAATATGAAGATTTTCACTGTGGCCAAAAACGCAGGTGAGTTTACAATTGTATTGCTCTTGTAAATATCTTGTGAAGTACATCACATACACAAAAGAATATCCACAAGATAATACTCAATTATACCAGTGATACTGATGAAAGAGGACTGTTGTGGGACTAATCGCAAATCAATATAATTAACAGCTGAAAAAAACTATCAAAAGTCCAAATATTATGAAATTAGAAAATGTTTAATGAATAATACAAATATAAGGAGGGGAGGGGAGAGTCACCCGCAACGCATATGTTGAAAAAACAGACGCTGAGAGCCTTGAGAAAGGCTTCCAAGCCGAAACGTGCGTCGGGGTGACACTTTAGGATCTGGCCCCTTCTCCCACCACCACCTCAGGTAAATGTTTACATCATATGTTACTAATTGGGTAGCGGAGGGTCTGTGTGCACATGTATTGATCCCCATGATGGGCATTATGATTATATACAGACCTTGTTGTGGGCATCTGTTATGCACTTAAGTTACATGACCATGCCATAGCCTCATTATTATTATGTGAACGTTATCTATTTATGCATTTATTGTGGTCTGTACTTAGTATGATATTTTTGTGCAATTTTATCCATTCAGCGTCTGTTTTTTCAACATATGCGTTGCGGGTGACTCTCCCCTCCTTATATTTGTATTATTCATTAAACATCTTCTAATTTCATAATATTTGGACTTTTGATCGTTTTTTTCAGCTGTTAAGTAATTGTATTGCTCTGTCTTGGCTTAGCTGATTCTCTATTAAGTGGGAATGAACTGGCAATGCATCAGCCAAGTGAAGATAAAGCTATAAAAAAGAAAATTAATATGTGCTCCCTTCTATCTGCGGCTTACTTCTGAGAGCTTAAAGAGAACCTGACACACTAAGCACACTGTCCAAAAGAAGCACATTGATATATAGGATTGTGGGAAAACAATCAGTATAATTTGAAATCTAATTATATAAATTCCTGCTCATTTGGAGCTTAGGAGTCCACTGGACTCCAAAACATAACATGAAAAATAAATCAAATAAATTACAATTTATTAATAATTTTGCTTCAAAGCTACCAATCTGGACTGCTCTTTCTGCTCTATATAATATTGGCATGTAGGAGTATACAGTAGGTGATCTTTAAAGAGCAGCTTTATAGGGATCTGAGTACCCATAATGGAATCCATGGTATACAGTACATAAGACAAACTAGCTCATTTTGGACTCATGTGTCCAGTAGGGGACGCATTCAAGTATTGTTTAATAGAGAAGACCACCCAGTGGACTCCAAAACACAAAATGTACCGGATATAAATAAATTACAAGTCCTACAGAATCTTTTGTTACAAATTTACCAATCCCTTCAGCTCCTGGCAGATAGGAATATATGTTTTATTTAAAAACGACCACCCGAATGATCCCACTAACATTATGGGCATTCATTGGATTTTCCTTATGGATCCAAGATATGACTAAATAATAACTGAATGTTTTGCTCCAAAATGTCCAATTCCTTAAGAGCCTGGCAGATTAGAGTGTATTTTATCTGCAGTGCCTTGCGAAAGTATTCGGCCCCCTGGAAGTTTTCAACCTTTTCCCACATATCATGCTTCAAACATAAAGATGCCAAATGTAAATTTTTGGTGAAGAATCAACAACAAGTGGGACACAATTGTGAAGTTGAACAAAATGTATTGGTTATTTTAAATTTTTGTGGAAATTCAAAAACTGAAAAGTGGGGCGTGCAATATTTTTCGGCCCCTTTACTTTCAGTGCAGCAAACTCACTGCAGAAGTTCATTGTGGATCTCTGAATGATCCAATATTGTCCTAAATGACTAATGATAAATATAATCCACCTGTGTGTAATCAAGTCTCTGTAAAATGCACCTGCTATGTGATAGTCTCAGGGTTCTGTTTGAAGCACAGAGAGCATCATGAAGAACAAGGAACACAACAGGCAGGTCCGTGATACTGTTGTGGAGAAGTTTAAAGCTGGATTTGGATAGAAAATGATTTCCAAAACTTTAAACATCCCAAGGAGCACTGTGCAAGCGATCATATTGAAATGGAAGTAGTATAATACCACTGCAAATCTACCAAGACCCGACTGTCCCTCTAAACTTTCATCTCAAACAAGGAGAAGACTGATCAGAGATGCAGCCAAGAGGCCCATGATCACTCTGGATGAACTGAAGAGATCTACAGCTGAGGTGGGACAGTCTGTCCATAGGACAAAAATCTGTCGTACACTAAACAAATCTAGCCTTTATTGAAGAGTGGCAAGAAGAAAGCCATTTCTCAAAGATATCCATAAAAAGTGTCATTTAAAGTCTGCAACAAGCCACCTAGGAGACACACCAAACATATGCAAGACGGTGCTTTGGTCAGATGAAACCGAATCAAACTTTTTGGAAACAATGCCAAACGATATGTTTGGCGTAAAGGCAACACAGCTCATCACCCTGAACACACCATCCCCACTGTCAAACATGGTGGTGGCTGCATCATGGTTTGGGCCTGCTTTTCTACAGCAGGGACAGGGAAGATGGTTAAAATTGATGGGAAGATGGATAGAGCCAAATACAGGACCATTCTTGAAGAAAACCTTTTGGAGTCTGCAAAAGACCTGAGACTGGGACAGAGATTTGTCTTCAAACAAGACAATGATCCCAAACATAAAGCAAAATCTACAATGGAATGATTCACAAATAAACATATCCAGGTGTTAGAATGGTCAAGTCAAAGTCCAGACCTGAATCCAACCGAGAATCTGTGGAAAGAGCTGAAAACTGCTGTTCACAAATGATCTCCATCAAACCTCACTGAGCTCGAGCTGTTTGCCAAGGAAGAATGGGCAAGAATTTCAGTCTCTCGATGCACAAAACTGAGAGACATACCCCAAGCGACTTGCAGCTGTAATCGCAGCAAAAGGTGGCGCAACAAAGTATTAAGTTAAAGGGGCCGAATAATATTGCACGCCCCACTTTTCAGTATTTGAATTTCCACAAAAATATAAAATAACCAATAAATTTTGTTCAACTTCACAATTGTGTCCCACTTGTCGTTGATTCTTCACCAAAAAATTACATTTGGCATCTTTATGTTTGAAGCATGATATGTGGGAAAAGGTTGAAAATTTCCAGGGGACCGAATGCTTTTGCAAGGCACTGTATAAAGAACACCATCAGAGGGATCCCATTCAATTTAATGGGATCTATGAGATTTCCATTATGTTATGCATATTTTTACCAGCCAAAATAGTGCAACATGCTGCTTGTTCTGGACTCAGGAGTCTAGTAGGTGATACATTGGAGTATAGATCAATAGAGAAGACCACCCACTGGACTAAAAAATACAAAATGTACTAGATATAAATAAATAAATTACAAGTCCTTCAAAATATTTTGCTATAAAATTACCAATTCCTTCAGGTCCTGACATATAGGAGTATATGTTTTATTTAAATGTAAGGAAGAGGACCAGGCTGTGGGTACCTCTGAGACACCGAGTCCAGAACTGCCGAGGCCACGTCCAGTGTTGCAGGGGGGAAGGAAATGGGAGCCGGGCATGACCCATGACCTAGAGAGAAGGGGCGTGGTACGATGGGGAAGACAGAGAATCAAGCGTGGAAACGGGAGAAAGTTCCCGCTGAAAGGGAGAGAGAGAGCAGGCACCAGCTGCGCACTGCAGAGCGAGTTGAAGCACAGAGCAGAGACCCACGACTGAGTCAGTGACGACTCCTTGGTACCATTAGGCGCATAGAGAGACGGGTGCTGGGTAAAGCATCGTGGTGCAGATGTTCAGGTACTGGCGCATGTACCGAGAGACGAGCGCCAAGTGAGACATCGTGGTTCTTGCATCCAGTTATTGGCATGTGTGCAGGGGAGCACATGCCGAGGAGAGACTTGTGCGGAGTTTCCCAATTCAGCTCTGCCATTCAATGGACTAGGGGCTCAGCAGGAAAAACCGGAGACCACTCGCTGCCACCAGAAGCGTGACCATGTGTTGGGCAGGAAAGCTTGAAGATGTAATGTTGGCCCTCATCGGCAATACATCATCAATTTGACTACATGCGACTAAAATACAGCGGAGTCACAATAAGTTAAAGTTTATAGAGAGACTTTTGTGTTGAACCACATTTATCCTGTTTAACCTGTCTTCCCCCTTCCTGTTATCTCCCTGCGAAGAGTTCATTATTGTCAATTAAACTGCAATCCTGTTAACCCATGCTCTGCGCCCTTGCATTACTGCATCTGTTTACCTGCTTTACATAACAACATCCTCCAGAAGGATCCCACTGATATTATTGGCATCCATGAGATTTGCATTGTGTTCTACAGATTTTTACCAGACAAAGTAGTGCAACATGCTACTCATTTCATACCCAGGAATCTAGTCCGTGATGTATTCAGAGAAGATCGCCTACTGAACTCCAAAGCTCAAATGAACAGAAATATAAAATAAAAAAACTACAAGTCCTACTGAATACTTTGCTACAGAACCATACATAAATCCTTATATCTCGTCGTGACCTTTAATATGATGATGGCAGATCAGAGGGTACGTTTTCTTTCAAAACTGTGATGGAAAGATACTTTTGTCCTTAATATGGTCCATAAGGTTCCAGTAATGGTATGCATAATTTTACCAGTCAGAATATGGATCCATGCTGAGTTATTTTCCCTGGTACGTTTAACAAAATCTAATTAGGAGCATATAAGAGCCTCCACTATAGAAACGAGCATAGCCTTATTTGTACTCAATCAAAGAAATCATTAAAAAGAGCATCAGAATTATATCTTTGATTTTTTTTTAATTTAAAAATTGCAGTTAACTATCTGCCTTTGTGACAGGCTAATCCAGCAATATTTGCATTTTCTAACACAAAAAAGCAGCCTACTTACAGAAATTCAAGTGACTGAGATTAACATCTAGGGTTTCAAACATGAAGTTATCTTAGAAGGACTTCTTTTTCTCTAGAGAGGAGGCCTATTTATGTATAGTAGTAGAGTATCTGCATAAAAATCAGAATTACCTTCTCTAGAGATTACAACTATTTATATAGTACAGTATTTTTATAAAGGTTTTATTCTCCCTTTCTAGGAACAGGACCTAATTATATTGTGCATTATACTGTACATAAAAATACCTTATGTGGCACAGTATCCTTACAAAGTTCAAGTCAAAGAGAACCTGACAAATGATACATGCTGCCCATTCAATAGACAGCATGTATCAAACACTGGCTGTATGATTCCAGCCTGGTATGAATGACTGTGAATCCCTGTGGCATTTCATAGAAAAACATTCTTTAAAATTTTCCCAGGGATTGAGCAGCATGAGAGACAAGTTGAGTAGGCAGGTCCTCGGTGGCTTCTACCCCCTCAACAACATTGAATGATGGGTCTCTTCTTGTTTGCGCATATAGGTAGCCACCTGATGCTTAAGGAAAGTGGGCAAACGTGGAGAAAACACCATGGACAACAACAGATGTAATTTCACAGTGATTTACCTGTCAACACTCCAGTATTTGAAGCAGATTTTTCTCATCATGATCATACCCAAAGAAAGACTTTTAGAGTAGTGGATAGAGAAGAGTCTTATTATGGGACACTATTGCAAATTATCCTTGTGAAGTCATCTCCAGAAAGTATGTGCTGGTAAGATACAGGGACGTTGCGTGAAAGAAATTTTGAAGCTACAAACTCTCATCAAGTGAGTGGCTGTATGTTTCTTTCAGTGGAGCTCTTATTACCCCATATGGCCAATGTCCTTGCTGTGGTCATACCACAGAAAAATGTGATCTGCAGGTGCCTCAGGGACATTGCAAGTGGCATACAGGCAGAGCCAACTACGCAGCTGAGTTGAGCGAAGTTTTAAAAATTTGGTTCCAATTATGATCAGTGGAGAATATTGTTTTTGCAATATTCGCCTAACACATCCAAACGCCATTGGAGTGAATGGGATCATCAAACATAAATTCAGCATGAATAGGATACCAAATTGGTAGGAATATGGCAAATTCAGATTCGGCAACCGATTACAAACATTCGCTCAACTCTACTATGTAGCACACAGACTCTGCGGGGCAAGTTGACTTTGGAAAGGTTGAGATCCCCAAGGATCTGGATAATGACCACAATGTAGAGCTGTGACATCAAATCAACTGTTGATCTGCAGCATCTGTGTTTCGATGCCCCAGGTACAAGCCGCCCTCATTTTAACAAAGTAATATTTCAGCCTTTCCCCGTTGATAGATTGTTTTATATCCAGAGTAATGACTGGAGTACAGTGCTGGGAAAGTGCTAAATTAAAGACGATATATTCACCTATAAACATATAAATTACTTAACAACAGCATATTTTCCTTAAGGATGCAACTAAATAGCTTAAGGCTGAGTAGGGATTGGACATGAGGGATTCCGAAATTAAGTGCAATCACATTTGTTATTGGTTTGAGTGCCTAACATATTAAATGCCACTAACCATGGCATTATTTTCTTTTTCATTTATAGTAAAATGGTGATTAGCACTAAAGCGTCCATTAGGACTATTATCAAACAGTTCTAGTTTCTCAGGATAGAAATGTACATGAGCGAGACGTTGCGGTAGAATTTATTTTATTGCATCGTAAACACTTATTATTGTTAATGGCGACAGGAGAATGTGCTCGTCATTATCACCAATCAAGTTCCCGAAAAAGAGAAATTCCCGTAACATTTCACAAAAGACTTATTATCTACTATTCAGCTCCTGTGTAAACTTTATTAGAAACTTTCATTTTTTTTTCACCTCTTGCAGCCTCATTAGAATTTTTCGCACCATTATTTCCCTATCTTCCTCATGCATATTGTAAGGTCTATTTCAAATTACATTTTGCCATCCACAACCTCTTCTGCAACTCATTTGGCTGTGACCATCAAACATATTTAATGGCTTTATTCAAATATAAATTTAGAAACATAAAGTGACTTAATTTGGTAGGAAAATCACATTTACTTATCGGCGGACATGATCCCTTTTCTACTCATTTAAAGGAATGTATCCAATTTTTAAACCTATATCAGTTTTCTTTTTAATTAAAGTATTATTACATGAAAATCTAAATGCAAATTTGGAATTAGCACCATTTCTAGACGTTCTTTTTAAGAAGCAAAAAAAAAAAAGTTCCTTTTCACTGAAGCGCAGAGGGAAGAAAAAAATTGTGGCTGTCTTACGATTTTATCTTGCCACAGAAAATGAATATTAAAACCTAAGGGCTTAATTAATTATTATAAAGAGAATCCGATGTTTTGCCCCATTCTTAAGACGAAATGCTGCTCTTTATTCAAGAAACAAAATGGCTTTGAAATTTAAGCAGAAGACGACTGCGGTACATGATGTATCTGATGCCTAGAGACATTCATTGTTCATTTTCTGGTTACCACGGTACAGGTCTGTAACTTGTAGCAGATAATGAACATAATTTAAATTATGGTTTATGCAGCATATTACTGTCATGTTCCATTGTACGTTGCATTCAATGGCAGAATTTCAGCTCAGAATATTGCTTCGGAACAATATACAATATCGGAGCATTTCACATTCCATGTTACTAAGGATACATTTGTTGCATATTATTTATTGCTTGATGATGTGGTTTTAGTTAATTTAACCGACCAAAAAGACTTCTGAGGTTTTCTCGACACTTCGATAAGTATCTGACGTTGCCATCCTTCGATGCTTTTCGCTCTTGTTTTTTTGGTGGGTCAACCCAACTCTTTGCTTTTAACACCTTCTTCTTTTGTCATATCTGTCTTGTCTACTTTCTATAGATGCTTCTTTAGCAATGGTATGGTATTATTCATGCTAAGATTACCTTGTAATGTTTTGTCCTGAGGAAGAAGTCATGCATCACCTTGAAACGAATTGAATATTAACCTGTTTGAAATAAAGCTTTGAAGAATATCGTCTGCCATCCATCTTGATCAGCAGTGCAGATTTGGACACATATATCCAGTTTCACCATTATCCTCAGTCTTTGGACCCATGTCCTGCAGCAGCT
The DNA here is from genome assembly GCF_039654945.1 of Dendrobates tinctorius. NCBI lineage: Eukaryota > Metazoa > Chordata > Amphibia > Anura > Dendrobatidae > Dendrobates > Dendrobates tinctorius. The sequence goes on along the minus strand of NW_027361707.1, from coordinate 61,615,681 downwards.
GATACATGCTTTTTACATATTGCTTAGTTGCAACAAAACAAGGTGAGCATACCTATCCCTGGTGCACCCCATGTTTTTTACCAGTTAAGACCCTATTTGCACTTTTTTTGCTCTCTAGATTTTATACTACTAAGGTTTTTACGACACTTCGGTAAGTATCTGATGTTGCCTATACAGCATCTTCACTCTAGTTTTTGGTGGGTCAACTCATCTCTATGCTTTAACACTTTCTTCTATTGTCATCTGTGTTTCTGTCTTGTCTACTTTCTATAGATGCTTCTTTACAAATGGTATGGTATTAGTCATGCTAACATTAATTAAAGTGGCTCAACTGTGATGGACAGGAGACATTTATTGAAAAATGTGTAGAAGAATCATTAAGGAAGATGTCAGAATGGAGAATTAGCTCAGTGAAATTTTAGGGAAACAGACTATCAAGTATAATTGTTGATGAAATTGGTTCATCAAGAAATCTGTAGACCTTACATGATGCCTATAGGGATGTCAATGCGTCTGCGCACTCCTTCCTGGCACAACACTTTGAGATACTTATGAAAGAACCAGTTAAGTGTTAGATTTATTAAGATTTACTAAAATTCCCATTTTAGTAAATGTTTGCATATTGGTAGGATATACCCAGGGACAATCACAGAAATAAGAGGGCTCTTCTGATAGAAAACGATAAACAGTCTTATAATGGGAACCAAGGCAAAGAGAAATTATCACATCAGATCAACCTGTCCAGGTATCGTTCAATATAATAAAGGTGGGGTGCACGTACAGAGACCTCGGGCAGGGTCCTGGGTGAAAATGATCAGTTAAAGGGCAGGAGACATACAGCAATTATAATGGAAAAGACTGTGAACTTATTTATTTATTAGTAACTACTAAAATTTCAAAAGGAATATTCTAAAAACAAACACGCTAGGTCTATGCGTTTCGAGCGATAAGTCCTTCTATGTCTGTAATAGAAACTGTTAGCGGTTTTCAGAGGTGGCAATGGGCCCCCTTACATATTTTGCCTTTTACGCCACTGGTATGTCTGCCATTGGATATACCAGAACCTAATGATCACTAGGGGTCCCACCTCTCGACTCCAACAAACCTGTAAACAAAAAGGACCCAGTTTTGCATCCCTTTTGAAGATTTTTTCTATACACAGGGGCATTTCTAGCCACTCACTCAAGGGAATGGAGTTGGCTGCAGATCCCAGCAGAGTAATGTCACCAGAGCATCAACAAGCAGGGAAAATTTGTGAAAGAACCATAGTGTTTCATTTTCATATTTGCCAGGGACCCCAGAGGTTGGATCCCAGTGATCTTTAAATAGAGGCATTTCTTAGCGAACAATAAAATGGGATCGCTAGGTGAGTATGTTGCATTTGTTATTTTCACATCATGCTTGTTCCTTATTTAACATTCAAATGGGTCATCAAAACCTGAAAGGGTAATGCATGATCAATAACTGTGTAGAACGGAATTAAATTGTTAATATATATACACATGTGATCAAAATTGTTGGTACCCCTCTTTTAACCACAGAAAAAACCCACAATGGTAACACGGTTTTATTTATTTTTTTTTAATTCTGTGGAAGCATGGTTGAAAAGCAATGTCTGACTTTCATTTGATTATTTTCATAGATTTTTTATTTATTATTACGTTTGTCGGATTCAAGTTATTTCTGTGACCATTGTGGGCTTTTCTGTCATTAAACGAGGGGTACCAACAATTTTGACCACGTGTGTAGAAGCAAATGCTGTTATATTACATAGCTAGTCATCATTGAATGACATGCTGTTAATAATAAGTATTAAAAAATATTCTGTGCAGTCTTCCTCTGATCAAGATGCCTGGTTACAATGACCATGAAGGGATCTGGATGCAGAAAAATTCTGTATTATACACAGAGGATCACTCTTTGTGCGGGAAATGAACTCTTTAACTATTTGCTAGCAATATAACCATATATAGTGGTTATACAGCTTAACTTTTGAAAAATAAAAATCCCAGAATGGAGTGCTATATACACCATTAATCACTGCCATGAAATAGGTGCAGATACTCTCATGACCCACTTTTTTGACATAATTATACTATTTTCTACATCCTTTGAGAAATGCAAATCCCCTTGTTTGCAGGAAGCAAAAGTTTAAGTTCTTTTAGGCAGCGGATTAAAATACTATTGCAATCCAAACATCTTGACACGTTTCAAGGAGGTCCCTGAAGTTATCAGCTTATGAGACATAAAATAATGATGGCAGATCACTTTTCCTGCCTGAATGCTAATACTCTGCGAAGAATTAAACCATATTGCCTTTAATCCATAACTTTATATATAACAGTCTATTACTTCCCCATTTTTAATGGTATTTGGGTCACAAATACATCCTGACAGGTCAGAAAATATTAATACATCATATCATACATGAAGAGCAATAATACTATTCTTACACGCTAAATAAAGACTTCTTGGCTGAAAGCGACTCAGTATTACATTTAGTCATTTATCTTTAGCTAGAGATTACTGGATGTGACAAAATTCAAATTCGCCAAACCCCCAGATTTCCCTGTGTACTTTTAGTTTGAGCTTTTATCTAAGTATTCAATGTCTATGAATGTCTCTTTCTAAATACTAGTACGCAAAAAACATAAGATGTAAAAAAATACAGTCCCCTTCTTTCTGTTATCGCATCTTCAACCTGTTCACTACATAGTTGGACTTCCAGCTATGATGAGGACTCAGAGGTTGCTGTCCATGACGTTTTACAGCGAGCAAGTGGCGAGATACAGCTGGCTCTGGAGGAAAGGATATGCAAATCTGAGGACCAAATGGAGAGGGTCAAGCAGTGGAAAATCTCACTGCTCACTTCTCCATCCTCTTCACACCCTACCATCTACTGTCTGGTCCTCAGAGCCACTTCTATTCCTTGGTGTGAGTCACATCTTCCAGCTTGTTTACTCCTTACTCATCCACAAACAGGCATCACAGGTCATCGTGCATTGCACAGCATGAAGTTATGGACATGTGGCACACCTCTAAGCCCGGTCAAGACTGGAAATCCCAGCTTAGAGCTAACAGGCCAGGACCAAAATGGTAGAAAAAAGATTTTGCCTGCAATCCAGTCCTCTTCTTTCAGCTGTCGCATCTTCAATCTGTTCACTCTCTGCCAGGACTTCTAGCCATAACGAGACCTCAGAGTTTACTGTGCGTTAAACATCCATGATGTCTTAGAGCAAACAGGCAGGGAGATGGAGGTTTCTCTAGTGGAAAGAAGATGCAACTCTGAGGACCAGATGGAGGGTGCCAAGCAGCGGAGCAACTGTACAGGTGAGCAGTGAGATGTGTATATATTAAAAAAAAAAACTTTTGCGAGCAGTTGACTAAAGCAAATTTGCAAAAATGCAGATTTTTTTATATTCCACTTTATTATATTTTCTATCTTCAACCAATTACGGTATATAATTTTGAAAGATTATACATTTAATAAAAGCGGTTGGCTACTTTATCTGTATTTTAATAAATGTGTATTTTAATAAATTTGTTGGAGATATGGCATTGCGGAACTTACTAATTTGTAAGTATGATATATTATCCTCTTGCACTTGTTACATCAGTTCAGCATATTTGTTCAAATAAAGGTAAAGTGGACAATTCCTTTAAGTGGTAGATTGGATGGAATCATCATTTTGTATATAAACGTCCTTAAATAATACATATTGCAAAGATTAAATCAGGTCTTATACTTTGCTATCTCAGACAGTGACAATGAACTATATGAGCAGAAATGCTTAGTATTTGGTAGCCCCATATCCTATCACTCAGAAGACTATTATAGCATGAGGTAGAGGCAAATGTAAAATGAAGAAGGCTCCTGAAATAGAAAGAAAACTAGATCCCCTCCCTTGTTTATCATTAAAACCATTATATAATGTTTTATCTGGGCAATAAAATGATTCTTCAAGTCTTTGACAGTTATCAGCCATGGGTGGATCTCCACTTCATCCGCGACTGTTAGAGGCATACGATAGCTGATTAATTGAGCCATCATTTGCTGTCATCCCCTTTCCGTCATTGGATGTAATAGTATGCCGATGATGACTACCTCCCTGTGATGTGGGCTCCGGCGCTGATCCCACATCTTTTCCAGTACATGTCATCTGTTTTGAACATCTAACAAGTGCCTATAACAGCTGCGGGTGGAGTCGCGATCCACCTGGGGCTGGTAACATGTTAAATGCCACTGTCAATCTTATTCACTATGAGCATTTAACTCGCGCTTCCGGAAATCCCGCCCATTGGTGACGGGTCACCGATGGGTTGGAATGACAACCAGAGGTCTCCAGCAGACCTCTTTGGTTGTCATAGCCAGATTACTATGAGCACCAATCAGAGGTCTGCGCTCATAGCAAGTGAGCATTTCTGCTATATACAGGCGATCTGATCAGTGCCTGTATGTAGCAAAGCCAATCAGACAAGTGCAGCTTCTAGTCTCCCATGGAGACTATTGAAGCATGCAAAAAGTAAAAAAAGTTTTCAAAAATATTAAAAAAATAAAAGTTCAACTCACCTCCCATTCGCCCCATTCAAGATTAAACAATTAAAAAATACACATATTTGGTATCGCCACATTCAGAATCACACAATCTATCAATATAAGAAAAGAATTAACCTGATTGCTAAACGGCGTAATGAGAAAAAAAGCAAAAATGCCAGAAATATGTTTTTTAGTCGCCGCAACATTGTATTAAACGGCAATAACAGGCTATCAAAAAATTGTATCTGCACCAAAATGGCATCATTAAAAACATCAGCTGAGCATGCAAAAAAATAAGCCCTCTACCAACCTGAGATCACAAAAATGGAGACGTTACAGGTAGAGTTGAGCGACTTTTGGTTTTTTAGGGTCGCGTTTCGTTTCGTGAAACCCGAATTTTCCAAAAGTCGGGTCGAGCAAGATCGTCCGATTATAGGGAAAAGTCGGGGTCGTCCCGAAACACGAAACCCAATGTAAGTCAATGGGGAATAAAAGTCGGCAGTGAGAGGAGGACAGGAAACACACCAACAGTGCCCATTTGAATGCCAAAAGCATCAATTCTTCTTACTTAAGCTTGTCAACCTTAATTAACTTCATAATACAAGTTACGCACTGAAAAATGGGGGTTATTTGGCTACAGACTGTGGGGGGGAGGGCTGGCTCCAGGTTTTCATGTGCCCTGGGCGAAAGAGCGCCCCTTTAACACATACCACAACTCATCATGCTCCGATACGGCAGAGAAATAGCGGTATAGTACAATGAAAAATACCTCACTTTTTACATCTCATGACGAGGCCCATCTATTTCTCCATACAGAATCATTGGTCCCATATAATGTTTGAAACAGTATATGATGAGCTCCACATAATGCTACAGTATATGTTGGTCCCCATGGATGAAGCTCTACTGTCTTATGGGCCCAAATAATGCTCCAAACATAATGGGCCCCATTTCTAATGCTCTAGTGTATAATGGGCCCTGTAAATGCTGCTCCAGTGTCTGATGTCCACCTTTGGAATGTTCCAGTGTATGGTGGGCCCCATCTATCATTCTCAGACGGTGTTAGGCCCAGTATGGATTGCACGTGATTGCACAAAGGTTAGAAAGGGTACAGTTTCCCCGGATAACATGTATGGATAGCGTACACATTCAAAATATATGTCTCAGGAGGCAGGCTCAGACGGTGTTAGGCCCAGTATGGATTGCACGTGATTGCACAAAGGTTAGAAAGGGTACCGTATCCCCGGATAACATGTATGGATAGCGTACACATTCAAAATATATGTCTCAGGAGGCAGGCTCAGACGGTGTTAGGCCCAGTATGGATTGCACGTGATTGCACAAAGGTTAGAAAGGGTACTGTATCCCCGGATAACATGTATGGATAGCATACACATTCAAAATATATGTCTCAGGAGGCAGGCTCAGATGGTGTTAGGCCCAGTATGGATTGCACGTGATTGCACAAAGGTTAGAAAGGGTACCGTATCCCCAGATAACATGTATGGATAGCGTACACATTCAAAATATATGTCTCAGGAGGCAGGCTCAGACGGTGTTAGGCCCAGTATGGATTGCACGTGATTGCACAAAGGTTAGAAAGGGTACCGTATCCCCGGATAACATGTATGGATAGCGTACACATTCAAAATATATGTCTATACATCAGGAGGCAGGCTCAGACGGTGTTAGGTCCAGTATGGATTGCACGTGATTGCACAAAGGTTAGAAAGGGTACCGTTTCCCCGGATAACATGTATGGATAGCGTACACATTCAAAATATATGTCTCAGGAGGCAGGCTCAGACGGTGTTAGGCCCAGTATGGATTGCACGTGATTGCACAAAGGTTAGAAAGGGTACCGTATCCCCAGATAACATGTATGGATAGCGTACACATTCAAAATACATGTCTCAGGAGGCAGGCTCAGACGGTGTTAGGCCCAGTATGGATTGCACGTGATTGCACAAAGGTTAGAAAGGGTACCGTATCCCTGGATAACATGTATGGATAGCGTACACATTCAAAATATATGTCTCAGGAGGCAGGCTCAGACGGTGTTAGGCCCAGTATGGATTGCACGTGATTGCACAAAGATTAGAAAGGGTACCGTATCCCCGGATAACATGTATGGATAGCGTACACATTCAAAATATATGTCTATACATCAGGAGGCAGGCTCAGACGGTGTCAGGCACAGTATGGATTTGACAGCCCAGATTACACAGCGGAGGAGCAGGGAGAGATAAAGATTGCAAGGGGGCCCACTCGTGGGCGTCGGTACTGGAACTGGGCCCCTCATAGTACAGCGGTGTGTCTGACGGCGGGTGTGCACCATCACCGTCAGAGACACTTGATTGCACTATGAGGGACCCTGTGCCAGTGCCCGCGCCCAAGAGTCGGCCTACCCACCTGTCCAGGGCAACGGCACTCACACGGTGTCGTGCGCTAGGTGGTGACCCCGGCCATGGGGGGGAGGCAGCACAGTTAGGGAGTTTTAGAAAGTGGCATATGTTGATGTTGGACATTCAGCTGATGCAAAAGGCGAAATAGGTGAAGTACCAGGAAGAGGTGGACCAAAGCAAGCCATTTTTCTGTCACCCTATGTGTCATCAGGGGAAGGTGGGACAAAATCCTTGGAAACCCATGCATGGTTCATTTTAATGAAGGTTAGATCATCCACATTTTGGGTTGACAGACGGGTCCTTTTTTCTGTCAGGATTGATCCAGCTGCACTGAAGACTCTTTCCGATAGCACACTTGCAGCTGGGCAAGCGAGCTCCTGTAAGGCATATTGGGCCAATTCAGGCCAGGTATCCAGTTTAGCGGCCCAATAGTCAAAGGGGAATGACCTGTGTGGGAGAACATCGATATGGGAGGAAAAGTAGTTTGTAACCGTAGTTGACAACTGCTGTCTCCTGTCACTTTCCATCGATGCAGTATTACCAGTTGTGTGAGCGGTATTTGAAAAATCAGTCCACAACATTGTCATGAAACCCCTGTCTCCAACGCCACTTCTGCTGTGTGCACCATGAACACCTCTGCCAAGCTGCCCCCGGCCCGTACGGCTCGTGTGAGAACCATCACCGCTGCTGTGTGCTGGGAATGCCTCAAGCAACCGATTTACCAGAGTTACTTGTTTATTAGCCAATATTAGGTCAAGGTTCTCCTGTGGCATGATGTTTTGTAATTTGCCTTTATAGCGTGGATCCAGGATGCTGGCCAACCAGTAGTCGTCATCGTTCATCATTTTGGCAATGCGGGGGTCCCTTTTTAGGATCTGCAAGGCATAATCTGACATGTGGACCAATGTTCCCGGTGTCAATGATGCACTGCGAGTGCTGGGTGGAGGAGCACTTTCTGGCAAATCCACATCCCTCCAGTCACGCACAAACCCTGTACCAAACCTTGCCACGCCAACATTTTCACTTGCCCCACGAGATGCATCCTCCTCCCCTAAGTAATCATCCCCATCATCATCCTCCTCCTCCTCTTCTTCCTCCACCTCGTCCAGGAGAGGTCCCTGAGCAGACAATGGCTGAATGTCATCAAGGATTCCCTCCTCTTCCTCCTCATCAACATTGGCTGCAGACGCCTGCTCCTTAAGGTGCGTCAAAGTTTGCATGAGCAGACGCATAAGTGGGATGCTCATGCTTAGGATGGCGTCATCTGCGCTTACCAGCCGTGTGCATTCCTCAAAACACTGAAGGACTTTACAGAGGTCTTTCAGCTTCGACCACTGCACACCTGTCAACTCCATGTCTGCTCTCAAAGTGCCTGGCCGTGTATCCTCCCACAAATGCATTATGGCCTGCATCTGCTCGCACAGCCGCTCCACCATGTGCAGGGTGGAGTTCCACCTTGTTGCAATGTCGATAATGAGGCGGTGGTTGGGAAGGTGGAGCAATCGCTGCAACTTCTGCATATGAACGGAGTGTACAGGCGACCAGCGGATGTGCGCGCACAGTCTTCGCACCTTCTGGAGCAGGGCTGTTAACTCCGGATAATTTTTGAGGAAGCACTGCACCACCAGGTTCAAGGTGTGAGCCAAGCAAGGTATGTGGCTGAGTTTTGAAAGGGCTATGGCTGCCACAAAATTACGGCCGTTATCACTAACTACCTTGCCTGCCTCAAGATGTACACTGCCCAGCCATGACTCAGTTTGTCGCTTCAAGTACTCGGCCAGCACCTCGGTGGTGTGTCTGTCGCCCAAACACATCATCTGCAACACAGCCTGCTGACGCTTTCCACTAGCTGCTCGATAGGGGGACACATCGTGTGCAACAGTGGCAGCTGCAGATGGAGTGCTCGTACCACTGCGCTCTGTGGACGAGCTTTCGCTTCTGGAGGAGGAGGAGGAGGAGGGTCGAACGCCTACAGCCAACTGTTTCCTATACCGTGGGCTAGGCAGCACTGTCCCACCACCGCTGTCCCCTGTGGACCCTGCATCCACCACATTAACCCAGTGCGCAGTGATGGACACGTAACGGCCCTGGCCATGCCGACTGGACCATGCATCAGTTGTGAGGTGCACCTTTCCGCTCACTGACTGCTTGAGTGCATGGACAATGCGGTCTTTCACATGATGGTGGAGGGCTGGGATGGCTTTGCGAGAGAAGAAGTGGCGACTGGGTAGGTCATAGCGTGGTACTGCATAGGCCATGAGTTCGCGGAAAGCTGTGCTTTCCACCAACCGAAAGGGCATCATCTCAAACGAGATTAGTTTGGCAATGTGGGCGTTCAAACCCAGTGTACGCGGATGAGAGACTGAGTACTTTCTTGACCTACTCATAGTGTCTGGGAGGGTGAGCTGGACTTGAGAGCTGCATATGGTGGAAGTAGCGGACAGGGTGGACTGAGAGAGAGTTGATGATGGTGATGGAGTTGGTGTTCTTTCTGATGGCCTAGAATCAGTCTTTTGTTGATATAACAGTGGGATTCCCTGACTGCTGTGGTCTTGCAACGACACCTCAACATTTGCTGCTGTGCTAACCGGTGGGCTTACAGTGGGGGAAACAATGTAGCATTGCTGACTACCTTCGTTGTGATCAGTTGCACATGTGGCACTTGAGGTTTGGTGTTGTGTCCACGCTTGCAAGTGCATGCTGGTTAAATGTCTAAGCATGCAACTGGTATTCAAATTTTTCAGATTTTTCCCTCGGCTAAAGGTCTTTGCGCACTTCTTACAGATAACCTTGGCCTGATCATGAGGATTTTGTTCAAAAAAGTGCCACACTGAACTCTTCCTACTTTGGCAGACATTTTGCGGCCTAGCATGCTGTGATCTTTTGACCCTCTGGACAAGCTGTGAAGCAACTCTTTTGATGTTTGGAACCTGTCTTTGGAGTGCTCCGGGCCTGCCAGATAACAGCTGTTGCGATGTCGATGTCTGCTGTGGATGCTCCTCATCTGAGCTATTGGAAGCAGCACCCTCTTCCCCCAATGGATGCCAATCTGGGTCAACAACTGGGTCATCCATCACCTCCTCTTCTATGTCATGTGCACCTTCCTCTGTGTCACCATGTATGGTGGTATAGTGTGCGGGAAGGGGCACCTGAGTCTCATCAGGGTCAGAATCTGGCTCTGTACACTGCGAGGACAATGTAGTGCTCTGAGTGAATGTACCAGCAGAATCATCCATCAGCGGCTGTGCATCAGTGCACTCCATGTCAGATTCATCTTGGCCTGGGTAATTCACCATTTGACTTGATAATCCAGGCATGGTATGTGAAAACAGCTCCATGGAGTAATCAGTAGTATGGCCTGCATCATCCTTCAATCTTGGTTGGGGTGAAGGACACAAGGAAAGGTGTGGTTCATGAACATGAGCCTCCAATGACGACTCAGTGCTTTTACTTTTTACAACTGAAGAAGAGGAGGCGATAGAGCTGGAGGCTGAGTCAGCAATGTAAGACAAAACTTTTTCCTGATGCTCTGGCTTTAAAAGCGGTTTGCCAACTCCTAGAAAACTAAGCGTTCGAGGCCTTATGTAGCCAGACGATGACGCAGGGTCAGCACCTCCTGCATTCGGTCCTATTTTGCTCTTGCCACTACCATCAGATCCACCACCAACACCATCATTACCAGCTGCCAACCCCCGCCCAATTCCACGGCCTCTTCCACCAGCCTTCCTCATTTTTGGTAGAAATGTAGACAAAATCCAACAAACTATATAGTAATGTAAAACAAGGTACAAGGTGTCTATAGGACAGGGGAAATTTTGAATTTCTGCAGACACTTGTGGACACTGGACACTTTTGGATTGTGTGAGGCCCACTGATATCTGAGCGCTATGTGACAGGCTCGATGGCACAGCTGTGACCAAAGTGACTAGAGGATAAGGGAGATTTTGAATCTCTGCACACACTTTTGGACACTGGACACTTTTGGATTGTGTGAGGCCCAATGAATATCTGAGCGCTATGTGACAGGCTCGATGGCACAGCTGTGACAAAAGTGACTAGAGGATAAGGGAGATTTTGAATCTCTGCACACACTTTTGGACACTGGATGGACACTTTTGGATTGTGTGAGGCCCACTGATATCTGAGCGCTATGTGACAGGCTCGATGGCACAGCTGTGACCAAAGTGACTAGAGGATAAGGGAGATTTTGAATCTCTGCACACACTTTTGGACACTGGATGGACACTTTTGGATTGTGTGAGGCCCACTGATATCTGAGCGCTATGTGACAGGCTCGATGGCACAGCTGTGACCAAAGTGACTAGAGGATAAGGGAGATTTTGAATCTCTGCACACACTTTTGGACACTGGACACTTTTGGATTGTGTGAGGCCCAATGAATATCTGAGCGCTATGTGACAGGCTCGATGGCACAGCTGTGACAAAAGTGACTAGAGGATAAGGGAGATTTTGAATCTCTGCACACACTTTTGGACACTGGATGGACACTTTTGGATTGTGTGAGGCCCACTGATATCTGAGCGCTATGTTACAGGCTCGATGGCACAGCTGTGACCAAAGTGACTAGAGGATAAGGGAGATTTTGAATCTCTGCACACAGTTTTGTACACTGGACACTTTTGGATTGTGTGAGGCCCACTGATATCTGAGCGCTATGTGACAGGCTCGATGGCACAGCTGTGACCAAAGTGACTAGAGGATAAGGGAGATTTTGAATCTCTGCACACACTTTTGGACACTGGACACTTTTGGATTGTGTGAGGCCCAATGAATATCTGAGCGCTATGTGACAGGCTCGATGGCACAGCTGTGACCAAAGTGACTAGAGGATAAGGGAGATTTTGAATCTCTGCACACACTTTTGGACACTGGACACTTTTGGATTGTGTGAGGCCCACTGATATCTGAGCGCTATGTGACAGGCTCGATGGCACAGCTGTGACCAAAGTGACTAGAGGATAAGGGAGATTTTGAATCTCTGCACACACTTTTGGACACTGGATGGACACTTTTGGATTGTGTGAGGCCCACTGATATCTGAGCGCTATGTGACAGGCTCGATGGCACAGCTGTGACCAAAGTGACTAGAGGATAAGGGAGATTTTGAATCTCTGCACACACTTTTGGACACTGGATGGACACTTTTGGTTTGTGTGAGGCCCACTGATATCTGAGCGCTATGTGACAGGCTTGATGGCACAGCTGTGACCAAAGTGACTAGAGGATAAGGGAGATTTTGAATCTCTGCACACACTTTTGGACACTGGATGGACACTTTTGGATTGTGTGAGGCCCACTGATATCTGAGCGCTATGTGACAGGCTCGATGGCACAGCTGTGACCAAAGTGACTAGAGGATAAGGGAGATTTTGAATCTCTGCACACACTTTTGGACACTGGACACTTTTGGATTGTGTGAGGCCCAATGAATATCTGAGCGCTATGTGACAGGCTCGATGGCACAGCTGTGACAAAAGTGACTAGAGGATAAGGGAGATTGGATTGCTTTTAAAAAAGCAGTTTGCGGAGCAGTGGGTAAACAGCAATGCAGGAATGTCAGGAAGCCTTAGAAGGCAGCCCAACAACCAACACCACTGATACACCACTATATAGCCTCCCCTTGCACTGCACACACAGTGACTGGTGTGTTGTGCAGGCCAAATTGCTAGCAGCAGAAGCAGTTTTTTTGTCTTCTCAGCAGGACAAAAAAAAAAATTGGGATTGCTTTTAAAAAAGCAGTTTGCGGAGCAGTGGGTAAACAGCAATGCAGGAATGTCAGGAAGCGTTAGAAGGCAGCACATCAACCAACACCACTGATACACCACTATATAGCCTCCCCTTGCACTGCACACACAGTGACTGGTGTGTTGTGCAGGCCAAATTGCTAGCAGCAGAAGCAGTTTTTTTGTCTTCTTCCCTGCCTAACGCTCTCCCTACAGAATCAGCAGCAACCTCTCCCTATACTAAGATCGGCAGAAGTAAGATGGCGGTCGGTGTGCACGCCCTTTTATACCCCCTGTGACGCCCACCAAATCAAGCCAATCACTTGCATGCCCTTCTGAAAGATGGTGGTGACCCGTGCCTATGTCATCACGTTGCCCACAGTGTCCGTGGATCCTGATTGGCTGAAAAAGAGCGCAAAACAAACTTTTGAAACGCGACTTTGGCGCGTAAGTCGCCGACCTCGTGGCCGACCTCATCCTAGGGTCGGGTTTCGTTTCATGAAACCCGACTTTGCCAAAAGTCGGCGACTTTTGAAATTGTTCGACCCGTTTCGCTCAACTCTAGTTACAGGTATTGTAAAATGGCACATTTTTTTATTTTTTTAACAAACTTTAGCATTTTTTTTCACCAAATAAATAAACAAGAACCTAGACATGTTTAGTGCTCATGAACTTGTAATTACCTGGAGAATCATAACGGCAGGTCAGTTTTAGCATTTAGTGAACATGGTAAAAAAAAACAACTGTGGGATTGCACTTTTTTTTTGCACTTTCACAGCACTTGGAATTGGAATTTTTTTTCCTGTTTTCCAGTACACGGTAAGTTAAAACTAATGGCGCCATTCAAAAGTAAAACTTGTCCCGCAAAAAACAAGCCCTCACGTGGCCATTTTGACAAAAAAAAGTTATGGCTCTGGGAAGAAGGGGAGCAAACAATGAAAATGCAAAATCAAAAACAACTCTGGTCCTTAAGGGGTTAAACTTTCAGGCTCAGCATGTGAACCCGCGTGAAAGTAGAGCCACGACATATGACGAAAATGTACATCATATGTCATGAAGGGATTAAAAAAAGAGGAATTCATTGCCTTTTAATCTCGTCATGAACATCGCCCTTTATAGTTGAAGCTGAGCTGCATCTTTTGGCAATGGCCATTAAATAGTGTGCAGAGATGTGCTTTTCCGCTTAGTACATTGTTTAGATTGGCCACTACTGGAGCTAATAACAACTGATCAGTGGGGGTGCTAAGTATCAGACCTGCACCAATCTGAAGTTGCTGCTTATAATCAGGAAACGCTATTAATATGAAAGTATTGTCAGCACCATGTACCAATATTATTAACTCAAACCTATTTCCGACTCTTTGTTACATAATGCTTTACACAATTTCTACGCTAGAATACAAAATAACCATATGAATTACATTTTCACACAGTCTATTTTTCATTTCTCGTGAATAAAAAGTCTTAAAGCTCGTAAATCTGAAATTAATTTAAAGGTGAAGGTCAAACTGAAATGTCAAAACCTTAATTTCAGTCCCAAGTCCCAATACAATTTTCTTCACTGAAATTCCGCAGGAAAGTGTAAGCGTCTCATTTTCCTGTGTAATGTGACTCTATGAACTGTGCAGGCAAATGGAATAATGTTGATAATCAGGCAGCGGGCAAGCCACATCGCGTATGGGAGGAAATGATTTAATAATCAGGTACGACAGTGTCTACGACCCATCTACATACTCGTGCACTATGTTTAGACAGATTGCGAAATATCATTATTTTTTCATTATTGCTCACAAAAGGCAACTTCTCACCTGTAAAATCCCATTGCTGTAAAAAAATAGATTGATAATAGTTCGTTCTTTTATGATCAACTCAAGCTATTATTTGAGTAAATGTGAAGTATGCAAATGGGGGATCGAGTCTTAAGGTAGGATTTTCACAATTGTAAGGTTGCCCATCCCTCGTCAACCTGAGACATTGTCAAATTTTTGACAGCCTGTAGTGCGCGACCTGTACGAATGTTATATGTTGCTGACAATAGTCTGTAGTCAGCAGAGAATGGATTGCTTAAAGGATTTTTACTACTTTGGCTGCCAGTGATACGTGATATTTTCATCATCAATTTTTACAGAAAATATCAATCTATGACGATTTCTTCTTGCCCCAAGAAAAAAAAATTGCAGGAGATTTTAATATTGGTGACTTACTTCTGGGATAGTCACCAATTGCTGATCATTAGAAATGCCAGGATCAGTTCATTAAAGGTGCATGGGAATGGAACAACTTTGTACAGTGGCCAGAAATGTTACTGCAAGGTTTTTCTTCTTCACTTGTATGGGGGACAATAGAATGTACCCTTTACTTCCATGATTCATTGTATTAAGCTGTGTTGCCAGTGAGCCACAACCCATTCAATAATTCAGTCCATGTAATTTGACTCTCACCAATCTGGTATTGATGATGGATCCTAAAAATAGTGAAGAAAATGTAGTGAGGGCCACACTCAGATCTCCTAAAACATGGTTATATCAACTTACTAGTCTGCTGTCAGACAGATTGGGTAAGTTTTTTTCCAACTAAGATCATAAATAGGAAAAATTGGATGACAGAGATTTGATCAAGAATGATCAAAACCGTGATATCCAATTTTTCTACATATGTATTTCTATTTTCCTCAGGAGAGGTCATAAGCATTGAAATCTCGGGAATCCCCTGTAACATAGGCATGTCCAGCATAAATGAAATGTCCATCATTGAATATTCTCTTGAATCTTTTTTTAATCTATACATGTTGAAAATTCAATGCTGACAGAGGCTGGATCTCTGTCTCTCTATTATTGGTCTCCATTATCTCCATGTATCTGTAACTTGATTACATTTTCTCATTCCGCAACCATCACTGATGGAAGCTCACTGTACCAAAATTTATAAAGCACTCTTTAAATTCTATAATACATGGACATGCTTATAGGCTCCAGTGGTGACTGCCAGAAGTAAGGCTTCCTACTACATTAATTCATAGCTGCTCGCCCACTGCAACTTGAAATGTATCTTTTTTTACTGTACTTCCCTGCTATGAATGAGTCACCGTAGGAGGCAAAAGCAGAAATACAAGCTAAGTCCAGAAACCCAGAGAAGTTGGCAACTATCAGATTGCAGACCCCTGAACCTAACAACACAACCAGCAGTAGCCGTGGGGGGTTCCTACGATGCCCTAGACCCCTCGATCACAGCCGGAGAAATACATAGGCCTAAAGAAAGAAAGGGGAAATCTAAACTGCCCCAGAGCAGACCCCAAAGCAATAGGCAGCCCACAACAAATAATGACGGTGAAGCAAGATGAAAATACTAACACAGACAGAAAGATAGACTGAGCAAAGACGGGGCCCCAAAACTACCTAGATAGGAAAGGACAGGAAGGCTGCTGTCTGCAATCTGCCAAAACCCTATCAAAGACATAAGCCAACCAGCTGATATGAAAAAGGCCCTGAAGCAGCTAGGCTTCATCAACTGAATCAGCACTCAGGTATTTTCAGAAGACAGAGCTAAATGAATTCAGCATACCCCAGCAGGGAATGGCAGAAATCCAGAAAAATAAAGCAAAAACAAAGTCAAAGCACAAAAGCAAAAGGCCGAGCAGCAAACTTAGCTTTGGAGGAGCAGGAATTCAGACTGGTCTCCAAGGATCCCACAGAGAAATCACCCGCAGGGCAGAAGGGCGTCAGCAGCATTATATCCAGTCCGTAACTCCACTCAGCCAGTCACAGTCATCAGCCTCAGGTGTTTGACAATCAGGCTCACTACCTTTCTTTACCAGAAGAGGGAGTTCCTCGGGCCTCAGTAATGAAGGGGAAAATGAACTCACAACAGTACCTCCCCCTTGAGGAGGGGTCACCGAACCCTCAACTATGCCACCAGGGCGATCAGGGTGAGCCCGATGAAAGGCACACACCAATCGTTTGGCATGAATATCAGAGGCGGAGACCCAGGAATTATCCTCCTGACCATAACCCTTCCACTTAACCAAATACTGGAGTCTCCATCTAGTCAGACGGGAATCCAGTACTTTCTCTACCTCATACTCCATGTTACCTTCAACCAATACAGGGTCTGGAGGCACCACCCCCGGAACAACAGGTTCAACAAACCTCTTCAACAAAGATTTATGGAACACATTATGGATTTTAAATGTGACAGGAAGAGCCAAACGAAAAGAGACCGGATTAATAATCTCCACAATCTTGTAAGGTCCAATAAATCTAGGCTTAAACTTAGGAGAAGCCACCTTCATAGCAATATTTTTTGATGATAACCACACCATATCACCAACCTTAAACTGGGGACCAATGGTCCAATGTCGGTTGGAAAACCGCTGGGCCTTCTCCTGGGAGAGAGATAACTTATCCACCACTTGGTCCCAGATCTGGTGCATTCTCTCCACCACAGTGTCAACACCTGGGCAGGCAGGGGGCTCTACCTGCCCTGAAGAAAATCGAGGATGAAACCCAAAGTTACAAAAAAAAGGTGACATCAAAGTGGCAGAACTAGCTCTATTATTCAAAGCAAATTTGGCCAAGGGCAAAAATGAAACCCAATCATCCTGATCAGCAGAAATAAAACATCTCAAATATGACTCCAAGGTCTGGTTTGTTCTCTCTGTCTGCCCATTGGTCTGAGTGTGAAAAGCAGAGGAGAAGGACAACTGAATTCCCAGCCTGGAACAGAAAGTTCTCCAAAATCTAGACACAAACTGCACTCCTCTGTCAGATACAATGTTCTCAGGAATCCCGTGCAAACGAACCACCTGTTGTAAAAACAGGGGCACCAACTCAGAGGAAGACGGCAACTTAGGGAGTGGTACAAGATGAACCATCTTAGAGAACCTATCACAAATCACCCAAATAACAGTCATCCTCTGAGAGACAGGCATATCAGAGATGAAATCCATTGAAATATGGGTCCATGGCCTCTTGGGGACAGGCAAAGGCATCAACAACCCACTAGAGCGAGAACACGATTTAGACCGGGAGCACGTCCCACAGGACTGCACAAAATTCCTGACATCACGAGACAAGGAGGGCCACCAAAAAAACCGACTCACCAGATCTCTAGTACCAAAAATACCTGGATGACCAGCCAAAGCAGAGCAATGAACTTCAGACATCACTCTCTTCTTCCACTGGTCAGGAACATACAACTTTCCACTGGGACAACACTCAGGTTTGTCCTCCTGGAACTCTTCCAGAGCACGTATCAAATCGGTCCGAGATGGCAGAAAGAACTACCCCTTCGCCTAAGATGGTAGCAGGCTTGGTCACCACAGGAGAATCAGCAAGGAAGCTCCTAGAGAGGGCGTCTGCCTTGACATTCTTTGTTCCAGGAAGAAAAGAAACCACAAAATCAAAACGTGTAAAAAACAAGGCCCACCTAGCCTGTCTAGGGTTCAAGCGCTTAGCCGACTCTAAGTAAATCAAATTCTTGTGGTTAGTAAGGACCACGACTTGATGCTTAGCTCCCTCCAACCAATGTCTCCACTCCTCAAATGCCAATTTCATGGCCAACAGTTCCTTATTCCCCACATCATTGTTACGTTCAGATGGAGAGAACTTTCGGGAAAAGAAAGCACAGGGATTCATTTTAGATGTTACAGGATCCTTTTGGGACAAAACAGCTCCTGCACCAATCTCAGAAGCATCCACCTCTACCTGGAATGGAAGTGAGACATCAGGTTGCCGCAAAACCGGGGCAGAGGTGAATCTTCGCTTCAACTCCTGAAAGGAAGAAAAAGCCTCCGGAGACCAATTTAACACATCAGCACCCTTTTTAGTCAAATCAGTCAATGGCTTGGCAATACTAGAAAATTTTGCTATAAATTTCCGATAAAAATTAGCAAAACCCAAAAACTTCTGGAGGGCCTTCAAAGAAGTGGGCTGAACCCAATCGTGAATGGCCTGTACCTTGGCCGGGTCCATTTCAATAGTTGACGGGGACAAAATAAATCCCAAAAAAGAAATCCTCTGTACTCCAAAAAGGCATTTAGATCCCTTGACAAACAGGGAATTCTCCCTCAAGATCCGGAACACAGTCCGAATATGTTCCACATGAGAATCCCAATCCTTGGAGAAGATCAAAATATCATCCAGATAGATTATCAAAAATTTATCGACAAAATATCGGAAAATATCGTTCATGAAGCACTGGAAGACAGAAGGGGCATTAGTGAGCCCAAAAGGCATCACCAGGTACTCAAAATGTCCCTCCGGAGTATTAAACACCGTCTTCCATTCATCCCCAAAAAATACATCAGGGGTAGGAATCTTTGGTTCAGCAGCATGTGAATGAGCAAGGTAGGCGGAAATTCCCCGCACTTCCGCAGCGAGCTGCTTCTGTTATGAATGAGTCACGGTAGGAGGCAAAAGCAGAAATACAAGCTAAGTCCAGAAAACCAGAGAAGTTGGCAACTATCAGATTGCAGACCCCTGAACCTATCAACACAACTAGCAGTAGCCGTGGGGGGTTCCTACGATGCCCTAGACCCCTCGATCACAGCCGGAGAAATACATAGGCCTAAAGAAAGAAAGGGGAAATCTAAACTGCCCCAGAGCAGACCCCAAAGCAATAGGCAGCCCCCAACAAATAATGACGGTGAAGCAAGATGAAAATACTAACACAGACAGAAAGATAGACTGAGCAAAGACGGGGCCCCAAAACTACCTAGATAGGAAAGGACAGGAAGGCTGCTGTCTGCAATCTGCCAAAACCCTATCAAAGACATAAGCCAACCAGCTGATATGAAAAAGGCCCTGAAGCAGCTAGGCTTCAACAACTGAATCAGCACTCAGGTATTTTCAGAAGACAGAGCTAAATGAATTCAGCACACCCCAGCAGGGAATGGCAGAAATCCAGAAAAACAAAGCAAAAACAAAGTCAAAGCACAAAAGCAAAAGGCCGAGCAGCAAACTTAGCTTTGGAGGAGCAGGAATTCAGACTGGTCTCCAAGGATCCCACAGAGAAATCACCCGCAGGGCAGAAGGGCGTCGGCAGCATTATATCCAGTCCGTAACTCCACTCAGCCAGTCACAATCATCAGCCTCAGGTGTTTGACAATCAGGCTCACTACCTTTCTTTACCAGAAGAGGGAGTTCCTCGGGCCTCAGCAATGAAGGGGAAAATGAACTCACAACACTTCCCTATATGACTGTCAGGAAGTAGTTCTCTTTTACTAGGGTTCCCCTTTCCACTATGGGCCAGTCCCAATCTTTAACTACGTCTGCCCCTATATTATGCAACTGGGCAAATTTCCATCAAAAACACTATGTATTACATTACAAATACAGTTGTGGCCAAAAGTATTGACACCCCTGCAATTCTGTCAGATAATACTCAGTTTCTTCCTGAAAATGATTGCAAACACAAATTCTTTGGTATTATTATCTTCATTTAATTTGTCTTAAATGAAAAAAACACAAAAAGAATTGTCCTAAAGCCAAATTGGATATAATTCCACACCAAACATAAAAAAAGGGTGGACAAAAGTATTGGCACTGTTCGAAAAATCATGTGATGCTTCTCTAATTTGTGTAATTAACAGCACCTGTAACTTACCTGTGGCACCTAACAGGTGTTGGCAATAACTAAATCACACTTGCAGCCAGTTGACATGGATTAAAGTTGACTCAACCTCTGTCCTGTGTCCTTGTGTGTACCACATTGAGCATGGAGAAAAGAAAGAAGACCAAAGAACTGTCTGAGGACTTGAGAAACCAAATTGTGAGGAAGCATGAGCAATCTCAAGGCTACAAGTCCATCTCCAAAGACCTGAATGTTCCTGTGTCTACCGTGCGCAGTGTCATCAAGAAGTTTAAAGCCCATGGCACTGTGGCTAACCTCCCTAGATGTGGACGGAAAAGAAAAATTGACAAGAGATTTCAACGCAAGATTGTGCGGATGTTGGATAAAGAACCTCGACTAACATCCAAACAAGTTCAAGCTGCCCTGTAGTCCGAGGGTACAACAGTGTCAACCCGTACTATCCGACAGCATCTGAATGAAAAGGGACTGTATGGTAGGAGACCCAGGAAGACCCCACTTCTTACCCCGAGACATAAAAAAGCCAGAATGGAGTTTGCCAAAACTTACCTGAAAAAGCCTAAAACATTTTGGAAGAATGTTCTCTGGTCAGATGAGACAAAAGTAGAGCTTTTTGGGCAAAGGCATCAACATAGAGTTTACAGGAGAAAAAAAGAGGCATTCAAAGAAAAGAACACGGTCCCTACAGTCAAACATGGCGGAGGTTCCCTGATGTTTTGGGGTTGCTTTGCTGCCTCTGGCACTGGACTGCTTGACCATGTGCATGGCATTATGAAGTCTGAAGACTACCAACAAATTTTGCAGCATAATGTAGGGCCCAGTGTGAGAAAGTTGGGTCTCCCTCAGAGGTCATGGGTCTTCCAGCAGGACAATGACCCAAAACACACTTCAAAAAGCACTAGAAAATGGTATGAGAGAAAGCACTGGAGACTTCTAAGGTGGCCAGCAATGAGTCCAGACCTGAATCCCATAGAACACCTTGGGAGAGATCTAAAAATGGCAGTTTGGAGAAGGCACTCTTCAAATATCATGGACCTGGAGCAGTTTGCCAAAGAAGAATGGTCTAATATTCCAGCAGAGCAATGTAAGAAACTCATTGATGGTTACCGGAAGCGGTTGGTCGCAGTTATTTTGGCTAAAGGTTGTGCAACCAAGTATTAGGCTGAGGGTGCCAATACTTTTGTCTGGCCCATTTTTAGAGTTTTGTGTGAAATGATCAATGTTTTGCTTTTTGCTTCATTCTCTTTTGTGTTTTTTCATTTAAGACAAATTAAATGAAGATAATAATACCAAAGAATTTGTGTTTGCAATCATTTTCAGGAAGAAACCGAGTATTATCTGACAGAATTGCAGGGGTGTCAATACTTTTGGCCACAACTGTATTATACCTATAACGCTTCTTGGAGTCTATCTTATGTCCTAAACCCAACCTATGTTTTGCACTATACTTTACACTATACACCTAACTGATGCACTATATTATTGGCAATTGGTGACTTTAGGGGCAGGAAATATTAGTGCAGTCCTCCATTTTTACATATGCAGTTGCCAAAGGTGAGGCTTCACTTCTAGATCTTAAACTGCCATATTATCCCATATAGCCTTTTACTATGTCCTCAGAGTATACGTCACATTGGCAAAAAAAAACAAAACATAATGGATTGCGGGGAATGAAACACTGGTATGGACATTAAATGATTCCACTTGGATTCTAGATCAGATCTAAAAACAAGAGCTTCTCTAACATAATATTTCTGCCTAAGGTTTAAAGATAAATGTTTTTTTCTGATGGAAAATAGGATAAAAAAAGACTGAGGCCAGAGAAAGTGTCTCCAATGGACAAAGCTTATCCTCACATTAAAAATTAAAAGATCTCCTTGGTGCTCTAGAAATATGATAAATGGAGAGCAGCATAATCTAATATACCTCAACAGGATGTAATGTATCATTGCCCAGAAAATGTTGATTAAAGGATGGCCTTAGACCAAAAGTAGCAGTTTTTTTCATTCAATTGAAAGCAAAGCGGAAGAGCTCCGGCCATAAATCATTTATCTCTTCCCCAGAATCAATTGAAGTCAATACTAATACTAGATGTAATAATAATTAACAGAACAGTCGTCTCTGCCCCAAAATGTAAATATTGTGTTATCTTTTTCTAGAGATGATCAAATCACTAAACATTTTTGGCAAATCAGCATTGAATAATTTTTGGCCACATTCAACAGAGTAGGGGCTCAACTTGAGCACAGAGTTTAGACTCCCATAGACATTAGGTACCAGTCTACCCAACAATCTGTTGGCCAACTGCTATCTCTCCAGGCTTTCCCATACACATATACAGTATATGTATTGGCTTGGTGAGTTATGTATGAGAGACACGCTGCCATACTCCTATAGCAGAGGCTTATCTGCAGGGAGAACAAAATGATCAGCTTCTGATATTCAGAAGGGCAGATACTTCTCTCCCCAATATCATTTTTAGGGTGAGAATCAAAAGGCGCTCATAAAGATTAGGCTTTGTGCTGACCACAGGTCACCTGCCTTTAATTTGTATGGGGTATTTTATACTTCAGCCTCTGGTGGTTTTTATCTTTGATAAAAATAGGTTTGGGCATGTTGAAAGCAAGCAGCCTGATCCTTTTTTCATTCAACTTCTGCAATCAGAGGAAGGTCAGGGCCCCATGACACATATTACATGATTGACCAATCCCACCATAACCGATGGATTCAGCCACTAATGTAAAGAGTATGGTCAGCAGTATGCACACACTGGGTCCACATCAACCAAAAATCTCTTTGTTTATTAAAGCAAGGTAGAAAAATTTACAAACGTAATGTTGTAGGTTCCATGCATTTAGGTTTTTTCCATATGGGCAACCTATAAGTATTATAGATAAAGATCATGGTTAATCGATGAATCAGTCCTGAAGTATCTAAATAATGGTTTATGTGCAAAAGAATGAGGCGTTATTTTAGTGAAGTCATATGCTAATTAGGCTGGAAGTGCACTAGGGTTGAGTTAATACTCTTGATGACTTCTTCTGAGAGCATTGCCATGCCTCTATTGCGCATCCAGCATGATTTCCATATGGCTGTCACGCTAGATTTCTCATGACTGGCATATCAGAACTATTCAAAAAACATATAATTTGCATTGAGGGAGGAGCACCATGACATCTATACTACTGCTTCCATATGTAAAAACATGCTAATAGGATCTCTCAGTGCTGCCACCAGGAATTTCAGGGCCCCATCCTGGCAAATTTTGGGGCCTCATTGAGACTGTGCCCAGGCAACACTCAGCTAATGTCCCACCACCCACTCTTGAAAAAACTCCACTTCTGCACCGCATCCTCACCAATCACACATTAACAGTTCCTATCGAACCCCAGATCACAGACATAACCATCAACTTTTGTTTTGGCCAAAAGACTTTTTAAGCCACCACCACAACAACAAAGTAGACTCTTTTGGTTGGGCTCTACTCTAATTGATTAAACATTTATTAAAATATCCAATACTCTTTTGGGGTATATTTACATTTATTTTTCTTTAAGGCAATGAGTCGCGTATGTTTTTAAACTAATTGAAACCAGATTGTGATGATTTTTTTATAATCTGTATTTCGGATGGAAGATTATTGTATTTTGTGCATTTCTGGAAGCTGCTCTCTTACCTGTTTGGAGATATGGACATTGGACATATAAAGTACATGTATATAGGGGACAATATTAATATCCTTAGAAGAATTTTCCTATACATGTTCTTATGTTTAGTAACATACAGATGTCATTGTGCAGGAAAGGAGAAGAGGTGAGTTGTGACGCTACATGCTGGGAATGGCGGATTCTGTTATCTCTCATTATAATCCTGCTTGTTATGATAATGAGTGGTCAGGCATCACTTTTGAGCCCTCAACTCCTCCATATAATGTGCCTCAAGGGCCCAGAGGGGCACCAGCTGCTCAGGAACAAAGGGCAGTCAGGTTATGTCTTACATCACTGATGTCAGACGAGGTTGGCTTCCTCTGCTGCAGCCATACAATGTAAGTAGCTGCAGCTGTGAGTGACTGTGGCGCTGAAGCTTAATAAAGCAAAGAAAAGTAATTAGCCCTAGCTCCAGCGTGCCACTCACTCTGCCAGGCCCTTTATACAGTGGCTTGGCTGTGCTTCCTCAGAGCAAGCTGTGCAGTGCGCCTCACCCAGTCCAGGTACCCTTCTTTTCTTCTGCTCACCGGGCCCCATACACCAGTTATGGCAGTGATGCCCTGATGAAAAAATCCAAAGGAATGGAAAAAAAAGCCGGGCTTCTTAAAACCGCACTGACCAGAAACACACCTTCCGCAGCAGAGGTAACAGAAAAAATCCTTTAATGAGCCTACGCATTTCGTGGCTTAAACCAGCCACTTCATCAGGGCCTCAGGAATAATCACAAGTTTCAGATATATATACAGACACAAATCATTACAAATACACCTGCCTTTGATATCTAGACTGATAAAAAGAGCATAAAAATCAGTCAAATATCTGACAGAATGATTTGATTAATTCTTGCAAGGTACAAAAAAATGTGGATGACTATAATGTGAATTTTATTACTACTTTTTCTGTGCAAAATTGTCAGATTCGTAATATATTGGAAACTTATATTAAACTATCCCATTTTGAATAAGGTGGTAGATCAGAAGCCGGGGGTGATTTTTAGAAGGGCCCCAACTATTAAAAACCTCTTAGCCCCTAGTGTCATATCCTCTAGGGATACTTTATTAAATAGTAGTATATTGTATGAGAAAAAAGGTGGCTTTCAATGTAAGAGGAAAGGCTGTCTTTGTTGTAGATCTATCATCAATGCTACTGATAAATTTCAGTCCTTTAGTAATCCTAGTGGGGAATTTAAGATGAAATATAGGATGACTTGTATGACTAGTTGTGTCATCTATTTGATCCAATGTAATTGTGGGAAACAATATGCTGGTAGGACATCTCAACCATTACATAAGAGGATTAACTCGCATAGATGTAATATTCGCAAGGGGTTTATGAAGCATGGTTTGTCCCGTCATTGCACGGTGAGCCACCAAGACTCTGTATCCCTGGCCGTGCTTCCCATTGATCATGTATCTGAATATACCCAGAATAGAATACAAAATCTAAAGAGAAAATAAACCTATTGGATTTATAAATTAAACACACTGCAACCAATGGGTTTAAATGAAATTAGTGATCTTTTTTTAGATATATTTAGGGAATTATTTGAATTTTATTTGAATAGCAATTTATGAGTATGGTTTTTAGGGTTAATAATTCTGAAACATTTCTGAAGTCGGTGTAGTCTAGACGGTTAGTGCATGTGAATTATATTTTTGAGCCCGTTTGATGTGGCAGGTTCGATTCCACGTATTTTACATATTTTTTAATTTTTGATATATTTTTTGGTATATTAAGGTTTGGCAATATTGATGAAATGTTATTGGATTTTAGAGCATAATAGCATGTGTAAGCAGCTTTTTTTATATATACAATTGTTTTTAGATGATATGTGGGCGTTTTCACAGGAAATGATGTCAAAGGCAGGTGTATTTGTAATGATTTGTGTCTGTATATATATCTGAAACTTGTGATTATTTCTGAGGCCCTGATGAAGTGGCTGGTTTAAGCCACGAAACGCGTAGGCTCATTAAAGGATTTTTTCTGTTACCTCTGCTGCGGAAGGTGTGTTTCTGGCCAGCGCGGTTTTAAGAAGCCCGGCTTTTTTTCCACTCCTTTGGATTTTTTCATTTATTGCCAGCGGGACACCAGCGACGACCGGATATCTAGGAGTGATTCCCAGTTTGTTGTGACTCACACAACTATAGCAGGTGAGTCTAACTGATTGGGGATTTCATTGCGGTTTCTTAATAGACGATACACCCTACGTGCGCTTCCTATTTTTGTTTATTCTAGTGATGCCCTGATGGCAGCCCTGGGTTACCTTTAAGCCCAATAAATACCTGTACAAGTGGTTAAGCTATAATTTTATAACTGACAGAATCCGTTTAAGTTTCATTATTGTAGCTGGATGAATATGATGACTTCCTCTTATAGCAGAGTTCCACAGAGGTTTGCAACATTACCACACATTAAATTGTAATGCAACAGCTCCACCGGTGATTAGATCTGAAACTCCAATGTACATATGTGTCCTTTGTTACTTTTACTTCTCACCCTATACAACCCAAGAGGAGTGATGTGAGGTATCCAACGTTGAAAAATAATATTTAGCCATAGTTTGTCGGGAGAAGAGTTTGCTATATGTGTCTATATGTTGCCACTCAATGGATTTATTTGTAAAGTCCAGCCTGCTGTATTGTATATGTATGTAGAGACATTGAGTGGGCACCTGTATAGTGGCATGTGCTCGGAAAATGCTGAGTTTTTATCCTTTATGTTTCTATATGTGTTATACATTTTTTACGCTTTTCACTTCCCCCTCAAATGTGATATTCACAAGTGGTGACAGTCATTTTTATTCTGAAATATTGAACTAATTTCAGAGAGACGAGAAGTGTTATTTTGTAGAAACATCTACTATGTATGTTTCATGAAATATATTTCTCTTTGTAACACTGTCCAACTCGCAGCAGCTCCGTCACCCGTTGATCTCTCTTTGTATCCATTTACATTGACTTTGCAGCATCAACAGAAATGTATCTGCTCTCTACAAGTTCCCGACAGAGATTGATAAATTTCTAGCCGAACGTATTGCTCAGCCCTATAGTTTTAGCAAGAAGCCATCTTCAAAGATTTGGTGATTGAACAGATTCCCGATATACATATATTTCATTTCCCTAAAAGCTGCATTATTTTATTACCGGTTTAGGATGAGAGAAATGTTAGCTTTCAGAATGATGTATGGCCAATTAAAATAGTAGTGTTGGATCATGGCTATGTGATCACTTTACTGATTACTGTGTGACCCTGGAGCTGATTATGTTTAGTACCCTGATTAACAATTAATTGGGCTGATACAGTAGTGGTCTACAGGTATTGAGTTGCAATGCCAATGGTTTTAATCTACTAAAGTAAGGATAGGAATAAGGGTTGAATATATTTATTACAAATCCAACATTTCTGTAGGGTTCATTATTAGCAGCACATGGCCCCTACTTTCAGTATATATATTCTATTTATAAGTCACCAGCTGCTGCTTAGATTCTTCCTTGACTACTTGTTGGAAGGCAGTAATTTCCTACATATATATTTAAGGCTTTACATCAATGCACATCATGTATGATGTACACTCACTGGCCACTTTATTAGGTACACCATGCTAGTAACGGGTTGGACCCCCTTTTGCCTTCAGAACTGCCTCAATTCTTCGTGGCAGAGATTCAACAAGGTGCTGGAAGCATTCCTCAGAGATTTTGGACCATATTGACATGATGGCATCACACAGTTGGCGCAGATTTGTCGGCTACACATCCCTGATGCGAATCTCCCGTTCCACCACATCCCAAAGATGCTCTATTGGATTGAGATCTGGTGACTGAGGAGGCCATTTGAGTACAGTGAACTCATTGTCATGTTCAAGAAACCAATCTGAGATGATTCGAGCTTTATGACATGGCGCATTATCCTGCTGAAAGTAGCCATCAGATGCCTGTTCTTAGCTGAGAGGAGTGGTACCCAGTGTGGTCTTCTGCTGCTGTAGCCCATCTGCCTCAAAGTTCGACGCACTGTGCGTTCAGAGATGCTCTTCTGCCTACCTTGGTTGTAACGGGTGGCAATTTGAGTCACTGTTGCCTTTCTATCAGCTCGAACCAGTATGCCCATTCTCCTCTGACCTCTGGCATCAACAAGGCATTTCCGGCCACAGAACTGCCGCTCACTGGATTTTTTTTCTTTTTCGGACCATTCTCTGTAAACCCTAGAGATGGTTGTGCATGAAAATCCCAGTAGATCAGCAGTTTCTGAAATACTCAGACCAGCCCTTCTGGCACCAACAATCTTGCCACGTTCAAAGGCACTCAAATCACCTTTCTTCCCCATACTGATGCTCGGTTTGAACAGCAGGAGATTGTCTTGACCATGTCTACATGCCTAAATGCACTGAGTTGCCGCCATGTGATTGGCTGATTAGAAATTAAGTCTTAACACACAGTTGGACAGGTGTACCTAATAAAGTGGCCAGTGAGTGTATATGGGCAATCAAATGCATAATGTAAAAAAAAATGATCATAAAAATAATAAAAACACTTTTTTTGCTGTATTGTTTTCTCATTGAATTGATTTCTTGCGTGACTTCAAAAATTCTTCTGCACCAGAAGAACCAGACATTTGTGCTAGCGATGGTCTTCTCATCATATTGGTAAAGGGTTCCATGATTCTACTAGTTCAAGTAGAACAATTGTCTTTATTGGGGGAGTTGGTATCTAAAAAACATTTTGCATTATTGATCAAAGAGGATTCAAATTTACCTTTAGTTCTTGTTAAATACTGCCAATGGAGGTGTGAGCTAATCTGGAATTCTCTTTCTTGGGTCATGTACAGAAAATAATAAACTTTCCCTACTAGAGATGAGCGAACCCAAACTGAGAAGCTCAGTGTTCGTACTGGACAATTAGTATCCGGTGCTAATTGCCGAACACAGAACTTCTCTCGGAAATCCATTGCAATGTTTGGAGTCCTTGGGCAAGTCCGGAGAGCGAGATAATTTTTTTCCAGCTCAAAAGTTTGGGTCCCTATTGTTTTCAATGGTATTCGGGTTCTAGTTCAAGTTTGGGTACAATTCTGGTACCCGAACCAAAGTTTGGAATAAAATACCAGAACTCGAACTTCCATGGGTCTGCTCATCCCTACTCTCTACATCATAAAGAGCATCTTATACACATCAGAAATCATCAATTACATGTGATAGATTTTTTTAATGAAACCAAAAGAAATAGACCTAGCGGTAAGTGATTAGCGCCAAAGTAAGCAACAAATGGAGTTGTCTTCTGCTGGACATTTGAAGGCCATATTCATGTCAAGGATTTGGCCTACAGGAGGACCTTCTTGTAATCTGGTGGACCAATATGACTCAGAGTGTGGACCTTAGCTGTTTCATGAGTATTCAAGGTAAAATTAGTGACCAAGTGCTAAAAACAGGTTTAAGGAATCATAGCCAAAATCAGGGTCTCTGTCCCTACATCATACTGCTGTCAGATTACACAGACAAGAACTTGTTGACGGATTCACTTTAAGCATCATTTAATAATTGCTACTCTTTAAAATCTGGAAAAGCTTTCTATGATTTCCTGCTTAAAGAGAGACACTGTGTAATTGATATTTTTTTATTTTCTTTCATCCTTTTTTCATAGACATGAACATTTTCAGTTAAAGTTTATAAACCGATCAAAGGGATGTGACAACAGATACAATGCGGGATAGAAATACATTCTGTTGCTTGACTTGCCTTGATAGAATATTCAGTCAGTTGGATATGACATGGTTTGACATGTTAGTGATTTTTTTCTCCGAATACATTATGCTAATTTGCAAATTTTATTTAGTCATTAATGAAAACGGTTTTTCTCATTTTTTTTTCTCTGCTACTTTTATAAATCTAGACTTTTTGTATTGAATCACTGTGTGTGCAGTTTTTTAGGATGGATTTTTACTTATGATAACAATAGATCTTGAAAATCTATTTTTTTGTTTATGAAACCTAAAGAGGTAGGTTGTAATTTTATACAAATGTTAAGTGACAGTATAGAATGTGTGGCATTTGTGCATTCTGCTTAATACACAGTCTCCATGCACAGGAGTTACTTTCCGTTCTGCCCTCTGGCAACTTACAGTTGCAGGAGCTGCCTATTTAATTTCTATCTCTAGCACATCCTGGCAATGCCTCGCGAATAGGGAAGAATATGTATGCTATACCTCCAGGGAGGGAGGGTGCGTGGGACTATGATTTATATGTTTGTTTTATCAGGGCGGATATAAGGTGGATTGTGTTCATTGTAGATTTCTAGTATATTTTTTTTCCATCTATTTAATAGAAATAAATAATAATAATAAAAAAAGAAAAACGAAATGTCACTTTCACATCACTGTATATTTATATAGAAACAAGCAGCAGAAATAAAATCAGCCTCAACATTTGCCTTTTTTTAAGTCATTTACAAATAATAATTACTATGATTATTTTTAGCATTATTTTAAAATCCATTTAATTTAACATTTAATAATCCAAAATGTCATAATCTGGAAATACTGCAACATTTTATCAGGAGAAGAAGAGTTTATCCGATTATGTTGGCACCTGTCAAGGTGTGTGATGTATTAGATAGTGAATAGAAATGAGAGAACCCAAACGTAATAGTTCGGCGTTTGTACGGTAGAGTGACTGTCCGGTGCTAAACGCCGAAAAGGGACTTTTCCTGGGAGTTGGTTGCAATATTCAGAGTTCCGGGGGAAGAGAGAGAGAAATTTAATTTTGAGGCTTAAAAGTTCAGGTCTTCATTGATTTCAATGGGTTTCAAGTTTTGGTGCAAGTTCGGATACAGAACTGTACTTTGGAATAAAGTTTGAGTCGGGTACTAGAACTCAAACTACCAGTCAGTAGAAGACAATCTGTTGGAATCTGGTAAAATGGAAAAAGTTGTGATGGCAAAACAACAGGGTCAGATCATTACCATAAGGCAGACCAAGTCAAGACAACCCGATGAACCAGCAACAGAGACACGGTAATGCATGGCTTTTTTCTGCACTCAGTTAAGCAAGGTTAGCCTGTCTGTTTTCCTTCCAAAGAAAAGCTACTACGGCATAAATTGCTGTAAAGGTTAATGCTGGCTATGATTGAATGATGTCAGGGCACATGTTGACTCATATCCATCACCAAAATTATATAAAATTAGCACATGAGAATCAAACCTGGACGAAGGAGCAATGGAAAGATGTGACCTGGTTTGATAAATCATGTGAAGTAAGTGAGCACATGCTTAGGAATGATGCAACTAGAAGGAGAAGGCCAAAAAGCGGAGGCAGTGTGGTCAATGTCCTACTGGATGATGGAATTTTAGTTGTCATTTTACACCACCTAATTAATCATTAAAGGGAACCTGAAACCAATATTTTAGTGTTTGAACAAATGCACCAGCTTTGGTAGTGTCCATGATGCTTTCCACAAAATTATATATCATCCCCTGACGCCCCCTGGATAACTCCAAAAATACCCTTTGAATTACTCCCATACTGTATGTAAATACATACTGTCCTGTATGATGGGCATCACTACGTCTGTCCCTTCACTTCGTTGCTAATCACCATCCTCTAGCTTTCATTGATGTGAATGACGTGTACTGTGTCATCCACATAGCCCAACCAAATCTCTTGCCTGTGCAGCAGGAGTGTCAGCTTGCACAGGTGCACTTTGATCTGCACTACTGCAGGCAGGGCATAAAACATAGCTGTGCATGTCCACAGTAGGACAGAGCAGAGTGCGCATGCACGAGTCAGTGATACCCCTGCACAGGTGCAAGAGTACGATGGGCTATATGGACACCGCAGTAATGGTGGTATTCAGACCAGATTGTCCAGATTTACATACAGCCCTGGAGTGATTCATGAAGTATTTTTTGGGAGTGCACAGTTGTACTCAGGAGATAATATACAACTTTGTGGAATGCAGCACAGGCGCTGATAAAAGTGATATTTGTTCAGATACTAAAAAACTCTTGATAGGTTCACTTTAATGGTGACTAGTGTTGAGCATTCCGATACCGCAAGTATCGGGTATCGGCCGATACTTGCTGTATCGGAATTCCGATACCGACTTCCGATATTTTTTCAATATCGGAATTCGGCATCGGAATCGGAAGTTCAGTTGATTGACGGCCTGACGTCATCATGATGCGCGGTGTGTGCGCATCATGATGCGCCGTCATTTCGGGCCTTCCGGGGGTCTCTGCCGGCCTGCCGGGGGGCTGTGCCGGCCTGCCGGGGGGCTGTGTGGACTGCCCGGGGTCTGTACCGGCCTGCCGGGGGGCTGTGCCGGCCTGCCGGTGGTCTGTGCACCCTGTGGGGGTCTGTACCGGCCTGCCGGGGGGCTGTGCCGGCCTGCCGGGGGGCTGTGCTGATGTCCGGGGGTCTGTGCAAGCATCGTCCGATGGGACTACAAGTCCCATCGGGCGATGCCTGCTACCATGACAGTGATTGACACATTAGCCAATGATGGGACAGTAGTAGTCCCATCATCCGGCTAATGTGTTAAATGTTAAAAAAAAAAAAAAAAAAAAAAATACTACATATATACTACATACATACTACATACATGCTACATACATACTGCATGCTACATACATACTACATACATACTACATACATACTACATATATACTACATACATACTACATACATGCTACATACATACTGCATGCTACATACATACTACATACATACTACATGCATGCTACATACATACTACATATATACTACATACATACTACATACATGCTACATACATACTGCATGCTACATACATACTACATACATACTACATGCATACTACATATATACTACATACATACTACATACATGCTGCATGCTACATATATACTACATGCTACATACATACTACATGCATGCTACATACATACTACATATATACTACATGCATGCTACATACATACTACATACTACATATATACTACATACATACTACATATATACTACATACATACTGCATGCTACATACATGCTACATACATACTACATACATACTACATACATACTACATGCATGCTACATACATACTACATACATACTACATACATGCTACATACATACTGCATGCTACATACATACTACATACATACTACATACATACTACATATATACTACATACATACTACATACATGCTACATACATACTGCATGCTACATACATACTACATACATACATACTACATACATGCTACATACTGCATGCTACATACATACTACATACATACTACATGCATGCTACATACATACTACATATATACTACATACATACTACATACATGCTACATACATACTGCATGCTACATACATACTACATACATACTACATGCATACTACATATATACTACATACATACTACATACATGCTGCATGCTACATATATACTACATGCTACATACATACTACATGCATGCTACATACATACTACATATATACTACATGCATGCTACATACATACTACATACTACATATATACTACATACATACTACATATATACTACATACATACTGCATGCTACATACATGCTACATACATACTACATACATACTACATACATACTACATGCATGCTACATACATACTACATACATACTACATGCATGCTACATGCATGCTACATACATACTACATGCATGCTACATACATACCGCATACATACTACATGCTACATACATACCACATATATACTACATACATACAATACATTCATACAATACATACATAGACATACAGTACATATAACATAGAGTAACATACTTACCAATACTTGTCACATTGTTCCCCGAAGCCATTGTCTATTCCGGGATAAATATTAACATAACAAACCACAAAAATACTCACCCACGATCCGAAGCAGTCCACGAGTGTGTCCCACGACGATCTTGGGTAGAGAACTGCAGCATCAGATGATGCTGCCGTTCTCTACGGGCTGTAGGAATCCAATGACGGAAGGTAGGTATCCTTCCGCACTGTATTCCTCCGCCACTTAAAAAAAAAAAGTCCCTAGTCTCACTTTATGCCATTGCTGTGTGGGAATTTCCCACACAGCAATGGCATAAAGTGAGACTAGGGACTTTTTTTTTTTTAAGTGGCGGAGGAATACAGTGCGGAAGGATACCTACCTTCCGTCATTGGATTCCTGCAGCCCGTAGAGAACGGCAGCATCATCTGATGCTGCAGTTCTCTACCCAAGATCGTCGTGGGACACACTCGTGGACTGCTTCGGATCGTGGGTGAGTATTTTTGTGGTTTGTTATGTTAATATTTATCCCGGAATAGACAATGGCTTCGGGGAACAATGTGACAAGTATTGGTAAGTATGTTACTCTATGTTATATGTACTGTATGTCTATGTATGTATTGTATGAATGTATTGTATGTATGTAGTATATATGTGGTATGTATGTAGCATGTAGTATGTATGTGGTATGTATGTAGCATGCATGTAGTATGTATGTAGCATGCATGTAGTATGTATGTAGTATGTATGTAGTATGTATGTAGTATATATGTAGTATGTAGTATGAATGTAGTATATATGTAGTATGTATGTAGCATGTAGTATGTAGCATGCATGTAGTATATATGTAGTATGTATGTAGTATGTATGTAGCATGCATGTAGTATATATGTAGTATGTAGCATGTAGTATGTATGTAGCATGCATGTAGTATGTAGCATGTAGTATGTATGTAGCATGCATGTAGTATATATGTAGTATGTATGTAGTATGTATGTAGCATGCATGTAGTATGTATGTAGCATGTAGTATGTAGCATGCATGTAGTATATATGTAGTATGTAGCATGTAGTATGTATGTAGCATGCATGTAGTATATATGTGTTATGTATGTAGCATGTAGCATGCATGTAGTATGTATGTAGTATATATGTGGTATGTATGTAGCATGCAGTATGTATGTAGCATGCATGTAGTATA
The DNA here is from genome assembly GCF_039654945.1 of Dendrobates tinctorius. Classification (NCBI taxonomy): domain Eukaryota; kingdom Metazoa; phylum Chordata; class Amphibia; order Anura; family Dendrobatidae; genus Dendrobates; species Dendrobates tinctorius. The sequence continues at coordinate 61,580,726 of NW_027361707.1, read as the reverse complement.
TATGTAGTATGTATGTTGCATGTAGTATTTATGTAGTATGAATGTAGCATGTATGTAGTATGTAGTATGAATGTAGCATGTATGTAGTATGCATGTTGTATGTATGTAGCATGTAATTTTTTTTTTTTTTTTTTTTTTACATTTAACACATTAGCCGGATGATGGGACTACTACTGTCCCATCATTGGCTAATGTGTCAATCACTGTCATGGTAGCAGGCATCGCCCGATGGGACTTGTAGTCCCATCGGACGATGCCTGCACAGACCCCCGGAGCCTGCACAGACCACCGGCAGGCCGGCACAGCCCCCCGGCAGGCCGGCACAGCCCCCCGGAGCCTGCACAGCCCCCCGGCAGGCCGGCACAGCCCCCCGGCAGGCCGGCACAGCCCCCCGGCAGGCCGGCACAGCCCCCCGGAGCCTGCACAGCCCCCCGGCAGGCCGGCACAGCCCCCCGGCAGGCCGGCACAGCCCCCCGGAGCCTGCACAGACCACCGGCAGGCCGGCACAGACCACCGGAGCCTGCACAGACCCCCTGGCAGGCCGGCACAGCCCCCCGAAAGGCCCGTACAGACCCCAGAGAGGCTGTACAAGGGCAGGAAAGGGTTTTTCTTATTCCGATACCGGAAGTCCCATAGACTTGAATGGGACTTCCGGTATCGGAATCGGCGATACCGATACTTTTTTTAAAGATCGGCCGATACCATCCGATACGATACTTTGAAGTATCGGACGGTATCGCTCAACTCTAATGGTGACTAATAACACCTTTTCATGGTAACTGTATTGTCTTATGACAGAGATCTCTTTTTCAGGATAATGCTCCCTGACGCACTGCAAAAATTGTTCAGGAATTCTTTATGGAATGTTAGAAAAAGTTTAAGATGTTGACTTCGCCTCCAAGATCATTTCTGTTAGATTTTGAGCCCCAATGGAGACAGAGATTTTGACAGCTATAAAGTTCTGTGGAATTAATAGTGCTGTATAAGGCCAGCTTCACATTTGCGTTCGGCTGAGCTGCGGAGGGCTGCATATTTCCTTTGTGAAGCTCTGCCCACTGCTGCACCTCCTCTGTTCAGCTCCACCTATGTCTGCATGCCGCCTATGTACCTATCTTTAACATTGGGTACGCAGGCTGTGCGGATGTATACGGATGCGTCCACATGCGTCATTTTGACGACGTGGAAACCCGTGTCGAACACAAGGTGTTGCAATTAGTTGTGGTCTCCGCATCTTCAAAATGGCGCATGCTGACACATCCGCATACATGCGCATGGCCTGTGTACCCAATATTAAAGATAGGTACTCAGGCCGCATGCAGATGTAGGCGGAGCTGACTGGAGGAGTTGCGGCAGTGGGCGGAACTTCACGGAGGAACTACGCAGCCCTCCACAGCTCTGCCGAACGCTAGTATGAAACTAGCCTAAGTGACTAAAATAATCTTTAATTTTATGGATAATTGGTGGAGACTACCTTCCTGAATGTCATTTACCATTAGAAGCATATTTTATATGTCTCCTGTGATTGCTAGATATTCCAAAATATCTGATCATTCTGGAAGATCCCGCTTCTAATGATATCAAATTGAAGGAACATTTCTGTATTATTACTTTATGGGTTTCCCATTTTATTTTATTATTGATAGTCATATTTATTATTCTGTATACTGGCATTTCGCTATATGATATAGTTAAGGTACTTTTTAACTCTTCATTTATAATTAATAGAAAAGGAAAAACACTTAAGTTATTCCTTCAGGAACATTTGTAGCACATTGTGTGCATGTTATCTTCCTTTGGGGAAAATGTTCATCCTGTGCAAATAAATTAGTAAATATTTTAGCTGTATGTAAAAGATGCGCAGGAGTGATGAAAAAGCATAAAATGGTGATAACGCCACAGCTAAGGCATTGAGCGTCTGCTCTGCATGCAAGTATTGAACATGTAATGAATTTATTAAAATTCAATCAGATACAACTGGGAGATAGAAATTATAATATATTACCGTATTGGCTGGTCACCATGTGTGAAGTTCCATTTGATGTTATCTTTTGCCCTAAAGGGTTTGTTTCATGAAGACAGCTTCTTGTAAATGGGAAGCTTTTGCATTTATCCGCTGATCAATGCGGATTTGGTTTCTTTTACCTCTGCAATCAGCAGTTATCTTCTAGGAAGCTGCAACCGGCAAGATGTTTCCCCTTCATAGGAAATGTAGCACTAGTAGTAAAAAAGGACAGAGCTGGTTTATATAAAGGGCGTTCCTCATGAAGAAATTCCCGGTATGTCAGACCTAATGCTTTAGTTTCTTCTACCAGGATCTTTGGTCACATATTACTAGCGGGACAATACTCGAAACCCCCTATTCTACAGCTGCGCATCTTTGACCTTATGTAAGTGTAAAATAATTTAAATAAAATAACCAGCTAGGCTTTCAAACAGTAAATTTACAAACCTATGGTCAGAGTTACTGCTAATTGGTGCCTATGACAACATTTCTGTCCTCCATTACACAGGTCCAAATCTCCATCCACTTGAATGCTCAACTCACATCCTAACCCATACCCGTCTCTGCGTGTGCTGACTTAAATAGCCCATTAGTTAAAACTTAATAATTCAAATTATAATACCTTTCTATTTGATAGCTCTCAGTAGGAGAAACAAAATCTTGTAGTTGAGATCTTTTTAATGGCTAACAAAAATAAAATGTTAGCCATTAAAAGGTTTCATAAATATCACATTATCATTTTTTTTCTCCCCCTGAGAGCAGTAATTTTTTTTCCAGCTGGCTCACAAGGTAGCAAAACTGTTTTTGCTCTTTTAAGCTTTTTATTTGTGACCCTTGGGTTGTGTACTAGAAGTACAGTATGATATGGAAATTCTTGGTTCCAACATTTGTTAGATGTCACTGATATGCTTTATTTGATGCTTCCAAAGAATATTGTCATCTGCTCCTTTCTACAATAGTTCTTGAGTAATGGGCCAAACATATTTGCAAACATTGAGAATTTCAGGACTAAAAGCTCCCTAACAAATCATTGCAGAAGAAACCATTCTATCCTGAAGTTTAGGTAAAGTAAATAGGTAGAAAAAAAAGACATTCACCAAGGCTCTAGATGTGTTGAAGCAAAGGATTCCATGAGACCAAAATGTAGAAAGAGGTGAAGAAAAAAATTTCCATCTTTGTAAAATGCAAACTTTTGATTAGTAAAATTTGTTAAAAAGATTCTATATCACGATTGTCAAAGCTCGTTTCGAATGCATGCTGAATTATTTGTCTAAGCTTTGACAAAGAATGCAGCATACGTTCGAAACGAGTTGCTTTTTACTATCATGATATGGACTCTTTATACCTTATATTCTAAATTAAAAAGTTCATATTTTAAAAAGCTGGATGTTTTTTCTTATCATGAAGATCCTCTTTAACATCTAATACCTATTAACCCTTAGAGATGGACATCTGTGGTTTAAACTTAGTAAAAGCCAGTAAAAATATTTCTACTAATTTTATACAACCCCGGGCAAAAATTATGGAATCACCGGCCTTGGAGGATGTTCATTCAGTTGTTTAATTTTGTAGAAAAAAAGCAGTTCACAGACATGTCACAAAAATAAAGTCAATTCAAATGGCAACTTTCTGGCTTTAAGAAACACTAAAAGAAATCAAGAACAAAAAATGTGGTTACTTTTTTAAACCAAACATAGGGGAAAAATTATGGATTCACTAAATTCTGAGGGAAAAAAATATGGAATCACCCTGTAAATTTTCATTCCCAAAACTAACACTTGCATCAAATTTGATCTGCTCATTAGTCTGCATCTAAAAAGGAGTGATCATACCTTGAAGAGCTGTTGCACCAATTGGACTGACATGAATCATGGCTCCAACAGGAGAGATGTCAATTAAAACAATGGAGAGGATTATCAAACTCTTAAATGAAGGTAAATCATCACGCAATGTTGCAAAAGATGTTGGTTGTTCACAGTTAGCGGTGTCTAAAATCTGGACCAAATACAAACAACATGGGAAGGTTGTTAAAGGCAATCATACTGGTACACCAAGGAAGACATCAAAGCGTCAAGTCGGAAACATAAAGCAATATGTCTCCAAAACAGGAAATGCACAACAAAACAAATTAGGAACGAATGGGAGGAAACTGGAGTCAGCGTCTGTGACCGAACTGTAAGAAACCGCCTAAAGGAAATGGGATTTACATACAGAAAAGCTAAACAAAAGCCATCATTAACACCTAAACATAAAAAACAAGGTTACTATGGGTTAAGGAAAAGCAATCATGGACTGTGGATGACTGGATGAAAATCATATTCAGTGATGAATCGCGAATCTGCATAGGGCAAGGCGATGACGCTGTAACTTTTGTTTGGTGCGGTTCCAATGAGATTTATAAAGATGACTGCCTGAAGAGAACATGAAATTTCCACAGTCATTGATGATATGGGGCTGCATGTCAGGTAAAGGCACTGGGGAATTGGTTGTCATTACATCTTCAATAAATGCACAAGTTTATGTTGATATTTTGGACAATTTCTTATCCCATCAATTGAAATAATAATAATAATTATTATTTTTTTATAGCATATTCTGCAGCACTTTACAGTTTGTTCACATTATCATCACTGTCCCTGATGGGGCTCACAATCTAAATTCCCTATCAGTATGTCTTTGGAATGTGGGAGGAAACCGAAGTACCCGGAGGAAACCCACGCAAACACCGGGAGAACTACTCCTTGCAGATGTTGTCCTTGGTGGGATTCGAACCCAGGACTCCAGCGCTGCAAGGCTGCAGTGCTATCCACTGAGACAGATGTTTGGGGATGATGAAATCATTTTTCAAGATGATAATGCATCCTGCCACAGAGCAAAAACTGTGAAAACATTCCTTGAAAAAAGACACATAAGGTCAATGTCATGGCCTGCAAATAGTCCGGATCTCAATCCAATTGAAAATCTTTGGTGGAAGTTGAAGAAATTGGTTCATGACAAGACTCCAACCTGCAAAGCTGATCTGGCAACAGCAATCAGAGAAAGTTGGAGCCAAATTGATGAAGAGTACTGTTTGACACTCATTAAGTCCATGCCTCAGAGACTGCAAGCTGTTATGAAAGCCAGAGGTGGTGCAACAAAATATTAGTGATGTGTTGGAGTGTTTTTTTGTTGGTTTGTTTTTCATGGTTCCATAATTTTTTCCCTCAGAATTGAGTGTTTCCATAATTTTCCCCTATGCTTGGTTTAAAAAGTAACCATTAATGACTACCATATTTTTTTGTTCTTGATTTCTTTTAGTGTTTCTTAAAGCCAGAATGTTGGCATTTGAATTGACTTTAGTTTTGTGCCATGTCTGTGATCTGGTTTTTTTCTACAAAATTAAACAACTGAATGAACATCCTCCAAGGCCGGTGATTCCATAATTTTTGCCAGGGGTTGTATTATATTATACTAACTAATTGCAGTGACCATCATATAGAAAATGCCAGGATTCATTTTTTTACCTTGTGTGGCAACACAGCATTTAATCTGTTTTATCCAGACATATTATTTCAGTAGGCTCAAGGACATGAGTTAAGGTCCTGTTACATTTAGAGATGCACCAGCGATCCCTACAACAATACGACCTGGTCAGGATCGCTGGTGCATCGCTAAATGGCGCTAGTGAGCTGCCAAACAGGCAGATCTCACTAGCGATGCAGCAACGGTCGGCGGTCGTCACTTACCTGTCACATGCAGCGAGGGTCACATCTTCCGCCTGCGTCCATGGAGTCGCTCATCAGCGCCAGCAGGAAGCCAACGACGAGAAATGGACCAGGACGATCTCGCATGATCAGCGATATCCAGAGGGTAGCCAGGTCAGAGGTAAGTGTCACATGTAGCGAGATCGCTAGCAATATTGCTGTTGCATCACAAAATCGGTGACGGTTAGCGATATCGCTAGCAATCTCCCTATGTGCGAAGGGGGCTTTAGAGTTCATGTCAGAATGAATGTTGACTCTTATTATCAGTGAATTAATGTTCGATGGCTGCCATTTGTTGACTGGCTGCTGATAAACTATTCTATCTGTTCTAGTATTGTAGTTCTAGTTCTATTATCTTTCTAAACAAAGGCACGTTTGTTAATATGTTGATGACCCATTGGTGCTCTGAAAATATGAAGGACAATCTATGAATATTGTTTGAATACTCCAGCAGTGTGGGATGGCCTTCTACCACCTTCCTCCAAGCCTGTGAAGGAATGCCTGAATGGGAAGTGGTGAAATATAAAAAGGAGGATCTGCTTGTGTTTAGAGAGTCTGAACATTACAGTAGCCATGGCATCATGGCTCCATCTGAAGACATGCAGATCTGCTTCATTGACCATAAATGAACTCTCAAAGATGTTTAGAGAATCCAGGTTGGAACAATCAGGTCACGTGGCCTCGTACATCAATGGACTGTCAGCTTACTAAGCTTGTTGTTATCTCCTCTCGGTGGGTGCCTGGCAAAAGCAGGTTGCCACTGCTGGGGGTGATCGGCCCTGGAAACTTCAAAATTGCAACTGCTCTTATCTCAATAAGCCACCGGAAGGGTGAGGCTTAATGTGCACTATCTTTGGTAATTGCTGGTACTGCTGTATATGTTATTGATTGTTGATGGTTCAATAAATTATTGCCCCATTGTTTTACCCTCACCCTTTGTAGTCTGAGTTGTATTATGCCCATGGTAAGAGGAGAGCGGGCATTCATTGTGATGATCCCTGGTCCATGCAGCCTCGAGCCAGCAGACTAGAGCACTCACTGACCCCCATGTCTTCACACTTTGTATTTTATGGTTTACATTTGCATTATATGTTATAAGTTTCCTGATGGTGTAAAATGAACCTAAAGTAATGTGTTTCCATTTACATGATATCATTGCTTTCTATGCCCTAATCACACCTGGATTATTAATATGACCTGTCTGTGCAATATTCCCACTAATTTATTTGAGCCAATTGAAAATCAATGATATTATTTTTGTTTCTACAACCAAACAGTATCTTCAGTTTCTAATGCACTTTCATCTAACAGTTGAATGCTTTGTGTTGAAGAAATATAATAGATCCATTCATTGTCTCAACTTCTTTTTTCAAGTTTTAACTTTTGTTCCATGATCAAGTAAATCTGACCTTTATGCCAATGCATGACTTTAATGCGCTCCTTTTAGGTTTCCGGCCTTAGTACTGTGATTCATATGATGTGCCGCTCACCAGTACTAAAATAGCATATTCATCAAGAACCATGACTAGCTCCGTAATGCTCATTCTCACACTCTCATTCTAACACCCTTCCATTCTTATGTATAGAAACAAAAATAGATTCAGCTGTTAATCCAATCCACTTGGTACTACTCATTCACACCATACATTCAGTATAGGAAGATCTCCATAATCATTATCTATAGTGCCTATTGTAAGATGGTGATCAGGTGTTATTATGTATACTTTGGTACTTAAGGGCCCACATGAGAGATTGTGGCTGTTGTGGATGGTTGAATAACAGACTAAACTTATTTCTGCTTATTACTATTATTTTTTTATATTAATTATTGGACATTTTCTTCGTTTTTTTGTTGTTGATTCTTCTAAAAAATTTTTATTTGTTCTTTATATTGTCCATTTGATGCACATATGGTGGTGATGGTATTTCCATTCAATATGATATTGGTATAACCATATATTTTGTATATGTGCACTTTGCCTTGAGCTTTTTAAATATAAACAGCCTCTACATAGCATGAGCTGCCCCCAAAACAGAATCATATCCACACACAGCCCCCCACAAAGCTCCATACAGAGTGTGATGTCCCCACACAACCACTGAAACAGCATGATGTCTCTTTGAACAGTATGATGTGCCCACACAGTCCCCCAAACAGTATGATGTCTCCACAAAACCCTACATACCAGGTACGGACTGGGACTGAAATTCAGCCCTGGCATTTTAAATCACATAGACCCATGCTGTCACTGTCCCCAAACACCAGATGGGATAAATGACTAATATTACCCTGGATGGAGGAAAGCAAGATTAACTACAAGACCAATATTTCTAATCATACCAGAGGCCTGTGGGTAAGTGATGGAGTCAGCGACTTTGTGCTCCGTCACAACTCTTAACTTTATGGGTGTCTTGAGAACACCATTCTGTTAGCAACATAACAGACAAGGTATCCCACAATCAGACAGGCCCTTCTGGCATTGGCCAGAATTCCCAAATGGCCAGTCCAGTCCTGCTACATACATTCAAAATGATGTCAAGTTTTTCCTTGTCACATTAACTATTATTTTGTGTTTATTACCATTTCTGCTTCTCTTTTGCTTTCCTCATTATAGCATTAGCAACATGCAGCTTGGCACTGTTGCACTTAAAGGGAATATGTCACCCTTTTTTTGGCCTATGAGCTGCCAGCAGCGACATCAGGGGCTTATCTACAGCATTCTGTAATGCTGTAGTTAAGCCCCCAAAGTAACCTGAAAGATAAGGAAAAAGAGTTAGATTATACTCACCGGGGAGGCGGTCCGGTCTGATGGGTGTCGAAGTCCGGCGCCTCCCATCTTCATATGATGCCATCCTCTTCTTCCCTTCCTGGTGTGGCCCCGGCTCAGGTGCACTGCTCTGCCCTGTTGAGGGCAGAGCAGAGTCCTGCAGTGCGCAGGCGCCGGGAGAGGTCCGAGAAGTCCGGCGCCTGCGCACTGCAGTATTCTGCTCTGCCCTCAGCAGGGCAGAGCAGTGCGCCTGCACCGGAGCCACGACAGGAAGGAAAAAAGAGGATGGCATCGTATGAAGTTGGGAGGCGCCGAACCGCGACACCCATCAGACCAGACCGCACTCCCGGGTGAGTATAATCACTCTTTTTTCTTATCTTTCAGGTTACATCAGGGGTTTATCTACAGCATTACAGAATGCTGTAGATAAGCCCCTGATGTCAGTGGCGGAAGCTAATAGGCCAAAAAAGGGTGACAGATTCCCTTTAACAATTGCTTATTGTACTCTATGTAGAAATGGCCATGCCACTGGTACTACGACCAAATAATTATATGTGAATTTTTTTCTGTATTACACAAAATGTGGTATTTTTTCTTATCTTGTTTCAGTTCATCCTGTTAACTTTTAATAGCCATTGGCTGATCAATGAATTGACTTATAGCTATTTTGTCTTACTTTCTTAAACACATAACCATTAATCTTGGCAGAGTATTCATATCTTTTCAGTGGGCAGAGGAAGTAAGCTAATGCCATGCACTTCGAGCACTGACTAATCGCCAGGAAGAACAAAAGCATTGAACAGCCTGAAACTCACCTACTCAGCCTACAATGGGCAATAAACCTGTTGCCACCACCCTACCTTAAAAGCAGCTTGTACATTCACCCACTGTCTCTTTCCCACTTCCTTAGAGTTTGTAAGCCCTTGTAGGTAAAGTCTTCTTTCCCATTGCCTTTCCATCACTTACTTTGCAGTATACATTTATGCTTTTAGTACTTTGTTATGTATTGTGAACTGATTGTTATGCACTATAAACCATGGTTTCACATGTACAGCTCCTCAGAACTAAAGAAGTTAAACAATAAGTAACTGCAGTAGTCATAATAATAACATGCCCAGTCCTTCTTTCCCCTCCAGTGTCATCTACTGGGGACAGTGGGAGGCTTCTATGCACATTAGGTCAAAGTTACATCCACACCTTAAAATAACAAAAGGAACTTCACAAATAGTATGAAGGAAAATGTCCTACAGATTTAAAAGGGAATCTATCCCTTGATTCATCATGCTCAAACCATGGTCTATATGTACTAATGTAGTTTGAAGAGCTTAGGAAGAGACAACAGTAGCCAAGAACCACCCCTGGCCAGCTTCTCCCCTCACTTCTTCAACTAATTGACTGTTCTTCCCCATGTATATGTGGGGAGGTTGAACTGACGGACAGGTCTGCCTGTGGTGAGAGGCAGAGGGACAGCGCAGTGTAGGTACAGGGGCGCTGAGATAAAGAGAAAGGGGTGCCGTGTTGCAGTTTGACCATTAGAGGGCAGTGGGGAGTGTAGGAGAGTGACTGTGTAACTGCCATTGGTCAAGGTAACTGTCAGGTGATAGTGGGCGGAGCTACCAGGACTGGGAGTATAAAGGCTAAGGGAAGGTTCTGGAAGGTCCAGTCAGCCAGGGGAGCTCACTAGTGAGGAGGATCTGCCGTAGAGAGAAAGAAGGTAAAAAGCCTTCAGAGAGAAACTGACAGTTGAGAAGGTCACGGGGGGTGGCCCAAAGGACAGTAGCCACAGACGGAGATGGTCTGGGGGTGCCAAGTGGACGGTGTACTTTGAACGGTGAAGCGCTGTGGTGGATGTGCCTAGGGCAGCCACAGCGGGAAGAGCCACAAAGGACGCCACGACGGAGAAAATAAGAAGTGAAGGTACCCGGGTCTGTGAACAAAAGGACTGTGAAATTCCTGTGATGAACTGCGGTGGTCATCAGAGAGGTGGCCAATAAAAACGGACCTGTTGAATATAACCCCTTTCTCAATCTCGTGTCTGTCGGCGGCAAGCAGTGGGTCACCCCCTATTCCTGTTGGATCAGCACTCTCCTCGCCTATCCTACATGTATACCAAGAGACCTGTCAATCATCTGGCTTGACAGCTTGAAAAGCTATATTTTTTCTAAAGCAAAGGAACATTTCATAAAATAATATACCTGGATGAAATCATGAACTCAGGCTCTGATTCATACCTCCTATGGTTTGAGGGAAAATGAATCAGCTTGTCATTTCCCTTTAAGAAAACCTCTCTACTCATTGTCTTTTTTATCTTAGAGTATATTCATGATTCCAAACATTCACCTTTTCTCCTTCTTCCTATCCTACCAAAGAAATATTAGTAAAAAATGGAACAATTGGCAGGATCAGACTACACCGGTTTGGTTGTAGTCTGTTGCCATGGAGACCCATAGATCTGCTTAGATAATATACGGTAAGTGCAGTGGAATAATAAGGAAAAAGAGATGAAAATAAATGCAGGAGGTACGGTTATGTCACCTTGCTCAGGAAAGTTTTAACTTACTGCTGCAGACTGACTTCAGAGTTTCAAGCAAGTTTGTATTTCTCAGACGGCAAACATATTTCAATTGCAAGAAGAAAAACAAGACTGATTAAAGAGCATAATTTATTTATAATGGACTAAATCCTATATTCAGTAGAACACAATTTTATGTAATGATTAATTCTTTAAAGCATATGCCTCTAGTGAGACATGCCATAAAATTTTAAACAGAAAACAAAAAGCTTTGTCAGGTTTAATAGCATGGGATTTCCGATAGTGAACTAAAATGTTTAAGTTTTTATATGAATGCTGTAAAAGAAAAAAAAACGAAACTTCTATGTTTTTTTTTCTTTTTTTTTTATCCAAACTGACAGCAGATCCTTATTTAATACACAAAATTAATAGTGTAAATGTGCATGAATGAGAAGCTTTTTTTCCCTGTAATCATAACTTCAATGGAATAAATGTCAGTCACATAACTGTTGAATTGTGTCATTTGTGGAAAAAAAGAAAAAACAATATACCCTCGTATGTCGTGGGAGCTCTCCTTGTCTGAAGAGAAAGTGAATGCATCGGCTACCATTGTCATTAAATTGCAGTCTTTCATAAAGAGTGCATTAGTTGAAAGAAAAGCAATAACGCATCAATATCGCTTTGAATTATTGATATCTTCTTGTCAGCAAAGCTTTCCACTGAGCCGAAGAATATTTCTCTATAGATCAGTAGATAGTCATATCGGAGAGAAATACATAAAGTATATTCAGAAATACTGCATACAAAGGAATTTATAATGTGCACACAAAACAAATAGAATACGTATATTGATACATGAATTATCACTTGTCTCTTCTGTAGACTCTGTCCAATTTCTTGGGTCTCTTATTATTGCAATGTGATTTTTACAATTTATATAAGGGTAAAGCGTTTTCCTGTTTTATTTTCTACAACGCGCGTCACATTCTGGTCTGTAATTTTCAGTAGACAACACAACACACGTGAATGGCTATTCTCGATTTATATACATTATAGTAACTTGTCTTCCTGCTAATGTATTTCTAACCCTACAACGTTAAGTAAGGAAAGATGGGCATATATTCTAAAGATCTCGTATTGGGGGTTTAACTGCTATACTTATACTGACCTGCATTAAAATGGAAATAACTATGGCTGATATAAACAAGTGTTTCATCAGAATATCCCATAAAATGCAGAATGGAGGTTACTAATGGTACAAAATTAGTAAATGCCATAAAAAAATATTTTTTTTCTTTCTTTCTTTGCTTTTTTATACGTTACTGCTTTCTCTTTCTACTCTTCCTATCTTGTTTATCTTTCTTTAATCTTTAGCTTTACCTCCTTGATTTAATTAATTTCTTCATTTCTTTCTCAACATTTATTTATCCCTTCTTTCTTTCTTTCTTTCTCTCTTTCTTTCTTTCCTTCCTTCTTACCTCTCCCATTTCTTCTTTCCTTCTTTCACTCTTTTTTCTTTTCCTCTACATCTCTTAATTTTCTCCTCCCTATTCTTCCCATCTTTCCTGCTATCTATACTTTCCATCCATTTTTTCTTCTTTCCTAACTTCCTTCCTTCCTTTCCTCCTTCTTTCCTTCCTTATTTCTTTCGATCTCATTCCATTCTGTGTTTAGTTTTCTTTTTCTTCATCCATCTTCATTTTGCTGTGACTCATAAGCCTGATTTCCTTCTTTCCTTTTCATTCCTCATTTCTTTCTTTTGCCCTTCTGCCCTCCCTGTAAATATCAATCAGTCCTACTTTTCTCCACTTGTAATGAGTTTATCAATCCATATTTTAATCCGTTATTTCATTGATTACATTGACTCATGGCTTTTGTAATCTGTTTTGATTATTTGTTTAAAACTATGTCCTCGGAAATGCCATTGTCAACCCACTAAGGGTAGAGGATTTATATTTCCCCAACTTCTCTCTAGTTCTGAGCTGAATATAATGTTATGACATAAACTATTAAAAATGTCATCGAAATAGAAGTATATGACTCAGAATGATAATATTTGTAAAATATAACTAATGCTGGTATTCTATTGTAGACATCGGATTAAATGGATGGTGTGTACATTTGTTATTGAGGGGATCAACAAGTGTACTCTTTAATAAACATGTATTTGTTCCAGGAAAATTATCAGCATATTTTTCCTTTGACCTTGAAATCTATCCAACAGAGCTGCTGCCCTGGAATTGATGGATGTGAATGAATACACATTAGAGCTTATAAACCTGTTTGAGAAGTCTCTTCAATCTATTCAGAAAGCAAGCCAATAATGCTGTTCATGGTTCATATGTCCATAAGCGTTTGATTGACAGTGAAGGTTGGTAACAGCTACAGGACTACAAATTTCAGGAGAATGTATTTTGCTGTATTTCGGCAGCTTACACATTAAATATGGAGAGTTTTATTTTGGAATATGCTGGAACTCCCTGCTGATATTAATAAAAATGAATTGAGGGGAAAACTGGTAATGACTGCCACATAGTATAGTGCTTATAAAGGCATACAGAGTACATGAATTATATATGTGGAGTTCAGTGTTCTTCTAATGTAGAGCATCTATCTATCAAATTCAAATAAGCTTTACTGGCAGGACCAAGTAAACATTAGTTTTGGCCAAGCAAGTGTATGATACGGAATAGGCATAGGGACTGTGGGGATCATGGCATAGGGACTGTAGGAACTATGGATGGGGCACATCCAAGGTGGGGGCTATGGAAGTCCATGATATATCATCTTTTTCTTTCTTTCAGAGTATGGCATGAGCTCACAAACTGCGCTGCTATCTCCACTGCGCTTTCTTCTACCTCCAGCACGGTAAATGTTTTCTCATCCTCCATGAAAAAGCTGAAATCCGGGAAGAGATCAGAGAGTCTCCTGCAATGAGTGTCCCTCACTACTGAGTATTTGGTCCAATGAAGCAGGAAGTGGATCTCATCCCCTAGGGATTCCAGGTCACAGCGTGGGCACAATTTGTCCTCCCTGGACTTGCAGCCCTGTCTGTGCAGGCCACACTTGAAGGCCAGATTATGTGCACTGAGACTATACTGGCTCAGGATCTGGTGGTTTCTGTGATCAGAGAGTTTCTACAAATATGGAGTCTGTCTGCAGTCTCTCTGTAGACTCTGGTACATGGTCAGTTTCTGTGAGGTGATGACATCATTCCACCAGTCACTGACATACCTCTCCTGGCCATCGCCTACCATCTTTCTGATTCTGGCTTTTGTCAGCTGCTGTGATTGTTGTTTTCATCCAGTTGAATTTGAATGAGCTGTTCTGGGGGTCCTGGTTATGGTGGACTACCTCTATGTAGCAGGGCTTTGAGGTGATGGGAGCTTTGATTTCTACTATATAGGTGAGCCCAGAATGACAGAGCCCTCTTCAGAACTGCTAAGTGTAGAGGGAATCTGCCCAGCTCAGCCCAACAGGCACTGGTAGTGCTCCGATGGACCTGGAAAAGGTGTTTACAGAAATTCAGGTGGAATATTTCTGATGGGCTGGAATCCCACATTCACCAAATTGGTTATATGTGACTTAGATTTCACTGATGTACAGGAGGATTGGGGCGCTGACAGAATCAAAAATTTTTAGCCAGACCCACACTGGCAGCTTCATATGATAGTTTCCTTCGGATGCCATGGAAAATTTTTCAGGCTTTGTCCTTCAGTGTCTTTTTGGCTTGTTTGAAGCTCCCAAACTAATGTACTTCCAGGTCCAGGTAGGTATATTTGTCTGTTCCTGTAAGAGTACACTATCTATCTATCTATCTATCTATCTATCTATCTATCTATCTACAGTATCTACTCTATCTAAAAAAAACAAAAAGAAGAAGCAGCAACAGCAATGCATCCAGTTGCAGTGCCTCCCAGGCAAATACCAAACTCTCAACATAGTGAAAAAAAGGAGGCAGCTCACAAGCTTGTAGAGGGGAAAAAGTGCTATTTAATAGCCCATAATCAATCTATCTATCTATCTATCTATCTATCTATCTATCTATCTATCTATTTGTCTACCTGTCTGTTTATATCACTTTTAAAGCAGATGATCTGAAAAATACACATTTGCATTTATTCACGTTGTAGATGTCATTAAATAAATTAGTATAACTATATATATGGTCATATTTCAGGAGGATTGGGATGCCCCTGGGACCTAATACAATCTATCACTTCCTACATTCCCTCAGTTTTGTGCTGTCATGCCTTAGTGACTTTCCTTAACCTTCCTTTCTTTCTTCTTTTCCTCCCTCCCTTTTTCCCTTCCTTTCTTCCGTCTACCTCTTTACCTTCCGTTCATATCAACTATACTTATCCCATGCACTTATCACTTTATATAAACCAGTATCTCTTAGCAAAGAAGCGAAACATGCGTTGTGGTGTCTGCTTAGGTGCCCCCCAGCCTCATTATATCAACAGGTATCTACAGTACATTACTACTGATTGGAGATGAGTTATTATATTTCAAACAAATTGAATTCTACTAGAATATAACAAAAATTAGCATTTCCCAAAATGCAATTTTTTTATAAAAAGCCTCCCCGCAAGTTCAACAAAATAGCGCCAAGTGTTCACCATTTTTCTGAAGCGTATTAGGGTCACCAAAAGGATAAAAAAATAAAAATAATACTTGTGGGCATCTTACTCATAATCTCCACGAGCTCTGAATCCCCAGTTTTCCTTACACTGGGTTGAGATTTCTGCTACTGATGAGGCTCACAATGGTTCTGTGCATGGGCACACAATGTTATGACACGCATCATGCCATCTTGATTGATGATGGGTGAACGTGAACAGTAAAGTTCGGGGTCCATACTACACACCTGCTGTTCAGGCATGGACTTCGAACACCAACTTCTCCAGGAAGTCTGTGTTACTGTTTGGGTTCGGCACATTGAACATCGGGTGTTTCCCAAACTGTCATCTGCATGGTGTTATCATGTTGTCATGATGTTATGACCTTCCAAGCTCTTGCACAGAGCTGGAATCAGCACTTATGGTGATGATTATGAGATGCAACACAGACCTGACAATCAACAGTGTGGCCATAGAGGTTTGGCCAAAGAGGTAAGTGGTAAGCAGGGGTGTAACTACTAAATTTGAATTTCAGTATATGTGCTCATCTCTGTTTTCTACTGATCATTCTGGTTATCTATCTATCTATTTATCTATCTATCTATGGATCTATGTATCTATCATTTGTATTTAAATATTCCGAAAAAAAAATCCTCTTTTTTCATATTTATGACAAAAAAATATTTCCTCTTTTTATTGTTATGAGGGTTTTTTTTATCCCATTCTCACTCCGGGTTAAGAAAAATGAAATTAGAATACTATTTCATACATATGTATCCTAATATCTTTATTGTACATTTTGAAAGTTTGGTGGAGAACTCAATTATTTTCACATCAAATAGCCAACTCTACACTGAATCTGTGAAAGTGACAATTATTTTATTTCCTCTGCCCTAATCAGAAGGAATTGTATGGTTTTCTGAAAATTCATAGCATTGAAAAGTGCCTTAGAAGGTGTCATCCTCAAGCCTCATTACACAGTAAGCAACAACTCTGCAACCTCGAGTAGTCAACAGTGAAATAAATGACGCAAGAAAGGTACTTAAAATATACAAGATACTGGCTTCGACCAAAACAGGAGCAGGATCCACTCACAGAGCCGCTTATTATTGATAATAAGGATGTCAAGGCTGCTATTTTCCAAAAATGTCTCTCTGATCAGACTTCCAATAAACTTAGGCAATCACAGGAGCTCACTCAGGATTCATTTGGATTTCTACAGCTCTGCTGCCGCACTTCTCAAGCATTCATAGATTAAAAGATGAAATAAAATTTGGAAGTTTTTATACCTTTTAAGCCTCTGTTTAATTGACTTGTGTTCATTAGTTTCCAAGGTCAGGTTCTGGCTAATTTTATACAATGATAGGCAAGATACTGACTCTGCATTACATGTCAATGTAATTGTTGCCATGTACGATACATTAAACTAGAGATGAGCGGATCAGACAAAATTAAAATTCACCTTTTTGATAGAATTTGCTTGGAAACTTGATCTGCAGAGAAACAATTCTTAGTGAGATTAATGTCACTTATTATGCATTGGGATCTCTCAGGACCCTAGAGCATGAAAAATAGGTAAGAAAAAACACGATTCTTACACTCATCTTACAGCTCCCATCTCCGAAACTCCGCTACTCAGAAAAATGGTATCCAGCACCTGTCATTTTGATAAATCTATGTGGAAGGGAATTCTAAAAACAATTGTTGGCTAATGTGGATTTTTGGCAAATTCAAGTAGAATTCAATTCCACTCAACTCTAATTTTAATATCTTCTATTAATCTGGAGCATACTCGAGAGACAATATGAAAGGTTACAGGATTACCAAACTGTTTCTAAAAGGGAACATGTCACCAAAACAGACCCCATTTAATTAATTAGGGATGTCCTAAAAACATTACAGTTATGGTTAAAACTTAGTCCACTAAATGGTTTACAAAATTGCTCGTTGTTATATGGTGGAATATATAACACTCCTCCAATTTGTGATTTCTTGAGGTGCGTTTTATGCTTATTCAAACATACCAACAAACACGCAAAAAATGAGCAATACACTTGTTCGTCTGGTGCTTTGATTGCATATACCAGCATGAAAATCATCAATATCTGCTTTAGTGTAACCAGTTAATGTGCTGCCAACAACATGATGCTGTTTTGGAACAGAACGGTTACATTACCTATTGTTTTGTTTCCCTGAGTTCTCACTGAGTGCCAATTGATACTTGTTAATCATAGAATCATACAATGTAAGGGTACCGTTACACATAGCGATGCACCAGCGATCCCGACAACAATATGGATCGCTGGTGCATCGCTAAGTGGTCGCTAGTGAGCTGCCACACAGGCAGATCTCACCAGCGACATCGCTGGGGTCGGGGGTCGCTACTTACCTGTCAGACGCGGCAATCCTGACGTCCTCCCGCCCGCGTCCACGCGTCGCTCGTCGGCGCCACAGGAAGCCCAGCAGGAAGTGGCCGACGAGAAATGATCCAGGAGCTTCTCGCGCGACCAGCGATGAGCAGCAGGGGAGCCGGTCAGAGGTAAGTATCACATGTAGCGATATCGCTAGCAATATCGCTGCAACATCACAAATTCGGCGACTTTACATCGATATTGCTAGCGATATCGCAGTGTGTAACGGGGCTTAAGAGTTGGAAATGAAGGATCCAACCCCCTGCTCAATGCAAGATTCACTAAACCATCTCAGACAGATGTCTGTCCAGCCCCTATTTGAAGGCTTCCATTGAAGGAGAACTCACCACCTCTCATGGCATCCTGTTCTATTCATTGCTCAACCTCACTGTCAAAAAGTTTTTCCTAATATGTAATCTGTATCTTCTCCCTTTCAGTTTCATTTAATTGCTTCTCGAGTTTCCATGTGCAAATGAGAATAATGCTGATCCCTCTACCATGTGACATTCCTTCAGATATTTGTAGACAGCTATTAAGTCTCCTTTTGGCCTTCTTTTTTACAAGCCAAGCATTCTCAGATCCTTTAAACATTCCTCATAGGACATTCTTTGCAGACCAGTCACCATCCTGGGAGCTCTGTGAACTTGCTCCAGTTTGTTCATGTATTTTTTAAAATGTGGTGCCCAGAACTGGACACAGTATTCCACATGATGCCTGACCAAGGAGGAGTAGAGGGGGGTAATTACTTCATGTGATCTAAACTATATGCTTCTCTTAATACATCTTAGAACTGTTTGCCTTTTTTGCTGCTGCACCACACTGTTGACTCTTGTGCAGTATGTGATCTATTAGTATACCCAAGTCTTTGGCATACGTGCTGTCCCTTAGTGATTTAGAAGTAGTTGAGCATAAAAAATAAAAGAGTGCTAGCTGTGCTGTCCTGACCATAGGGTGTCTCCAGTTATTAGATGTGATTCACCATGTATCGCAAATCTAATAAAAAAAAGTGTCGTAAAGTCACATGATTTCAATCAGTTCAGATAATATAGTCTGATTTGAGGTTTCCACAAAGGTGAATTAAGCTGTATATGCAAACTGTACAATATACTAACAGATAATTCATGTTGTCTGCAGGCAAACGGTGTGATAGTTGTTCTTGTCTGTGTGCATGAGTCAGGACACCTCTAATTCAATGCTTTTACATAGAGTTTATACTACCATTTTTGGACTATTAATGACATTGGCTACTTTTAACCTTACTTTAGCACTTACTAAAGACCTAAATTTGGAAAATAATAATGAAGTATTCAAAGACAATAACAAATTGCCTGTTTAATAAAGTTGCAGGAGGCTACATACTCCAAAAATATACAGTGTATGTCTAGGTCTTTTTTCCAAACAAATCCTCCTTCAACTTCCCCTAAGTATTTGCTCTGCAAGCACTTTTACATGTATCCTATTATTATTATTATTATTATTATTATTATTATTTATTGTTATAGCGCCATTTATTCCATGGCGCTTTACATGTGAGGGGGGTATACATAAAAACAAGTACAATAGTCTTAAACAATACAAGTCATAACTGGTACAGGAGGAGAGAGGACCCTGCCCGCGAGGGCTCACAATCTTCAAGGGATGGGTGATAATACAGTAGGCGAGGGTAGAGCTGGTCGTGCAGCGGTTTGGTCGATCGGTGGTTACTGCAGGTTATAGGCTTGTCGGAAGAGGTGGGTCTTCAGGCTCTTTTTGAAGGTTTCGATGGTAGGTGAGAGTCTGATATGTTGTGGTAGAGAGTTCCAGAGTAGGGGAGATGCGCGAGAGAAATCTTGTATGCGATTGTGGGAAGAGGAGATAAGAGGGGAGTAGAGAAGGAGATCTTGTGAGGATCGGAGGTTGCGTGCAGGAAAGTACCGGGAGACGAGGTCACAGATGTATGGAGGAGACAAGTTGTGGATGGCTTTGTATGTCATGGTTAGGGTTTTGTAATGGAGTCTCTGGGCAATTGGGAGCCAGTGAAGGGATTGACAGAGGGGAGAAGCTGGGGAATAGCGGGGGGACAGGTGGATTAGTCGGGCAGCAGAGTTTAGAATAGATTGGAGGGGTGCGAGAGTGTTTGAGGGGAGGCCGCAGAGCATGAGGTTGCAGTAGTCAAGGCGAGAGATGATGAGGGCATGGACTAGGGTTTTTGCAGATTCTTGGGTGAGGAATGAACGGATGCGTGAAATATTTTTGAGTTGAAGTCGGCAGGAAGTGGAAAGGGTTTGGATATGTGGTTTCCTATATAGCCAAACCCCCTATTTCTCCACTCCAATTTTCAGCTGTCAAGCTACATTTCTAGATTATAAAGGAATGGAAGTCTCAGAATGTTTCATTTCATGGTCATATTTAGGAACTTAATAGAAAGCAAATCATATTATTCCCTATAAATCTACTCCCTAGCTACACACAAGAAAATATCCTGCTCTACGAAGTAAAGTACTAGGTCATAGATAAAAAAAAGTCATACTGGCAAAATATCACATACATAAAATATAAATTGTCCAAATTCTAAACAATTTCCTAATACATATTTTATTTGATGAAATTAATTTTCATCACAATGAAATTCATTATCTGAGCAGTGATTAAAAAGAGAGCGGTGTTATACTGTACAATGGTCTAGACTATCACTTCATTATGGTGTCATAAAATCTATGACAAATTATGACAAGACTTAGAGGACTCGTTACTAGTTAGAAATATGAAATTGTATATACTTGGTGTAAATCATGCTCTTCTCTTGAATCTGGTCTTGTATTCTTTAGTTTTTCTACCTCCCCTGTTGTGAATTCTCTCTGTCTTCCTTCTGGTGATTAGTGAAGATAGTGGAACTGGTCAGATTGAGAGTTCTCTTTCTGGGCTCCCTCTGGTGGTTACAGGAGGTAGTGGAGCTGATCTGATTGACAGAGGCTTGCCACCTGATAATGAGAATGACAATTGGAGATCTGGGGTTTCTGATTGGGATTTAAGACAGCTGACTCCCTATCCCTGCTGGTGATTTTCTTCTTGTGCCTCCTGAGGTCTGATGTCTCCTGCTCTTTCCTTGCATGTTCAGCTAAGTGGTTCATTTGCTATTCTGTTTGCAATTGATCTGGTTCTGTTTATCTCTCCTTTGTGCGGGTCAGCTAGCTCCGGCTGGGGCTGTGCTGAATCACCGCCCATATATTACTACATGTGCCAGTTTGTTTTGTCCCCTTTTATATTGGTCTCTTTTTGCTTTGCTTTCAGAATATACCAGAGTGTTGATTAGTGGGGGTGAATTCATGCAACTTCAGTGTTTTTGTGCATGAGATGTGTTGAACTTTTTGCAGGGTTTTTTGCCGTGATTGCAGACAGTGTCTTTCCTTTCCTGTCCTGTCTAGTCAGTGTGGGCCTCATCGTTTGCACAGTCTATTTTTTGCCTGCATTTGTGTTTTCATCTTGTCTCACTGACAATATATGTTTGGGGGCTATCTATTCCTTTGGTGTATGCTCCGGGGCAGTTTAGATTTCCTCTTTCTTGCTTTAGGCTTAGTTAGCTCTCTGGCTATGCCGAGGCATCTAGGATCATCGTAGCAATGCTCCACGGCTATTGCTAGTTGTGTGGACAGGATCAGGGGTCTGCATCCGCTTAGTTACTAACCTTTCTGGTTTTCTGTGGCTTAGCCTGGGCCTGCTATCCACATCGATGACCCATTCATAACACTCACCATTCCTGAGAAACAATCTATTCTTCCTTGTATGTAAATCTATCCTTTATAGCCAAGGGAGCATGGTCCTCAATTCTTCTCAATGTTCTTGAGAACCATACCCAGTTGGCTATAAAGGTTAAAGTTGTATTCAAGGAACATGGAGCTATATCTCAGGACCAGAGAGGCATAGGAAGAAAAAGCAAACAATGCCAGATTCAGGAGAACAGGCTATACACGAGATAAAATGACATCTTTATGAAAAGTGAATATAGTCGTATCATAACAAACTGACACTCTGCTTCAGTAATACTTATGACTAGAGATGAGCTGAGCTATTGGTGTAGAATCAAGCGCGAGTCAAATTTCCTGAAATTTGAGCACTTTGAGGCTGCATTTGCATTTTGCAAAAAAGAAAACTTGATCCATTTCTGACACTGCTAAAGCATGGGACAGCAGGCTAATTATTTTGTGCAGTCACTTGGGCTTTCCCATAATGTTCTTCAGCTATGACATCTACAGGATTATACCTTGTACAGTGGTGGTCAATATCTGGGTTATCACAGATTAGTAGTTTCCAGTGGAGCATATTTGGTACATCGCAATCATTTATCATCTCCAGAGTCACTGGGTAAGTCTCTTTCTTCTATACAGTGTAACCTCATAAGATCAACAGTTCCTGTCTCTCTCCTTCTCCTACATAGTGTAAGCTCTTATGGTCAACAGGATCCTCTCTCTCTCTTCTGTAGAGTGTAAGCTCTGATGATCATCTGGTTTTCTCTCTCTCTTATATAGAGAGTAAGCTCTTATGATCAGTGGAGTCCTCTCTCTTCTGCAGAGTGTAAGCTCTTATGGTCAGCAGAGTCCTCTCTTTTCTGTAGAGTGTGAGCTTTTATGATCAGCTGGTTCTCTCTCTCTTATAGAGTGTAAGCTCTTATGGTCAAAAGTCTATGCTCTTATGGTCAACAGTGTAAACTCTTATGATCAGCTGGTTCTTTCTCTCTTATAGAGTGTAAGCTTTTATGGTCAGAGGGATCCTCTCATATGAAAAGTCTATGCTCTTATGGTCAACAGGATTCTCTCTCTCCCATGTAAAGTCTATGCTCTTATGGTCAGTGGAATTCTCTCTTTCTCCTTTCCATCACATGTAGACTACAATTTACAAGTTTTCCAGTATTGAAACTCACGTGAATTTATTCACCGCAAATCGAAATTTGGGGGAAAAATCGGTGAAGTCAGTGAACTTGAGTATCAAAAGATTTGTCCATCTCTACTTATGACTATACCTGATGGGCACGCATAGCAAGATAAAAATTTGGTCTCTTTTTGTCTGTTCACCAATTCTCAATTCACTCTTCATGTAGTTCATTGGTGTGCTCCAGTATTAAAAAAGGGTCCGAAAGCCAAAAGCACCTCCCAAGATGCTGATTCCTTAGAATAAAATAGTCCATTGAGATTTGAAACAGTTGGCATTTAGTTCTTTACAGATGATACATGCCAATAGTAGGGCCTATATACTGAAGAGATCGTTGCAAAGATACTGTTTAATATTAGTTATACAAGCAACAGAAAAATCTAATTTCTTAGATTTAGCAGTGGATCCCTCATGGGATTATGTAACAGTAGATATAAGAGAATCTCCCAAAATTCAAATTCACCGGAATTCATCAGTTAATTTCATTTGCATCATTTTTTTTAATTCAAAATGAAAGTGAATTGATTTCCATTTTTGCACCTTAAATGATAATAATCAGACGGCCAGTAAGTAGTTAACAAATAAAATTGCATTGTCCCCGCACTTCTCTCCTGTTCTGTCAGTACAGTTCCCTTCTGCTCTTTTTCAAGTCTACCAGTGCTGACTCTTTGCCCTTTTATAAAACCAACACTAAAAAGACCACATACATTTCACTGACCTCTTTGATGTGTGTTGCAACTCACACGACCCAGCTACCACTTTACTTGATTTTTGCCAATCAAATCTCCCTAAATTTTGATTTGGGTTAGTTAAATTTTTTGTTTTTGAAAGTTGTGTAGAATTTAGTTAAAATCAATTAATTCATCTCTAGGTAGCAGGTTATTTTTTATAGAAAAATAATTAGAGGTTTTTCCACTTCTGATAGGAATAGCAGGTGCTCAAAAGGAATAGCAACAGTCCATAAAAAAAACATAAACTTTGTCACTCAAGACATGACAATTAGTGTCGATGAATATAGTGAAGTCTAAAGCCCCTGTCACACACAGCGATCTCACTAGCGAGATCGCTGCTGAGTCACAATTTTTGTGACGCAACAGCGATCTCACCAGCGAGATCGCTGTGTGTGACACTGACCAGCGACCGCCCCCCCTGCCGGTTATCGCTGATCGTCCTGGAATAGCCAGGACATGTTTTTGATCGCTGGTCTCCTGCTGGCCAGCAGACATCACTGCGTGTGACAGGCGGGAGACCAGCGATCAGCCATCAACGCGCTGGTAACTAGGGCAAACTCAGGGTTTCTATGCAGCACGCATCACTTAGAAACCCGATGTGTACCTTAGTTACCAGTGCGCTGATGCAGGGAGCTGGTAACCAAGGTATACATCGGGTTTTTAAGTGACGTGCTCTGCTTAGAAACCCGATGTGTAACTTAGTTCCCAGCTCCCTGCATCAGCGCGCTGGTAATTAACGTACACAGCGACGCCGCATGCTCGGCGTCACTGGTGCTGATCGCTGGTGAAGCTGTCTGTTTGACAGCTCACCAGCGATCATGTGGTGACACACCAGCGATCCTGACAAGTTGATATTGTTGTCGGGATCGCTGATGAGTTGCTATGTGTGACGGGGCCCTAACTCTTGTGACTCACAGCCGATAAATGAAAAAACAGAAATGAATATCCAATGTTTTGGCCTTTAAGGCCTTTCTCAAGGATTTCCGTGGTAGGGTGTATCGACATCCATGGCGTGCATAAGATCCAGTGAATTAATAACATTAGAATCATAGAATCGTAGAGTTGGAAGGGACCTCCTGGGCCATCTAGTCCAACCCCCTGCTCAAAGCAGGATTCGCTAAATCATCCCAGTCAGATGTCTGTCCAGCCTCTGTTTGAAGACTTCCATTGAAGGAGAACTCACCACTTCTCGTGGCAGCCTGTTCCACTCATTGATCACTCTAACTGTCAAAAAGTTTTTTCTAATATCTAATCTGTGTCTCTTCCCATTCAGTTCCATCCCATTGCTTCTAGTCTTTCCTTGTGCAAATGAGAATAAAGTTGATCCTTCTACAATGTGACAGCCCTTTAGATATTTGTAGACAGCTATTAAGTCTCCTCTCAGTCTTCTCTTTTGCAAACTAAACATTCCCAAATCCTGCAACCTTTCCTCATAAGACAGGGTTTGCAGACCGGTCACCATTCTGGTCGCTCTTTTCTGAACTTGCTCCAGTTTGTTGATGTCTTTTTTAAAATGTGGTGCCCAAAACTGGACACAATATTCCAGATGAGGTCTGACCAAAGAGGAGTAGAGGGAAATAATGACTTCACGTGATCTAGACTGTATGCTTCTGTTAATACATCCTAGAATTGCATTTGCCTTTTTTGCTGCTGCATCACACTGTTGACTCATATTCAGTCTGTGATCTATTAGTATACCCAAGTCTTTTTCACATGTGCTGTCACTTAGCCCTATTCCTCCCATTCTATATATGCTTTTTTCATTTTTATTGCCCAGATGTAGTACTTTGCATTTCTCCCTGTTAAAAACCATTCTGTTAGTTGCTGCCCACTTCTCCAGTTTATTTAAATCTTTTTGAATCCTCTCTCTCTCTTCTCTAGTATTAGCTTAGTATTACCTTATGACTTCACCGGATTATATGCACTCCATATACGCCATTATACCTGCCACAGAAATCCTTGAGAAAGGCCATAAAGGCTGAAACGTGGGATATTCATTTCTGCTTTTTTCATTTATAGATGTCCAAAGTATGGTATAAGATCGCAAAGTGTCAAAAATTGTAACAAGAAATGTAACAAGCGGACCAGTTAGAAAGCAATAAGGGGTAAAATCCCCAACAGGACGGCCAGATAATACATTTCTTGGTACAATTTTTGACACTAATTCATCTACACTACCAGGCGTCTACTTATGACAATGGGTAGAGTGAGCATTTTGACGCTGTATATCCCTTAGCTCCGCTTTTTCTTGTGTCACCCTGTGTTTGCCATGGTTTGTGCTATTTTTACCTGTGCTATTTAATAAAGATTTGCGATCTTATACCATATTTTGGACATCTATGCACTGATTTCCTTTGTAGTTTCTTATTGATTACAGTGTGTCCTACACTAATTTTCCATGGGCTGATTGTGATGGTTTCCTTTTTCATCTGTATCCACACGTAATATATGATGTTATATTGGTTCAGCCTTGTGGTCTGTCATTTCCATTTTTTTTTTTCATTTATAGTCTGTGGATCACAAGAATTAAACTTCATTATATTAACCCTTTAGAGACCTTGCCTTTTTTTCGTTTTTGCATTTCTGTTTTTCGCTCCCCTTCTTCCCAGAGCCATAACTTTTTTATTTTTCCATCAATATAGCCATGTTAGGGCTTGTTTTTTTGTGGGACAAGTTGTACTTTTGAATGACACCATTGATTTTACCATGTTATGTGCTCAAAAATGGGAAAAATATTCCAAGTGCAGTGAAATTTGCAAAATAAAAGTGCTATTCCACAATGATTTTTTGGATTTCTTTTACCATATTCACCAAAACGCAGAAACTGACCTGCAACTATGATTTTCCAGGTCATTACGAGTTCATAGACACCAATCATGTCTAGGATCTTTTTTATCTAAGTGGTGAAAAAAACCCAAAGTTTGTTTAAAAAAAAATTGCGCCATTTTCGGAGACTCGTAGCATAGCGTATACAATTTTCATGATCTCAGGTTTGGTGAGGGCTTATTTTTTGCATGCTGAGCTGACGTTTTTATTGATACTATTTTGCTGTGGATACAATCTTTTGATCGCTTGTTTTTGTATTTTAATGCAATGTCGTGACGACCAAAAAAACCCGAAATTCTGGCGTTTTGACTTTTTTATCGCTATGCCGTTTAGCAATCAGGTTAATCCTTTTCTTTTATTGATAGATCAGGTGATTCTGAACCTGGCGATACCAAATATGTGTATTTTTGATTTTTTTCTTTATTGTTTTATTTTGAATGGGGAGATGGGGGGTGATTTCAACTGTTAAATTTTTTTAACTTTTTAAATATTTTTAAAAACATTTTTTTTTACTTTTGGCATGCTTCATTAGTGTCCATGGGAGACTAGAAGCTGTTATAACCCAAACGGCTCTGCTACATACAGACAATGATCAGATCACCTGTATGTGATAGAATTACTCACTTGCTATGAGCGCAGACCACTAGGCAGCACTCACAGCGAGCCAGCAGTGACAATCAAAGTGGTCTCCAGGAGACCTCTGGTTGTCATGCCAACCCACTGGTGACCCGTGATCATGTGATGGAGGTCATCAGTGGGTGGATTTCCAGCCCGATGGCTGGAAGAGCATGGTAAATGCTGCTGTTAGAGTTTTAACGGGTTAATAGACACGGGTGTATCGCGATTCCACCGCGGCTGTTCCGTGCACATGTCAGCTGTTCAAAACAGCTGGCATGTGCCGGGAAAGATATGGGCTCACCGCTGGAGCCCATATGAAAAGGAGACAAGTGACCTACGTTGTACAAGTACGGCATAGGTCGTGAAGGGGTTAGTCAACATGAATTGTCATGTCTTGAGTGACAAAGGTAACTTTTTTATATAGGTTATTTTTTTATAGTCCTGGCAAATACTTTGCACTTGTTTGAACATACAGGTGTCCAGCAAGATGGATATTTACAGTCTTATTCTATAAATTTTTGTATAAAAAAATGTTTCTGACCTATAGATACCGATATAACACTTGTGAGATTAATGTGGTGGAACAAGTAAATGGGAAAATGACTGTTATAGGTTATATAAACTGGAGAAGTGGGCAGCAACAAACAGAATGGTTTTTAACAGGGAAAAATGCAAAGTACTACATCTGGGCAATAAAAATGAAAAAAGCATATACAGAATGGGAGGAATAGGGCTAAGCAACAGCACATGTGGAAAAAACTTGGGTCTACTAATAGATCACAGACTGAATATGAGTCAACAGTGTGATGCAGCAGCAAAAAAGGCAAATGCAATTCTAGGATATATTAAGAGAAGCACACAGTCTAGATCACGTGAAGTCATTATTTCCCTCTACTATTCTTTGGTCAGACCTCATCTGGAATATTGTGTCCAGTTTTGGGCACCACATTTTAAAAAAGACATCAACAAACTGGAGCAAGTTCAGAAAAGAGCAACCAGAATGGTGACCGGTCTGCAAACCCTGTCTTATGAGGAAAGGTTGCAGGATTTGGGATTGTTTAGTTTGCAAAAGAGAAGACTGAGAGGATACTTAATAGCTGTCTACAAATATCTAAAGGGCTGTCACATTGTGGAAGGATCAACTTTATTCTCATTTGCACAAGGAAAGACTAGAAGCAATGGGATGAAACTGAATGGGAGGAGACACAGATTAGATATTAGAAAATACTTTTTGACAGTTAGAGTGATCAATGAGTGGAACATGCTGCCACGAGAAGTGGTGAGTTCCTCTTCAATGGAAGTCTACAAACAGAGGCTGGACAGACATCTGACTGGGATGATTTAGCGAATCCTGCTTTGAGCAGGGGGTTGGACCAGATGGCCCAGGAGGTCCCTTCCAACTCTACAATTCTATGATTCTATGATATATTTCACATTTCCTCTGTTTCAGCTAATAAATATTTAATATGTAAACTGGGTTTTCTAATTGCCCTTCCATGTCCAACCCTCGAGATCTCTTTAGAAATTGTTTCATGCACTTCAGAATTACCAAGTTTTCCACAAACTGCACTAAAATAGATGAATACTGGAAAGATCACCATCTCATACCAAGGCTTTTGCTTGGAAACATTCTCGACGAATAAAACCTGAAATGTGTAATCCCAGCATTTTTCTTCCAAATGGATGATAGATGCTTTCTATAACACTAAACACGAAATATAATTATATGGAGAAAGATAATTACTTGAGTAGCATTCAAGAATTCCTTGAGTGCTGTTTATAGTAAATAAGGTATTATTTAGTATTGCAGAGGGTGATTGCTGCCTTCACAAGGCATTACAAATCGGATGCTGCACCAGCTTCTCAGATTCTCATTTGCAATTTTATCTTCTTGGAAATTGGACATGGCACAAATATACACATTTGGCTGATGACAGAAACATAAATATGTAAAGTTCATACAGTCCCAATTTTCCGCAGCTCTGAAATTCCCAGTGTAAAAAAAAAAATCATACTATGCATCTAAAGGTAGGCAACCAAACATAGGAAGTAATTATCATATAAAGGGCAGTTTGCAGAATTTGTGTGCCTTTTTACTTAAAGCAAAGCTCAAATGAAGAGACAGAATTAGGAAAAACTTGATTTTATTGCCATTTTTTTTCTATATAGTAATAGTTTGAAAACAACCTCAATGACGATACACTCACATCAAAATTTTTATCCTCGTAATATTTAGCAGTCATTATATTATGTAGCACCGTGCCTTTATAATGACTCATTTTGTCCCTCTCTCCAGCTAATTCTTCTCTTTTCCATTAAAGGGAATCTGTCACCCATATTTAGCGATATCATGTAAAGATATCACCCAATTGCTCGTCCCATAAGGATTCTATTAGGGATTTTGACTCCCCCGACCCCGCACCTTTGAGGCATAAATACCTTTTTTTTATCTTGTTGGGGATGTATGCAAATCGCTGCGGTCCGGTCCGATGGGCGTGGCTTAGTCACCTTCTTCCCCCCCTCCTCGGCTTGCTGTACGTTATCTTTATCTGTGAATAGCACAGATAACGTTGGTTTCCGCACTTGCGCATTGTAAAGGCAACCGGCGCCTGTGCAGTATGCTTTGCCCAACTGTGGGCAAAGCATATAATCACTACTGCACATACACTGGTATTTTCCAGCACGGTCTATGCCCCGGAAGTCTTCACATGCAGGAAAAATGTTTTGAAATTTAAATAAGCTGACTTTTTTTAATTTTCCCCGAAAATGTGATTCGGCAAAAAAACTCCAGCAAATTTTGATACTGGAAAGTTTATAAGATGCATGTAGAGGAGAGAAGAGAGAGAACCTAGCTTACCATAAGAACCTACAATTAACTGGCAAGTGAGAGAGCAAAGACCCATCAGACCATTAGAGCTTACAATCGTCAGCAGTTTGAGCGAGGACTCTGCCTTACGTAAGGGTGTGATTTCCCTACACTCACAAACTGTGTTCCACTGGTAACTGCTGGCTTCAGAAAGCACAGAAACTGACCACCACTGTGCAGGTATGATAATCTGTATGATGTTATAGCTGTTGGGCATTGTGGAAGGCCCGCATGGCAACGCAAACTGACTCTGGTCTGCTCTCCGATTCTGAAATGGTGCCGGGCAAGGTTTTTTTTGCTTGCAAATCATGAATTGAATATCAAACCATGAATTTTAATAAATTAGACTCAAACTCGATTTTCCATAAAATGATCCACTCACCTCCAACATTGACCTAGTAGATCATGTAACTGTGTAAAGTAGCAATCCAGTTTGTAAACCATACAGTTATTTCCACTTTTTATTCCATAAATCAGTGGTTCACGTGAAAATAAGCAACTTTGTGATATATCTTGAATAAGGATACCAATTCAAAAGTATCTATAATCCCATACAATTACCGACTCACTGTAAATTGTTGAATAAGGAGAAGACAGAGTCAAAATATGCTAAAAAAAAGTTTAAAGATTTTATTTATGTTGCAAAAAGTTACAAAGAAATATACAATATAAAATTATTATTCTTTTATGGGTACAATGCGATTAAATCCATAAGTGAATATAAAGGGCTGGGGAATAAATTAGATCCCTGGTCGGCATCTATGTCAAATGACACTCACAGATTCAGTAATGCTCTTTATATACTAAAAAAGACAGTCTATTGAAGGATCACTGAGCACCTGCTTGTCATATAGAATCCATAGTTGTATTCTGCACATGTTATGAGAGGTAGAAAAGAAGGGAGTGTAATCAATAACAAGTAATTACCCATTATTACCCATTATTTGCATGAATCCTGCCAGGACCATGGCCCCATTCCCCAATGCATGTTTCGCTTTGCTACCGCTTCTTCAGGGGGCATTTGTAATATAACTTATAGGACAAATCTGCTTCTTTCTCTGCCAAAATTGATCAGTCATTATCAAAATTCACAATGACTCTTTTAAATGGCTTATCATCACTCCTTATGTATGATATAGTTTGTTAATGCTGTATCATGCTTGATTTACTATAATTTTGGGGATTATATGCATAGTATTTTGCTATGATATAACCTGTTATTTTGATCTAGAATTTGTATAGTCTAGTATACTGTCATCCCATCAACAGACAGGCTGTGCTACTATTAAAGGGAATCTGTCACCCCATTTTCGGCCTATCAGCTGCCGTCACCACCATCAGGGGCTTATCTACAGCATTCTGTAATGCTGTAGATAAGCCCCCGATGTAACCTGAAAGATAAGAAAAACGAGTTATACTCACCCAGGGGCAGTACGGGTCCGGAGGGTGTCGCGGTCTGGTCCAGTGCCTCCCATTTTGCAGCGATGACACCCTCTTCTTTGCTTCCCGTCGTGGCTCCGGTGCAGGCGCACTGCTCTGCCCTGTTGAGGGCAGAGCAGAGTACTGCAGTGTCCAGGTGCTGGACCAGGTCAGAGAGGTCCGGCGCCTGCACAGTGCAGTACTTTACTCTGCCCTCAACTGGGCAGATAGAGTACGCCTGCGCCGGAGCCATGACAGGAAGCAAAGAAAAGGATGTCATTGCTGCAAGATGGGAGGCGCCGGACCGGACCACAACACCCTCTGGACCAGGACCACTGTATACACTGGGTATGGTGGAAGATGAAACAGGCAAGGTATCATATTGATGTAATATATGCAGCAACACACAAAATAAATAAAATAACCTTTATTAAAATATTAATGGGCGTACACATTAAACAAATAAAAAGGCATCCCAAATATATACATGGTATTATAATATAATGAGCTTTAACATAGAGCTTTTTTAATAACCATGTAAAAACTGGCTCAATAATGGGCAGGTAAAAAAATTATAATAATTATATACTTGTTAAGGCCCCCAAGAAAATTTTTTTATATATAGTGCAATGTGAAGCAAAAGATGATTTTGGCAAAGGCCAACAAAAGAAATAAAGTGCACAGATGATATGGACAATAAATGCCAGTACGTGATAAGGAGAAACCGCCACTCAATGAACAAAAGCCAAACAATGGGAGAAAAAATAGGGAGTCAAGAGTAAAACAATTACCTGGTGAGCCAGTAAATGGTGCCTGATAACGCACCCCGGCGCGCGTTTCGGAGTTGATCTCCTTTGTTCATTGAGTGGCGGTTTCTCCAAATCACGTACTGGCATTTATTGTCCATATCATCTGTGCACTTTATTTCTTTTGTTGGCCTTTGCCAACATCATCTTTTGCTTCACATTGCACTATATATAAAAAAAATTTCTTGGGGGCCTTAACAAGTATATAATTATTATAATTTTTTTACCTGCCCATTATTGAGCCAGTTTTTACATGGTTATTAAAAAAGCTCTATGTTAAAGCTCATTATATTATAATACCATGTATATATTTGGGATGCCTTTTTATTTGTTTAATGTGTACACCCATTAATATTTTAATAAAGGTTATTTTATTTATTTTGTGTGTTGCTGCATATATTACATCTATATGATACCTTGCCGGTTTCATCTTCCACCATACCCAGTGTGTACAGTGGTCCTTTCACCGGATGGTCTGCCACCCATTGTCTCAGAGGGGTTGTTTTAATATTTAGTTTTTATATTATATATATTTCATTAATTATCAAATTAATACAGGACACTACCCTCACTGTTTTAATTTCACCCTCTGGACCAGAACAGGACCCGGACCACCCCCGGGTGAGTATAATATAACTTGTTTTTCTTATCTTTCAGGATACATTGGGGGCTTATCAACAGCATTACATAATTCTGTAGATAAGCCCTTGATGGCAGTGCCAACAGCTGATAGTAAAAAATGGGGTGACAGATTCACTTTAAGTATTTAATTCTTATCACACCACTGATTTTTGCCAACATTTACTATTATCATTATTTATCCACTGTTCACATTACTTTTATTGGTATACAAGATTACCCGCCTTTCTTCTTTGTATGTTGTTGTTAAAAAGCAAAATACACAACATATTTCTATGAAGTCACTTAGTTCCATGACTAATAGGTCCGTTTTCTTCCTAATCTATAATCAATTTTAAAACATTTGTATTTGTAAAATAAGAAAGTAAAAAAAATGGTTGAAATTCCATTGTATTCCTCTAGCTGTTGGCTTAGCTTATTAAATGTGCAGCTTTTTAGTGAAATGCTTTGCATGTAATTAGGTGCAGGTATCAAATCCAAAGCTACATTAATTAAACTCATTACTATGCTGCACACTGCAGCAGTTTTTCAATGTACAATATGTGGCTGCGTCAGATGCCAGGAGCCGGTTGGTGCTGTGTCTTACATTTGACACAGATCATTAGCTGAGAAATTTAGGCCTTCTGAGATCTGTCTTAGGTTTTCAGGCTTTAAACAGAAAAAAACCGTGATTGACAGAAAAGAAAAATTGTATACATACAATTATAAGCCTTGCAGCATTCGTCTGTATGTGCTGACTGCTAAAGATTTCCCAAAAAATGAATACACAAATGAAAACTGAAGGTCCTACAGCAAGATATCAGATATGAAATGTAAAATTCACAATAGCATCAACAAATTGCTATAGCTGCTTCACAACAGGAGGCAAAAATCAAAATTTGGACAATTCTTCCTCCGCCCACCTTCCCTCAAAACAGGGATATCTAGTACTATCTAGTAGTCTGTAGTTCTCGGTCTTGTTTTTCAATTATGATTGACTTTCATTAAAAAAAATAATAATAATTTGTATCAATATCATGACAAAATGTATATACTCAGAATTTATTACAATCAAATGTCAAATGTATAAAAACCTGGAGTTATTTTTTTCTGACACATACTAATGTATTGGGGAAAATGGGCAGAGCTATTGTAAGAACCAACCAGATAGCCAACTCCAATAGCTGGAACCAGACAGACAATGCTTCTTCTCCCTGGACTAGAGCTTAATTGCATACTTTTTTTCCCCAAAGAGCAACAGCTGGCTTGTAAGGCTTCCTCCACCAGCTATTGGTCTCATCAAGGAGAAACAAGTACCCCTCATTTCAAAGCAAAGATCAATATATGTCACTAAAAAGCCATGCTTATTTCCCTTTGTCAAATAGCACATTTACATATTTGTTGTCCCAAGGAGCACAACCTCAGCTGTAAGGGCACCGTTAGACTTAGCGATGCACCAGCGATCCCGACAACGATATGGATCGCTGGTGCATCGCTAGGTGGTCGCTAGTGAGCTGCCAAACAGGCAGATCTCACCAGCGACATAGCAGGGTGTCGGGGGTCGCTACTTACCTGTCAGATGAGACGATCCTGACGTCCTCCCGCCTGCGTCCACGCCTCGCTCGTGACCCAGGACATTCTTGCGCGATCAGCGATGAGCAGCAGGGGAGCCGGTTGGAGGTAAGTATCACATGTAGCGCTATCGCTAGCAATATCGCTATAACGTCACAAAACCAGTGACGTTATAGTGATATTGCTAGCGATATCGCTATGTGTAACGGGCCCTTAAGACTACTGATGCCAGGTGGGTAAAAAGAAATTTGCCACAGTGACGTTTTTAATCCACCCATGCAACATGGCAATTTCATAATACATTTCATGTTTCCTTTACATTGGCTTCCTGTCTTCAGTCCTATTAATCAAGCTCAGTTCAACTCACAAGGCTCTTAAGAGCCCTAGTTTTCAGGATTGGTGAGGGTCTCAGAGTTAGGACACCCAAGTGATCTGGAATGTTTCCCCTTGTCCCGTGGATAGAGGGTTAATTTCAAACTTGAGAATACCCCTTTAATGAAAACCTGTCATCACGATTTAAAGTATAGCAATGTCTGTAATGGGGTTCAAAAACTGATAAAATTGATCTCTTTAGTGAAGAAATCTACTTTGTTGTTCTTTAACCACCATTTGAAGCTTTCTGGTAATGAGATTTTGGTGTATAGGGGATAGACTGTGCACTTTGTCTTCTCCTTCCTGTCTGTGATTACCTGGCTCTTCTGCCTGCCTCTGGTTGGTCAATGATCTACCATCTATGTTTGAAATCTCAGCACTGACCTGTCATTCAAAGACCAAAGGCAGACAAAGGGGCCAGGGAATCACAGACCGGGTGTTAGGTGCTGGGATTCTTCCACTGCACTGGATAGATGGATAGAACCCAAGCCTTGTCTGCATCTGCAGTCTCCCATTCTGCTTCAGCCACAGGTGGTGCTGCTGAGCAAAGACGTTGGTCCCAGCATCTTGCTCAGGCTCGTGCTGTTTGTTTGGTTACTGCTGGCTCTCCAGCCAAATCTCTGATAACTAACAATGGGCGGCGGCAAACAGACACTGAAGGCTAAGTCCAGAAATCACTTTACTGAGCATGCTCGTGATGTGGCGATGTCTCATTGGTGGTCGGTTGTCAGCTGATCTGGTGATGTGGCAGCTCCGGATTGGTCCACAAGCAAGATCTTGTCCGACTTGACATGACCTGAACGTATAAAAGGTCATCCGAGGTGCATGCCGGCGCGCTAGTGTCACTTGTGTTTGGTGTGTGAGTGGATACGCTACCACTCTGTGTGCACATGTGCTGCTCCTAGCACAGCGATCGAATGTCTAGGCAGGCAGTGTAGGGTGGAAACTCTCGCTTGGCTTAGCATCTGACTCAGGTCGTGTGTGCGATTAGCACAGCTAAGTTTCAGAGCATGCACAACCACCAGCCTAGGCATCCTTGGGGGGTAGCGATAGGGACCCCCACTAGCATCATTGTTGCTCTACTCCTGTGATGTCTAACAGGGTATAGCTTTAAATGCCTTCTTGTAGAGTACCACTCTGTGCAGTAACAGAGCTAGGTATTTTGTGCTCTGTTCACATTGAGTGACCTTTAACTAGCTGCGGTTTACCATCTATGCACAGAGGAACCCGGGTTGCGATCGCACTTAGTCATAATTTATATTTAGTGCGATCTGTCAACCCTTACACTGGGAGGAGACGACCCCATGTACAGTCCAGCCTTTGTTCACTGAAATGTAATTAGCAAAAAGCTTAAAATGGTGATGGGGAAGAACAACAAAGTCTATTTCTTCACCAAAGGTATCAATCTAATCTGCATCGCAGCGCCATTACAGCCAAGTGTCTTTACTTTATATGTAACCATTCTTGTTTGGTTTTAGAAAAACTAAGTATTGTGATTATGATTTTTGAGAACGGTAGACTTAAATATTTTCCTATTTTGTCATTAGATATAGCTGAACAGATTTCCTTGAATTCGGTGTAGACTTGACATGCACCACCTCACTCAATTTACTTGTAGGGAGCGTAGAAGGAAATGTCTAGTTGGAATAGAGGTTTGTGATAAAGTTTGAACGATCCGACATGGATGGGATCGCTGGGACATCGTTAGGCTGATCGCTGGGGAGCTGTCACATAGACAGCCTCTCCAGCGATCAGGACCAGTGAGCAAGCTGGTTTCTAATGTAAACATCGGGAATCCAGGAGCCGCTGCTCTTGGATACCCGCTGTTTACCTTGGAAACTGGCGTACATGCTGGTTTCCAAGAGCCGTGGCTCCTGGATACCCAAGGTTTACATTAGAAACCAGCATCCAGCGTTGCTGATCACTGGTCTCTCGCTGCCACACGCAGTGATGCGTGCTGGTCAGCGGGAGACCAGCGATCAAAAAATGGCCCAGGCCGATCGATGATGATCAGTGATACCCGGCAGGGGGGCCGGTCGCTGATCCCTGTCACACACAGGGATCTCGCTGGCGAGATTGCTGTGGCGTCACAAAATCAGCGATCTCGCTAGCAAGATCGCTGTGTGTGGCGGGGCCTTAAGTGTGCTCAATTCACTTAGGTTGAGTGAGGCCCCATATGTTTTCTTAGAATGTGGTCTCATACTTGCAGTCATGTGAATGTATAATTTCGCTGCTGGCACTGGAGAATCCAGACAGTGTGCAATGTGCTTGCTGTGAGGATTCAGAAGTCTGAAGTCACATGATGTGGCTGCAGACTTTCATCTCAAACATGAATAACCCCTTTAAAACACTAGAACTACTGATGGAGTCATTTTGACTCCTTTCGTTTTTTATTTCTCTTCTGTGACTACATTTTTCAGAATTCCGGCTTGAAACTCGGTGACTTTTCCTCAAATATGATGTGAAAAAAGATTTTGTGAGAATAAATAATTTTGGTGAAAAATTTGCGCGTTTTTTTCAAAATTTACCAAGAACTACTGAAGGGAGTCATTTTGACTCCCTACTATATTTTGAGGTCCTTTTGTCACTAAATGTTGCTATAAAGTTTTGTGCATAATTTTTTCACTCTGTCTTATTTACCCTGATGTTCATATAGATGTAGTTCAATTTACATGTCAACTTTTCACATTTTCCTTGTGTTTTACCTGCTTGTATTACTGTGTAATACTGAACAAAATAGCTTGTTTACTCTAGGCTCTTATCTTATCAGATTTGATGAGAAATCTACTCAATCGGAGAGACTGCAAACGGACAAGTTTGCTCTAATTTCTACTGTGTGGGACAGGTTTATTGAAAATTGTATTGCGTGTTACAAACCTGGCCCATACATAACGGTGGATGAGCAACTTTTCCCAAGCAAAACTAGGTGTCCATTCACGCAGTACATGCCTTCCAAACCAGATAAATATGGCCACAAATATTGGCTAGCTGTTGATAAGGAGAGCAAATATCTGGCAAATGGCTTCCCTTATCTAGGCAAAAGATGACACACGCCGTGCTGAGGACCGTTTAGCTGATCATGTGGTAATGAAGTTATTGGACCCGTTTTTGAAAAAAGGTCGCAATGTTACAACCGATAATTATTTTACTTCAGTAAAATTAGCTAAACAGCTAAAAAGCAAAGGAACAACCATCGTGGGAACACTGAACAAGATAAGGCGAGAAGTGCCTAAAGAAATAAAATCCATGAAAGAGGAATTGTACAACACTAAAGTGTTTAGAAATGAAGACAATTTTACACTTACAGTATATCAAGGAAAGCCCAACAAAAATGTTGTCATTTTGAGTTCCATCCATCCAGATGTTGTTGTTGCGTCTGATTCCGCTAAAAAAACTCCAGAAACGGTAAAGTTTTACAATGAAACAAAATATGGAGTAGATGTAGTGGATCAGATGGCACGAAAATATACCACACGAACATGCACAAGGAGATGGCCTGTTCATGCATTTGAAAATGCCTTAGACTTTGCGGGTATAAATGCATGGATAATATTCAAGGAGATTACCCACCAAAAAATGTCACGCAAGGCATTTTTGCAAACGCTTGTGAGAGAGTTGAGTGGTCCTTATGTCACAGATAGGGAAAAGGGTTCCACGTCCCAAGTTTCTACATGCTCAGAAGTGATGGTTCAAACAAAATTTTGCCAGATCAAAGAAAAGTGCAAGAAAAATAGATCTGTCGGCAATTGTAAGACTTGTGGTAAGTCTTTGTGTGGGCAATGTACTGCCACAAATCACAGGCAATGCCTAAAATGCGAAACACCAAATGTTTAGAAGGTGAATTCTGCGCCATATTTTCATTTTTATGCTCCTCCACCTACATTTTCTCTGCTTTTTGTTCTTCAGTTGTTGTTTATATGTGTGCACTTGAATAAAAAAAAATGTTTGAAAAACGTCTATTATAATTATTGTTATTTTCTGTAGAAAAATAAGAAAAGCAGAAAAAAAACAATCAAAAGCATTACTGTTGGATCTCACAATAATAATACATTACAAAAAATATAATTATTAATAAATAACCACAAATTAAACTCTAAAAATAAACAAAAACAAGCAAGGAGTCAAAATGACTCCTTTCAGTAGTTCTATGCGGGGTCACGAGTCCAGTAGTCCTAGTGTTAAGGTTTATTGAATTCACCAGATTGCTAACAATATCCGGTTAGCTGCCGTTAAAAAGAGAAACCACACATGCTTGCATGTAATATCAGTAATTGGTTGCAGCTGCCATGTGAATGTATAGCTGCAAACACTGGTAGGGACAATCTGGACGTTAATGCTGTTAGTGAAAGGAGGTTTTGGTTTTTGTTTTTTTCAATTCTCGGACAAACCACTTCTTCTAAGAGAAAATTGTCGATCTATAATACAAAACTGTAACATTTGCACTGAAGAATAAAAAGTCTAATCGAGTTTAGAAAATGAGTTATTCATTGTTCTTCCATCTTCCAGGTTATTGCCTGCACACATTAAACTATCCAACAAAAGATATATCTGTAACATTATACCAAATTAATTGGTGACATCTGACATTGTTCAAGCAAAGTTGCCATGCTAATAAAGTAAGCTTCTTAAAATACAAATCTTATTACTAATTATGTGAAGAAAATTTTGCAATGTCAGTGAAACACAAGGGTGAATGAAAAATTAAATCTCTAGAAGATACTTTTGTAATTAATTAAATTTTGGAGAAAGTAGACACTGAATAAAAATAACTACCGCCTAACAATGAGCTGATTTATTAGAAAGAAAAGGAAAAGCTGTTTTCAAGCATTATTGAAACTGTAACTACATTAATAACATATGTAAATACAATTAATGGTTTGTTGGAGCCAGTGATAATTATAGACTAAATCAGAATGCAAATTGTGTGGTTGTTAAGTGCAGTGCGCCAGAGCATGTACATTTGTTTTTATCGATGGCTATTTGGTTTTATATATATATATTTTTCATAGGTTAGGCTGTTCACAAAGATGAATTGCAGCTGAATGCCTCATTTATATATAAGCATAGTCTAAATATTAAAGCATGAAAACCCTAAAATTATAAAGCCCTTCTATGCCCTATAATAGGGTTCAGAGTAAAGAAAAAATAAGAAGTCCCTCCAATGGCACTTGTCACTCTTATCCAAGAATGCCCAATGTAAAAAAAAACTTTTTAGAAGGAGCCTAACCATAACTAAAGGAGGTAGAATCGTAGTAATAAAAAAGTGAGAAGTTCCCCCCATGGTAATGACATTCTTATCGAAAAAGACTCAATGTAAAAAAAAACCTTTAGGCTTGAGCCTAACCGGAAATGAACAAAGTAGAATTGGAGTAATTAAAACATGAAAGTTCCCTCCAATGGAAATATCATAAAATTGACTAAGGCAAAAAATCCCTAACTAAAGACTATTAAAAATAACTTTCATTCACATAAGGAATATGAATATAAAATATTACATGAGTCAGTATATGTACTAGGACACAAGATATAACACCTATACACTCAATTCAACACTATACGAGTATTAGATGTCGAAAACTAATTTCCATGTTATGGTTTTAGGACAGTTTTGGTGAAGCCACAGTCTATACTATCCTATATTTTTGTATTCACTATTCTCATATCTGACCAACTCTCTTAAAAGATAGTACTAAACTTCCCCAACATGTTTCACCAAACTGACTGGCGTCATCAGGGGACTGA
Organism: Dendrobates tinctorius; assembly: GCF_039654945.1. NCBI lineage: Eukaryota > Metazoa > Chordata > Amphibia > Anura > Dendrobatidae > Dendrobates > Dendrobates tinctorius. The sequence continues at coordinate 61,540,193 of NW_027361707.1, read as the reverse complement.
GGCTATAATGATCATGCACAAGAAATACCTGGTCTTTTAAAGCTTTGGTTCCATTGTCATCTGAGGTAAATAACATTGCCCAATACTTCAGGTTAATCATCACTGATGTATTATTTGACTAAGGTCACTATATCCTATCACCAATTAGTACCTCTGTTGATATTTCAGACATATCATTGGCACATTGGTATTTACACTCACCTATCTGTATCCTGCTTCACCCAGGAAGTACCTTGGGAACTCAATTTCCCAATACTCCTTCCTCTGTATGTATTTCTGACGTCATTTGGATCATGACAATCACCACCAATAAACCGACATCCTATGGGACATAGTTACCCACTGCACCTTCTCCGTATGGTTCTTCTGAGAGAGATTAATGATGTACATGCACCTCCAATGGAACTGTCACGCATATCGAAGAAGATCCAATGTCAAAAAGCTTTTAGGCTTGATCCTAATTAGAACTGAAGGTGGTAGACTCTGAGTAGTGAACAAAGGTAAAATCCCTCCCAATGACACTTATTCAAATGATCACCTTATTCAAAAGACCCATTGTAATAAAAAATGTAGAATTTAAAACCAGAAGTGAAGGTGGTAGAATCGGAGTAATGAAAACATGAAGAGTCCCTCCAATGGAACTGTCACTCTTATCCAAAAAAACCCAAATGTCAAAAAGGCCTTTCAGGCTGGAGCCAAACCAGAACTGAAGGAGGTAGAATCGGAGTAATGAAAACAGAGAGAATCCAACTCCATTCATATAGATTTGCTCATTCATATAGATTTGCTCATCTCCAATCATAAGTAAATCATAAGTAAAGTTCTTCATAATAGCTACATTTTATAGAGGGTTCAAAAAATATAATATAATAGAGTACTATCCTCTGCAGGCTAAAATGTTTTTTTTTCTCCTGCATAGATTTTCGAGGCAATCATATTTAGTGAGAATGGTTTGTGGAATTTAATACACACCAGGGCCATGGAAAAATCCTTAGTTTACAGGCAGATATAACTTTGGGACCAAAATACCGTAAATGGTTAAATAAAATTAGAAACAAACTGAGAAAGTGTGAAACCTACTACTTTATAGATAATTAAGTATTTACCACATTGTATTTGATAGTCATCTTAGAAGTAATTAAGCAATTGCACAGTTTTCTATGAATATATTTATTCATAGAAATTCACTAAGACTTTACTCAGTTTAATTTATTGGAAGGTGGAACCATGCAAAACGAAGCAAAAATGCATGCAGATTTTCAAAGGAGATTTAACAACTTTAGGCTTTTCTACTATGTATAATTGATAGAGGTGGTAAATCCTCTTGTCGTGGAGCAGAGATGGCGCATTTGTTAAAACCTGCACTGAGTCTGATCTGGTTGGCAATCTTGTTAAAGCTCCTAAATAAGCCATTTATTATCCACCCATTTGCCCCGAGCAGGTCAGACTCCTGACACTTGAAATCTTTAGGTAAGAACTATCAGGACATTGATGAATGCATGCCTAATCCATCAAGCAGTGCATAACCCTGCATTGATTACTGAAGCCACAACATGAAATGTTTTTTGTACATCAGATAAACATTTTTAAAATAAATTATTTCTCCTAATTGGTACATCAATGACCAAAAACCCACTTGTCATTTTCCATTTTACAGACAACCTATACAAAAATCATTATTTGTTCTATTAAGAAAACTAATCTGTATAAAAAAAAAATAAATAATGCAGAAGACAATAGCAACACGTGCAAAAATAAAAAAGATAAACTGAGGAATAGATAGGATAAGCATAATCGATTTTGAGAATTGTTACCTAAAATTGAGCTGAAGTTGTTCCACTTTTTGCAATTGTTATTGATCAGCAAAAATCTCTACAGGAAGAAAGTGTTCAATTCTCCTGCAGCTCCACCACAGGTGAAAAGAGGAACTTCATGGTACCCATTGAAATACTTAGTTCATAGATAAATTAAGTCCTCCTAAGAGTGAGACAATCTGGACATCCTGAACATTGTGCGGTTCACAGTTCACAGGTGGGTCTTTCGAACACGGTCCTCTTTAGAAATAGGGAAACGGACCCAAGGCTCCTCCAGCACAGAGATTGTCTGTTATGGCTTAATGACACCCTGAATGTGCCTATGGATCCATTTAAGTCTCCTGAATGCATAGTCCCCTGATGAACCTCTGAGAAAGGAAGAGGTAATTGCATTGGGACAATGGATACTTTCTAAAAGAACTTAGATAAGTGGATACTTCAGGGTCTCTTACAATTATTTTTGTTATGACTGAGATTGGGAATAAAATACTTTGCATTGTTACATCAGAACTGCATTGACAGTGGGGTATATACTGACATATACTGACATACCAGAATCTCCTCAATAGCAGTAACCCAACATAAATTGTTTCTGTTACTGCTCAGCATAAGGTGGATATGAATACCTATGTACCTTATTGTCTAGTAATGGAAATGCATTTACAGTATGATACATATTGTTATATCTCAACCTTCTCAGCACATTAGGACTTTATTATCCTTTATAGCTTTATTATGGGGATTTAAAAATGATTGACAATGATTGATATTATAGCCTGGGATTTCGTATTCTGAAGTTTCGGGGCATTGATATGCCTGTGATGCATATATCTGAACCTCCTGAACATAGCAGTACTTTGCTACCTCTAGTATGACGAGAATTCATGTTGGAAGGGTTTTGTGCTTTTATATGCATAGGTATATTATAAACTACGACAGATATCAGACCCTCTGAACTGAAAACTATAGATCAATCTAACTTAGGATAAGATTCTGTGGAGATAGATGATGAGTGTGATTTCCCATTTTTTGAACTATTACAGAACACTCACCTGTGAATTTTTAATCTTTGCCTAGGCACGATGGTAAACAAAAGTTTGAAAAGCTTCATAAGTATCGAGGCTCGCAGAAGTATTTGATCCACATCTTTGGGTCTAAGTATACAGTGGGGAAAAAAGTATTTAGTCAGTCAGCAATAGTGCAAGTTCCACCACTTAAAAAGATGAGAGGCGTCTGTAATTTACATCATAGGTAGACCTCAACTATGGGAGACAAACTGAGAAAAAAAAATCCAGAAAATCACATTGTCTGTTTTTTTTTTCATTTTATTTGCATATTATGGTGGAAAATAAGTATTTGGTCAGAAACAAAATTTCATCTCAATACTTTGTGATATATCCTTTGTTGGCAATGACAGAGGTCAAACGTTTTCTGTAAGTCTTCACAAGGTTGCCACACACTGTTGTTGGTATGTTGGCCCATTCCTCCATGCAGATCTCCTCTAGAGCAGTGATGTTTTTGGCTGTTCGCTTGGCAACACGGACTTTCAACTCCCTCCAAAGGTTTTCTATAGGGTTGAGATCTGGAGACTGGCTAGGCCACTCCAGGACCTTGAAATGCTTCTTATGAAGCCACTCCTTCGTTGCCCTGGCGGTGTGCTTTGGATCATTGTCATGTTGAAAGACCCAGCCACGTTTCATCTTCAATGCCCTTGCTGATGGAAGGAGGTTTGCACTCAAAATCTCACGATACATGGCCCCATTCATTCTTTCATGTACCCGGATCAGTCGTCCTGGCCCCTTTGCAGAGAAACAGCCCCAAAGCATGATGTTTCCACCACCATGCTTTACAGTAGGTATGGTGTTTGATGGATGCAACTCAGTATTCTTTTTCCTCCAAACACGACAAGTTGTGTTTCTACCAAACAGTTCCAGTTTGGTTTCATCAGACCATAGGACATTCTCCCAAAACTCCTCTGGATCATCCAAATGCTCTCTAGCAAACTTCAGACGGGCCCGGACATGTACAGGCTTAAGCAGTGGGACACGTCTGGCACTGCAGGATCTGAGTCCATGGTGGCGTAGTGTGTTACTTATGGTAGGCCTTGTTACATTGGTCCCAGCTCTCTGCAGTTCATTCACTAGGTCCCCCTGCGTGGTTCTGGGATTTTTGCTCACCGTTCTTGTGATCATTCTGACCCCACGGGGTGGGATTTTGCGTGGAGCACCAGATCGAGGGAGATTATCAGTGGTCTTGTATGTCTTCCATTTTCTAATTATTGCTCCCACAGTTGATTTCTTCACTCCAAACTGGTTGGCTATTGCAGATTCAGTCTTCCCAGCCTGGTGCAGGGCTACAATTTTGTTTCTGGTGTCCTTTGACAGCTCTTTGGTCTTCACCATAGTGGAGTTTGGAGTCAGACTGTTTGTGCACAGGTGTCTTTTTATACTGATAACAAGTTTAAACAGGTGCCATTACTACAGGTAATGAGTGGAGGAAAGAGGAGACTCTTAAAGAAGAAGTTACAGGTCTGTGAGAGCCAGAAATCTTGATTGCTTGTTTCTGACCAAATACTTATTTTCCACCATAATATGCAAATAAAATGAAAAAAAAACAGACAATGTGATTTTCTGGATTTTTTTTTCTCAGTTTGTCTCCCATAGTTGAGGTCTACATATGATGTAAATTACAGACGCCTCTCATCTTTTTAAGTGGTGGAACTTGCACTATTGCTGACTGACTAAATACTTTTTTTCCCCACTGTATCTGTGCTTTGTTTTTCTTGTATATATTCATGTAGTTTGCAGGGATTAACAGGGATTTGAGGGGCAGTCAATGTCAAGCGAGGGTGCCATTTTGTAACTTTAGGGTGCCAACCTCTGCTGTAAGGTAGGCTATCAGACATTCAGGACTCACTAGGGCCAGTTAGCTAGCTCCTTGTAGTATCAACAATTTTTTAATTTTTTCTTATATCCTCATACCCTGTATTATTGCCATTTTTATGATGTTGTCTGTACATATGTTTATTTTTAGAGAAAATTAATATAAATTCTCATGTTTAGATGTCTTCTTGTAGAATAAACTTAAGGTATGTTTACATGATCCAACCGGTGTAACGAAACATATTTATAAACTTTGATTGGTGGTAATTTGAATGCCTGTTTACACAGGAAGACTGAAGGAAACAATGGACGCAGAGTGATCTACACTAAATTTCTCAGTACACATAGGCTACCATAGTTCTTGCAGTACTAGTCCCCTTTACACAAGACAATACACAGCCGAGTACAGTGGACAAAAGATCATTTCACCAGTTGAACAAGTGTTTCGCCTGTTCATCAGTTGATCGCTAGCCTGTTTACCCGGCATGATAATCACGAAATTAGCATTTTAACAGTACTCGTTTACAATTATCTTGCAGTGTACATGCTGCTTTAGTTTTTTAATGAATTCTAGAACCTGTAGTGAAAAAAAGTATATTACAACAATTTACTATTAATAGTCATACTTGGCATACTCACTGAATAAAGCAATTCATTTACTCACTATTAATATTATTACTATTAGTAGTAATAGTAGTAGTAAGGGCTTGTTCCAATGACCGCATCTTCAGTCTGAGTGCTATTCGACAAAACATCGGATGACACTCGGACTACTGTTTGTCTATGTCTGATTTGTTTCCTTGGACAGAGACTGTCCAAGGAAAAAAATTGCTCCATGGCTGAGTTTGATCCAATATTTTTTCGCCATCTTCTTCTCATCCGAGAAAATCTAATCAAATTATGATCAAACTCTGATCCGAGTGTCATTTACATAATCGGTCTGATTCTGTCCGGTGAGAGAATTTACGGCGGTCTGCACCTGTCTTAATAGTAGTTGTAGTAGTACAAAATAAATTCCGACAATGATGATATCTTTAGGAATATTTGGGGGTATTAGGTCAGATATCACGATGAACGATTGGAATAAAGTCGATTTTGTTTTCTCGTCTTTTTTTTTCCAAGTTCTTTTTTTTTTATTTTGTCTTTCCCGCAAACATTTTTGAAGGACAAATCTAACTTTAAATATGTATGAAGCTTTTAATTGACAAAAGCTGCTAACGTGGAATGACAATTCATTCTTCGCAATCAGAGCAACTGACTCGGATCTCAGCGGGATCATCAGAGAAATGTGGATTTGCTACATCACGTTGTGAAAGTCACAATAATTTTGCTTTTAATTAAGTGTAGTGGTGTCACTGTTAATAAATGCCTTCCTAATCTGCATGAATTTTCTTTTCTTCGGCTTTTCTTTATTTTGTAATATTGAATTTGTCCATGCTCTATTTCTAGTGAGACCAAAAATCCTGTGCGCAACACTTTGATATATCTTTCGAATGTTCAGTAACATTGCCAGAAATTGTCTAGACATAGATTAGTTTGTCCTTGAAAATGTAACTGTATTGTCTCTTTCTCTTGCTTTAACTGAAATATAAATAGGGCATATGTTACTGAAGAGAAAATGACTCAATATTGAAAAAAAATAATAAATGCTGCCAAAAAGTAAAGGAATTATGTGCAGAGTCAATGCTCATTTTATGCTTCCTGCGGCTGCCATGTAACACAGCCCTATTGAAGCAATAATAGTGACGGAAGTAGTTGACGGGACATATTGACTCTGAGCGGGACAATATAGTACTTAATTCATTTGAGAGACTTCCACATTGCTGGAATAGTTTAATAAATTAGGCTAAAATTAGAATTTCATAGGAAATAGGGATCAATATAGGATGGCACTTAAACAGTATGACTTTTGGTTGTTTTTATAAAGTTTGTGCTTCATTTCTGTGACTTTTTTTCCCCAACAATAAACGAGCTATAGTGAAGAATAGACATTAGTGAACCTTAAAGGAACTCCATAGATAAGTTTGCTATGTTTTTCTTTGCATAGTTTCCTGCAGTTCTACCTTTATATCACAATCTACTGGTTGTTACAGCTCATAAATTACTTATTTGATGAATATTTTATCTAAAATTACTCTCAAATTGAGTTCTTTAACATACCACAGATGTCATTGAGACCAGTAAGGAAATAATATAAACATGGCTTGTGCCCATGTTGAGCGTTATTACCTAATCTTTGATTATTGCACACATTTCACCATTTTGACCTCCCGCTCATCATTTTGACCTCCCGCTCAAGTCTCCAGGACTTTCCGTTTGGTCATCACCGCATCCTAATATCACTGCTGCACGTGTTGAAATCTGCTGGGAAAGAAGATGCAGTGAGAACCAGATGAGTGACGGTGTGGAGAAGAAGGACCTGAGAGGTGAGTCATGAAGTGAATATTGGTATTTTATTTATTTTTTTAACCTTTCAGTGACCCTTTACGGTTCAGAAAAATTGCGACCAGTAGCAGCCATTTAGATAAATCTGCGCAGCAGCAAATTGCAAAAATTCTGCAGATTTTTCTAAAATTCAAGAAAAATGCAATTCCACTTGAATACGAGTATATTCACTCATCTCTAATTGGCTAGGCTGCATTTTCAAGTTAAAGCTATTAATGACTGGTAGACTAGTTCAATTTTTAAAAGAGAGAAAAAATGTCTATAATTTTCAATAGTTCATAGTTGAATGTTTATATAAGGGTTAATGTATTGTCAAAAAGAGAAGTGGAGTAAGTCACTGCCAGACGCCTTTACCAAAATTAGCAAGATCATCTGATTTAAGTATAAAACGTATAGCCACCTGTAGAAGGTTGCTCAACCCTGGTTGGGTGATTTTCACCAGGGTTTCAGAAATACATCAGAAGAGCACTCATGGTTTTTCAAGATTACGTAGAAGAAGCCATCCATGTAGTGATTCCATTTTAACCACAACTTTAAATTGCATGCATTACTTTTATCTCAAGATGTCTGTTGACACATGATATGATATATATATATACAGTCATGGCCAAAAGTGTTGGCACTCTTGAAATTATTCCTGAAAATTGAGTATGTATTGGAATAATAAAAAAACAGGAAAAAAAGGCAAATTGGACAACATAATTTCTCACAAAACCCAAAACCGGGACAGACAAAATTGTTGCCACTTTATCAAAATTGTGGAAAACAGCTTTGTTTCAAACATGTGATGCTCATTCAAACTCACCTGTGTCAAGTAACAGGTGTTGTTGATATGACCATCATAACAGAAACCAGATAAAAAGGAGAGAAGTTGACTAAACCTTTGCATTGTGTGTCTGTGTGTGCCACACTAAGTAAGGAGAACAGAAAGAGGAGGCGAGAACTGCCTAAGGACTTGAGAACCAAATATTTTGAATAATATCAACAATTTCAAACTTACAAGTCCATCTCCAGAGATCTTGATATTCCTTTGTCGATGGATGATCAGCACAAATCAAGTTCCAAAGAAATTCTAAATGTCCTGTGTGCTCAGTGTCAGTGCAAACTATTCATAGACATTTGAATGAAATGAAACACTATTGCAGGAGACCAAGAAGGATCCCACTGCTGACACAGAAACATAAAATAACTAGATTACAGTTTTCCAAAATGTGCATGAGTAATCCAAAATCCATCTGGGAAAGCATCTTGTGCACATATGAGATGAACATAGAGCTTCTTGGTAAAGCATATCATTCTACTGTTAACAAAAATTGGAATGAGGCCTAGACGGAAAAATAACATTACCTACAGTCAAATATGGCAGAAGTTCACAAATGTTTGGGGGGCTTTTTTGCTGCCTCTGGCACTGGTGCCTTTACTGTGTGAAGGCATCATGAAATCTGAAGATTACCAAAGGATTTTGAGTGGAAATGAAGTACCCAGTGTCAAAAAGCTGGGTTTGCGTCCTAGGTCATGGGTCTTCAAGCAGGACAATGTTCCCAAAGTTACTTCAAGATGCAGCCAGAAATAGATGTAAAAAAGGGCTGTGAACTCCTGGGAACACTTGTGGAGAGATCATAAAATTGGTGTTGGTAGAAGGCAACATTCAAATATGAGAGACCTGGATCACTTTGCAAAAGAAGAGTGGCCAAAAAATCCAGTACAGAGGTATAAGAATTTAAGAATCTTGTTGATGGTCATAGAAAGCAATTGATGCTATTAATTGCTATTAATAATTCTAAGAAATGTGCAACCAAATATTAAGTTGAAAGTGCCAATAATTTTGTACTGCCCATTTTTGGGGATTTGTGTGAAATGATGTCCAATTTGCATTTTTTCCTGTATTTTATGTTGTTCCAATACACACAAAGGTAAACAAACATGTGCATAAATAACTTGTGTAATTGCAATAATATTCTGGAAGAAACACTTCTCTTTCTGGAACAATATTAAAGGTGCCAACACTTTTGGCCATGACTGTATATATATATATATATATATATATATATATATATATACTGTATATATATATATATATACATTGTTAGGTACCGGGATTCTCCCTCTGCACAAGGTAGATTCCAAGCCTTGTCTGCCTCTGCGGTCTCATTCTGCTAGGGCCGCAATGTGAGCAGTTCAGCAAAGATGTCGGTCTCTGCATCTTGCCCAGGCTCGTGCTGTTTGCTTGGTTACTGCTGGCTCTCCGTCCAAAGCTATAGTAATTAGCAATAGGCAGCAGTGAGCAGACATTCCAGAGGCTAAGTCCAGAAATCACCCTACTGAGCATGCTTATGAGGTAGCGACCTCTCATTGGTGGTCGGTCCACCAGCAAGGTCCTATCTGACTGGACTTGAACAGGAGTGCATAAAAGGTTCTCCGTGCTTCTAGCAAAGCGATTGTGTTTTTAAGCAGGCAAGTGTAGGGTGGGAACTCCCGCTTGACTTTGCATCTGACTCTGGGCATCCTAAGTCACATGTGTAGTTGCACAGTCGAGTGTCAGAGCAAGTACAAACACCAGCCTAGTCTTCTCTGGGGGGTAGTTATAGGGACCCCACCTAGCGTATTACTGCTATACTCCTGTGACGTTCAACTGGGTATAGTCTTGAGTGGTTCCTCTTCTTATACCGCTCTATGAAGTAACAGATCCTGGTGTTTTGCACCCTGTTCACACTGAGAGACATATAACATCTTTTTTTTTAATGTGATCTGCTAACCCTAATATATATATATATATATATATATATATATATATTTATATATATATACACTGCTCAAAAAAATAAAGGGAACACTTAAACAACAGAATATAAATCCAAGAATATCAAACTTCTGTGAAATCAAACTGTCCACTTAGGAAGCAACACTGATTGACAATCAATTTCACATGCTGCTGTGCAAATAGAATAGACAACAGATGGAAATTATTGCAATTATCAAGACACCCTCAATAAAGGAGTGGTTCTGCAGGTGGGGAACACAGACCACATCTCAGTACCAATGCTTTCTGGCTGATGTTTTGGTAACTTTTGAATGTTGGTTGTGCTTTCACACTTGTGGTAGCATGAGATGGACTCTACAACCCACACAAGTGGCTCAGGTAGTGCAGCTCATCCAGGATGGCACATCAATGTGAGCTGTCACCGTAGTGTCCAGAGGCTGGAGACGCTACCAGGAGACGGGCCAGTACACCAGGAGACATGGAGGGAGCCATAGGAGGGCAAGAACCCAGCAGCAGAACCGTTACCTCAGTCTTTGTGCAAGGAGGAACAGGAGGAGCACTGCCAGAGCCCTGTAAAATGACCTCCAGCAGGCCACAAATGTGCATGTGTCTGCACAAGCGGTTAGAAACTGATTCCATGAGGATGGTCTGAGATCCCGACATTCAAAGATGGGGGTTGTGCTCACAGCCCAAAGCCGTGCAGGACGCTTGCCATTTGCCATAGAACATCAGGATTGGCAAATTTGCCACTGGCACCCTGTGCTTTTCACAGATGAAAGAAGGTTCACACTGAGCACATGGGACAGACGTGACAGAGTCTGGAGACGCTGTGGAGAGCGATCTGCTGCCTGCAACATCCTTCAGCATGAACGGTTTGGCAGTAGGTCAGTAATGGTGTTGGGACACACCTCATTCAAAGAGTTTTCTTTAATTTTCTTTATGACTCAGATGAATTTATCCTCCACAGCAGAGGTGACTCTTGGTCTTCCTTTCCTGGGGAGGTCCTCATGTGAGCCAGTTTCTTTGTAGCGCTTGATGGTTTTTGCCACTGCACTTGGGGACACTTTCAAAGTTTTCCCAATTTTTCAGACTGACTGACCTTCATTTCTTAAAGTAATGATGGCCACTAGTTTTTCTTTACTTAGCTGCTTTTTCTTGTCATAATACAAATTCTAGCAGTCTATTCAGTAGGACTATCAGCTGTGTATCCACCAGACTCCTGCACAACACAATTGATGGTCCCAAACCATTTATAAGGCAAGAAATCCAACTGATTAAACCTGACAGGGCACACCAGTGAAGTGAAAACCATTTCCGGTGACTACCTCTTGAAGCTCATCAAGAGAATGCCAAGAGTGTGCAAAGCAGTAATCAAAGCAAAAGGCGGCTACTTTGAAGAACCTAGAATATAAGACATATTTTCAGTTGCTTCACACTTTTTTGTTAATTATATAATTCCACATGTGTTAATTCATAGTCTTGATGCCTTCAGAGTGAATCTACAATTTTCATAGTTATGAAAATAAAGAAAACTCTTTGAATGAGATGTGTCCAAAACATTTGGCCTGTACAGTGTATATATATATATATATATATATATATATATACATACACACATATACATTACTTATGAAGTATATACAGTGGGTACAGAAAGTATTCAGACCCCTTTAAATTTTTCACTCTTTGTTTCATTACAGCAATTTGGTAATTTCAAAAAAGTTCATGTTTTCTCATTAATATACACTCTGCACCCCAACTTGAGTGAAAAAAACTAGAAATGTAGACTTTTTGCAAATTTATTAAAAAAGAAAATCTGAAATATGACATGATCATAAGTAATCAGACCCTTTTCTCAGACACTCATATTTAAGTCACATGCTGTCCATTTCCTTGTGATCATCCTTGAGATGCTTCTACTCCTTCATTGGAGTTCAACTGTTTTTAATTAAACTGATAGGACTTGATTTGAAAAGGCACACACCTGTCTATATAAGCCCTCACAGCTCTCAGTGCATGTCAGAAGAAATGAGAATCATGAGGTCAAAGGAACTGGCCAATGAGCTCAGAGACAGAATTGTGGCAAGGCACAAATCTGGCCAAGGTTACAAAAGAATTTCTGCAGTACTCAAGGTTCCTAAGAGCACAGTGACTGCCATAATCCTTAAATGGAAGAAGTTTGGGAGCACCAGAAGTCTTCTTAGACCTGACCATCCAGCCAAACTGAGCAATCATGGGAGAAGAGCCATGGTGAGATAGGTAAAGAAGAACTCCAAGATCACTGTGGTTGAGCTCCACAGATGCAGTAGCGAGATGGGAGAAAGTTCCACTCAACTATCACTGTAGCCCTCCACCAGTCAGGTCTTTATGGCACAGTGGCCCAACAGAAGCCTCTCCTCAGTGCAAGACATATGAAAGCCCATATATAGTTAGCTAAAAAACATATGAAGTACTCCAAGACTATGAGAAATAAGATTCTCTGGTCTGATGTGACGAGATCTTTTTGGTGATACTTCTAAGCGGTATGTGTGGAGAAAACCAGGCACTGCTCATCACCTGCCCAACACAATCCCAACAGTGAAACATGGTGGTGGCAGCATCATGCTATGGGGGTGTTTTTCAGCTGCAGGGACAGGACGACTGGTTGCAATTGAAGGAAACATGAATGTAGCCAAGTACAGAGATATACTGGATGAAAACCTCTTCCAGACTGCTCTGGACCTCAGACTTGGTCAAAGGTTCACCTTCCAACAAGACAATGACCTTAAGCACACAGCTAAAATAACAAAGGAGTGGCTTCAAAACAACTCTTGGGGGGTCTAGTTTCCAAAATTGGGTCACTTGTGGGGGTGCTCCAATGTTTAGGCACACAGGGGTTCTCCAAACGTGACATGGTGTCCGCTAACGATTGGAGCTAATTTTCCTTTCAAAAAGTCAAATAGTGCTCCTTCCCTTCTGTGCCTTGCCGTGCTCACAAACAGTGGTTTATGACCACATATGAGGTATTGGTGTACTCCGGAGAAATTGCCCAACAAATTTTATGATCCATTTTATCCTGTTGCCCATGTGAAAATGAAAAAATTGAGGCTAAAAGAAAATTTTTGTGAAAAAAAAGTACTTTTTCATTTTTACAGATCAATTTGTGAAGCACCTGAGGGTTCAAAGTGCTCAATATTCATCTAGATAAGTTCCTTGGGGTGGTCTAGTTTCCAAAATGGGGTCACTTGTGGGGGAGCTCCAATGCTTAGCCACACAGGGGCTCTCCAAACACAACATGGCAACCGCTAAATATTCCAGCATATTTTCCATTCAAAAAGTGAAATGGTGCTCCTTCCCTTCTGAGGCCTGCCGTGCGCCCAAACAGTGGTTTATGACCACATATGAGTTATCTGTGTACTCAGGAGAAATTGCCCAACAAATTTTAGGATCCATTTTATCCTGTTGCCCATGTGAAAATGAAAAAAATTGATGCTAAAAGAAAATTTTTGTTGTAAAAATGATAATGTCCAATTTTTCCTTCCTCTTGCTTTAGTTCCTCTGAAGCACCTGAAAGGTTAATAATCTTCTTGAATGTAGTTTTGAGTAGCTTGAGGTGTGCAGTTTTTAGAATGGTGTCATTTTTGGGTATTTTCTGCCATATAGACCCCTCAAAGTGACTTCAAATGTGAGGTGGTCCCTAAAAAAATGGTTTTGTAAATTTTGTTGTAAAAATGAGAAATCACTGGTCAACTTTTAACCCTTACAACTTCCTAACAAAAAAAATGTTGCTTCCAAAATTGTGCTGATTTAAAGTAGACATGTGGGAAATGTTGTTTAGCAACTATTTTGTGTCACATATCTCTCTGGTTTAACGGAATAAAAATTAAAAATTTAAAAATTGCGAAATTTTCAAAATTTTCACCAAATTTCTGATTTTTTCACAAATAAACGCAAGAATTATTGGCCTAAATTTACCACATACATGAAGCCAAATATGTCACGAAAAAACAGTCTCAGAATCGCTAGGATTTGTTGAAGCGTTCCTGAGTTATTACCTCATAAAGGGACACTGGTCAGAATTGCAAAAAATGGCCTGGTCATTAAGGTCAAAATAGGCTGGGTCATGAAGGAGTTAATTTACTTTTCATTCTTCTGTCTATCTTTTCCTGGAGCCATTAATTTTTCACATGGTCAGTATTATTTTAATGAAAACTTTAAACCATCTTCAACATTTCCCAGGCACATTTAGCCCGACCATCTTTTAATAAATATTTAAGACAGACACCAAGGCATTTACTGTGAGCCGAGGCAAAATTACTTGTCAACAAATTCAGGTAGTGATTACTTGTGTGGTGTCCCGGACATTAACCATACTGACACATTAGACATTTAACTGATGACAATAGTTGTGCGGCAGATTACTGCGCAATGTAGATTTAATCCCCTCAATGTCTCCATAGTCCTCAGCTACAGATACTGAAGTGTCACAAGTCTGACCTGCTCAGAGCAAATAGGTAGATAATAAATTACTTACTAAGTAGCCTTAACAAGAATGCCAAAGAGATCAGACAATCCTGTGCTCTTCCACAAGGTGTTCTTCCCTGAATGGCTACAACATTTAGCAATTCTGTCAATTACTATTTCCTGCGACTACTAAGAATCAAGAGCCCAGAACTTAGTTCATATTATTTCATTACTAATGAGATTTGTTAAACATATATTCCTCTATATGAGTATCTGTGCATGGTGAATACATATTTCTTGCCTCATTTATTTGCTAAGTCCTTAAGAAACATGTCATGGTGTCTCACATCACATAACCATATTATAAGTGATAATCATGATTGTGTTTTCATTAACTAAAAATGCAGCCAGTACAAACTATTAGACTTCAAGTTAAAGGGTTTGTCAATGGCTGTTAATGGCGTCTCCTAATGACAGGTCATCAATTTCAAATTGGTGGAGGTCCAACACCCAGCACCCCCAAAAATCAGCTGTTTGCTGCTCGTGCATCAGCAGGATGTATAAACTATGCAACCCCGGAATGACTCCATATCCTATGTAGTAGCCATTCTTAGATACTTTAACTTAGCTTTATGATGGGAAAAGCTAAAGAACATGAAGTCTTTCTTTCCAGGGTAGTTATGTTTAGCGTTAAATGAAATATTTTTTTGAAATAATAATAATCTTTATATAGTACCAACATATTCCACAGCGCTTTATGATACAACAGTTCATATGCAAGTCATAAGTAGCAACATTCAAAGTAATACAATAATTAAAGCAAAATAATGATGACCCTGCCTGTAAGAGCTTACAAACTACAATGAGGTGGGGGAGACACAAAATACAGGGGCTTATCTACAATGATGGTCAAGCAATCTTGAGGGAATGGGGATGGATAAAGGCTGTGTGAGATAGTCACCAGACAGTTTTTGTGGTGCTGTTGAGTGTTGTTGAGTTTGATGTAGGGTAATTCACAGATAGATAGTGTATGGGCTACACCAACATATAAAAAGAATTTGATTAGGGAACATGACAGGCCACTCTGAACAGATGTGTTTTGAGGGAGCGCCTAAAGCTGTGCAAGTTGTGGATAGTCCTAATTTCTTGGGGTAGAGCATTCCAGAGGATTGGCGCAAAGTGGGAGAAGTCTTGAAGCCGGGATTGGTAGGTACAGTTCAGTGCAGACGTTAGTCAAAAGTCATTTGCAGAGTGTAACGAGTGGGTAGGCCGATAAACAGAAATGAAGGAGGACATGTAGGGGTGTGCTGCACTGTGGAGAGCTTTGTAGGTGAGGACAAGCAGTTTGAATTGGACTCTATAATGAATGGGCAGCCAGTGCAATGACTTGCACAGTGTGGATGTGTCCGAGTACCAATTAGCCAGATCGATGACCCTGGCTGCCGCATTAAGGATGGACTAGAGAAGGGAAAGTTGAGTGAGTGGGAGGCCAATTAGTAGAGCATTACAGTAGTCCAGGCGAGAGTGGTTCAAGGCAACAGTGAGGGTTTTTGTTGCTTCCATGGAGAGAAAGGGGCATATTCTAGTTTTCTAGAGATGTTCTTCAGGTGGAAGTGGAAAGAGTGGGCAAATGATGGTATATGGGAAGTGAAGGAAAGAAAAGCAGTATTCACCTGCAGACATGTTAGGTAACTTTCACAAAAATATTTGGTAGACTAGTTGGAAGAGCGACTACTAGAAGAAATTGAAGTTGTTTTCTTCCTGAAGCTGCTTGCTTCCAGACCTAAGGGCAGTGCAGGGGATAGCAGCAGTCAGAACTCACTACACAATGAGCTGTCAATTCTCTCACCACTGCAATTTAACTAACATCCTGCTTTTCAGGAAGTTTTCAAAGCAGAATAACGTTGAAAATTCAAGGGGAGTGATTACAGTGTGCTCACAGTGTAGTGATCTCCGACCGGTACAGCCCCCAGTGCAGGCCAGATAGTTGGAAACGAGTGGCTACCTGTTCTATTCTATCTGTAACTGATCTTCCTTAGGACAGGTTATCAATGTCTGATCAGTGGAGGTGCGACATCTGGCATCCCCATCAATCAGCTCTTTCTGGTGTCATAGGGGCCTGAAACTACTCAGCTCCGTCAACTGTATAATGGCCTGGGTTGAATACTGCTCATCTTCCCACTATTAAAATCAATAGGGTGCATATGTGCAGCACCTGGCCATGGTCACTATTATGTCAACAGAGCTGTGAAGCTCCATAACTGAACAGCTAATCGGCGGGGGTAATCCGGGTATCACACCCCCACCAATTGACATTGATGATCTGTCCTAAGGATAGGTCCTAGGGATATGCCATCAATGTTAAAGCCCTAAACAACCAATTTCAACACAACATTATGAGAAATTTTAACTTTTATGTATTATCATGGGTGAATCCATCTTGACTAGGGACATTATTACAGATGAGGCCTTTTAAAAACTAACACATACGAAAGATGCAGAAAGCTAACTCAAGTCAACAACAGCCATTTCATATGTATGGTTAAGTGTCAAGATACTCTGTTCTGTGTCAAGATATCTTTATCACTTTAAGAAAGAAATATAACCTAAAAGAAAGATATAATACATAGGTACGAAGTAAATAAATAGTAAAAAAACATAGGGGACTTAGTTAACATTTTTTCTAACAGCCATCCCACCATAACAAGGTGAACCCAATAATGTTTTTGCTTTTATTGAAGAAAGGCTACACCTGTACCTCTCATATCTAGAAAATCCTCAACTTTGAAGATATAAAATTTCCGCACGCTGTTTAATACGATCAAGATGGATTTAAAATGTGCTGTGGAATATGATGGTGCTCTAGGAATAATATTTTTTTTTTATTATTAAATACACTTAAAGGTGTTGTCCATAAAATGACACAACTCCCCTAGACGGGGAGAAACATAATAAAGCTAAACCTTTCATATTTGTGGTATTTGGGTGATTTCTAGGTTACCCAATGTTTGGGACTTCATGCAGAGTTTTGCCGAGTGGCTCTGCTATAATAATTGCATGCTACTGGCATTAAAGTCTTGTTGTACATGCAAGTGCACTGAATATTTGTTTTTTACTTTTATGCTAATAATGGAGAAAATATATGCACTTTTTTTGTGTAGCTGCCTCTAGAAAAACATTTTAGTTTATCCTAAGCTATACTTATCTTGCTTTGTGCCACTTAAAAGTCAGAGTTGAGTTTATTTTACCTTTAGAAAAATATTCTGAAAAAAAATTGCATTGACGGCCATTGCCACTTGTAAATAGACACAGTAATTGGAAGGTTTGCTAAATGTACAAGACCCGAGGGAACAAAAATGATGAGGGCTTTTTAAGCCATTTAATGGGCCAACATGTGAGTTCTTTGTGGATTACTCACATAAAGAGCTTTGACAACCTCACAGGTTTCCTATGTGCACTTTCAGAACTCACAGTTTTCTAAGCCTCAGAGGACTTTTCTTCGTGTCTAAACATGACCTGTGATCGCCGATAACATAACTTGTCTATAATTTCATCCACACTGAATTCCCTTAATGGACATTGAAATGAATAGCTTTTAACCAGCAACGATGCCTTTCACACTTTAGCTCAAGCAATGCCTAATGAGAGATAATGGATGCCACCCCTTGTGGATCTAGTGAGGAGGATTATTGGCCTTCATTAATGTAAGGAAAGTTCCTATTTCAAAACAATTGCTTATGAACCTTAATTTCATGTCTATATGTGGTGAAACAAATCTGATGAGTTATTCATTATTTTACTCTGATTATTATTTTCCATATCATAAATTACTAAAATAGTATTCATTGTGTATAACAAATTTGTTATACTGTCAAAGATCAAAATTCTCCCTCATTTAAAATTCAATGAAATCTCTTTAAGATCACCCCCAAAAATTGTTTGAACGTGGTCTTCTACAAAAGCAGTCTTCTTCAAGATGGCCAATATGCATTAAATATGGAAGAATTGAAAAAGGACATCTGGTCTAGATAAAGGAGTGGTCTTTAAGGGTATATGCCTATGCTATTTGGCTATAAGATAAAAATAAAAATGCAGCGAAGTTCCATTCTTCTTAGGTTGTGGTCTATGGTTGTGTAAGTAACATGTGATCCAAAACCCAAAAGGTTTTTAATTTTTGGTCGTGGTTGGACCATAGCTGCAGCATGTTGGTTCTTCACTGTTATCCCATCATAATCAGATAAAAAGGATATTGCCTTGTGAAATATCCTAGAAGGGTTGTAGTGAGAATTCTACTATTTTAGTGTCAGCAGAAATGGACATATCACAGAGACATAAGTATGTATCCCTATGATCTTTTTGTTGCACAACTAAAATTGTGGTGTAGCCCTATCCCAAAATGTAGCAAGTTATGTTTTCAGGGGTGTTAAGGGAAAACTGCCAATGGCTTTTTGCACCTAATCTGAGAACAGCATAATGTAGGAAAAGAGACTCTGATCCAGCAATTTATCACTTAATTTATTAGGTGCAGCATTTATGATGCAGATGTAGCATGTAGCAGAACTCTGAAATCTAACCCCGCCCCACCATATCTTTCTGTGTATGTTGTCTATTGACAGTTAGCTGCTTATTACAGGAAGAGGTGTGGTCAGTCTAGTAAACTTGTAAGACTTAGGGTCCCATTTCACATAGTGATGCACCAGCGATCCTGACAACATTACGACCTGGTAGGGATCGCTGGTGTGTCGCTACATGGTCGCTAGTAAGCTGCCAAACAGGCAGATCTCTTCAACGATGCACCAGCAATCCCGACAACAAGGCGACCTGGTAAGGATCGCTGGTGCGTTGTCACAGAGCAGCTATTCTGAACGATTCCAGCCTGCATCCCTGAGTTCTGCGTTGCCAGCGAGGCCGCTCGTCGGCGTCAACACAGAGATGCATGCTGGCCAGTGGGATTCCGACGATGAAAAAATGGCCCAGGACATTCTAGCATGATCAACGATATCCAGCAGGGGGCGCGGTCGCTGCTATGTGTCACATGTAGCGAGATCGCTGGCGAGATCGCTGTTTCGTCACAAAATCGATGACACATCAGCGATCTCGCTAGCGATCTCGCTGTGTGAGATGGGGCCTTTAGACTGGGAATTGCTAATCTCCAGGTGATAAGACCCACATTGTAAGTAAACAACAGTGCATGGCCAAAAAAGGGACGCATTGCTGAAATCTGTGTCTCAGACTGATCTCTGGCTGTCTTCAGATTACATAGCAAAAATCTGCTGACACATTCCCTTTGCCTACTGTGGGATGATTCAGATACATAAAGAGTAGGGAAAATAAGTATTTGATACACTGACGATTTTGCAAGTTTTCCCACATAGAAAGCTCTCTAATTTTTATTAGGTAATCTTCACCTGTGAGCGACCAAATCTAAAAATAAAAACCAGAACATCAGGTTGTATGTTTTTTAAATAATTAAATGCATTTTAATACATAAAAAAGTATTTGCTCATCTACCACTAAGTAAGAATTCTGACTCTCACAGACCTGTTAGTTTTTCTTTAAGAAACCCTCCTACTCTGCACTAATTACCTGTATTAATTGCACCTGTTTAAACTTGTTACCTGTATAAAAGATACCTGTCCACACCAGGGGTGGACACAGACTGTAGTGGGCCCCTGTGCAAGAAATTTTTCAGGCCCACCCCGCCCTTAATAGGGCAACAAAGTTATGTAAACATATACATTGTAATATTTATTTAGAACGCAACTATCAAATCTAAATAGTAAAGTTGTTTAATTTTTTATTAAATATGCAACATGTAAGTTAGGGTGCCTTCACATAGGCAAGTTTTTTGTATCCGATGAGATCAGGCGAAAACTGCATCTGACGATACGGTTTTTCTTTTTGCCCTTAAGGATGCTTTCACACTGGTGTTTTTCGACACTAGCAGCAGATCCGGCAGACTTCAGCACCTCTGCCGCCTAATGGGCGACTTGTGGCACCGATCCGGCAAGCCACATTCATTCTCTATCGGGCTTGCGGCCGGCCGCGGCAAGTGCAGTTGTGCTAGATCCGTGTTACATGGTGCCACTAAAATATACAGGGGATATTGCTGTGTTTTTTAGAGCGGGAAAATCTACACCATTCAATTTTGGCTGCGGATTTTCCCACTGTAAATGTACTGTATATCTAATATTGAGGCTATGCAGGGCTGGATATAATATCTGTAGGGTGCTGCTGGGCTGTATTTATTATTTGCCAGTTGCAGCCTCCAAATTATATATACAGGCCAGCACAGCCTCCAAATAACATATATAGCCCACTAGAACAGCATTGCCTCTAGTTGTTAATATATACAGCCCAGCACAGCCTCCAGTTAATATATACAGCCCAGTACAGCCTCCAGTTAATATATACAGCCCAGCACAGCCTTCAGTTAATATATACAGCCCACCACAGCCTTCAGGTAATATAAACAGCCCACCACAGCCTCCAGGTGATATATGCAGCCCAGCATAGCCTCCAGTTAATATATACAGTACAGCAACAGTCTTCAGGTAATATATACAGAGCCCAGCATAGACTCCAGGTAATATATAATACAGCCCAGCACAGCCTCCAGTTAATATATACAGTTCAGCATAGCTTTAAAGGGAACCTGTCACCCCCCGCAGGCATTTTTAAGTAAAAGAGCCACCTTGTGCAGCCCTAATGCTGCATTCTGTCAAGGTGTCTCTGTTACTTAGCTTCTGCTCCACCGCTGAAATAATCGTTCATATAATTGTTCAAAAGTACCTGAAATTTGACAGGGGGGCAGGTCTTTCCTCCTCTGACAGATGCCTCGCATCCATCACTCATTTCGTATTTGGTGCCACCTCCTCCGTTTTCTTTTGAAATGCTGGCGCCTGTGCTGTACTGCAGTTTAGTGGGCATGCGCAGTTAGTCCAGCCCGACGTACCCGTGCTGTCAGATAACATCCAGGCCTTTCATATTGTGCGGGCCTGAAATCCCGCCCCGCAGTCGTTTACAATTTATTCACACTGTGGGGCTGGGATTCTAGCGCATGCGCAGTGTTTATCTGCGGCTCTCCGCCTCCCGGAAATCCCTCCGCCTCATTCCTACATTGCATCATCATTTAAATCGTCAACTCCTCCATTATTGACGTGGCATCGCATCCTACCCTCCGAAAGCTCCTAAAGCTGAAGGCTGGTGTGTGGGTCTGCCTGTGTTAGTTCTTTGTGGCTATGGCAATGCTGGGGGTGATGATTGCATGGCACTGCAGTGCCAGGTGGCAATGCTGGGGGTGATGATTGCACGGCACTATAGTGCCAGACGGCAATACTGGGGGTGATGATAATATGGCACTATAGTGCTAGGCAGCAATGCTGGGGGTGATGATTATATGGCACTATAGTGCCAGGCACCAATGCTGGGGGTAATGATAATACGGCACTATAGTGCCAGGCAGAAATGATTGGGGTGATGATTAGACCGCACTATTGTGCAAAGCAGCAATGATAGGGGTGATGATTGTACCGCACTATTGTGCAAAGCAGTAATGATGGGGGTGATGATTATACCGAACTAGTGTGCAAAGCAGCAATGATGGGTGTGATGATCATACCACACTATTGTGCCATGCAGCAATGATGGGGGTCATGATTATACCGCACTATTGTGCAAACCAGCAATGATGGGGGTGTTGATTATACCGCACTATTGTGCAAAGCAGCAATGATGGCTGTGATGATTATACCGCACTATTGTTCAACGCATCAATGATGGGGTGATGATAATACCGCACTATTGCCCCCCCATTCATGAGCAGCCATGCTTCTTCCCAGGGGCCCTGCCGTTTATTAGCAGCCAAGGTGTCACGATGACCCATCCTGTGTGACGCGACCCGCAGGCCGTTAACTGAAACTACAAGACGCGGCATGTGATACTGTCCTGTGTGACACGGCCAGCCGGCCGGTACTACAGCAACAAGACACGAGGAAAGGGGAAACAGTTACAACAGTGGGCCCTGCGATAGGGAAATGGGGCGTGGAGACCTCCTGCACTCCCCTGAGTCAGTGTCCGTAACGCTCCTAACGTTCCCTATGCCGGTTCCGCACCTGGCGCCGATCAGGAATCTGTTATCCTAGCACACCCTACACCTATCCCTTGCTAGGGAGCTGGGTGGCGCAGGCACTGGCCCCACCGCTGTACTAATACACACTAAGGAAAAACACAAAAGGGAAACACCGCTTAGCTTTACTCTGTTGCACTTGCTCCTGGCAACAGGGTCCACCACCAGAATGCAGCTCTCCTCCTGAATAGCTGCCACCAAGCTCTGTCAGAGGTATAAGGAAATCCCCTCTGACTCCTTCCACACCAGGGCTAAGACAGTGCTGCAAGGAACGCTCTCCAGCTCCTTCCTCCACCAAGGATGGTTGAAATGAACACTATCACCAACACTGATTGCAAGACCTGTGACTCTTTTATAGCAGAGCCAGAGAAATCACACCTGCATTCTAATCATGTGCACAAACTAAAGAAACCAGAGTGCAATGACGCTCACCACCACCTGGAGCAAATTTAGAACAAAAGGCACCACAGTGCAATAATCCTAATGGCCACCGGGGGCAAAAACCAGACTTAAGGACAGCTTTAGAAAAAAAAGTTTACCTGTGCTTTTCATCAGTCCTAATCCAGCATGGATCATGACACAAGGCCATGCTTCTCCCCAGGCCAGGGCCCCCCCATTCATGAGCAGCCAGGCCATGCTTCTCCCCAGGCCAGGGGCCCCCCATTCATGAGCAGCCAGGCCATTATGCTTCATTTCTCCCCCAGGACGGAACCCCAAAAATCATGCCTGCCATGCTTCAGTTCTCCCCCACCCCAGGAGCCCCCCAAATTGATGCATGCCTCCTCGGTCCCAGTCCCTCAGTCCTGCTCAGCTCTGGTACTCTTACCTGGAACAGGCAGGGCAGGCCAGAGTCCCAGACCAAGAGGATCCACACTGTCCACTCCACTCTCCAGTCACAGTGTCCGCACTCCGCACATTCCTCCTGAGCTGCTGCTATGGGCAGGGGCACACCACACAGTAGTGACTCACACAGACTCAGACAGACACGTGATGTCACACACTGACCTGTGGCTGAACTGCAGCCACTGTCTGGCCAGCACCACAGGGCAGGCAGTGTGAGTGACAGTCTGTCTCCTCCTCCTCTCCTCCTTCACATGGCAGCACAGCACTGACGCTGCTGGCTGATGATCTCACCTTTGCCCTCAGGGCTGGCTCCTCTGCACCGGGCCGTGCTCGCACTCTCAGCCTTAGGAGGAGTCAGACCCGCTCCCTCCACCTCCCGCAGGGCTGCTCTCCACCCCTCCTTGCCGGCTCTGTGGCGCTCACGCTCCACATGGCAAATTTGCATTGAATAATTAGCCATGCAGTGCTGGAGGAGGCTGGAGGGGCCCCCTCTCCCCCTGCTGCCCCTGTGCAATGAACGGACTGCACGGGCGGTAGGTCCGCCCCTGGTCCACACACTCAATCACAGTCCAACCTTCTCCACCATGGCCAAGAGCTATCTCAGGACATCAAATTGTAGACCTGCATATGGCTGGCTACAAGACAATAGGCAAGCTGGTGAGAAGGCAGCAACTGTTGGTATAATTATTAGAAAATGGAAGAAACACAACATGACTGTCAATTTTTCTTGATCAGCCCGGAACTACACAGGAAAACCCAGTCAATGACCTTAAGAGAGCAGGGATCACAGTCTCAAACATTACTGTTAGCAACACACTATGCTAACATGGATTAAAATCATGCAGGGCACACAAGGTACACCTGCGCATGCCAGCACATGCGCAAGCCTGTTTGAAACTTGCCAGTGACCAACTGGATGATCCAGAGGAGGCATTGGAGAAGGTCATCTGGTTGGATGAGACCAAAATATCTACTCCACACACCATGCTTGGAGGAAGAAGAAGGATGAGTACAACCCCAAGAACAACATCCCAACCATGAAGCATGGTGGGGGAAACATCATACTTTGTGGGTGCTTATCTGCAAAGGAGACAGGACGATTTCACCGTATTGAAGGGAGGATGGATGGGGTCATGTATCGCAAAAAATTGGCCAACAACTTCCTTCCCTTATTAAGAGCATTGATGTTGGGTCATGGCTGGGTCTTCCAGCATGACAATGACCTGAAACACACAGACAGGGCAACTAAAAGGTGACTCCATAAGAAGCACTTCAAGGTTCTGGAGTGGCCTAGTAAGTCTCCAGAACTGAACGCAATAAAAAAAACTTTGGAGGGAGCTGAAACTAAATATAGCCCAGTGACAGCCTCAAACCTGAAAGATCTGGAGAAGATCTGAATGGAGGAGATCTCTGCTGCAGTGTGTGCAAACTTGGTCAAGAACTACAGGAAATGTCTGACTTCTTTAATGGTAAACAAAGGTTTTTGTACCAAATATTAAGTTCTGTTTTTCTATTGTATCAAATACTTATTTTATACAATAAAATAAAAATTAGTTATGTAAAAATCATACAATGTGATTTTCTGGATGTTTTAAGCGTCTGGCTCTTTCAGTTGAAGTGTACCTACGATAAAAATGACAGACCTCTTCAGTCTTTGTAGGTGGGAAAACTTGCAAAATCGGCAGTGTATCAAATACTGATTTTCCCCACTGAATGTTCACAGCAGAATAAAACTCATAACCTGAGCGTGTGAATGTGAAATAAAGAATAGGCAGGATGTATTGTTAATTACAATCTTTTAAGATCTATTGACCTGGGCAATGTGTCTGTCTTGGAACATGTTTCTTATTGACGTGATTTCTCGAAGGACATTTTTGCTTTGGATCCTTAATTGCTTGTCGCATACAGCTTTATTGTGCCTGCGACAATGCATATGTATATTTACTTACTGTCTATATATGACAGAAAAAACGACAAAACCTAAAATCTTTTATTGAGTAGAAAAGATGAATGGATCAGGCAATCCACCAATATACGGGGATTTTCCCGTGAAATTTGATTAGCAGAAACGTTATTTTCTGTGAATGTAATTTCCCTTATTTTACTGTGAGGTTTCTCTCTTTCCAGACACCAGTGCATAGGATTCTCTAGTCCTTGGTTTGCTGCTTTCCAATGTTATGTTCTCATCTGCATTGGAAAGTCAGAGAAAATTTGCAAAAACTGTGCTACAATATAAGGCACTGTTCCGTTCAGTGAAATACCAGACACCAGAAACTAGTTGTGCCTCATTATAGTCAGTATTATCCGTCTGTCATCCCTGCCATTTATCATGCAAGGGAGGCGGGGGGCATTTATAACTATAACAGAACAGAAATACAAGAAATAAAATAAAAATAGTCCCCTTATACTTTCTTTTCCCTGTTAGTGTTAGTGTGAGTCAGTAAGTTCCAAAACTGTGATGTCACTTTGTGAACTATCCTGGAAGGGCTGTAGTGATGCTGCTGTTATTAAAATACAATATTGTGGGGGCTGTATGGCGGCTCAGTGGTTATCCCTGTTGATTTGCAGCACATGGCGGCCTGGGTTGAAATCTCACCAAGGACAACATCTGTACTTTCTCGTCTTGTTTATGTGGGTTTCCTCCAGATTTTCTGGGTTTCTCCCACTGGGGACCGTGATGATAATGTCTGTAAAAGGAATGCAGAGTACGATGGCGCTATATAAGAAAAGGAAGGAAGGGAATGTAGATTGTGAGCACCAATGGGGACAATGGGGACGATGATGATGGTGTCTGTAGAAGCACTGCGGAATACGACGAGGCTGTTTAAGAAGTGCAAGGGAATTTAGATTGTGAGCACCAATGGGGACAACGGGGACAGCGATGATGGTGTCTGTAGAAGCACTGCTGAAAACGACGATGCCGTTTAAGAAGTGCAAGGGAATTTAGATTGTGAGCACCAATGGGGACAGCGATGATGGTGTCTGTAGAAGCACTGTGGAATACGATGATGCCGTTTAAGAAGTGCAAGGGAATTTAGATTGTGAGCACCAATGGGGACAGTGATGATAATGTCTGTAAAAGCGCTGCGGAATTAATGGCGCTATATCAATAAAGCATAATAAATAATAAAAATAAATATAGATTTAAATAATATAAGCAGAAATCACAGCCTCCTAAGTAGTTTCATGCCTGCACGTCTTCATCAGACAAGTCTATGACTTTATTTTAAATCCAGTAGCATATTGCAGTTTTTTTATACAGTATACTTTATAATTGCATCTTTCCATGTTTTTAACCTTTTTTTTCATCTATTCATATTTCACGAGTTCTTTACCCTTTTGTTCATCTTGTTTACACAATGGATTCATATAAAAATCATTTAATTCATCGCATCATTAATGTTCTTTTCAAAGTGGAAAAAAAAAAAAAAGCCGGACAAATATATACGCTGTACAAAGAGATGACACATAGCAGTGCTTGAGCTAAAAGGCTGGTAAAATCAGCATGCTCGTGCTTCGATAATGCTTTCTATAAAGACAATTAAACAGGGGAATATAATAAATAAAAAGCGATGCATTTTACAGACTTGCGCTCCAAGAATGCTCAAAACGAATTGAATTAGTCTGGTGAATGCAGGAGCCCAAGGTATCACTCTTAAATATAAAAAAAATAAGAATTGGATAAAACCATTTAGGAAAATAACAAATGCTTTTTACTTCCTTTGCTCCTCTGAAAATGAACTAGCGGGAGGCTTCACTATTGATTTAAATTGCTTTCCCTGTATTTGCTTTTAAAGTTGATTAATCCAGTCTTTTAATATATGTGCAATGGACATTTTACTTAGAAAAATTGCATGGCTCTAGTGTGTTTGTCCCTGGGGCCTCTCTAAAAATGAGAAAAGGATCTCAGAGGTCATTTCCTTCATCAAATGAAAATAAAACAGAAACATTGTTAACTGGTAAAATATGCTTCGCTAAAAAGGACTTTGATCCTACTCTATCTGCTAAAGTGAAATGTGATGTGCTCGGAGGCAGCGCGCGTCTAGCGACAGTGATCCGTGGAATTCCGCACAATGCACATCGCCTAAGCCTCTCCATTCAGCCTGAGATATTATTTGTCTTTCTGAGGCCAAGACTATTTATGCAGATTCCCAAATAAACAGATTAATGAAGATAAACTACCAATGATGTTGGAGCACTTGCATCTCTGAAAGCAGCATATGTTATCGTAAGGGATGATTGTGTGTTTACCGGAATGTAAAGCAGGCACAATATCTATCAAATCAGTAAAGTAAATGGATTTGTTTTAGAGAAAATGAGAGACGAGGTAAACCCATGTCCCTCGCTATAATTGGTCTCTGTTCTAAGGCATATACTTGTTGATTCACATTACTATGTATTTTTTTTACTTCTGTAAATGCCTTATTACGTTTACCCTCTTCATTAGAGATGAGCAAACCCAAACTTAAAAGTTCGACATTCGTACCGGACAGTTATTGTCCCGTTATAAACTCCAAGCACAAACTTTCCCCAGAAGTCTGTTGCAATGTTTAGAGGTCTGGAGGAAGTTCCTTGGAGAGAGAGACCTAGAGTTTGTGTATCCATTGTTTTCAATGGGGTTTTGTTTCTGCTTCAATTTCAGGTAGAGTTCTGGTACCCGAACTGAACTTTGGAATAAAATTTTGGTAAGGCCCCAGAACCCGACCTTCCACGAGTCCGCTCATCCTTACTCTTCATTCCTTAAATATGTTTCATTCTCCCTTGTATGTAGATTTAAAACACTTTAAGGACAAAAAATAGCAAATATTGGCATTTTCATTCTAGCCAACATTGTCAACTTTTGAAAGATGAGTGTGGTAGGATTAGCGGAACGCACCAAAAAGGAAATAATAATAAGGTGTGTTTACAACCCGGGGTCCACCGTGCTGTGATGGAGATACCGCAGCTAGCACAATGGCGGAGCAAGGCTGCGAGAGAACACAAAGCACACTGAGTTTAATGTCATTCAGTGTGCACAGAGCGCAAAGTAACAAGCTCTGTTACACCACAGAACTGTACTATGAAGCAAAGCAAAAATGACTATACCATGTTAGACTGCACAGGCGTATAGAAAAATACTAATTGGGGTCTAAGTAACATAACCCCTCAGGGAAGACTAAGCTGGTGGTTGACCCTGCTCTGACACATGGCGTGCTTTAGCATGCGTGCCTGAGGATGCCCGATGCGATGCTAAGTTTAAGTGGGAGTTCCCACTCTACACTGCCTGTCTAGGTCAACACTCGCAGTGCTATTAACGGCACACGTGCACACAGAGTGGTAAAGTAGCCACCAACACACCAAACACACATGATACTTGTGCTCCAGAGGACTTTTTATACATACAGCTCAATTCCAGACAGACAGGACCTTGCCTGTGGACCAATCAGAAGCTGCCACATAACCAGAGCAGGTGATGTTCGTCCACTAATGAGAAGGCACCACATCCCAGACATGCTCAGTAGGATTAAATCTGAACTTAGGCTCCAGAGTACAATGCTGCATGTGTAAAGTAGTAGTCACCATAGGCTTAGCTGGAGAGCCAGCAGCAACTGCACGTACAGCATGAGCCTGGGCAAGGCGCTAGGACCGAAGTCTGTGCTGAGCAGTCACCCCAGCAGCTGAGCCTGAATGGGAGACCACAGTACCAGACAAGACTTGAGCTCCATCCTGTGCAGCAGGAGAATCCCGGCGCCTAAGAGAATGATTCTTACTGAGCAAGGGACATGGTCGAGCACAGCAGACAAATGGATCATAATGTATGCCACAAAAGAGGTCTATGTTATGACAAAAATGGACTCTAGTCCCAGATTGGTGTAAATTTACCAATGGGAGTATACTGTGAATGGAGGAAATACCAACTTCAATTAGAGGTGCATGCACATATATCCTACTTCAGCAGTCCATTTATCAAAACTGGTGTGGAAATTGTTTGTCTTATTTTATCTAAGCCCTGATTTCATTAGATAAGGAGGCATGACCATTGACTCTTCACTTTGAGAGTTTTCTTGTGGTACACACCCACTTGGCCAACAAATCTACACTTACATACACGGAAGAATCGGCCAAACCTCAATAACAGAAAGGTGGAGGAAAAACAGCTAAATCTAACAAAAACAAACAAACAACAATGACAGATTTAGGAGAACAGCCACATTTAGGTCAGATAAAACAACTGGATATTTATGGCAAGAGATAAGTCCAATTGACCCGTTGGCATCATGTTTTGACTGATATTTTCAAATAAATTAAAATTCTGGATCCTAATTTGCTTAAACTCTGTTTTTCTAGCATTCCTCTGTTATTCCTACTAGATTTTGTGAATACCGTTACAATTGGGTGTTAACATTAGCCTTGGGAAATGAATATGTTACTACACATTCCGGCAGAAAGGATTGGATAGCTTCAGACTGAAGGGACTCACCCCCAATAAATTAGATTGCTAACAAAGGAATGGCACAGCACAAAGCTCTAATAGAAAATGCTCCTGAAAAGTGTCATCATAACTATGTTTTCTTTCTAAAAATGTTATGCTAGGAATGAATAAATGACCCTAAGGACATCACTGGATAATATTGTTACCCTTTATTTGTCATATAGAGAAAGATTTTAATATTTTCCTCACTTTCATCAGAAAGCATCCTTTTTACAAGGGTTCCAATTTCTAAAAACTTATCTCAAAGTGATGTTAAGCTTAAATCTTTGGGGTAATTTGGAAGCAATTTTTTAATTTCCCACCAGCTGCACCGCGAGGGAAATACATCATCATGCCTATACTGATAAATAGCTGTATTCCCCATAAAAGAACAATTCTGGAGCTTCCTTTGTTTGCACCGTTGCGCTGTGCCACTACATTGCTATTCCTCCGTGTCAAAGGGTGGTGCCCCTACAATGTTGAGCACTAGAGTTGAGCGAAATTGTTGGGGTCCCCACTTATTCAGCAAGCTGTAGCGCTTACTGAATAAGCTACAGCTGGAACCCGGATACATGGATTGCTCCTGCTGATCAGCTGATTGGTACAACTGCTGCATGTGTCGCGGCTGTGTGACAGTCACATCACATGCAAGGAGGGCCTGTGTGTTGGACTCTCCATGCATGTTCTGTGACACAGCCGCAACACATGCAACTGCGGCGCCGATCAGCTGTTCAGTCGGTGCACTCCATGTATCCGGATTCCCACTGTAGCTTATTCGGTAAGCACTATAGCTTGCCAAATACGCGGTGACCTGAACAAATTTTCTCAACTCTATCGAGCACTACTAACACAGACAGGACACTGTAAGATTGAGCAGGGACACCCTCACTTTTTCCCATACAGTGTAATAACACAAATGTTCCAAAAGTGTTAAATTACGGGAAGTACAATTAGTTCCCACAGACATGTTAGGAGAGGTGACAGCATCTTTTTGAATTAAGACGCTATCCATTTCATTCATGTATGTGGTGGGACTTTCAGAACTTGAGCTGCTCTTTGTAGCTACTCTATCATCTGGCTTTTAGATGAGGAAACTAAACGAGGATCACTGTCCATTTCTTAACAGGGAACTTGAAAAACTTTTTGTTCTGTAGAACAAATTAATTTCCATTAGAGTTAACATAAAGCATTGAGATACATTGACTGCTTTTCATCATCTCATCTAAAACAAGGAACCTCCATGTAGTGATGTTCTTTTGGAGTAGAACATCTACTTGAAGAATCTTTTTTGCCACATCAAAAGGATGGAGATTTGGAAATATTTAACTAACTCAGCACAATATTATGTCTACAAAATTCAGGAAATGTTTGACTCCTGCACAATATTTGTAGTACATGATCATTGCACTTGTTAAAAATGTAACGACAACATTGATAAAATGAAACATTTGCTTTTAATAATCTTCATGACAGGAGAGAATTTCCCAAGGCAGGAAACACTCAGGAACTTAGTCATCATCATAAGGAACTATCAAGCTCCTAACCTCCCTAAGGCCCGTCACGATGATCAAGTTGATATAACCCTCAGTGTGAGAAGCTTGAACGATGGTCACCTAAGAAATATTACAAGATGGAAAGGAACTACACATATCTACGCTGTGTTCTATTATGCAGAGTCAAGAGTGCAATGGTTCCTTCCATATATTTTGCACAATATTTAATACAGTTTCTCAAAAAAATATGAAAATATTTTACTTTAGCCAGTAGTTTAAAATACTAATAAAACATATTTATGAGCACAAAAGCCTATTTTGGTCCTCAAAGAGACAATTATTGGAATTTTTGAATATTTTAAGATATTGAAAATCTATCTTTCTATGTAGATATAATAGGCCCATTGTTCCCAATTATAACAGGGTCATTGTTAGCCCGTCAGACACACTCTACAATAGTAAATTTAATAGTATGGGATACAGCTGCCTTCACTGTCCGAAGAATGGATAATATAGTATACAAATTACACCTTCTCATCTCACCAGACGGCAATTTTAATTAAATGAATTTATGCTGAAGTTAAATGTGTTGCCACTATATAAATACGAAAAAAGATTATATTTTATGGTTTCTACAAGCTCTATTTCCATACCAAAAGTAGGAATGACTATACAAGTGAGTGCAATGCTCCTTTTTTAATTTGATTTTATTTTTCAGACTTCTTTCATTACCATTTCTTAGATGTTACTAGCTTTAGCCTCCATTAATATTTTTCATGGACAGCCTTTATTTGGCTCTATTCTAAATAATACAAATCACATAGATGTTACTTAAAGGGAATCTGTGACCACATTTTTCGACTATGAGATGTCGGCACCGATATCAGGGGCTTATCTATAGCATGCTGTGATGCTGAAGATAAGCACCCGATGTAACCTGAAAGATAAGAAAAAAGAGTTAGATTATACTCACCCAGGGGAGGTCCGGTCTTGGTCCGATGGGTGTCTCGGTCCGGAGCCTCCCATCTTCTAACGGTGACATCCTCTTCTTTGCTGCCTGTCATGGCTCCAGCGCAGGCACACTGCTCTGCCCTGTTGAGGGCAGAGCAGAGTACTGCAGTGCGCAGGCACTGAACCTCTCCCGGCGCCTGTGCCTGTGTAGTAGGGTGGGCTGGACTGGGGGATGGTCCCCTGCTCATCGCGAACAAACGATAAAGACACGAGATGGAGGCAGATTTTAGGTACAACAGGTCCGAGTTTATTGGCTGTCTCCCTGACAACCTCAGCAATCCACCACAGCACTTCCACCGCTCTCCGTATTCATGCCCGGGTACCTGCACTTCTCTTCTGTCGTAGTGATGTTTCTTTACGGCTCAACTACTGGGGCTGCCCTAGGCCTTTCCACCGCCAGCACTTCACCGGTCAGAGGTCGTCGTCAATTTGGTACCCCCCCGGGGCCTTGTCTGTTCTGTTCTGTGGTTCTTCGTGCCGGGGCCACCACCCTGACTTCCCTTCTCCTCAGTCCCCCTAGTTAAGCTCTCCACACAGCACATACTCCATCACAGACTCCTCTCCTCTTGAGCTCCTCCCGGGACTAGAACTTTCTGGAACCCTGCTGTCCTATTTATAACTTTCCCTGTTCCCTATAACTCTGCCCCATATGACCAACGGTTTCTATAGCCATAAGCAGCTGTCAAATCCTGAACTCACACTCTCCCCTGCCATCTTGTGGTCAACCCAAGATACTGTACTCAATCTACACTTTTCCCAGCTGTTTCCCTAGTGTAATTACAAACATACGCCTACAGTGCACAAAGCATCCCTTCTTCTTGCTGACAAGTCCGTCCATCAGGTCACCTTCCCCACACTCCCCCTTCCTTTGTCTATTGTCATCCTCGCCAATCGTATTCCCTACCTTCGTCGTTCTGAAGCTTTCCTACTGTCTGTTGTTGGACCTGTTGTTGGGCCAAACCCGCCATATGCGGGGGCTGAACCAAATCGGGAGCACCGTGCTTCGAGCAGCCTACTGCTACTCGCCGGTGTGCACGCTACATGACAACTTCTTTCCAGTTGGGCTAGGTACACCCGGATTTCTCTATGGCATTTACCTCCCACTACTCTCCCCTTCTGTCACCCTCAACTGTCTGGAACGCCATGACCGAGGCCTTACGCCTACCAGGTCATTGTCAGCATCTGCCTATTCTCCTGGGGTGTCCATGGTGTCAGGGACCTGGCTTGGGACCACTATCTGATTCCATATCTTCCGTCTCTTTATCCTTCACTTTAAAACAAATCATGGTCGGCGTCTCGGTCACACAGACCCTCTGTCACACAGACCCCATACCCGGGACCTGTTGCATATTTCTTATGCATATTATACATTTAACCAACTTTCTAATAGCATAAGTAACCCCTTTTTTCTTTTTTTTTCTTTTACTTTTTCTTTAAACCAACATAAAAACAAAACAGGCATACTCCCCCTTCCTTTGACATAAGTACTTCCCAGTATGCATCCCCGCTGTGTCAGGAGAAAACATCTTTCACCACAAAAAGAAAAAACATTCCTTTTAACATGGACTTAGAACTGTCCAGTGAACTGCACAACGGTGCATCGAATTCCCGGTAGTCCGGGCCATCTCCTGATGGCCGGTGTTCCGCCAACTCAGCAAGGGACTCCACAGCCATGAAGTCCCGGGATTCTTGGGGTGTCTCTGTGAGTCCTTTTACGGGGGCACGTAGTCTTCAGGACAAGTGATTACTGCAATGGCGTAGTAGCCTCGGGGGCAGTACTCCTTGTAATAAGAGACCCAGTCTCCTTCCTGCAGAGCCCGGCCATGACGGATGGAAGCCACATTCAGATACACCTTTTTACCAGTGGCGAGGTTCCGTATGAACCCATAACCTTTCTCCCTGTTCGTGTGCACCAGCCGCCCGATGGAATGTGGAACCGCCATGCCAGCCTCCCCTTTCTCATGAAGCAGCCCCCAGATCTCCCACACTCTGGCCTTCTTTTTCTTGATGACCTCCGCAACCCAAGCGGAGGGTCCGATATAGGCCGCATGTCCGGTGGGCGGGCTGCAGTCGAGGACGGGGCAGAAGCGGCCGCAGGCTCCGGTGGTGAGTAGGCCGCAGCCAGCTTTGACAGTGAAGTCGGCGGGGCCACGGGGGAGGCCACAGCTGGAACCAAGGTGGCCACGGGCTCCAGCAAATCAACTGCAGGCAGGGCCACAGATGGAGCAGCGACCACAAACCCCGGTGAGTCAACCGCGGCGGCTGATGGCCCGATTACAGCAGTGAACGGGAGTGGGGCCAATGTAGCGGCAGTCAGCTTGGCGGGGGCCATGCCGTCATCCAGAATGGGAGACACCGCAGTGTGAGGAGTCGAGCGGGGAGGCCGAGGGCCGGTGTCGGGGTCCTGAGGTCTGTCTGGTACATGGAACATGGGGACGGGGTTTGCCTGGGGTGCCGCTGGCGGGGCCAGGGACAGGCTCACCTTCCCAGACACCGTGGCTCCCAGCAGGCTTTCCCACCGCTCCTTTCCCAGCCGTTGGTTTTCACCCCACTGTCCGGCAGGGCCGGCCTCGAGGCCCGACAGTTCTGCGGGGAGGCTCCCTGTGCAGGTCTCCCGATGAGTCTCCATTTCCTGGTGCCACCGCCATTCCAGGTGTCCGACACCACGACAGCTGCAGTGTCTCATTCCGTCCAGTGTCCAGTAGCTGAATGGCGCCAAACAGCCACAGCAGGTCTCTCCACCCGGGCCACTCTCATTCTTGGGTGGGGCGGTGGTCGGCTTCTCCACCCATCTTCCAGGGTCTAACATGAGGGGGCGGTTTCCTTCAATTGAACACCACTCCCACAGGGGCGGGTTTGATATAGCCCCGGATCATCCAGTTCAATTGTAAACACCTGTGTCTCTTTCTTTTGACGCCAAATCGCCACAGCAATTTCTCCAGTTCTTATACCACTCCGGTTCCTCTGGTGACAGAAACCAAGTCCCAAATTTGTAATCCACAAGTAAGGCAGATCAAGTCTTTTTGTCTTCCTCTGTCGCAGGCTTGCCACTGAAGTTGAACTATTGGTGGCGGCTATCCTGCCGACTACGCCAAATGTAGTAGGGTGGACTGGACTGGGGGATGGTCCCCTGCTCATCGCGAACAAACGATAAAGACACAAGACGGAGGCAGATTTTAGGTAAAACAGGTCCAAGTTTATTGGCTGTCTCCCTGACAACCTCAACAATCCACCACAGCACTTCCACCACTCTCCGTATTCATACCCGGGTACCTGCACTTCTCTTCTGTTGTAGTGACGTTTCTTTATGGCTCAACTACTGGGGATGCCCTAGGCCTTTCCATCACCAGCACTTCACCGGTCAGAGGTCGTCGTCAATTTGGTACCCCCCGGGGCCTCGTCTGTTCTGTTCTGCAGTTCTTCGTGTCGGGGCCACCCTCCTGACTTCCCTTCTCCTCAGTCACCCTAGTTAAGCTTTCCACAAAGCACACACTCCGTCACAGACTCCTCTCCTCTTGAGCTCCTCCCAGGACTGGAACTTTCTGGAACCCTCCTGTCCTATTTATAACTTTCCCAGTTCCCTATAACTCCGCCCCCATGACCAACGGTTTCTCTAGCCATAAGATGCTGTCAAGTCCTGAACTCACACTCTCCCCTGCCATCTTGTGGTCAACCCAAGATACTGCAGTCAATCTACACTTTTCCCAGCTATTTCCCTAGTGTAATTACAAACATACACCTACAGTGCACAAACCATCCCTTCTTCTTGCTGACAAGTCCGTCCATCAGGTCACCTTCCCCACACCTGCACCGGAGCCACGACAGGCAGCAAAGAAGAAGACGTCACCGTTAGAAGATGGGAGGCGCCGGACCCGGACCGCGACACCCATCAAACCAAAACCGGACCCGGACCGCCCCTGGGTGAGTATAATCTAACTCCTCTTTCTTCTCTTTCAGGTTACATTGGGGGCTTATCTACAACATTACAGAATGCTGTAGATAAGCCCCTGATGTCGGTGCCAGCAGCTCAAAGTTGAAAAATGGAGTGACAGATTCCCTTTAAGGATGATAAGGAGGAAATTAAACAAAAAATGGAAGAGGGATTCAAGGAATGAAATAAGAATGGAAGAGAGAGTAGGAAAGAAGGGTGGAGGCAGGAATGAAGGAAGCAAGTTAGGAAGGAAGAAGCGGAGGGAGGAAGGAAGGCTAGGAAGTAGAGAGGGGGGGGAAGGAAGAAGGAAGAAAGAGCAAAGGAAGGAAGGAAGGAAGAGAATAGCAAAGATTAAGAAAGGAGTGAAAGGAAAGAATGAAAGAAGATGGAAGTCGTAAAGAAAAAAATGATGAAAAAGGAAGAAGGGGAGGTGGAAGATAAAAAGGAAGGAAGGAAAGGAGTAAGAATGAAATGAATGGAATAAAAAGAGGGAGGAAAAAAGTAAGATAGGGAGAAATGACTGAAGAATGAAAACAAGTTTGAAAAAGTGAAAAGGAAAGGAAGTAAATTGTAATGGCAGAAAGAATAAGGTGATATTTATTATGACATTTTGACCCTGATAACAATTACACCATACAGTACAGAACAACAGACTGTTCACACAGTCGTGGAAATTCAAATAATTCAATGAATGGCATGTGCAAATGAACACATCGATTTTTAATCTATGTAGAAAGCAGGACAACTGCCAAAACGTCTCATTGTGCAGACATGCTATTACAAGACAGTGGACCTCATGTCATTCCTGTTAAAATTTTTACAGAATATATTCCTGCCAAAACTATATCTTTTTAATAGGAAGCAGAAAGGAACATTTTATCAAACTGTCACACTATATATATTTGAACGCCAGCAGCAATGTAAATGTGACATTTTGGGACATTTTATTTGAATCAGCATCATCTCATTTTTAGTCATCAAATTATACGTATAAATCCACATGGGCACAGCAAAGAATAACCTGGATTCTCTATAATATTGCATTATGAGCATGATAATAATAACCATAGCCATCTTGTATAAGTGAATGTTGAAGGATGATATATTTTAATAATAATTAAGTATTTTGTTAATTTTTTCACTCCAAGTAGAAGCAAAAATCAGCAATGCAGAGAGACAAAAAGAGTTGTGTGAGTCTCCTGAAATTCTATTTGGGTGGATTTTAGGAGAATCCTGGATGAAGCATTTCTACAGAAAACGCGAGTCGGGGGTGATGGGGTATTCATCTTTGATCTCTCCCTGACTAATTTCGCCATACACATACAGGTATTATACTTTCTTTTGATGTTCATTGTCTTCTATACAAGTTATCTTCTATAGGTGGTGTGATGAATCACACAGGGGAAGGGGGTGTCGACTTTGCTCACCTCGGGGGAGGGAAAGAAGGACCCAGCATGGATCGGCTCTCTGGTGCCACCACTTGCCCCAGGGCAGTCAGGGAACTGCACCAAGGGCAAGTAGTTACCGGAAAGGCTTCCCTTATAGGTACGAGTTATTGAGGTGCTCCCAGTGAGGGGGATATATATCACCAGTCTAGGCTGGGGATACATATATAAACCTCCTGGCCATCACTGCCAGAGTTCCTCACTAAAACAGTATGGTCTGTTGCCACCAGTTCCTCATTTGAAACAAGCCCCGTCCATCAGCAGTCTTTTATCAGGTCAGAAACCAACTAACAGAGGGAAAATAATATTGCTGAGACCAGGGATAATGTTGCTCAGGCCAGGAATGCTAAACACATACCAGGGGAAGAGAGGGATACTGAACACCACGCTCTGCAATATTATTTTACCTCTGTTAGCTGATCAGTTGGGGATTGTACCCTTTATTTACTATTAACTGTTCCGCTATTTATTATGGTATTTTGATTATTTGTCTGCTATGGCCACTTATATATTTATTTAAGGGATATAACCATTTCCACTACCAGTTACAATGTGATAAGAATCTCGGAATGAGTGTTTTACACGCACTGTGCACCTTGTCGCTCTGTTTTTCTTTTTGTGTCACTCTTCTTTGCCACTGTGCCATTTTAACCTGTGTCTTCAATAAAATATTTGTGATTTTTCATTCTATTCTAGATGTCTATGCACAGGTTCTTTCTCTCTAGCTTTCCCACTAAAGATTGATAGAGGAGCTATGTGGTCGAGGTGTTGGGAAAATTACAGAAAGTACAAGGCTAATATAAGTGAACTGTTACAGTCTAATGTCTTAAAGGTTCATTAAAGACAGGCTACCAATATGGATTCCTGATGGCATTAACTTCTTAGCACTACACAGTGGCAATTAAATATAATGCAATCTCGAGATACTGATTGGTTATCATGACAGCCAGGTGACTGCTGAATACATCAGAGACTGATACTTCTGTGATGCCCAGCCTTGGGCTAAGCTTCAAATGAGACTATGATTTACACTATATGCTATTTATACTGGATATGTTTTATACTATATATAGTGATTGGATGATTGATCACAGGTTTAATTTCCAAACAAAATAAAAAAACAAAAAATAAAATGTTAAACATATAAATTACAGTTTTTCAGTCACAAGACCTCACTAAAAATTAAATAGAAAGTGATCAAAATGTCATTTGTACCTCTAAATGATGTCAATGAAAACATCAGATTGCTACTCAAAAATTACGCCCTCACACAGCACTAAAATAATAATGAAGTTACAAAATGGCATCACAAACCAAACTTTTAATTTACAAATTTACGATTTTAGTTATCATGTAAATAAAAAAATCAATCTATTCAATGTTTGCCATAATTGTACTGGCCTGGAGAATAATGTTGAGAGGTAATAGTTACCATACAATGAATGAAAAGCTAAAATGAAAAAACAATGACAAAATTGCATTTTCTTTACCATCTTAATTCATTAGGCATATTTCCTATTTCTCAGTACATTGCAAAGTAAATTGAAAGATGTTATTAAAAGCGTCAACTTGTCCCACAGACAACAAGATCTCATACTACTATATCGAAGAAAAAATAAAAAAGTTAAGGCTTTTGAATAAAGGCGAGGAAATAACAAAAGCACAAAATGAAAAAATCACGTAAGAGGGGAGGGGATTTAGACCTCAAAACCAAGTATGATCAATACATAAACAGAGGCTGGACAGACATCTGACTGGGATGATTTAGCGAATCCTGCTTTGAGCAGGGGGTTGGACCAGATGGCCCAGGAGGTCCCTTCCAACTCTACGATTCTATGATTCTATGATTCAATATTAAAGCTGACCATACACATTACATGGCTGTTAACCTAACAATGCATTGGCTGACAGTCATTTCAGCCGACTCTTCCACACACAGGAGCTCGTTCGGCCGAGCGCTACGGAGTCTTCTTTGTGAAAGCTGACACTTCAGTTTGTGGCTTAGCTCTGGGAGAACAATGTGATTGGCAGTTCAAAATCAGACATACTGTACATGATCGACATCTCCTCTGACCATCAGTTGGCCGGAGCCCCAATACATATTAAACCATTGGCGGAATGTGTATTAGACAGACAGGAAAGCACTTTTTAGACTGTCGGCGGAATGCGTTGATATCGGCAGATTTGGCCAATATTACTCCAATGTGTTTGGGGTCCCATAAGTTGTTACTACAGTCTCTTTCTACTCATACTGATAGGCTTATTTCACTTCTGGAAATTTTACTTCCAAACCGATACATCCTTGGAATTGATAAAATTTGAAATGTTCTTAAAAATGTTGCCCCAACTGGGAAAATAAAGCAGGTCCATTTAGATGTCATATGGTGTGTCCTGCTCAGGACTTTCACCTATGATCAAAAGCAGAGAGTTGTAATAAAGAGCAGCATCTTAGCTGTTTGATTAATATGGAGTACACCCCACATAATTTTCACATCTTTCGCAGTATATTTTAAGCTCTACTTACTAAAGCAAATCTATCATCTATTTTAAGACCTCAAAAAGTCCTTGAACATCACAGTGCCGTAGCTGACTACAGATTGGATCTTTATAATACCTATGATTATAACCCCACATTTACACAGACTTCCTTAGAAAGAAATATAACTGCATTAGTCAACAACGCCATTTACTTGGAGAAGCCTCAATAACAGGAAGATCTTTCCATTAATACCTATAATAAAGAATTCCAGAAATGACTATGT
Source organism: Dendrobates tinctorius (assembly GCF_039654945.1). Taxonomy (NCBI): domain Eukaryota; kingdom Metazoa; phylum Chordata; class Amphibia; order Anura; family Dendrobatidae; genus Dendrobates; species Dendrobates tinctorius. The sequence continues at coordinate 61,499,784 of NW_027361707.1, read as the reverse complement.
TCACGTTTCTCTATAGAACACACTGTTTTGGTTATGATGATACATTCTGTTATTATTCCATTGGGTATTGCTTGCAATGTTTTCTTTATTGATCAATCAGAATCAATCAGAACAACATAGAAAAGGTTGACTTTTTTTTCGTCTATACCGCAGTTGATTTGTTAATGGAAAACAAATCTCTACATCCCGAGCAATTAACTAGTTTATAAAGAATACGAGACATACCTCCAGCACATAGTAACACCGCTATTAATGTATGGAAACTATTTCTGACTGTTGAAAAGCACAAGAAGTGATGGTGAACAGTGACTGTGGCATTTATCAAATGCTAGAACGAAATGAACTGCAGCTCTGCTACCCTCTTACTGTTATGATAAAGTGTACACTTACAGTATGTGGTCGATTTATCTCAGGAAAGTCGGAGTCATGTTTGTATTCATTAGGCATAGTTCACACTTGGCTAAAACTTTGTGATTACATCTCTGCGGGACATTGTCACTTACTTGTCACAGCGTGAAATGTGCATCGGAGTACTAAATACGTACGGCTCTGATATAAGGGTACTGAAGAATGCCAGAAAGAAACAATTAAGCCCTTAGTTCTTGTGCTTCAAACAGACTAACATTAGGGAAAAGAACATCATAGAGGTTATTAGCCATAAATATCATTCAGGCTAATAAAATAACTCTTACCAAAAGCGACAGAAAGAATAAACACTTTTTTTCTCCAAGTGCATGTAAAATAGTTATGGATGAAACCACTTTGCTAAAAATCTTGATAAAAAGTAACTTACTGCTTTATGTATTTTATGTATACAGCTCCTACACAGTGTTATATTTCCGAAGGTTTATATTAAAACAACTAGAAAATGTTTGGAATATAGACATGGCTCTTCAGAAAATGCATTGTGCAAATTGTCTCTCTTCAGTAGGAAGAAACTAGCTTCCAAGTGCCACCTACACAACAACCCTATAAGTCAACTTACAGCTCACTAACAACCTTTCGAAATGACCGTGAATATTAGCCAAGCTGAGCACCCATCAAGACGCAGCTGTTTCACAATATTTTCTCCTTATAAGTATAAAACAGCTACCTTTAATAGGTTTCCCGCTTTGGAGAATAACAAATATGCATATTTTCCTATGCAGCATTACCTATAAGATTCTGAAGGCAACTGATTTCCTTCAAGAAAGCTAGTTCACCTTGGAAGATATAAATGAAAAATTCAACCCTGCAATTTTAAGCTACTGTAAGTCCATCAAAACTGTTTAAGGGATGACCAAATGGAATTGGTTGCAATGCAAAATTTTTTGTAACTATTGTAGAGGCATCTGGAAGGCTCCCCTCATAGAGATTAACATGCATGTTTGGCTGAGTTGAACATGCATGTTAATGAGCAAATGGAGAATGATTGTTCTTGGAAACGATGGTTGGCTGGCAGATATTTCATGAGTATGGCTCACTTTGGGCATGAGCCAGTATGATCTAAAAGTACAATCAACAGCTTAGCATGAACACATATTATGTATTATATTATATAGACTGCTCAAAATAATAAAGGGAACACTTAAACAACAGAATATAACTCCAAGTAAATCAAATTTCTGTGAAGTCCACTTAGGAAGCAACACTGATTGACAATCAATTTCATATGCTGTTGTGCAAATGGAATAGACAACAGATGGAAATTATTGGCAATTATCAAGACACCCTCGATAAAGGAGTGGTTCTGCAGGTGGGGAACCACAGACCACATTTCAGTACCAATGCTTTCTGGCTGATGTTTTGGTCACTTTTGAATGTTGGTTGTGCTTTCACACTCGTGGTAGTATGAGACAGACTCTACAACCCACACAAGTGGCTCAGGTAGTGCAGCTCATCCAGGATGGCACTTCAATGTGAGCTGTGGCAAGAAGGTTTGCTTTGTCTGTCAGCGTAGTGGCCAGAGGCTGGAGGCGCTACCAGGAGACAGGCCAGTACACCAGGAGATGTTGTGGGGGCCGTAGGAGGGCAACAACATAGCAGCAGGACCGCTACCTCAGCCTTTGTGCAAGGAGGAACAGGAGGAGCACTACCAGAGCCCTGCAAAATGACCTCCAACAGGCCACAAATGTGCATGTGTCTGCACAAACGGTTAGAAATCAACTCCATGAGGATGGTCTGAGTGCCCGACGTCCACAGATGGGGGTTGTGCTCACAGCCCAACACCGTGCGACCCTCCAAAGATATGCCACCCCACACCAATACTGGCCCACTGCCAAACCGGTCATGCTGAAGGATGTTGCAGGCAGAAGATTGCTCTCCATGGAGTCTCCACACTCTGTCACGTCTGTCACATGTGCACAGTGTGAACCTGCTTTCATCTGTGAAGAGCACAGGGTGCAAGTGGCAAATTTGCCAATCCTGGTGTTCTGTGGCAAATGCCAAGCGTCCTGCACCGTGTTGGGCTATGAGCACAACCCCCATCTGTGGACGTCAGGCCCTCAGACCATCCTCATGGAGTCGGTTTCTAACTGTTTCTGCAGACATATACACATTTGTGGCCTGTTGGAGGTCATTTTTTTGTTAATTATGTGAATGTGCCTAATGTGAATAAGTATGGAAATGTACTATTCCAAAAAATATACAGTAAAACAAGCAACCAGTATAGCCATAATACCACGCAATGTAAACTATTTCACTTAAATCAAAGAAGTCTGCTTTTATGATAGTTAAATAAAGTGCATAGTGCATGAATTACCATAAAGCAGTCTCCACCGTTATATGTATAGAATCAACCCCTAGCAGCACATCAGTAATCATTGTTCATAACAGGTACATTACCTGAAGGAGTTAATACCAAAGTACCACAATGAAATGGCATGGACAGCCGTGCCTATCAGACCCCTACGCCATTTCACTCACGCTTCTTCCTGGGGTGTCGGTTCACTGGATCCAAATTCAGAACAGGATTTTTACACATTTTCATGAATATTTATCGACGGCTCCCACTTTGACCAGTTACTGAGAAAGAATGTTTCACAGATTGATAGTTCTCATGGTAAAGAAGACTTGTCTTCTTAGGAGACTGAACATTTTTTCCCCCGACTGAAGTATTATCTCTCTGTCTTTTTAGGGGTTTCATCATGGAATAGTTTTAGTCCATATCTTTTGTCACTGCCTCTTATATTCGTCTACAAGTTAATCATGTCTCCCTAGATGTCTCTTCTGAAAACTAAATATATGTAATTATTATAATCTTTCCGTATAAAAAAGATCGTCCATTCCCAGATTGCCAGCACTTGATCTACACATTCACTCAAATCCTTCTATATAAATGACTCACCTTGTTTTACTCCCCATAAAACATATCATGTCCACATCTTATAAGTAGCACTGCATTTATGCACTTTCAATCTCATCTGGGAAGTGTGTGCCCAAATAAATATATATAAATTATTTGGGTACGCACTTCAGAGATGAGATTGAAAGTGCATAATTGCAAAGCTACTAATAAGATATGGACAATATATGAGCTATTGGGAGTAAATACTGTAGATTTAAGTATTCAAATATCAAGGAAACCACAAAATAGAAATTTACACATCCTTAAAATGTTAAAGGGGGTGTGACGACACAGCATTTAATCTTAATTATCCAGACATCTATTTTCAGCTGATCAAGAACCATAGACTGTTGTCATATGAGTCTTAAAAGTTGATTCTTGATATTTTTCACTTGGTGCTGTTTGCCTCTTATATCTGCTCCTACAGCTTATTGTCTGCTATTTTTGCAAGACAGAGACATAGGGTCATTTGACAATCGATGTGTTAGGCGTCGAGTTCCCACCACTGCACAGGGGGAATCTCAAGCCATGTCCTCTGCGGTCTCTCATTCTTCTACAACTGCAGAGGTTCCTGCTCAGCAGAGACGTCGCTCCCAGCCTCTTGCTCAGGCTAATGCTATGCGTTTGGTTGCTGTTGCTGCCCCAGGTTCAGCTATAGCATTCAGCATTAATCAGCGGCGAGCAGACGCCCCTGGGACTAAGTACTGCTTTTCTCCATCTGAGCATGACCGTGAGACAACCGCTCATTGGTGTTCGGAGGTCACGTGCTCAGGTCCTCAAACAGCTCAGATTGGGCCATCAGCAAGGTCCTGGAAGGCTGCAGTTATAAAAGGATCGCATGGCCGCACGATCATGCACTAGTATAGACCATGTGGAGTGAGTGTTGTATGCACGTATGAATGTCTCTGGTGAATGACTCATTATGAAACCCCTACCCTTGGTATGCATGTGTTGTTCAGCCTTGCCAGTTAGTGCCTAGTCTGATAGTGCAGGTAGGAGGCAGAGTCAGGGACTAGCATCAGCACCAAATAGTGGCTTTGCCTGTACGCCACTGTGCACTTGGTCTGCACTCCATGGTAGCTAGCATCTATTAGTGGTGTTTGCAGGTGCGACGCTGCACACTTAGTGGGTGTAGAGGGACTCTAACCCTGTGTCCTTGCGGAAGAGTTCTGTGACTGTATACTAGCGCTCACTTTGCTGAGCTCTGTGAGCTTTAACAGGTTATGGCATTTATATTCCATGGTAGTGTGGTTCTATGAAGCAACAGAGTCCGCCTCTGTACACACCAGGTGACGTTAACCCGCATGTGTTCTTCTATCATACCGCAATATAGCGTCCGCCATTACCGGGCAGCAGGTATCATCGCTGCATGGTGGACCCTGGGCTACGAACGCACCTTATTACTACCTTCTTATTATTTGGTGCGTTCCGCCAGCCCTAACACGATGTTTGATTGACCATTGTGTCAGATTTTGTGACTTGTTGACTTGCAAAACAGTAGAGGAAAAACTATGAAAATTGATTAACTGCTCAAACAATAAGGGTTAAACTCATCCCACCTCCCCACTGACCTGTGGATGAGGGCCTGAAACATACATTTGGGTATAAAAAAAGATTTCTATGGTCCTGCACATAGAAAAAGAGACTACAAAAAACACAGCCAGGAATACTCTACAGGTTAGCAGCCAGGACATCATGATCCCTCACGAGGGACACAGATTTTATATTATACAGGATGTCAGCATAGGGGACCACGGCCCTGGCTGAAATAATGCATATCTGCTCCATTGACCACCACTGAACCCATGAATATGTTTGGGAAAGCCATGATTTGGACCCACCAGTCATCAGAGCCCCATGGATATATTTCTAAAGCCAGGATTGGGACCCGCCCATCACCCGGTTCCAAGGAGACATTTGGAGAAGCCATGTTGCAATCCTCTTGTCACATGCCTCAATAGACTGTCAGTTCCTAAGCTTGTCCTTACCTCCTCTCTGTGGGTGTAGCAGGTTGGGGTAGTCGGCCCTGGAAGTTGGGAGCCACAGCTGCTATAATCCCGGTGAGTCAACGGAAGGGTGAGACTCTAATTTTGCACCATCTTGTGTATTTTGTGGAACTGTTAAATGCAGTATTGTCTGTTCCTGGTTCTATAAAATATTGGCACATTGTTTTACCCTTACCCTGTGTTGCCTGAGTAGTATCATGTCCACAGATGTCCACAGAAAAAGGAGAGTGGCCATTCAGTGGGATAAGTCCTGTTCCATGTGGTCTCGAGCTAGCAGATGAGAATACCCGCTGACCCCACGTGTCTTCACGTTTGGTGGCAGCAATTGCATACTACTCAGCTTGGCAGATCTGGGGAAGCAGTGTATATAACCATCGCACACTTTAGATGAATTTATAGCAGCAAATTTATTTCACATACAGTGAATGAGAAATTGGGAATATATGGTGAAGGTACAGAAAGTTTTTACAGGTGGCAAGTGACAAGATGGGAAGTTGCAGGGGACTGGTGTTCATAGACACCAAGGGTTCCACGACCAGGGAGGCACAGAGATAGACCCAGCAGACCAAAGGTGAGGCATACACAACAGGTTTTGAATGCCACCATGTCCAATGTCGAACCCCACCAGCTATGCCTTGGGAAGAGGACCAGAGTGGATGTCTAACCACAACAAGTACAGCAACTGCAGGCTGCAGGAGCTGTGCCAGATTTGACGGATTGAATACCAAGCTATCAACACTCAATCGGATTTAATCCATGAACCACGGGATGCAGAGGATGCCATGTGTGGATGCAATGGATATAAGTCGGTTCCCATTAATTAAGTATGGTGTTTATTTGCAAGGAAGACATGGACTATGCTCTGAGGAAACTGATACAAAGTTTTGTTCTTATGAAGGTGAGACCTCTTATATTAATGTTTAGGCTTTAAGACATGTTGATTGAGTGTTCCTGATAAGTGAAGAAGGATGATTGAAAGCTTATCATGTCTAGCTAATTAAGATGGAGGAGCAATGTGACAACATAGCATTTAATCTTAAATATCCAGATGTAAATATAGTAGGCCCAAAGACATGTTATTATCTTTATACTGATTTTTGAATTTATGTGTCTTTCTTTGGTTTGCTAAGAAACAGAGACTATTTTTTCGTATGAGCCTTAAACATTGACTTTTGAGTTGACATTTGTTGCAGCATATTATGTTTTTATCTTGTCCAGATTAGATAGTTTGTTGACTTGCAAAACAGAGAAAGACAAACTATGTAGATTGATTAAATACTCATACAATGAGAGTTAAATTCATCCCACCTTCCCCCTGGCCTGTGGATGATGACCAGAAACACAGATGTGGGTATAAAAAAGGATTTCTATCCTTCTGAAAGAACCAGAGACTCTTTACAAAAAAAACAGCCATGAACACTCTACAGGACAGCATGGCTCATCACGAGGGACACAAATTTGATGTTCTACAGGATGCCAGCTTAGGGGACCACGGCCCCAGCTAAAAGAATACCACTGACCATCATTGAACCAATGGATACATATAGGGAAGCCAGGATTTCAACCCACTGGTCGCCTGAGCCTTATGGATAAATTTGAGAAAGCCAGGATTGAGACCCAACAGTCAACTGGCTCCATGTAGACATTACAAAAAGCCAGGTTGTGACCCTCCAGAAACCTGGCTACGTACCTCAATGGACTATCAGCTACCTATGCTTATCATTACCTCCTTTGTGTGCCTACTTGAAGTGAGGGTAGTTAGCTTTGGAAGCTCCAAAGTCGCAGCTGCTGTAATCCCAGTGAGTCAGCGGAAGGGTGAGACTCTAATTTTGCACCATCTTGGGTATTTTGCTGGCATTGTTCTATATGTTACTGTCTGTTTGGTGGTTCAATATAGTATTGCGACACTGTTTTACCCTCATCTGAGTAGTACTATGCCCACAGAAAAAGGAGAGTGGGCATTCAGTGGGATGAGCCCTGGTCCATGCGGTGTCAAGCCAGAGGACAAGAGCACCCACTGACCCCCTGTGTCTTCACAGGGTGTCTTTACTTTAAAAAAAATGGAGATGTATACATTTTCATTATTCATAATTAAACTATTTTAACATGTTTCTATGGTACTATTTTGTTTATGTACTGATATTAATGCATTTTTTGTTGAGGTCACATGACAGGAAGTCCTTTCTACACAGATTCCACTATGACAATCCCAGAGAAAAGGTGAGATATTTTCATTGTACTGCGGGAAGAAAATAAAGCAATGAGTAATTTAGTAAATGCTAATAATTAAAAAAAAATGATCCAGCTACATTTTCTAAAAATACAGCATCCATTTAATGTATGCAGAGATACAGGAGACAGAGGCAGAGAATAATGCGTCTGTATCTACATTCATAGCTTGCAACCTGTCATTCCTGAAATCATTAGTTTTCCACTGCGCTATTGAAAAAAAATCTAAAGTAAGTTTATGAGAAAGCGCATTCATTATTAAAATGTTTTAATTCTCTGCCTTCTGTAAAAATGTGACTGGAAAGAGATTAAAAAGTTTGTTAGAAAAACTCAATTTCCATGCTCCTCACAGCAGTGTTCCAGACACGAACCCTGAAAGAATTTGATGGACTATGTTCATTGACAATTTGCACACCTATTTCATAGTCATTTTCTTCTGACAAGAAAACAGCAGTCTAACTGGTGGATAAAATGCTGATGAAAAGAGTACAAGTAGAAGCATTTGTTTCAGAGGCAGGTACTTGGAGAATCGTGAATTACAAACAGACAATAGAATGGATTTCTTTGTTTTTTCCATTTTATTTAAATATTTTTCCTTCCTATTAGATACAGTAATTAATGCAAAGTCTTAAGGTACTGTCACACTTAGCAATGCACCAGCGATCCCGTCCAGCGCTATGACGCGGTAAGGATCGCTGGTGCATTGCTAAGTGGTCGCTAGTGAGCTGCCACACAGGCAGATCTCATCAGCGACATAGCAGCGGTTGGGGGTCGCTACTTACCTGTCAGACGAGGCGATCCTGACGTCCTCTGCCCCAGCGTCCACGCATCGCTCATCGGCGCCACCGGAAGCCCAGCAGGAAGCTGACAATGAGAAACGGTCCTGGACATTCTCGCGCGATCAGCGATAATCAACGGGGGAGCGGTCGGAGGTAAGTATCACACATAGCGATATCACTAGCAATATCATTATAACGTCACAAAACCAGTGACGTTATAGCGATATTGCTAGCGATATCGCTTAGTGTGACAGGCCCTTTTCTGTCAGCTTCAGCTATGAATTTATAGGTAAAAAGGAAAGTTGTGTAGGTAAAAAAATGTGCTCAAAATATGTTTCCTATCCTTAGTGATTCTAGAGGTCATTTTGTTCTTCCAATTTGAGAAAAAACTTTAGGGTTAGAGATGAGAAAATGAATTCGAGTAGAGTTGAACTCTACTCAAATTTTACATAATCCATATTCTCAGAATTAAGTTTTTTTGCAATTCACTGTGATCAAATTCTGCAACATGGTGGCTGGGTGGTCCACATTTTCTGACCTGTAGAGGACTGGCAAAAGATTCAAAAACATAAAAAACAAATACTCATCTTATCACCACCTCTGCTGCATGCCCTCTCCTGTACAGTCCTCTGCATTTCTTGTTAGCACTACCGCACACTGAAAATCTGAATGTTTTCTTGTTAGGCTGGGACTTTCAAGTGTGACCAGACTCGGGACATCCCTCTGCATGTATATTGTAAGATTGCAGTGACCTAATGACATCACGTCATGCGCCATGACCTTAGGGCATGCACTGTAGGCCAAGATTTTCAGGGACTATCCAGGCTTAGTCATGGATGAAAGTTCTGTCCTAGAGTGCATATTGTAAGTTCATGACAATGTCGTGACATCACAATATGTGTCATAAACTTATGACACGCACTCTAGGCTGGGACTTTCAGGGACTTCCCAGGACTAGTCTCAGCTGAAAGTTCCAGCCTAGAAAGAAGATGATCAAGATTTCAGCATCTGGCAGATCTGATCATTTCTAATTACTAAAGCAATATTGGAGAATAGGCGCCAATGCTTAGAATCATGATCGTGGCTGCATGCCCTGTGCTACTTTTATAGCTTTATATTTTTAACAGGTCCTTTAGAAATTTGTGTTTCTGAGAAGGAGAAGTTATATCATGAGCAACAGTATGGACAGGAAATTATGTGGGTGAATTTGAAAAAAGTAAATTATCATACAAAAAGTTTTGCGCTCTGTTCGAACCAGTCAGTAAAATATCTTTAACCTTTTATTGCTCTACATCTCAGAAACTCTGACTGCACCAGCTGCAGCATATAAAGCTGACAATGTACTGCTATAGCTGGAACCAAAAATAAATACAATCTCACCAATGTAATGCCATAGATGCCACAGTCAATGCTGATGGCAGCACCTATATGGTTTTACAGTGGGTGCTAACTGTCTTTATTCTGGTGGTATTGCAAAATGATTACTTAATCTCATCAATAAGCCCATCAATGGCCAAGTCAGTCAGAGTTTATACATCACAATACAAAAGTATTGCAGAATAGAATCAGAGCAATAAAAAACCTACACGGTCATGTTTCCTAGCTAGACTAAAATAATGTAAAAAAAAAAGTGAAAAAATAAACTTTTTTCCCCCTTGCACAGTCACAGTTTTGCTATTAAAAAAGGGAAATACCAACAAATAATAGCTTTACTTCCATCTATAGCAAGTATATTATGAAGCAAGAATAGCTGTTTTTTTGTTGATCACCGTCCAAAAATCATCCTTTATACAAAAAGTTATATACACAAGTATGTAAAGTTATATACAAAAGTTATATAAAAGTTATATACATAAAGTTATATGTATATATTGTAAAGTTATATACATAAAGTTATATACAAAAAGTTATAACACACATATATATATTTTTTTTTTTTTGGGGGGGGCAGGCAAATGTACTAAATAAATAAGGAAAAAAAAGTCTTGCTAATGTAGACAATGTAGGGAGGACTTGTGCAGTTTGAAAACTTAGGGTCCATCTACTCTGGCTGATAGTTGGTAATAAGCCTTCCCAGGAACATTAGTCTCCGGATTATAGGCACAATGCTTGGTCGTCAAGTGAAATGATTTTTAAACTTGCTTATAATTTATCTTTCTTGACTGCACATCTTTCTGTGTTGTTCTATGGACAAAGAACAATTATATTATTGACCGTTTTGTGAGCATGGAACTACATTCGGCTTGTCTACCAGGCTGTTATGTTTGCCGATCGGATTTTATGTAGCCAATCAGCAGTCACTTAATCGTCATTGGCTAATGTAAATGGGCCTTTACTGGTAGTCTAAGCTAAACAACATTGTAGTTTTTTTTGTCTAGTGATAGATTTTGACATTATAATAACATTTCGTTAAGGTAGGAGAAAAGACTATACCGTATATCTGCTGCAGTAATCTAAATAATTATAGTCCCAACGCAATGAAAGAAAAATCTCTTTATGTTTATTTTATTTTAAGGTTTTTGATTCAAAACCCTTTAATTCTATTTAAATTTGATAAAATAATTTTTAGGATAAATTTGACAATATTGTTGCATTATTTGCTTTTTGAGTGCTTCCAATTTGCTGTTATATAAAGCTTAGCTTGACTATATAAAGTTAAAGGTAAAAACATGCCATTTTTATTTACAGTATATTTAAACTGAATAACAACAACAATAAAATTTATAATACCCAAGCACTTCTTGGTTGTAAAAGTGTCTGTAAAAGTATATGAGTCCCTCAAGACATAACAGTAGTGAACCACATCTGTATGGAGCTCCAGAGAACCGTGTTCTCTAATTGTATCCTATGCTGCCTCTAATAAAACATTTGTACCGCAGAATATGCGGGAGATATATCGACAAACAAACCCACATGGATTCTAGTTTTGTAACTAATTTATGAATTATAAAAAGGAGACAGTAATATGATCATCACAAAAAAAAGCAAAAACAAATGTATACTTGTAGAATAGAATTCAAATATACATTATTCTATTAGTAATTGAAAAAATTGTCCTTCGAATTTTCATTTTGATGCTCCTATGCGCCTTCTCCTTATGAATTGCTCAAAATCGAAAAAATAAAAGGGCAAGGATCTGTGGTTTTGAGTGTGGAGATATGATGAGTACCCTGATCTTGAAAAAAAAAAAATCCAGATGAAGACTTCATAAAGCTGTAAATGTTGGAACATTGATATAGATTTCTTTGAGTGTAGATACTGATTGTATTGTATGTGATTGATACAATAGATGAGTGCCACAAAATATGAGTAGCTCTGGTGAGTTACAGAAGTGCACACAAAATAGGACGATACGCCTGATAGAGGATAAGTATAAGCGATGGAAGCGCTCACCTGAAGGAGTTGAGTGCAGACACAACACCTATAAAAGCCTGGAAAGCCAGGTGGCTGGAAGAAATGGTTCTTCCAGATGTAAAGGGGAAAAATGGAAACTTGCAAGTTTAGGCAGGCTGTGCTGTGGTAATGGAGAGCTTTGGGATTTCAGATCAGTTTTTATTAATACCAGCACGTTTCTGTGCCAGAACCAACTCCTTTCTCAAGGTATAAAAACCAATTGGCTAAAGAAAATGGTTCTTCAATAGAGATGTGCAACCTCAAACTTTAAAGTTTTAGGGTTTGTACCGGACACCTAACTCATAACATGGACTTCACCTGGAAGTTTCTTTTACCGTTCAGGAGGAGAGAGATTTTTCAGTGCCAAAGTTTGGGTCACCATTAACTTTTATGGGGTTCAGGTTCAGGTTCAAGTTTGGGTAGAGTTCTGAGATCTGAACCAAATTCTGGACTAAAGTTCGGTTGCACCCATACTTCCATGGACAATACCGCCTGTTAAAGGATAAGTATAAGTGAAGGAAGTGCTTACCTAAGGTGATGAGTGGAGGCACAACACCTATAAAACCATGTAAAGCCAGGTGGTTGGAAGAAATGGTTCTTCCACATGTAAAATGGCAAAAATGGAAACTGGCACATTTAGGCAGTCTGTGATAATGACGAGCTTTGGGATTCCAGATCAGTTTATATTAACACCAACACGTTTCTGTGCCAGACCAATGCCTTCTTCAAGGTATAAAAAACATATGACTAAAGGAATTGGTTCTTCAATAGAGATGAGGGAACTCAAGCTGTAAAGTTTAGGGGTTCGTACCGGACACCTAAATCTGAACCCGGACTTCTACTGGAAGTCCAATTTGCAGTTCAGGAGGAAAGAGAGATTTTCCAGCTCAAAAGTTTGGGTCACCATTAACTTTCATGGGATTCAGGTTCAGGTTCAAGATCGGGTAGATTTCTGGTATCTGAACCAAATTTTGGACTAAAGTTCGGTCGAACCTGAACTTCCATGGGTCCGCTCATTCCTACTGGTCTAGGTATAAAATGGCAAAAATAGAAACTGGCACATTTAGGCCCGACCCTTGCACCTTTCTCAAGACATAAAAATCAAGTAGTTTACATATCTTAAAAAGGTGAAAATCTGTTAATTTTTTCATTAGTTCCAGATTAACCCTGTTCTTTCTCTACACTGGGGTTTGTGCATGACCTCCAGTCTTCCTATAATAATAAGAGCTAACAACTATTGCAACAAGTCACGTCTTAGTTATTATTACTGTTACTGCTCATATTTTGTGGCAAAAATGGAAACTAGCACGTTTAGGCAGGCTTCGCTATGGGATTGTAAAGCCTTGGAATCGATATCGGTTTTTCTTCATACAATGTTTTTCTATGCCAGACTTTTTTTTATAGAAATGACACCTTAGACTATTTCCATTTTTAGAGGTATGCACACATTTGTGCACTAATGTAGACTGTAGCGTGCTTACTTGGAAGGTGAATTTCACATGCAATGTACAAGAAGTATTTTGCATACAAGATGGATTTTCATAAGGTGTATATAAATGGTGGATCTAGTGGCAAATTTTTTTTAACAATTTAGTGTATTAAATCATGACAATGACTACTATTTCAGCCAGAAACCATATGGTATAATAAATCATGGTAAGGGGTGCCTTGGATATTCATGTTTTCTAATTTTGTGGTCACTGATGAAAATGAGCGCATTTGTCCTAACTACGGTAACCACTATGCATTCCAGTACTTAACTCCTTAATGACAGCCAATACGTCTTTTTACTGACCTGAGATTTAAGAGAATATCATCCCCATACAGATGACAATCCAGCAGCTGTCAACTGTACACTATAGCTGACAACTTTCTGTATCACAAACGATCAGTGTTGGCACCGTCCATATCTTTTTAACCCCTTAGTTGCTGCTGTAAAAAGTGGCTACATCCAATAAATGATTAATAGATTGTGGGTGGTTCCGCTTTAATCTAATTGACACACCGAGATCATGATTGTGTGGTCCTGATGTTTGCCATAGCAGTTTATGGTCAAATAGTGGACTTAAGGCCCCTTCACACATAGCGATGCACCAGCGATAACGATCCGACCTGGCAAAGATCGCTGGTGCGTTGTTATATGATCACTAGATAGCTTTCAAACAGTCCAATCTCATGAACGACGCAAGACAGATCAGCGATCTGCATAACGACCTCGTTGGTCGTTGAATACCTTTCACACATCTTAATTGTAACCGATTCAGACCTGTATCGCTGAGCTCTGCGTCGCTAACGACGTCGCTCGTCATTTTTAAGCTTCAAACACAGCGATGAGAGCTGGCCAGCGGGAGGCCAACGATGGAAAAATGGACGTGCTCATTCTAGCTTGATCAGCGATAGCCAGCGGGGGTCTGGTCGCCGCTACATTTCACACTTAGCGAGATCGCTAGTGATATCGCTGTTGTGTCACAATATCGGTGACGCTCGAGCGATATCGCTAGCGATCTCGCTATGTGTGAAACCCCCTTTAGAGTCTCCCGGCTCTAGCGGTCAGTTCAGAAGTTAGCGGCATTTAGGTGGTAAACAAACACTTTTTCATTCCTGCTATACCACTTGCATTAATTCCTGAAAATCACCTCAAGGGTTAATAAACTATCTGATAGCAGTTTTCAATGTGTCAGGGGGTGCTGTTTTTAAAAAGGTATCATGTTTGGGGTTTCCCAATATATAGCACCCCTAAAGTCACTTCAAACCTTGATAGGTCCCTCAAAAAAATACATTTTGTAAATTTCCTTGAAAAAATGAAAAATTACTGCTGCATTTTTAAAGCTCCTAAAAGGCTAACAAAATAAATTAGCATTTTAAAAATGGTGTTAATGTAAAGCAGACATGTGGGAAATGTTATTTGTTAATGTTTTTATGTGGTATGACTATCTGGATTAAAGAGATAATCATTCAAAATTTGAAAATTGCAATTTTTTTACATTTTTGGCAAGTTTTGGATATTTTTTATAAATAAACACAAAATATATCAACTTAAATTTAGCATTATCACATATTATAATGTGCCACGAAAAAGAGAATCTCAAAATCAATGGGATTTATTGAAGCGTTCCAGAGTTATCACCACATAAAGTGAAACTGGTCAGAATTTAAAAAATTGGCCCCGTCACTAAGGGGTTAATGAAAGGGAATCTGTCACTATATTTTGTCAACTATTCTAAGAGCAGTATAATGAAAATGCAAAGATCCTGATTCCATTGATGTGTCACTTTCTGAGCAGCTTGCTGTACTTTTGATAATATAACAGCTTTATCAGCAGGAGATTATCACTGGAGGAATAAATAAACCTACTGCCATGTAGACCTGCTAATTCATGAGATCTGTGTTACTCTATTCTCTTCACTGATTGGCAGCTTTCTGCCTATGCATAGTGTATACAGAAAGCAGCCAATCAGTGGTGTGGGTGGGATTATACAGAGCTCAGCATTCAAAGAACTGCTAGATCTGCAGCAGATAATTTTATCAAAATGAAAGTAGTCAATTGAATAAATGATACATTGCTGGTAGGGATGAGCGAGTATACTCATTAGGATTCGGTACTCGGCGAGTAATGTGGTACTCACGGTACTCGAATCCTGGCGAGTATTTCACTACTCACCTCGCATTATTCGGCACAGCCCGCACAGTCCCCGCACAGCCCAGCACAGTCCCCGCACAGTAACAGCACAGTCCCCGCACAGTACTTGCACAGCCGAGCATAGTCCCGCACAGCCTGGCACAGTCCCTGCACAGCCCAGCACAGTCCTGCACAGCCCGGCACAGTCCTGCACAGCCCGGCACAGTCCCCGCACTGTACCTGCACAGCCCAGCATAGTCCCGCACAGCCCAGCACAGTACCTACACAGCCCAGCACAGTCCCCATACAGTACCTGCACAGCCCTGCATAGTCCCGCACAGCCTGGAACAGTCCCTGCACAGCCCAGCACAATCCCACACAGCCCGGCACAGCCCTTCACAGCCCGGCATAGTCCCCGCACTGTACCTGCACAGCCCAGCATAGTCCACACAGCCCAGCACAGTACCTGCACAGCCCAGCATAGTCCCACACAGCCCAGGACAGTCCACGCACAGTCCCGCACAGCCCAGCATAGTCCTGCACAGCCTGGCATAGTCCCGCACAGGCCCCGCACTGTACCTGCACAGTCCAGCATAGTTCCACACAGCCCAGCACAGTACCTGCACAGCCCAGCATAGTCCCGCACAGCCCAGGACAGTCCATGCACAGTCCCGCACAGTCCAGCACAGTCCCCGCACAGCCCAGCACAGTCCCCGTACAGTACCTGCACAGCCCAGAATAGTCCCTCACAGCCTGGAACAGTCCCTGCACAGCCCAGCACAGTCCCACACAGCCCGGCACAGTCCTGCACAGCCCGGCACAGTCCCCGCACTGTACCTGCACAGCCCAGCATAGTCCCACACAGCCCAGGACAGTCCACGCACAGTCCCGCACAGTCCAGCACAGTCCCCGCACAGTACCTGCACAGCCCAGCACAGTCCCGAACAGCTCGGCACAGTCCCCGCACAGTCTCCGCCCAGCTCAAACACACGGCCCATTACTCGTATTTCCCATAGACTTACATTGGACTCGCTACTCGTTACAAGTACCCGAGTATTAGGAGGTACTCATAACGAGTACAGCGAGTCCGAGTATTTCACTACTCGCTCATCCCTAATTGCTGGAATCAGGGGAATCAAATTATATATACAGTATATACATATTGTTTTTTTTAATGATTTATGTTCAAAAATCCTAAAATAATTAAGTCTTTAACTCAAAATGTATTCTCAAATACAAATAAAAGAACTATATAGTTAATTCCAGAAGTTGTGGACTTGTAGTAAATCTTGTCTAGTCGTAGTATATCAAATAGAAGATCTCATGATTGTACATCTTGGAGAGCTCTGTGCCAGTTTCTCAGTTTGTTGAGTATTTTGTATGATTCATGGAGGGTGCATGTGGAGTTCGAACACTTATCTCTTCTGCTCTATCTATTCTTTTCTTGACTGTGTCCCTGCTTCTTTCTGACTCTTTTATGTATGTGCCTATGCCATGCTAGCAGCATATTTCACATCTGAAAGTCAACACTACTTCTCTGTGAAGATAGCCTCCGGTAACACTGAAAATTCTGAAACATGACTGCTTTTGTGTTGTGATCTTTATTTGCCAGGATAAATGCCAAAGGATTACAGAAGTACAGGACTATCCCATTGTACAATGACACTTGTTAAAATAGTTGACCCTGAAAAAATAGGTAAAAGCTATAAAAAGTGTGTCAACGTGTCTACTTGTGGAAAAACATACATTGTCAAGTTGATTTTCATCAGAATATATTGTTAAAAAAAAATTTCATCAAGTTTTTTTTCTACCCCATCTGAGAGCAGCATAATGTAGAAAAAGAGACTCTGAATCCAATGAAGTATCATCATTTATCAGCAGCTGTGTTGCAATCAGAGTTCTTAGATGCAGTATGTTAGGAGAGCTGAAAAATTGCCCCCGCCCACACGAGGCTCTGTATATACAATATCTATAGACAGTGAGCTGCTTATCTGTTGGTAAACAACACATTTAGTCAAAATAGTCAAAATAAAGAACTGTACCATCAGCAAAGAGAGTCAGATAGAAAAATAGGAATAACACCTAACTTTTATTGATAATTGATAAGGATGAACTTGGCCTAATAAGAAAAATTACAAATGTAAAGAAATAAATCACACTGTACTGAGCAAGCTGGTAAAATAAACATTCCTATCAAAAAGGTGTACAATAAGACCTGTCCAGTATAGAAATAGTGTGATCTCATCCCATTGATATTGGTGAAGGAAGACCATCGTATAGAAGCAATAGATCAGGCAAGAGGGTTGATATTACAGTCCCCTTTCCTGCCAAGTGTAAGGACAGTACCCATGTGTGGTTCTTTCACTCCTAGAAATACCTCTGTAGTCCCTCCGGCAACATTTTGTCTATGACAGCGGGGTCTCTTCAGGAGAGTGTATTTCCTGGAGGTGAATGATTAAAAAGACAGGGATCTATAGTAATAAGATACCCTGAAGAATAGGCCTGCAGAATGCTGCCCACGTAGGAGTGTGGTATCTTGGTTAGGCCCCCCCACCACAAATACACTCAATTGATGAGTCCTCACTATCGAAGATGAAACACATCGGACTATAAGGGTATGTCTAGGAGTGGGATTGCCAGGACCACATCTGAGTACTCTCCCTTTAACATGAGTCATGACACGGGACTGTAATATCATCTCTCCTGCCTGATCTCCTGCTCTTATTGGATAGTCTTCCTTTATCAATAGGAATGTGGTGAGACCGAGCTATTTACTATACTGCACAGGTCTTACTAGGCATCTTTTCTATGGGAATTTTATTTCACCCATTTGCTCGGTACAATGTGATATGTATCCTTATATTTGTTATTTGTTTTATTAAGCTTTGTTCCTTTTTAGCAATTTTATCAATACATTTCAGTTATTATTCCTACTTTTCTATCCTTCTCTCTCCGCTAAAGGTAAGATATTGAATAGAGAAACATCACTTACTACCGTCACTAGGAGGTTATAGGTTGGTTCAAAATAAAGGTGTGGCCAAACATCTGGTAAAGGCATAATGTTAGGTGATTCTCTTCAATACTATTTGTATAAATATCTGTTGATAAATCCATGGTGTAAAATTCCTAATCCCACCTTAAAGAAGTAATTTTGAATACAACAAATTGATCAGGGTCTTATCGATAGCTAAGCCTATGTATAGCATGAAACCTCAATAGGACCATAAATATAGACTACATTATCTTAATTTTCTACAAGTCTTTTTTCATATCCCTCATCCATACATAGGGCAAATAGTCCAAAGAGATCTTCTCTACAGTATATAAGCATCTGTTCTTGTCAATGGCAATCGAGGTAGGAATACAATGATGCAATCATTTCTAACAAATAACTTTGTGGTGGAGCAGGGTTACAAGAGGCAGGGCCACTGCTTCAGGAGGCTAGCAGCGGCAGTGGAGTGGGGTTGCTACTTCAGGAGGCCTGTGGTGGCAGGATAGGGGAAATGCTGCCTTGTCAGTACTCCCAGAAGATGATGGCTTCGGTGAGCGGAATCCCCTTTTCTCCTTGGTGTCCCTGTGGTGGGCTTCAGAAAAATGGATGGAGATCTCATCTCCCGAGATCTCAATCTGAGCATGTTCCACCTTCGGCAGCCATTTTGAGTCTACCTCAGAGAAATCAATGAGATAAGGGGACTCTGCTCACCAGTGCCAATATCTTCTGGGAGCAGAGGCACCACAACATCGCCCCACTCCTGCTGCTGCCACCAGACTCCTGAAATAGTGATTCTGCCTCCTGGGACCCCGCTCCACCACCGCCTCTATCCTTCCGAAGCAGTGACCCTGCCGCCACTGCCACTAGTCCCTGGTAAAATGCCTTTGGATTATATGACGCATCCCCATTTTCCTCCCAAATTTGGAGTAAAAACAAGTGTGTCTTATAATCAGAAAAATGCAATAGTTTTGGTACTGGCAATCACTATACTATACTGATGATGTGTGCAGATCACATCTTGGGCATACCCATCAGCCATCATCCATAATGATACCCAGTAAGGAAAAGGTGCCTATGTCTCTGTAACAGACACTAAAACAGTTCCTGAGTCCATACCTACCATAGTCATTAGTAGAAAGGGCCATATGGACTTGTGGGCACTTCTGCCAGAGCTTTAGCTACAGATGTTATGAATGCCAAACTAAAAGCCGATGTATGTGACTGTATGTGACTGTAGGGTATGCTACTTCTTATTTTCATAATATGGTCACTTTACCACAGAGTATATTTTTGCCCAACTTCTTACAGATAGTGAAGTAAAGTCAAGTTACCATTGCAGTTTGATGCAGCATTAACTTGGCTTTTGCCTTTTCAATAGGCTTTCCTTTAACTGGGGCAAATATTTTGTTTTCTGGTCTAATCAGTAAAGGCAAAGTGGTGTTTTGGCCCCCTCCTTGGCACCCAGCTCCTAGAGCACATGCTCCTGTTGACTCCATTCACCTTGCCTACAATATTTTTGGCTAAGATACAGTCAGGTGGGCTGGTGACCTTTCACAAATATCATGACAAGTGGGTGCCGCTAACCATAGTCTTGCCTTACCAAAAATAGATGTTTTCCCCAAGATCCTTGCTTGTACACTCATCATACAGCCTGTGTTTCCTTTTTTACAAAAACTGCACTTTCCGGCATTTCTTCTCCGGACATAATGAACATAAAATCAGCACATTGCAGATTTGTACTTGCAAATTCCTCCTTATGAGGATAGAGAAGCAGACTCTTTCCTCCCATCAGTCCTGTTGTTTACCCATTCTGCTAAAAATAAATATTCTTCTTTCTATCTCCAACCTCAACATAGGTCTCTATCCTCCCGAATATTCCCAAACTCGCTACCGAGGATGGAAGGGAAAGCCAAAGCAATTCAAATTTATTCAACTTTAACTATGTTCGCTCCCATTAATTATGTATTATACACAAAGATGTATTTTACAATGTGAAATGCTCTATATTTGTGTCAAGAAGCCAAGTATGTCTGACTGCCAGGCTGATCAACCTAGTGTGCCCAATTCAAGCCGGCTGCATTCACATCCAAAGAGCACTCCATAGCAATGCTGAAATAGATAGCCAGGCCCTCTGATGCCCATCCAAAGACACACATGTGCTTCTACGGAACGGGCATATTAATTAGCCTGACTATATAATAATACAATGGTATGAGGAGGCCGCGCTGGAGTCTTCCACTGCCATTGTTAGCTTTTAAGAGAACATTCTGAAATCAACAGGGGCCTAATTTGAAGACGATGTTAATATTATATGTATTATTGCCGGACTGTGTAAATGATCATTCCTTTACAAAGTGAAGCAATGCAAATGATCCTCGAGAGCTACCCGTTGGCTGGAGCTCCGCACCACACATAGAAATGAGGTCATCTTTATTAGTTCCACAGCTCTAATCGCTGCTGATTCAGGAGTTTTCTCAACTAGAGATTCAGTAATTAACCAACTGGTTTAACGTAATAGCTGAACAGAGAAACGTGACCATAGTACTGTACATGCACCTAATATCTATCTATCTATCTATCTATCTATCTATCTATCTATCTATCTATCTATCTATCTATCCATCCATCCATCCATCCATCCATCTATTTATCTATCTATCTATCTATCTATCTATCTATCTATCTATCTATCTACAAAGAAAAAAAAAAGAAGCATTAGAAGGCAGTTATCTTCCTGGGTGCCGTGCCCCCCCAGGCAAATACCAAACCTTCAATATAAAAAGCAAAAAATGGAGGCTGCACACCAGATAGAGGTGAAAAAATAGCGCTATTTTATAGCCCAAAATGGCGACATTTAGGCTTAACATGTGAAGCTTGAAAAAGGCTCACATCTTGAGCTGAAAAGTCGCCATTTTGAGCTATTAGATAGCGCTATTTTTTCGCCTCTAACTTGTGTGCAGCCTCCATTTTCCACCTTTTTATCTATCTATGTATCTATCTATCTATCTATCTATCTATTTATCTATCTGTCTGTCTGTAATATCTGTCCATACAACCACAGTAAGCCATACACTCCATAGCGGTGTCCTTTATGGTAGATTGGGCAGTAAAAAAAGCTTTCACTTACACACAAAAACTATAAGGCCTGTTTTAAGCTTGCCAAAACACATGAGGGAGACACCCCAAATGTATGGAGGAATGTGCTGTGGTCATATGAGGTCAAAATTGAATTTTTTGTCGACCAAAGTAAACGCCATATCTGGTACCAAACCAACACAGCGCATCACCCCAAGAACACCATCCTCATAACAAAACATGGTGGCAGCATCATGCTGTGAGGGTGTTTTTTGGCAGCAGGGACAGGTAAAATGGTTTTGAGTCAAGGTGAAAATGTAAGGTGGGAAATACAAGGAAATTGTTGTGCAAAACCTGTTTTAGCCTGTCAGCGATTTGAGACTGGGACTGAGGTTCAACTTTCGACAAAACAATGACCCAAAGCATTCTGCTAAAGCAAGAGTCGAGTGGTTTAAGGGTAAATGTGTAAATGTTTTGGAATGGCCTATTCATAGACCAGATGTTAATCCAATTGAGAATCTATGGTCAGACTTGAAGATTGGTGGAAACCATCTTACTTGAAGGAACTGGAGCAGTTTTGCCTTGAGGAATGGGCAAAATTTTCAGTGTCAAACCGTGGAAATCTCATAGAGACTTATCCAAAGAGATTTGCAACTGTAATTGCTGCAAAAGGAGGCTCTACAAAATGATGATTTTAGGGGGGCGAATAGTTATGCACACAAAAGTTTTCAGTTATTTTGCCCTGTTTGTTGTTTGCTTCACAATAAAATGAAAACCATAGTTGTAGGCATGTTCTTTATATCAACTGATGCAAACCCTCAAAAAATTTGTGAAATTCCAGGTTGTGAGGTAGCAAAACACAAAAAAAATGCCAAAGAGAGTGAATACTTTTGCAAGCCAACGCAGATCCCAGGGTTTGGGATTAAATCTAGACATTTATGGAATATACGGTGGAAGGTACTATATGTTGCATATCTTATACTGTATATGCTAAGGATGGCTATGATATAGCTGTCCTCTCCTGGATTCATCACTGCATTATTCAGTGAGAGGATAGTTAGCGAAACAAACAAGGACAATGCGCTCATAAAGTTTACGTTCTCTAGAAAATAATAATGTACAGTTTATATACAATAACAAATAGGACTGAGGTGTAAATTTCTGCCGTCTGATTTTAGATAAACAATGATGTTCACCGCCATGTCGTAGGACTGTAATAAAATCTCCCATGCGGCTTGTACATACAAACTCCATTCCTTTTTACACCCAGATAGAACAAAGCGTCATTTATCTATGGAAATATCTCATTAAGAAAATGGCAATGTAATATTTGCAATTTTGTGCAAGACCAGACTAAAATGCTGACATAGTTTTTGATTGCTTCTCATTTACAAGCCCTGGAAAGTGCAATCTATTTGGAATTCACTCTTTCTATTAGGCGATGCAGTGGAAGTGTATTGCCTTCGGTTAGTTCATAAAATAAAGCTTTGCGGGAAGCATCGCTATTTCTTTTCAATACTCTATTAATTCAGCACAACAAATCAAGAAAAGAGGGAAATGATCGGTCGGTTTGGACTTTACGGCAAAAGGATTTTCAGCATTAAAAGCAAATAAGTTTTCATTGGTGCAAATATTTATTGAAAATATTATCATATTTATACAGTTTATTACAGAGTTATAAGTTGTATTGCTGAAAAGTCCAAAATGGAGCAGTTATTGAGATGAAGACTTTCTATGTGAACACTAGTTGCTTTCAGGGTGTATGGACAATACATATCTGTTAAGTTATTTGCGTTTGCTAATACTTTAGGGTCTTTGAAAAGAAGGTCTTTGCACCTCACCAAATAATGGTGGGATCCCATCACCAATAGCAGTCACATGGATTCGTACACAACGGTATGTACAGTAGGAACACCTTTGGTTTCCATTGTTCCTTGGGAGTTTCACTGATCATAAAATTTCTCATAAGTGCTAAGCCTCCGTTACACATAGCGATATCGCTAGCAATATCGCTGTAACGTCACAGATTTTGTGATGTAGCAGCGATATTGCTAGCGATATCGCTATGTCTGATACTTACCTTCGACCGGCTCCCCCGCTGCTCATCGCTGGTCGCACGAGAACGTCCTGGACCATTTCTCGTTGGGCGCTTCCTGCTGGGCTTCCTGTGGCACCGACGAGCGACGCATGGATGCGGGCGGGAGGACGTCAGGATCGCCGCGTCTGACAGGTAAGTAGCGACTCCCGACACCCTGCTATGTCGCTGGTGAGATCTGCCTGTTTGGCAGCTCACTAGCGACCACTTAGCGATGCACCAGCGATCCATATCGTTGTCAGGATCGCTGGTGCATCGCTAAGTGTAACGGTACCCTTAGACAAATGACAGCTGAACCCATAATAATAATAATCTTTGTTTAAATAGCGCCAACATATTCCGCAGCGCCCATCAATAAAGGAGGAATCAGTGTATGGGGCTTTTCTACTCTCACTCAACAGATGATGTTGGGAGATAATGGTCAAGCAGTTTAATTTTGACCCAGTTATTATCAAGGAATTAAAGGAAGCTGACATCACGCTATTAAACTGCAGATATATGGTTAACCTGAAGGGTAATACATAGTTCAGGGCCTGCTCTGAGAGCTCCACTGCCAGGAAGAAATTAACTTTTTCCCCCTTGGCTGCATCCGGGTTCCAGTTGTAGTTTTCAGTAACGTGCTCTGTGTATAGAGAGTAATGACCCAACTATGACACTGAGTGACAGAAGTCTCAGCTTTAGGGCTGGCTGTCAGTCAGTGTGGAGGGAATTTCCTTCCGGCAGCGGGGCTCTCAGTGCTGGCGCCACATGGTGTCAGAACACTATTAACCTGCAGATTAACCCCATATCTGTAGGTCAAAAGAGTTATTTTACACAACAGGTTACCTTTAAGCTGCTGACAGAGGCGTCTGGCAGAGACTTTCCAGATTTCCGCTTTGAAATCACAGGAACATTTACCAAACTAAAATCATGTGAATGGGGAGTCTGGACAGTCAAATGAGCACTCTGCCTTCTGCTATTGTTTGCATATGGTGACCTATAGAGTTCTTTGGTAGAGGTGAGCAGAGCTGACAAAATCTATATTTCTTTAAATCTATAAAATCTTTCATTTTCTATAATTATAGCCTTGATTCCAAAATTATTGATATGTTTAGGGCAAAAACCCCATAGAAAACAGACTTTAACTCTCCATTCATATATATTCTGCCTTCAGGCATGCTGACATGATGTGCAATCCAGCATACAGCATAAACCACAGCTCTGTCTTCCAAAATAAGCAGACTGTTCTCTGTATTCTAACTTGTTTATTTGTAAAGAGTATAGAACATGCGCAGTAAAACTGTAAAGAACACAATGACATACATAAGTATTGGGCAGATGATCACACAGTTAGCACAGATACAGGAAGCATTTAGTGTGATGCAATTTACATAGAAAGAAAACACAGGTGTCTAATTACATCTACTGAGCACTGACTACTATGCAGCTAATAAACTCTCTGCACACACTGCATTGTAAGAAAGATTAAGCTTACCAGATATGCATTAACTGGATAATGAATTCAAGTTGGAGAATTAAGATGGAGGACAGGTAAACAAGTGCATCCTATGACATACACAGAAGCAAAATGGCCTTTCTTCATCCAAGAATACATTGCTTCCTTCTCACAAAGCACTGCTTCAATCCCATAGTGCATTGCTTCTGTTAAAGGCACAGATTATATAATCCTATCAAAGACACTGCTATAAATTCAGCCACCACTAGATGGTGCTATAATTAACCCAGCACATAATACAAACAGACTGCCCTATATCAGAGGGCAGAACAATATACATATTGCTAAATATATTTCATGCATACGTAGACCTTCCCATTACATGCCCCTCAAAATGATTGGGCTATGAGATCTTATTACCTAAGCTGACATAATGCGTGTCATGAACCTTCAGTAAGTCACTGCTAAGTTATCAGACTGATTTGACAACTGTCAAGCAAAGAAAAAAGAAATAGTCAATGGCAATTATATGGAAATTACTTCCACAGTGGGAAAACCTGATAAAAGATTATAGACAGATAAGTATTGGCTTTGTGGTTGTCTGGTGGTATAGTTCCTATGTTCACAATGGTTTCCTCCATGCCTTCCACACCACAAAAACATGTCTATGTTAATTGTCTGTCTAAGACATTGACCCTACATCATTGCTGGAAATAGGAACATTCGTATTTGGGCTACAGAAATCAATATATGTCTACTCTATGTTCAGTGCATTCATAAATGTCAATATTATGAAGCAACCAATTGATTTCCAATAATTTATTAAAGATTTTAAAGTCTGGACTTTTACAAGAGACATAGTTAGTACTTTTTTATAATGTAATAATGGGTCATTTGTGAATGAGCCGGCACAACAAATGGGATCCTCTATGACAATGATGGGTGCCCGGATCCCCTGAGAGCCACTAGCATTCTAAAAAGTGTCTCTCAGTGGGTGTAACTAAAAATGAGTGGATCAGGCAAATTAAAATTCACCTGTTTGCATAGATTTTCCATGAAAATTTGATTCATAGAGATATTATTCTCTGCACATGTAATGTCCTTTATTATGCTATGGGGTTTCCAGACACCCCAAAATGTAATAAACGTACAAAATAAAAAAATTCTTAGGGGGTGACATGAGGAGCAGAAAGGCTGAAGATGTGAGTGGTGAGGTGAGTATAAGTTTTTTTTTTACAGTTTTTTAACATTTTGATGGCATTTTACATTTCAGCAGATGCAAAATGGCTTTATAACCTTTTCCAAACTGATAGATCTCAATTACTTTGTTGCTCTTTTGTTCCAGGATTTCTTTGGATCCTGGCATGATGTATAGCTTTTGAAGAGCTTTAGGCCTACTTCACTTTGTAAGGCAGGTCCTGTTTAAGTGATTTCTTTATTGAGAAAGCGTGTTGCAGTAATCAGCCCAGCATGTGGATAGGGAATTTTAACTTTTAACTCAGCTTCCCAAAGATGTGATAAACCACAGTCAACTTATGTTTTATGGGAAGAGAGTAATCTCTTTTTTCCATACAGGACCCTGTAGGTTTGGCTTTCTCTTTCCTTTCATAATAAAGACCTTCATTTAGCAACTGTATCTTGTGTTTACTTGTGTTATTGTTGTCCAATATATAAATGTGTTTGGTGATCTGAAACATTTAAGTGTGACAAACATGCAAAAGAATAGGAAATTAGGAAAGTGGCAAACAATTTTTCACACAACTGTAGATGACTTCGGACGGATGATCCTACTGACAGATTCCATTTAAAAGTTTGAAAATTGAGTGGCCATCGGCTACCTTAAGGTTGATGACGTTTCAACGGCATCATGACTGTGTGATTTGTGCTTAAAATCACGTTCAACCTGCATTTGATTATGTATTGAATATGGAGCTATTTGGGATCTGGCTCTTTTCGGTGAGCTGAGCCTAATAATCCACCAAAAAGAGCCAGAATGACCCTCACTATTAAATAGGGACAGGTATAATAATATCCTGACTTTGACAAAGTGGCATCCTGGTGCCACTACCCCTCCCAGCACCTGACATACTGTGTGCGGCCCGCTGACCCTTGATAGGGTCCTAACTTTCAATAATATTATTATCCAATGATGACTATAAATAAGTAAAATCACAGACTACAATGAATAAATAAGTAACTACATGAATAATCAAATAGAACCGACATGATAATATGTTTCACAGATTAATCTTTAATAGTAATACCTGTACAATTAGTTTTGCCTATGATTGAAAATTAGAATCTCAGCACGAAAACATCTGACATTTTATTATATTTTCTTATTAACTGTAGATTGCAACTTTCTTCTTCTACCTTGGTGCGTGTCTTAAAATTACAAGTGTTTTTCCATCAATTTTTCCAATTTCGGCCAACACTTTCCATTATCAAGCACTCACACCAGATAGGTAGTATCATATTTAAATACAGAGTGATTTTATTGTAATCACAGCAGTATCTAGCTGTCAGCAAGAAGGTGGCGTAATGGATTGTAATCATTTTGCACAGAGTAAGGACAGGTCTAGCAGAAAGCATCTAATTCTAGGTGATGGCCCCTGCAGAGTCAGTAAAGGGCACATGCTAATAAGGGAACTGCAGAGAAGCAGCACTGATGACATGCACATCGGAAAACAGCAAGCTCAGCAGACATGCTGCACCTAATAGAACCATTAGAGCCGCATGTCAGGCAATGAAAAATACCAAGGGACAGAGGCATTTGAGCAGAGGAAGAAGCGTATGACGTGTATACTCCTTTACAGCACAGGAAAGCTTTCCACAAAACACACATGGGACTGTGGCTGCTATCATCCATTCGACATTACTGCATGTAATGAACACTTGAAAGCATAAAGACAATAAAAACACTCCACATCAGACTAACATATACAAGCATAAATGTATAAAGACACTTACAGATCTGAAAAAAAGGAAAATGTATATCTATATATATATATCGAGTTTGTGAAACGTAATACATTATTGCTCATGTGCAGTTTAAATGCGTCACATTATTTTTCTGTACATTTATCAAAGAGTGAATCACTTGAGATCAAGTAAAAGCTGGTTTCACACTTGCGTTTTTTTCCCCATACTTTAACATGGGTGCGCATACACATGCGTTTGTATGCGCATGCATTTTTTGTAGTGTGCGCTCGGGCGCACAAAATGCATCCTGTTGCATTTTTTGTGCGTCCGACTTGCCCCCAAAAAACGCATGCGCACGCAATGCGGTTTTTTTTACAGCAAAACACCCATTATAGTCTTTGGGTGCGCATACGTGCGCATTGTAATGCTCACGTATGCACAAAAAAATGCACACAAACGCATGATGCGCTTTTTTCATGCGTTTGTGTGGGCAAAAAACGCACAGCACTGTATTTAATTTAAGTGGTTTTCCATTTTTAGAAAAGTGGACCCCAAATGTTTCTTTAAATCTAAATGAACAAAATCAGATAGTACTCACCATGACCGTGGGCTGCAGCACTAAGCCACAAAGTGGGCCTGTCCTGTATATACACTGCACAGTACCAACTCTATTGTTCTGCATATATACACTGCACAGCACCACTCCTCATCTCCTGTGTATATACACTGCACAGCACCACTCCTCATCTCCTGTACATATACACTGCACAGCACCACTCCTCATCTCCTGTACATATACACTGCACAGCACCACTCCTCATCTCCTGTACATATACACCACACAGTAACACTCCTCATCTCCTGTACATATACACTGCGCAGTACCACTCCACATCTCCTGTATATATACACCACACAGCACCACTCCTCATCTCCTGTACATATACACCACACAGTAACACTCCTCATCTCCTGTACATATACACTGCACAGTACCACTCCACATCTCTTGTACATATACACTGCACAGCACCACTCCTCATCTCCTGTACATATACACCACACAGTAACACTGCTCATCTCCTGTGTATATACACTGCACAGTACCAATCCTCATCTCCTGTACATATACACCGCACAGCACCACTCCTCATCTCCTGTACATATACACCACACAGTAACACTCCTTATCTCCTGTACATATACACCGCACAGTACCACTCCACATCTCCTGTACATATACACCACACAGTAACACTCCTCATCTCTTGTATATATACACTGCACAGCACCACTCCTCATCTCCTGTACATATACACCACACAGTATCACTCCTCATCTCCTGTACATATACACCACACAGTAACACTCCTCATCTCCTGTATATATACACTGCACAGCACCACTCCTCATCTCCTGTATATATACACTGCACAGAACCACTCCTCATCTCCTGTATATATACACTGCACAGCACCACTCCTCATCTCCTGTATATATGCACTGCACAGCACCACTCCTCATCTCCTGTACAAATACACTGCACAGCACCACTCCTCATCTCCTGTACATATACACCGCACAGCACCACTCCTCATCTCCTGTACAAATACACCGCACAGCACCACTCCTCATCTCCTGTATATATACACTGCACAGCACCACTCCTCATCTCCTGTATATATACACTGCACAGCACCACTCCTCATCTCCTGTACAAATACACTGCACAGCACCACTCCTCATCTCCTGTACAAATACACCGCACAGCACCACTCCTCATCTCCTGTATATATACACTGCACAGCACCACTCCTCATCTCCTGTACAAATACACTGCACAGCACCACTCCTCATCTCCTGAACAAATACACCGCACAGCACCACTCCTCATCTCCTGTATATATACACTGCACAGCACCACTCCTCATCTCCTGTACAAATACACTGCACAGCACCACTCCTCATCTCCTGTACAAATGCATCGCACAGCACCACTCCTCATCTCCTGTATATATACACTGCACAGCACCACTCCTCATCTCCTGTATATATACACTGCACAGCACCACTCCTCCTGTATATATACACTGCACAGCACCACTCCTCATCTCCTGTACAAATACACCGCACAGCACCACTCCTCATCTCCTGTATATATACACTGCACAGCACCACTCCTAATCTCCTGTATATATACAATGCACAGCACCACTCCTCCTGTATATATACACTGCACAGCACCACTCCTCATCTCCTGTGTATATGCACTGCACAGTCAGCATCCTCCTGTATATATTCACTGCACAGTACCACTCATCTCCTGTACATATACACTGCACAGTACCACTCCTCATTTCCTGTGTATATACACTGCACAGTACCACTCCTCATCTCCTGTATATATACACTGCACAGTACCACTCCTCATCTCCTGTACAAATATACCGCACAGCACCACTCCTCATCTCCTGTACATATACACTGCACAGTGCCACTCCTCATCTCCTGTGTATATACACTGCACAGTACCACTCCTCATCTCCTGTACATAAACACTGCACAGTACCACTCCTCATCTCCTGTATATATACACTGCACAGCACCACTCCTCATCTCCTGTACATATACACCACACAGTATCACTCCTCATCTCCTGTACATATACACCACACAGTAACACTCCTCATCTCCTGTATATATACACTGCACAGCACCACTCCTCATCTCCTGTATATATACACTGCACAGCACCACTCCTCATCTCCTGTATATATACACTGCACAACACCACTCCTCATCTCCTGTATATATACACTGCACAGCACCACTCCTCATCTCCTGTACAAATACACCGCACAGCACCACTCCTCATCTCCTGTATATATACACTGCACAGCACCACTCCTCATCTCCTGTACAAATACACTGCACAGCACCACTCCTCATCTCCTGTACAAATACACCGCACAGCACCACTCCTCATCTCCTGTATATATACACTGCACAGCACCACTCCTCATCTCCTGTACAAATACACTGCACAGCACCACTCCTCATCTCCTGTACAAATGCACCGCACAGCACCACTCCTCATCTCCTGTATATATACACTGCACAGCACCACTCCTCATCTCCTGTATATATACACTGCACAGCACCACTCATCCTGTATATATACACTGCACAGCACCACTCCTCATCTCCTGTACAAATACACCGCACAGCACCACTCCTCATCTCCTGTATATATACACTGCACAGCACCACTCCTCATCTCCTGTATATATACACTGCACAGCACCACTCCTCCTGTATATATACACTGCACAGCACCACTCCTCATCTCCTGTACAAATACACTGCACAGCACCAATCCTCATCTCCTGTACAAATACACCGCACAGCACCACTCCTCATCTCCTGTATATATACACTGCACAGCACCACTCCTCATCTCCTGTACAAATACACTGCACAGCACCACTCCTCATCTCCTGTACAAATACACCGCACAGCATCACTCCTCATCTCCTGTATATATACACTGCACAGCACCACTCCTCATCTCCTGTATATATACACTGCACAGCACCACTCCTCCTGTATATATACACTGCACAGCACCACTCCTCATCTCCTGTACAAATGCACCGCACAGCATCACTCCTCATCTCCTGTATATATACACTGCACAGCACCACTCCTCATCTCCTGTATATATACACTGCACAGCACCACTCATCCTGTATATATACACTGCACAGCACCACTCCTCATCTCCTGTACAAATACACCGCACAGCACCACTCCTCATCTCCTGTATATATACACTGCACAGCACCACTCCTCATCTCCTGTACAAATACACTGCACAGCACCACTCCTCATCTCCTGTACAAATGCACCGCACAGCACCACTCCTCATCTCCTGTATATATACACTGCACAGCACCACTCCTCATCTCCTGTATATATACACTGCACAGCACCACTCATCCTGTATATATACACTGCACAGCACCACTCCTCATCTCCTGTACAAATACACCGCACAGCACCACTCCTCATCTCCTGTATATATACACTGCACAGCACCACTCCTCATCTCCTGTATATATACACTGCACAGCACCACTCCTCCTGTATATATACACTGCACAGCACCACTCCTCATCTCCTGTACAAATACACTGCACAGCACCAATCCTCATCTCCTGTACAAATACACCGCACAGCACCACTCCTCATCTCCTGTATATATACACTGCACAGCACCACTCCTCATCTCCTGTACAAATAAACTGCACAGCACCACTCCTCATCTCCTGTACAAATACACCGCACAGCACCACTCCTCATCTCCTGTATATATACACTGCACAGCACCACTCCTCATCTCCTGTATATATACACTGCACAGCACCACTCCTCCTGTATATACACACTGCACAGCACCACTCCTCATCTCCTGTACAAATGCACCGCACAGCATCACTCATCCTGTATATATACACTGCACAGCACCACTCCTCATCTCCTGTACAAATACACCGCACAGCACCACTCCTCATCTCCTGTATATATACACTGCACAGCACCACTCCTCATCTCCTGTATATATACACTGCACAGCACCACTCCTCCTGTATATATACACTGCACAGCACCACTCCTCATCTCCTGTACAAATACACTGCACAGCACCAATCCTCATCTCCTGTACAAATACACCGCACAGCACCACTCCTCATCTCCTGTATATATACACTGCATAGCACCACTCCTCATCTCCTGTACAAATACACTGCACAGCACCACTCCTCATCTCCTGTACAAATACACCGCACAGCACCACTCCTCATCTCCTGTGTATATACACTGCACAGCACCACTCCTCATCTCCTGTAAAAATACACTGCACAGTACCACTCCTCATCTCCTGTTCAAATGCACCGCACAGCACCACTCCTCATCTCCTGTATATTACACTGCACAGCACCACTCCTCATCTCCTGTATATATACACTGCACAGCACCACTCCTCCTGTATATATACACTGCACAGCACCACTCCTCATCTCCTGTACAAATACACCGCACAGCACCACTCCTCATCTCCTGTATATATACACTGCAGAGCACCACTCCTAATCTCCTGTATATATACACTGCACAGCACCACTCCTCCTGTATATATACACTGCACAGCACCACTCCTCATCTCCTGTGTATATGCACTGCACAGTCAGCATCCTCCTGTATATATTCACGGCACAGTACCACTCATCTCCTGTACATATACACTGCACAGTACCACTCCTCATCTCCTGTGTATATACACTGCACAGTACCACTCCTCATCTCCTGTATATATACACTGCACAACACCACTCCTCATCTCCTGTATATATACACTGCACAGCACCACTCCTCATCTCCTGTACAAATACACCGCACAGCACCACTCCTCATCTCCTGTATATATACACTGCACAGCACCACTCCTCATCTCCTGTACAAATACACTGCACAGCACCACTCCTCATCTCCTGTACAAATACACCGCACAGCACCACTCCTCATCTCCTGTATATATACACTGCACAGCACCACTCCTTATCTCCTGTACAAATACACTGTACAGCACCACTCCTCATCTCCTGTACAAATGCACCGCACCGCACCACTCCTCATCTCCTGTATATATACACTGCACAGCACCACTCCTCATCTCCTGAATATATACACTGCACAGCACCACTCCTCCTGTATATATACACTGCACAGCACCACTCCTCATCTCCTGTACAAATACACCGCACAGCACCACTCCTCATCTCCTGTATATATACACTGCACAGCACCACTCCTCATCTCCTGTATATATACACTGCACAGCACCACTCCTCCTGTATATATACAATGCACAGCACCACTCCTCATCTCCTGTACAAATACACTGCACAGCACCACTCCTCATCTCCTGTACAAATACACCGCACAGCACCACTCCTCATCTCCTGTATATATACACTGCACAGCACCACTCCTCATCTCCTGTACAAATACACTGCACAGCACCACTCCTCATCTCCTGTACAAATACACCGCACAGCACCACTCCTCATCTCCTGTATATATACACTGCACAGCACCACTCCTCATCTCCTGTACAAATACACTGCACAGCACCACGCCTCATCTCCTGTACAAATACACCGCACAGCACCACTCCTCATCTCCTGTATATATACACTGCACAGCACCACTTCTCATCTCCTGTACAAATACACTGCACAGCACCACTCCTCATCTCCTGTACAAATGCACCGCACAGCACCACTCCTCATCTCCTGTATATATACACTGCACAGCACCACTCCTCCAGTATATATACACTGCACAGCACCACTCCTCATCTCCTGTGTATATGCACTGCACAGTCAGCATCCTCCTGTTTATATTCACTGCACAGTACCACTCATCTCCTGTACATATACACTGCACAGTACCACTCCTCATCTCCTGTATATATACACTGCACAGCACCACTCCTCATCTCCTGTGTATATACACTGCACAGTACCACTCCTCATCTACTGTATATATACACTGCACAGTACCACTCCTCATCTCCTGTATATATACACCGCACAGAAACACTCCTCATCTCCTGTATATATACACTGCACAGTACCACTCCTCCTGTCCTGTATATATACACTGCACAGTACCACTCCTCCTGTCCTGTATATATACACTGCACAGTACCACTCCTCCTGTCCTGTATACATACACTGCACAGTACCACTCCTCATCTCCTGTGAATATACACTGCACAGTATCACACCTCCTGTTCTGTACATATACACTGCACATCACCACTCCTCATCTCCTGTATATATTCACTGCACAGTACCACTCATCTCCTGTACATATACACTGCACAGTACCACTCCTCATCTCCTGTACAAATACACCACACAGCACCACTCCTCATCTCCTGTACATATACACTGCACAGCACCACTCCTCATCTCCTGTATATATACACTGCACAGCACCACTCCTCCTGTACATATACACTGCACAGCACCACTCCTCATCTCCTGTACAAATACACTGCACAGCACCACTCCTCATCTCCTGTACAAATACACCGCACAGCACCACTCCTCATCTCCTGTATATATACACTGCACAGCACCACTCCTCATCTCCTGTATATATACACTGCACAGCACCACTCCTCCTGTATATATACACTGCACAGCACCACTCCTCATCTCCTGTACAAATGCACCGCACAGCATCACTCCTCATCTCCTGTATATATACACTGCACAGCAACACTCCTCATCTCCTGTATATATACACTGCACAGCACCACTCATCCTGTATATATACACTGCACAGCACCACTCCTCATCTCCTGTACAAATACACCGCACAGCACCACTCCTCATCTCCTGTATATATACACTGCACAGCACCACTCCTCATCTCCTGTATATATACACTGCACAGCACCACTCTTCCTGTATATATACACTGCACAGCACCACTCCTCATCTCCTGTACAAATACACTGCACAGCACCACTCCTCATCTCCTGTACAAATACACCGCACAGCACCACTCCTCATCTCCTGTATATATACACTGCACAGCACCACTCCTCATCTCCTGTATATATACACTGCACAGCACCACTCCTCCTGTATATATACACTGCACAGCACCACTCCTCATCTCCTGTACAAATACACTGCACAGCACCAATCCTCATCTCCTGTACAAATACACCGCACAGCACCACTCCTCATCTCCTGTATATATACACTGCATAGCACCACTCCTCATCTCCTGTACAAATACACTGCACAGCACCACTCCTCATCTCCTGTACAAATACACCGCACAGCACCACTCCTCATCTCCTGTGTATATACACTGCACAGCACCACTCCTCATCTCCTGTAAAAATACACTGCACAGTACCACTCCTCATCTCCTGTTCAAATGCACCGCACAGCACCACTCCTCATCTCCTGTATATTACACTGCACAGCACCACTCCTCATCTCCTGTATATATACACTGCACAGCACCACTCCTCCTGTATATATACACTGCACAGCACCACTCCTCATCTCCTGTACAAATACACCGCACAGCACGACTCCTCATCTCCTGTATATATACACTGCAGAGCACCACTCCTAATCTCCTGTATATATACACTGCACAGCACCACTCCTCCTGTATATATACACTGCACAGCACCACTCCTCATCTCCTGTGTATATGCACTGCACAGTCAGCATCCTCCTGTATATATTCACGGCACAGTACCACTCATCTCCTGTACATATACACTGCACAGTACCACTCCTCATCTCCTGTGTATATACACTGCACAGTACCACTCCTCATCTCCTGTATATATACACTGCACAACACCACTCCTCATCTCCTGTATATATACACTGCACAGCACCACTCCTCATCTCCTGTACAAATACACCGCACAGCACCACTCCTCATCTCCTGTATATATACACTGCACAGCACCACTCCTCATCTCCTGTACAAATACACTGCACAGCACCACTCCTCATCTCCTGTACAAATACACCGCACAGCACCACTCCTCATCTCCTGTATATATACACTGCACAGCACCACTCCTTATCTCCTTTACAAATACACTGTACAGCACCACTCCTCATCTCCTGTACAAATGCACCGCACCGCACCACTCCTCATCTCCTGTATATATACACTGCACAGCACCACTCCTCATCTCCTGAATATATACACTGCACAGCACCACTCCTCCTGTATATATACACTGCACAGCACCACTCCTCATCTCCTGTACAAATACACCGCACAGCACCACTCCTCATCTCCTGTATATATACACTGCACAGCACCACTCCTCATCTCCTGTATATATACACTGCACAGCACCACTCCTCCTGTATATATACAATGCACAGCACCACTCCTCATCTCCTGTACAAATACACTGCACAGCACCACTCCTCATCTCCTGTACAAATACACCGCACAGCACCACTCCTCATCTCCTGTATATATACACTGCACAGCACCACTCCTCATCTCCTGTACAAATACACTGCACAGCACCACTCCTCATCTCCTGTACAAATACACCGCACAGCACCACTCCTCATCTCCTGTATATATACACTGCACAGCACCACTCCTCATCTCCTGTACAAATACACTGCACAGCACCACTCCTCATCTCCTGTACAAATACACCGCACAGCACCACTCCTCATCTCCTGTATATATACACTGCACAGCACCACTTCTCATCTCCTGTACAAATACACTGCACAGCACCACTCCTCATCTCCTGTACAAATGCACCGCACAGCACCACTCCTCATCTCCTGTATATATACACTGCACAGCACCACTCCTCCAGTATATATACACTGCACAGCACCACTCCTCATCTCCTGTGTATATGCACTGCACAGTCAGCATCCTCCTGTTTATATTCACTGCACAGTACCACTCATCTCCTGTACATATACACTGCACAGTACCACTCCTCATCTCCTGTATATATACACTGCACAGCACCACTCCTCATCTCCTGTGTATATACACTGCACAGTACCACTCCTCATCTACTGTATATATACACTGCACAGTACCACTCCTCATCTCCTGTATATATACACCGCACAGTAACACTCCTCATCTCCTGTATATATACACTGCACAGTACCACTCCTCCTGTCCTGTATATAT
Source organism: Dendrobates tinctorius (assembly GCF_039654945.1). Classification (NCBI taxonomy): domain Eukaryota; kingdom Metazoa; phylum Chordata; class Amphibia; order Anura; family Dendrobatidae; genus Dendrobates; species Dendrobates tinctorius. The sequence goes on along the minus strand of NW_027361707.1, from coordinate 61,462,116 downwards.
ACACTGCACAGTACCACTCCTCCTGTCCTGTATATATACACTGCACAGTACCACTCCTCCTGTCCTGTATACATACACTGCACAGTACCACTCCTCATCTCCTGTGAATATACACTGCACAGTATCACACCTCCTGTTCTGTACATATACACTGCACATCACCACTCCTCATCTCCTGTATATATTCACTGCACAGTACCACTCATCTCCTGTACATATACACTGCACAGTACCACTCCTCATCTCCTGTACAAATACACCACACAGCACCACTCCTCATCTCCTGTATATATACACTGCACAGCACCACTCCTCATCTCCTGTATATATACACTGCACAGCACCACTCCTCCTGTACATATACACTGCACAGCACCACTCCTCATCTCCTGTACAAATACACTGCACAGCACCACTCCTCATCTCCTGTACAAATACACCGCACAGCACCACTCCTCATCTCCTGTATATATACACTGCACAGCACCACTCCTCATCTCCTGTATATATACACTGCACAGCACCACTCCTCCTGTATATATACACTGCACAGCACCACTCCTCATCTCCTGTACAAATGCACCGCACAGCATCACTCCTCATCTCCTGTATATATACACTGCACAGCAACACTCCTCATCTCCTGTATATATACACTGCACAGCACCACTCATCCTGTATATATACACTGCACAGCACCACTCCTCATCTCCTGTACAAATACACCGCACAGCACCACTCCTCATCTCCTGTATATATACACTGCACAGCACCACTCCTCATCTCCTGTATATATACACTGCACAGCACCACTCCTCCTGTATATATACACTGCACAGCACCACTCCTCATCTCCTGTACAAATACACTGCACAGCACCAATCCTCATCTCCTGTACAAATACACCGCACAGCACCACTCCTCATCTCCTGTATATATACACTGCACAGCACCACTCCTCATCTCCTGTACAAATACACCGCACAGCACCACTCCTCATCTCCTGTATATATACACTGCACAGCACCACTCCTCATCTCCTGTAAAAATACACTGCACAGCACCACTCCTCATCTCCTGTTCAAATGCACCGCACAGCACCACTCCTCATCTCCTGTATATATACACTGCACAGCACCACTCCTCATCTCCTGTATATATACACTGCACAGCACCACTCCTCCTGTATATATACACTGCACAGCACCACTCCTCATCTCCTGTACAAATACACCGCACAGCACCACTCCTCATCTCCTGTATATATACACTGCAGAGCACCACTCCTAATCTCCTGTATATATACACTGCACAGCACCACTCCTCCTGTATATATACACTGCACAGCACCACTCCTCATCTCCTGTGTATATGCACTGCACAGTCAGCATCCTCCTGTATATATTCACGGCACAGTACCACTCATCTCCTGTACATCTACACTGCACAGTACCACTCCTCATCTCCTGTGTATATACACTGCACAGTACCACTCCTCATCTCCTGTATATATACACTGCACAACACCACTCCTCATCTCCTGTATATATACACTGCACAGCACCACTCCTCATCTCCTGTACAAATACACCGCACAGCACCACTCCTCATCTCCTGTATATATACACTGCACAGCACCACTCCTCATCTCCTGTACAAATACACTGCACAGCACCACTCCTCATCTCCTGTACAAATACACCGCACAGCACCACTCCTCATCTCCTGTATATATACACTGCACAGCACCACTCCTTATCTCCTGTACAAATACACTGTACAGCACCACTCCTCATCTCCTGTACAAATGCACCGCACCGCACCACTCCTCATCTCCTGTATATATACACTGCACAGCACCACTCCTCATCTCCTGAATATATACACTGCACAGCACCACTCCTCCTGTATATATACACTGCACAGCACCACTCCTCATCTCCTGTACAAATACACCGCACAGCACCACTCCTCATCTCCTGTATATATACACTGCACAGCACCACTCCTCATCTCCTGTATATATACACTGCACAGCACCACTCCTCCTGTATATATAATGCACAGCACCACTCCTCATCTCCTGTACAAATACACTGCACAGCACCACTCCTCATCTCCTGTACAAATACACTGCACAGCACCACTCCTCATCTCCTGTATATATACACTGCACAGCACCACTCCTCCTGTATATATACACTGCACAGCACCACTCCTCATCTCCTGTACAAATACACTGCACAGCACCAATCCTCATCTCCTGTACAAATACACCGCACAGCACCACTCCTCATCTCCTGTATATATACACTGCACAGCACCACTCCTCATCTCCTGTACAAATACACTGCACAGCACCACTCCTCATCTCCTGTACAAATACACCGCACAGCACCACTCCTCATCTCCTGTATATATACACTGCACAGCACCACTCCTCATCTCCTGTATATATACACTGCACAGCACCACTCCTCCTGTATATATACACTGCACAGCACCACTCCTCATCTCCTGTACAAATGCACCACACAGCATCACTCCTCATCTCCTGTATATATACACTGCACAGCACGACTCCTCATCTCCTGTATATATACAATGCACAGCACCACTCATCCTGTATATATACAATGCACAGCACCACTCCTCATCTCCTGTACAAATACACCGCACAGCACCACTCCTCATCTCCTGTATATATACACTGCACAGCACCACTCCTCATCTCCTGTACAAATACACTGCACAGCACCACTCCTCTTCTCCTGTACAAATGCACCGCACAGCACCACTCCTTATCTCCTGTATATATACACTGCACAGCACCACTCCTCATCTCCTGTATATATACACTGCACAGCACCACTCATCCTGTATATATACACTGCACAGCACCACTCCTCATCTCCTGTACAAATACACCGCACAGCACCACTCCTCATCTCCTGTATATATACACTGCACAGCACCACTCCTCATCTCCTGTATATATACACTGCACAGCACCACTCCTCCTGTATATATACACTGCACAGCACCACTCCTCATCTCCTGTACAAATACACTGCACAGCACCAATCCTCATCTCCTGTACAAATACACCGCACAGCACCACTCCTCATCTCCTGTATATATACACTGCACAGCACCACTCCTCATCTCCTGTACAAATAAACTGCACAGCACCACTCCTCATCTCCTGTACAAATACACCGCACAGCACCACTCCTCATCTCCTGTATATATACACTGCACAGCACCACTCCTCATCTCCTGTATATATACACTGCACAGCACCACTCCTCCTGTATATATACACTGCACAGCACCACTCCTCATCTCCTGTACAAATGCACCGCACAGCATCACTCCTCATCTCCTGTATATATACACTGCACAGCACCACTCATCCTGTATATATACACTGCACAGCACCACTCATCCTGTATATATACACTGCACAGCACCACTCCTCATCTCCTGTACAAATACACCGCACAGCACCACTCCTCAACTCCTGTATATATACACTGCACAGCACCACTCCTCATCTCCTGTATATATACACTGCACAGCACCACTCCTCCTGTATATATACACTGCACAGCACCACTCCTCATCTCCTGTACAAATACACTGCACAGCACCAATCCTCATCTCCTGTACAAATACACCGCACAGCACCACTCCTCATCTCCTGTATATATACACTGCAGAGCACCACTCCTAATCTCCTGTATATATACACTGCACAGCACCACTCCTCCTGTATATATACACTGCACAGCACCACTCCTCATCTCCTGTGTATATGCACTGCACAGTCAGCATCCTCCTGTATATATTCACGGCACAGTACCGCTCATCTCCTGTACATATACACTGCACAGTACCACTCCTCATCTCCTGTGTATATACACTGCACAGTACCACTCCTCATCTCCTGTATATATACACTGCACAGCACCACTCCTCCTGTATATATACACTGCACAACACCACTCCTCATCTCCTGTATATATACACTGCACAGCACCACTCCTCATCTCCTGTACAAATACACCGCACAGCACCACTCCTCATCTCCTGTATATATACACTGCACAGCACCACTCCTCATCTCCTGTACAAATACACTGCACAGCACCACTCCTCATCTCCTGTACAAATACACCGCACAGCACCACTCCTCATCTCCTGTATATATACACTGCACAGCACCACTCCTTATCTCCTGTACAAATACACTGTACAGCACCACTCCTCATCTCCTGTACAAATGCACCGCACCGCACCACTCCTCATCTCCTGTATATATACACTGCACAGCACCACTCCTCATCTCCTGAATATATACACTGCACAGCACCACTCCTCCTGTATATATACACTGCACAGCACCACTCCTCATCTCCTGTACAAATACACCGCACAGCACCACTCCTCATCTCCTGTATATATACACTGCACAGCACCACTCCTCATCTCCTGTATATATACACTGCACAGCACCACTCCTCCTGTATATATACAATGCACAGCACCACTCCTCATCTCCTGTACAAATACACTGCACAGCACCACTCCTCATCTCCTGTACAAATACACCGCACAGCACCACTCCTCATCTCCTGTATATATACACTGCACAGCACCACTCCTCATCTCCTGTACAAATACACTGCACAGCACCACTCCTCATCTCCTGTACAAATACACCGCACAGCACCACTCCTCATCTCCTGTATATATACACTGCACAGCACCACTCCTCATCTCCTGTACAAATACACTGCACAGCACCACTCCTCATCTCCTGTACAAATGCACCGCCCAGCACCACTCCTCATCTCCTGTATATATACACTGCACAGCACCACTCCTCATCTCCTGTGTATATGCACTGCACAGTCAGCATCCTCCTGTTTATATTCACTGCACAGTACCACTCATCTCCTGTACATATACACTGCACAGTACCACTCCTCATCTCCTGTATATATACACTGCACAGCACCACTCCTCATCTCCTGTGTATATACACTGCACAGTACCACTCCTCATCTACTGTACATATACACTGCACAGTACCACTCCTCATCTCCTGTATATATACACCGCACAGTAACACTCCTCATCTCCTGTATATATACACTGCACAGTACCACTCCTCCTGTCCTGTATATATACACTGCACAGTACCACTCCTCCTGTCCTGTATATATACACTGCACAGTACCACTCCTCCTGTCCTGTATACATACACTGCACAGTACCACTCCTCATCTCCTGTGAATATACACTGCACAGTATCACACCTCCTGTTCTGTACATATACACTGCACATCACCACTCCTCATCTCCTGTATATATTCACTGCACAGTACCACTCATCTCCTGTACATATACACTGCACAGTACCACTCCTCATCTCCTGTACAAATACACCACACAGCACCACTCCTCATCTCCTGTATATATACACTGCACAGCACCACTCCTCATCTCCTGTATATATACACTGCACAGCACCACTCCTCCTGTACATATACACTGCACAGCACCACTCCTCATCTCCTGTACAAATACACTGCACAGCACCACTCCTCATCTCCTGTACAAATACACCGCACAGCACCACTCCTCATCTCCTGTATATATACACTGCACAGCACCACTCCTCATCTCCTGTATATATACACTGCACAGCACCACTCCTCCTGTATATATACACTGCACAGCACCACTCCTCATCTCCTGTACAAATGCACCGCACAGCATCACTCCTCATCTCCTGTATATATACACTGCACAGCACCACTCCTCATCTCCTGTATATATACACTGCACAGCACCACTCATCCTGTATATATACACTGCACAGCACCACTCCTCATCTCCTGTACAAATACACCGCACAGCACCACTCCTCATCTCCTGTATATATACACTGCACAGCACCACTCCTCATCTCCTGTATATATACACTGCACAGCACCACTCCTCCTGTATATATACACTGCACAGCACCACTCCTCATCTCCTGTACAAATACACTGCACAGCACCAATCCTCATCTCCTGTACAAATACACCGCACAGCACCACTCCTCATCTCCTGTATATATACACTGCACAGCACCACTCCTCATCTCCTGTACAAATACACCGCACAGCACCACTTCTCATCTCCTGTATATATACACTGCACAGCACCACTCCTCATCTCCTGTAAAAATACACTGCACAGCACCACTCCTCATCTCCTGTTCAAATGCACCGCACAGCACCACTCCTCATCTCCTGTATATATACACTGCACAGCACCACTCCTCATCTCCTGTATATATACACTGCACAGCACCACTCCTCCTGTATATATACACTGCACAGCACCTCTCCTCATCTCCTGTAAAAATACACTGCGCAGCACCACTCCTCATCTCCTGTTCAAATGCACCGCACAGCACCACTCCTCATCTCCTGTATATATACACTGCAGAGCACCACTCCTAATCTCCTGTATATATACACTGCACAGCACCACTCCTCCTGTATATATACACTGCACAGCACCACTCCTCATCTCCTGTGTATATGCACTGCACAGTCAGCATCCTCCTGTATATATTCACGGCACAGTACCACTCATCTCCTGTACATATACACTGCACAGTACCACTCCTCATCTCCTGTGTATATACACTGCACAGTACCACTCCTCATCTCCTGTATATATACACTGCACAAAACCACTCCTCATCTCCTGTATATATACACTGCACAGCACCACTCCTCATCTCCTGTACAAATACACCGCACAGCACCACTCCTCATCTCCTGTATATATACACTGCACAGCACCACTCCTCATCTCCTGTATATATACACTGCACAGCACCACTCCTCCTGTATATATACACTGCACAGCACCACTCCTCATCTCCTGTACAAATACACTGCACAGCACCAATCCTCATCTCCTGTACAAATACACCGCACAGCACCACTCCTCATCTCCTGTATATGTACACTGCACAGCACCACTCCTCATCTCCTGTACAAATACACCGCACAGCACCACTTCTCATCTCCTGTATATATACACTGCACAGCACCACTCCTCATCTCCTGTACAAATACACCGCACAGCACCACTCCTCATCTCCTGTATATATACACTGCACAGCACCACTCCTCATCTCCTGTACAAATACACTGCACAGCACCACTCCTCATCTCCTGTACAAATGCACCGCCCAGCACCACTCCTCATCTCCTGTATATATACACTGCACAGCACCACTCCTCATCTCCTGTGTATATGCACTGCACAGTCAGCATCCTCCTGTTTATATTCACTGCACAGTACCACTCATCTCCTGTACATATACACTGCACAGTACCACTCCTCATCTCCTGTATATATACACTGCACAGCACCACTCCTCATCTCCTGTGTATATACACTGCACAGTACCACTCCTCATCTACTGTACATATACACTGCACAGTACCACTCCTCATCTCCTGTATATATACACCGCACAGTAACACTCCTCATCTCCTGTATATATACACTGCACAGTACCACTCCTCCTGTCCTGTATATATACACTGCACAGTACCACTCCTCCTGTCCTGTATATATACACTGCACAGTACCACTCCTCCTGTCCTGTATACATACACTGCACAGTACCACTCCTCATCTCCTGTGAATATACACTGCACAGTATCACACCTCCTGTTCTGTACATATACACTGCACATCACCACTCCTCATCTCCTGTATATATTCACTGCACAGTACCACTCATCTCCTGTACATATACACTGCACAGTACCACTCCTCATCTCCTGTACAAATACACCACACAGCACCACTCCTCATCTCCTGTATATATACACTGCACAGCACCACTCCTCATCTCCTGTATATATACACTGCACAGCACCACTCCTCCTGTACATATACACTGCACAGCACCACTCCTCATCTCCTGTACAAATACACTGCACAGCACCACTCCTCATCTCCTGTACAAATACACCGCACAGCACCACTCCTCATCTCCTGTATATATACACTGCACAGCACCACTCCTCATCTCCTGTATATATACACTGCACAGCACCACTCCTCCTGTATATATACACTGCACAGCACCACTCCTCATCTCCTGTACAAATGCACCGCACAGCATCACTCCTCATCTCCTGTATATATACACTGCACAGCACCACTCCTCATCTCCTGTATATATACACTGCACAGCACCACTCATCCTGTATATATACACTGCACAGCACCACTCCTCATCTCCTGTACAAATACACCGCACAGCACCACTCCTCATCTCCTGTATATATACACTGCACAGCACCACTCCTCATCTCCTGTATATATACACTGCACAGCACCACTCCTCCTGTATATATACACTGCACAGCACCACTCCTCATCTCCTGTACAAATACACTGCACAGCACCAATCCTCATCTCCTGTACAAATACACCGCACAGCACCACTCCTCATCTCCTGTATATATACACTGCACAGCACCACTCCTCATCTCCTGTACAAATACACCGCACAGCACCACTTCTCATCTCCTGTATATATACACTGCACAGCACCACTCCTCATCTCCTGTAAAAATACACTGCACAGCACCACTCCTCATCTCCTGTTCAAATGCACCGCACAGCACCACTCCTCATCTCCTGTATATATACACTGCACAGCACCACTCCTCATCTCCTGTATATATACACTGCACAGCACCACTCCTCCTGTATATATACACTGCACAGCACCACTCCTCATCTCCTGTAAAAATACACTGCGCAGCACCACTCCTCATCTCCTGTTCAAATGCACCGCACAGCACCACTCCTCATCTCCTGTATATATACACTGCAGAGCACCACTCCTAATCTCCTGTATATATACACTGCACAGCACCACTCCTCCTGTATATATACACTGCACAGCACCACTCCTCATCTCCTGTGTATATGCACTGCACAGTCAGCATCCTCCTGTATATATTCACGGCACAGTACCACTCATCTCCTGTACATATACACTGCACAGTACCACTCCTCATCTCCTGTGTATATACACTGCACAGTACCACTCCTCATCTCCTGTATATATACACTGCACAAAACCACTCCTCATCTCCTGTATATATACACTGCACAGCACCACTCCTCATCTCCTGTACAAATACACCGCACAGCACCACTCCTCATCTCCTGTATATATACACTGCACAGCACCACTCCTCATCTCCTGTATATATACACTGCACAGCACCACTCCTCCTGTATATATACACTGCACAGCACCACTCCTCATCTCCTGTACAAATACACTGCACAGCACCAATCCTCATCTCCTGTACAAATACACCGCACAGCACCACTCCTCATCTCCTGTATATATACACTGCACAGCACCACTCCTCATCTCCTGTACAAATACACCGCACAGCACCACTTCTCATCTCCTGTATATATACACTGCACAGCACCACTCCTCATCTCCTGTAAAAATACACTGCACAGCACCACTCCTCATCTCCTGTTCAAATGCACCGCACAGCACCACTCCTCATCTCCTGTATATATACACTGCACAGCACCACTCCTCATCTCCTGTATATATACACTGCACAGCACCACTCCTCCTGTATATATACACTGCACAGCACCACTCCTCATCTCCTGTAAAAATACACTGCACAGCACCACTCCTCATCTCCTGTTCAAATGCACCGCACAGCACCACTCCTCATCTCCTGTATATATACACTGCAGAGCACCACTCCTAATCTCCTGTATATATACACTGCACAGCACCACTCCTCCTGTATATATACACTGCACAGCACCACTCCTCATCTCCTGTGTATATGCACTGCACAGTCAGCATCCTCCTGTATATATTCACGGCACAGTACCACTCATCTCCTGTACATATACACTGCACAGTACCACTCCTCATCTCCTGTGTATATACACTGCACAGTACCACTCCTCATCTCCTGTATATATACACTGCACAAAACCACTCCTCATCTCCTGTATATATACACTGCACAGCACCACTCCTCATCTCCTGTACAAATACACCGCACAGCACCACTCCTCATCTCCTGTATATATACACTGCACAGCACCACTCCTCATCTCCTGTACAAATACACTGCACAGCACCACTCCTCATCTCCTGTACAAATACACCGCACAGCACCACTCCTCATCTCCTGTATATATACACTGCACAGCACCACTCCTTATCTCCTGTACAAATACACTGTACAGCACCACTCCTCATCTCCTGTACAAATGCACCGCACCGCACCACTCCTCATCTCCTGTATATATACACTGCACAGCACCACTCCTCATCTCCTGAATATATACACTGCACAGCACCACTCCTCCTGTATATATACACTGCACAGCACCACTCCTCATCTCCTGTACAAATACACCGCACAGCACCACTCCTCATCTCCTGTATATATACACTGCACAGCACCACTCCTCATCTCCTGTATATATACACTGCACAGCACCACTCCTCCTGTATATATACAATGCACAGCACCACTCCTCATCTCCTGTACAAATACACTGCACAGCACCACTCCTCATCTCCTGTACAAATACACTGCACAGCACCACTCCTCATCTCCTGTATATATACACTGCACAGCACCACTCCTCATCTCCTGTACAAATATACTGCACAGCACCACTCCTCATCTCCTGTACAAATACACCGCACAGCACCACTCCTCATCTCCTGTATATATACACTGCACAGCACCACTCCTCATCTCCTGTACAAATACACTGCACAGCACCACTCCTCATCTCCTGTACAAATGCACCGCACAGCACCACTCCTCATCTCCTGTATATATACACTGCACAGCACCACTCCTCATCTCCTGTGTATATGCACTGCACAGTCAGCATCCTCCTGTTTATATTCACTGCACAGTACCACTCATCTCCTGTACATATACACTGCACAGTACCACTCCTCCTGTCCTGTATACATACACTGCACAGTACCACTCCTCATCTCCTGTGAATATACACTGCACAGTATCACACCTCCTGTTCTGTACATATACACTGCACAGCACCACTCCTCATCTCCTGTATATATTCACTGCACAGTACCACTCATCTCCTGTACATATACACTGCACAGTACCACTCCTCATCTCCTGTACATATACACTGCACAGTACCACTCCTCATCTCCTGTATATATACACTGCACAGTACCACTCCTCATCTCCTGTATATATACACTGCACAGTACCACTCCTCTATATATATACACTGCACAGTAAAACTTCTCCTGTCCTGTACATATACACTGCACGGTATCACTCCTCATCTCCCGTGTAAATACACTGCACAGTACCACTCCTTCTGTATATATATTGGTCCCTTTAAAAACAAGGTGACACATGTTAAGGAGCTGAAACTCCTAAACCCTTCATCCAATTTTAATGTGGATAACCTCAAATGAAAGCTGAAAGTCTGATCTTCAACTGCATCTGAATTGTTTTGTTTAAAATTCATTGTGGTAATGTCTAGAACCAAAATTAGAAAAATGTTGTCTCTGTCCAAATATATATCGACCTTACTTTATACACTGCACAGTACCACGCCTTCTGTCCTGTACATATACACTACACAGAACCACTCCTCATCTCCTGTACAAATACACCGCACAGCACCACTCCTCATCGCCTTTATATATACACTGCACAGCACCCCTCCTCATCTCCTGTACAAATACACTGCACAGCACCATTCCTCATCTCCTGTACAAATGCACCGCACAGCACCACTCCTCATCTCCTGTATATATACACTGCACAGCACCACTCCTCATCTCCTGTATATATACAAATTTTTTTAACTGCACAGCACCACTCCTCCTGTATATATACACTGCACAGCACCACTCCTCATCTCCTGTACAAATACACCGCACAGCACCACTCCTCATCTCCTGTATATATACACTGCACAGCACCACTCCTCATCTCCTGTATATATACACTGCACAGCACCACTCCTCATCTCCTGTGTATATACACTGCACAGTATCACACCTCCTGTTCTGTACATATACACCGCACAGTAACACTCCTCATCTCCTGTATATATACACTGCACAGCACCACTCCTCATCTCCTGTATATATTCACTGCACAGTACCACTCATCTCCTGTACATATACACTGCACAGTACCACTCCTCATCTCCTGTATATATACACTGCACAGCACCACTCCTCATCTCCTGTACATATACACTGCACAGTACCACTCCTCATCTCCTGTGTATATACACTGCACAGTACCACTCCTCATCTCCTGTATATATACACTGCACAGTACCTCTCCTCATCTCCTGTATATATACACTGCACAGCATCACTCCTCATCTCCTGTGTATATACACTGCATAGTATCACTCCTCATCTCCTGTATATATACACTGCACAGCACCACTCCTCCTGTATATATACACTGCACAGCACCACTCCTCATCTCCTGTGTATATGCACTGCACAGTCAGCATCCTCCTGTATATATTCACTGCACAGTACCACTCATCTCCTGTATATATACACTGCACAGTACCACTCCTCATCTCCTGTATATATACACTGCACAGCACCACTCCTCATCTCCTGTGTATATACACTGCACAGTACCACTCCTCATCTCCTGTACATATACACTGTACAGTACCACTCCTCATCTCCTGTATATATACACCGCACAGTAACACTCCTCATCTCCTGTATATATACACTGCACAGTACCACTCCTCCTGTCCTGTATATATACACTGCACAGTACCACTCCTCCTGTCCTGTATACATACACTGCACAGTACCACTCCTCATCTCCTGTGAATATACACTGCACAGTATCACACCTCCTGTTCTGTACATATACACCGCACAGTAACACTCCTCATCTCCTGTATATATACACTGCACAGCACCACTCCTCATCTCCTGTATATATTCACTGCACAGTACCACTCATCTCCTGTACATATACACTGCACAGTACCATTCCTCATCTCCTGTACATATACACTGCACAGTACCACTCCTCATCTCCTGTACATATACACTACACAGTACCACTCATCATCTCCTGTGTATATACACTGCACAGTACCACTCCTCATCTCCTGTATATATACACTGCACAGTACCACTCCTCATCTCCTGTATATATACACTGCACAGTACCACTCCTCCTGTATATATATATAAATATATATATATATATACACTGCACAGTACAGCTTCTCCTGTCCTGTACATATACACTGCACAGTATCACTCCTCATCTCCTGTGTAAATACACTGCACAGTACCACTTCTCCTGTATATATATTGGTCCCTTTAAAAACAGGGTGGCACATGTTAAGGAGCTGAAACTCCTAAACCCTTCATCCAATGTTAATGTGGATAACCTCAAATGAAAGCTGAAAGTCTGAACTTCAACTGCATCTGAATTGTTTTGTTTAAAATTCATTGTGGTAATGTCTAGAACCAAAATTAGAAAAATGTTGTCTCTGTCCAAATATATATCGACCTTACTATATACACCGCACAGTACCACGCCTCCTGTCCTGTACATATACACTACACAGTACCACTCCTCATCTCCTGTGTATATACACTGCACAGTATCACTCCTCATCTCCTGTATATACACACTACACAGTACCACTCCTCATGTTAGAGCGGGTTTTAACCCCTTGTTTCACATGAGATATTTTCACTTTTTTGAGATATTGATTTGTGCTCCTTTTCAATATAAGGTAATCCATAGGCCACTTATATGAAATGAATACACGAGGAATCCATGTTGTGACATGTGTGGACCTTTATTTATACAGGTACTGGAACCTTTTCCACCAGATGGCGATGTACTTGTGTTCTGTATATGATGGGTACATATATCTACTTTATTTTATTTTATTTAATGGTGGGGTTCGATGAACAATCATTTCTCTCATACGTGAATGCCTATCAAAATATTATTAAAAAATGCTACTAATTTTGAGTACATGCATTTCTTGGAAGGCTCTATATTGTAATGGAGATGAGAATCGTATGCAATGCCAATTTTTTGTTCTTTTGGAAATTATTCTTTCTTATTTGTTGTTATTTGGATTTTCTGCTTCAGATAAAATCTTGAGAAAGGCTGAATAGCCGAAGCGTTGATGACTATTTATCTGTACCACATATTTTTGGTCCTACAATATAATATATGTTCTTCTGGATGAATAAACATTGGATTCATGGAATACTGTGTGCCAAGGCTTTTCTATGATATATACACTGCACAGTACCACTCCTCCTGTATATATACACTGCACAGTAGCACTCCTCCTGTCCTGTATATATACACTGCACAGTGCTACTCCTCCTGTCCTGTAAATATACACTGCACAGTACCACTCCTCCTGTATATATACACTGCACAGCACCACTCCTCGTGTCCTGTATATATACACTTCACAGTACCACTCCTCCTCTCCTGTATATATACACTGCACAGTACCACTCCTCCTGTCCTGTATATATACACTGCACAGTGCTACTCCTCCTGTCCTGTATATATACACTGCAGAGTACCACTCCTCCTGTATATATACACTGCACAGCACCACTCCTCCTGTCCTGTATATATACACTGCACAACACCACTTCTCCTGTCCTGTATATATACACTGCACAGTACCACTCCTCCTGTCCTGTAAATATACACTGCACAACACCACTTCTCCTGTCCTGCATATATACACTGCACAGTACCACTCCTCCTGTCCTGTATATATACACTGCACAACACCACTTCTCCTGTCCTGTATATATACACTTCACAGTACCACTCCTCCTGTCCTGTATATATACACTGCACAGTACCACTCCTCCTGTCCTGTATATATACACTGCACAGTAGCACTCCTCCTGTCCTGTATATATACACTGCACAGTAGCACTCCTCCTGTACTGTATATATACACTGCACAGTACCACTCCTCGTGTCCTGTATATATACACTTCACAGTACCACTCCTCCTCTCCTGTATATATACACTGCACAGTACCACTCCTCCTGTCCTGTATATATACACTGCACAGTGCTACTCCTCTTGTCCTGTATATATACACTGCAGAGTACCACTCCTCCTGTATATATACACTGCACAGCACCACTCCTCCTGTCCTGTATATATACACTGCACAGTAGCACTCCTCCTGTACTGTATATATACACTGCACAGTAGCACTCCTCCTGTCCTGTATATATACACTGCACAACACCACTTCTCCTGTCCTGTATATATACACTTCACAGTACCACTCCTCCTGTCCTGTATATATACACTGCACAACACCACTTCTCCTGTCCTGTATATATACACTGCACAGTACCACTCCTCCTGTCCTGTATATATACACTTCACAGTACCACTCCTCCTGTCCTGTATATATACACTTCACAGTACCACTCCTCCTGTCCTGTATATATACACTGCACAACACCACTTCTCCTGTCCTGTATATATACACTGCACAGTAGCACTCCTCCTGTCCTGTATATATACACTGCACAGTAGCACTCCTCCTGTACTGTATATATACACTGCACAGTAGCACTCCTCCTGTCCTGTATATATACACTGCACAACACCACTTCTCCTGTCCTGTATATATACACTGCACAGTAGCACTCCTCCTGTCCTGTATATATACACTGCACAGTACCACTCCTCCTGTCTTGTATATATACACTTCACAGTACCACTCCACCTGTCCTGTATATATACACTGCACAGTACCACTCCTCCTGTCCTGTATATATACACTGCACAGCACCACTCCTCCTGTACTGTATATATACTCTGCACAGTACCACTCCTCCTGGACTGTATATATACACTGCACAGTAGCACTCCTCCTGTCCTGTACGTATACACTGCACAGTACCACTACTCCTGTCCTGTATATATACACTGTACAGTATCACTTCTCCTGTCCTGTACGTATACACTGCACAGTACCACTCCTCCTGTCCTGTATATATACACTTCACAGTACCACTCCTCCTGTCCTATATATATACACTACACAGTACCACTCCTCCTGTCCTGTATATATACACTGCACAGCACCACTCCTCCTGTACTGTATATATACTCTGCACAGTACCACTCCTCCTGGACTGTATATATACACTGCACAGTAGCACTCCTCCTGTCCTGTACGTATACACTGCACAGTACCACTTCTCCTGTCCTGTATATATACACTGTACAGTATCACTTCTCCTGTCCTGTACGTATACACTGCACAGTACCACTACTCCTGTCCTGTATATATACACTGCACAGTACCACTCCTCCTGTCCTGTATATACTGTATACACTGCACAGTACCACTCCTCCTGTCCTGTATATATATATACTGCAGGACCACTTCTCCTCTCCTGTATATATATACACTTCACTGTATCACTTCTCCTGTCCTGTACGTATACACTGCACAGTACCACTCCTCCTGTACTGTATATATACACTGCACAGTACCACTCCTCCTGTACTGTATATATACACTGCACAGTACCACTCCTCCTGTCCTGTATATATACACTGCACAACACCACTTCTCCTGTCCTGCATATATACACTGCACAGTACCACTCCTCCTGTCCTGTATTTATACACTTCACAGTATCACTTCTCCTGTCCTGTACATATACACTGCACAGTACCACTCCTCCTCTCCTGTATATATACACTGCACAGTACCACTCCTCCTGTCCTGTATATATACACTGCACAGCACCACTCCTCATCTCCTGTATATATACACTGCACAGTACCACTCCTCCTGTACTGTATATATACACTGCACAGTACCACTCCTCCTGTCCTGTATATATACACTGTGCAGTACCACTCCTCCTGTCCTGTATATATACACTGCACAGTACCACTTCTCCTGTCCTGTATATATACACTGCACAGTACCACTCCTCCTGTACTGTATATATACATTGCACAGTACCACTCCTCCTGTCCTGTACGTATACACTGCACAGTACCACTCCTCCTGTCCTGTATATATACACTGCACAGTACCACTTCTCCTGTCCTGTATTTATACACTTCACAGTATCACTTCTCCTGTCCTGTACATATACACTGCACAGTAGCACTCCTCCTGTCCTGTATATATACACTGCACAGTACCACTCCTCCTGTCCTGTATATATACACTGCACAGTACCACTTCTCCTGTCCTGTATATACACACTGCACAGTATCATTTCTCCTGTCCTGTTCGTATACACTGCACACTACCACTCCTCCTGTACTGTATATATACACTGCACAGTATCACTTCTCCTGTCCTGTACGTATACACTGCACAGTAGCACTCCTCCTCTCCTGTATATATACACTGCACAGGATCACTCCTCCTGTCCTGTATATATACACTGCACAGTACCACTCCTCCTGTCCTGTATATATACACTGCACAATACCACTCCTCCTGTCCTGTATATACTGTATACACTGCACAGTACCAGTTCTCCTGTCCTGTATATATACACTGCACAGTACCACTCCTCCTGTCCTGTATATATATACTGCAGTACCACTTCTCCTCTCCTGTATATATACACTTCACTGTATCACTTCTCCTGTCCTGTACGTATACACTGCACAGTACCACTCCTCCTGTACTGTATATATACACTGCACAGTACCACTCCTCCTGTACTGTATATATACACTGCACAGTAGCACTCCTCCTCTCCTGTATATATACACTGCACAGTATCACTTCTCCTGTCCAGTACGTATACACTGCACAGTAGCACTCCTCCTCTCCTGTATATATACACTGCACAGTACCAATCCTCCTGTCCTGTATATATACACTGCACAGCACCACTCCTCCTGTATATATACACTGTACAGTACCACTCCTGTCCTGTATATATACATTGCACAGTACCACTCCTCCTGTCCTATATATATACACACTGCACAGTACCACTTCTCCTGTATATTCACTGCCACTTCTCCTATCCTTTTCAGACACTGCACAGTACCACTACTCCTGTCCTGTATATATACACTGTACAGTATCACTTCTCCTGTCCTGTATGTATACACTGCACAGTACCACTCCTCCTGTATATACTGTATACACTGCACAGTACCACTTCTCCTGTCCTGTATATATACACTGCACAGTATCACTCCTCCTGTCCTGTATATATACACTTCACAGTACCACTCCTCCTGTCCTGTATATATACACTTCACAGTACCACTCCTCCTGTCCTGTATATATACACTGCACAACACCACTTCTCCTGTCCTGTATATATACACTGCACAGTAGCACTCCTCCTGTCCTGTATATATACACTGCACAGTAGCACTCCTCCTGTACTGTATATATACACTGCACAGTAGCACTCCTCCTGTCCTGTATATATACACTGCACAACACCACTTCTCCTGTCCTGTATATATACACTTCACAGTACCACTCCTCCTGTCCTGTATATATACACTGCACAACACCACTTCTCCTGTCCTGTATATATACACTGCACAGTACCACTCCTCCTGTCCTGTATATATACACTGCACAGTACCACTCCTCCTGTCTTGTATATATACACTTCACAGTACCACTCCACCTGTCCTGTATATATACACTGCACAGTACCACTCCTCCTGTCCTGTATATATACACTGCACAGCACCACTCCTCCTGTACTGTATATATACTCTGCACAGTACCACTCCTCCTGGACTGTATATATACACTGCACAGTAGCACTCCTCCTGTCCTGTACGTATACACTGCACAGTACCACTACTCCTGTCCTGTATATATACACTGTACAGTATCACTTCTCCTGTCCTGTACGTATACACTGCACAGTACCACTACTCCTGTCCTGTATATATACACTGCACAGTACCACTCCTCCTGTCCTGTATATACTGTATACACTGCACCGTACCACTCCTCCTGTCCTGTATATATATATACTGCAGGACCACTTCTCCTCTCCTGTATATATATACACTTCACTGTATCACTTCTCCTGTCCTGTACGTATACACTGCACAGTACCACTCCTCCTGTACTGTATATATACACTGCACAGTACCACTCCTCCTGTACTGTATATATACACTGCACAGTACCACTCCTCCTGTCCTGTATATATACACTGCACAACACCACTTCTCCTGTCCTGCATATATACACTGCACAGTACCACTCCTCCTGTCCTGTATTTATACACTTCACAGTATCACTTCTCCTGTCCTGTACATATACACTGCACAGTACCACTCCTCCTGTCCTGTATATATACACTGCACAATACCACTCCTCCTGTCCTGTATATACTGTATACACTGCACAGTACCAGTTCTCCTGTCCTGTATATATACACTGCACAGTACCACTCCTCCTGTCCTGTATATATATACTGCAGTACCACTTCTCCTCTCCTGTATATATACACTTCACTGTATCACTTCTCCTGTCCTGTACGTATACACTGCACAGTACCACTCCTCCTGTACTGTATATATACACTGCACAGTACCACTCCTCCTGTACTGTATATATACACTGCACAGTAGCACTCCTCCTCTCCTGTATATATACACTGCACAGTATCACTTCTCCTGTCCAGTACGTATACACTGCACAGTAGCACTCCTCCTCTCCTGTATATATACACTGCACAGTACCAATCCTCCTGTCCTGTATATATACACTGCACAGCACCACTCCTCCTGTATATATACACTGTACAGTACCACTCCTGTCCTGTATATATACATTGCACAGTACCACTCCTCCTGTCCTATATATATACACACTGCACAGTACCACTTCTCCTGTATATTCACTGCCACTTCTCCTATCCTTTTCAGACACTGCACAGTACCACTACTCCTGTCCTGTATATATACACTGTACAGTATCACTTCTCCTGTCCTGTACGTATACACTGCACAGTACCACTCATCCTGTATATACTGTATACACTGCACAGTACCACTTCTCCTGTCCTGTATATATACACTGCACAGTATCACTCCTCCTGTCCTGTATATATATACTGCAGGACCGCTTCTCCTCTCCTGTATATATACACTTCACTGTATCACTTCTCCTGTCCTGTACGTATACACTGCACAGTACCACTCCTCCTGTACTGTATATATACACTGCACAGTACCACTCCTCCTGTACAGTATATATACACTGCACAGTATCACTTCTCCTGTCCTGTACGTATACACTGCACAGTAGCACTCCTCCTCTCCTCTATATATACACTGCACAGGATCACTCCTCCTGTCCTGTATATATACACTGCACAGTACCACTCCTCCTGTCCTGTATATATACACTGCACAGTACCACTTCTCCTGTCCTGTATATATACACTGCACAGTAGCACTCCTCCTGTCCTGTATATACTGTATACACTGCACAGTACCACTTCTCCTGTCCTGTATATATACACTGCACAGTAGCACTCCTCCTGTCCTGTATATATGCACTGTACAGTACCACTCCTCCTGTCCTGTATATATATACTGCAGTACCACTTCTCCTCTCCTGTATATATACACTTCACTGTATCACTTCTCCTGTCCTGTACGTATCCACTGCACAGTACCACTCCTCCTGTCCTGTATATATACACTGCACAGTATCACTTCTCCTGTCCTGTACGTATACACTGCACAGTAGCACTCCTCCTCTCCTCTATATATACACTGCACAGGATCACTCCTCCTGTCCTGTATATATACACTGCACAGTACCACTCCTCCTGTCCTGTATATATACACTGCACAGTACCACTTCTCCTGTCCTGTATATATACACTGCACAGTAGCACTCCTCCTGTCCTGTATATACTGTATACACTGCACAGTACCACTTCTCCTGTCCTGTATATATACACTGCACAGTATCACTCCTCCTGTCCTGTATATATGCACTGTACAGTACCACTCCTCCTGTCCTGTATATATATATACTGCAGTACCACTTCTCCTCTCCTGTATATATACACTTCACTGTATCACTTCTCCTGTCCTGTACGTATACACTGCACAGTACCACTCCTCCTGTCCTGTATATATACACTGCACAGTATCACTTCTCCTGTCCTGTACGTATACACTGCACAGTAGCACTCCTCCTCTCCTGTATATATACACTGCACAGTAGCACTTCTGCTTATCTTGAAAAACATGTCTGAATGGGTTATCCTAAGTTTGTTACTAAGAAGATATTGGCTGAAAAGAGGATAATTTTTCAGTTGCTGCAGATCTGACCATTGGGACCCCGCAATCCCGAGAAATGGAGTTCTCAATATCTCCATGTAAATGGAGCTTTGGTTGATCGTGCACAATGCAGCCATTCAGATGTGGCTCTTGAAATAACTCTTTTAACAGAGTAATGAAGGGCATTATTAAGAAAATCATATTCCACTGATCGGTGGTAGTGGAAGTTATAGCATGCGGGCTGGTGGGATTTTTGTGGCTGGGTGGCTATTTTGTCCCTTTCTGGCCCTGGTACTCACCCTCCCCAGATCCTGGGTTAGCTCTCTGCTGCTTCTCTGGTTTCACTATTTTGAAATCAATTGTGACATCTTGCCGACAACTCACATTATAGCTACAGCCAATCATTGAGACAGAGAGTCGGCGTTAGATCCACTGACGGTAAGTAATGTTTTGTTATTTTATATCACTGGAA
This sequence comes from Dendrobates tinctorius, assembly GCF_039654945.1. NCBI lineage: Eukaryota > Metazoa > Chordata > Amphibia > Anura > Dendrobatidae > Dendrobates > Dendrobates tinctorius. The sequence continues at coordinate 61,440,197 of NW_027361707.1, read as the reverse complement.
ACATTTGGGCACCGCTTTAGTGAAAGTGGAAAACCACTATCAGCTACACTGTCTATAAGACTGCCACTTCTTTTTGTTAGGAACAGCGGAAGGCACTAAATAAAAAAACTAATAAAGTGCGTTCGCCGCTCGGGGTCCACCGTGCAGTAGGTGATATAACCGCTGCGAAGTGGTGGCAGGAGCAATATGGCAGAGGTGCGCACGGGGTTAAACTTCACCCAGGTGCGCAGAGCAATCTCTGTTGAGTCACAGAGATGCCAAACACAAGACAAATACAATAGGGCTGAGCCTGTTAAAGTCACAGTGCTCTGAATAGTTGCACACATGGTATCAGGTCACAGGAGCAGAGCCAAGGACAGCGGGACTGTGTCCCTCTTGACCTACCGTGTGTGCAACGTTGCAACTGCGGATGCCAAGGAGTGCTGCTACTGCAGCACGGCGTGGAACACTACCGCTACACGACAATGCTAGTACACTAGCGCAATGTCAGACGCTAGCAACTGTGGATGATGAAGCAGAGGCGCGCTGGCACTGGTACTAAACTCAATGCAATGAGAAAAAACTTTGTCCAGCTCCACGATGTAGTGAAAAATATTCTTTATTCACTCAGTAGAAATGAGGTTTAAAAGCCAGCATGAGTTACAAGGCATGCGATCGATCTACGTGTTTCGAGTGGCTAGGCACTCTTAATCATGATACCAATGAACAAAGCTGGACAAAGTTTTTTCTCATTGCCTTGGATTGTGCGCTTTGACACAGCGGTCTCGTGCTCCGATGTTGGAATGCTATGTCTGGTGAGCTGGATTTGTATCCTACTAAACTCAATCCCTAACCACAAACGTAATATCAGAGGGTAGGGGCTTCAAATGAGTCATTCACCAGAATCATGCATCCATCCTCATTCACACAGCAGCAAGTATGACTATACTAGCGCATGGCGGAACATCCATGTGCACCTTTTATAGCAGCCGGGACCTTCCGGAAGCCTCCAGATCTCCGAGCTGGACCAAAGAGATCTGAAGCAGGACCTGAGCACATGACTCCCGATCTCCAATGGGAGATCGTCTCATGAGCATGCTCAGAAGATGGACAGAAGGACTTAGCCTCTGGAGAGATTTGCTGCAAGGCAATCTCCTCTGCAATCTCCTCTGCAGTAGATAAACAGCAGGAGATTGCAGAATGTGAGGGTCTGGATTCCTGCAGAGCCGATGCAGGAATCTGACGCCTAACACTTTTAGAGGCAATGTTAAGTAGAGATGCAAATTTTTCTTGGTTTTGACTTTCATTTATAAATTTACATTTCATGTGTTCATGATCAGCCAATAGTAAAATGCCCATTTTTTACTTTATTTTTGCAAACTATCATACACATGTAAATTCTGATGCAAATGGGTAATACATATGTCACCACAGACAAATAGATTGGACAATATGGTTTTGTAGGTGGCCAAGCATACACAAGTACTATTGGTTGCTCTATGGTCAAACTGACCAATGTTTCGGGGACTTGGGTGTCCTTTTTGGCCTTACAGGAAATTTTCTATAAAAATATCCATTTAGAATTAAGCTTGCATGGTGTGACATATATAACTGTGTGCTGATGACGCAAGATTTCATATAATTTAGAAACTCTTTGCTTGTATTACATGTTTTCTTCCACTTTTTCATGATTTGTGACTTTATTCCAACCCTCTTCCTTTCTTAATACGATATTTTTAGCATAATCACATGACTGGTCACTTTCTCCCACAAAGTCAACATACTCTTGTTAAAAAAATAAAATACTTTTCTGCCTACCTATGTCATGACTCACCTTTGTATAGAGTTTCAGCCCACTTTTAATGCAGCTCTGTCATCCTTAGCATCATCCCAAGGACTAAGATGTCACTGCCAGCCACAAAACCAGCTTACTCTTAAACCACAGTTGTTATTTTTTTCCTTAAACCAACTAACCAACATGTAACGGCCCCCAGACACATAAGTAGCTGATGGCTAAATAAATAGCTACCTCTTCAGATTCCCAAATACAGTAGCATGCTTGGAAAGGCCGAATGCTCCTTCCTATGTTCTATGAGAGAGCTGAGCCTCCGACAGTGGATAATCTCAAGGTTAAACAAACGAATCACCCATTGAAGTTCATTAGGCCAAATCCTTCTATCCCTTTGACTTCATCTATTGGTGCACAAAAAAGAGTCAACGTTCTTCTACACATTGCACATATAGCAACGTATGCTCCGGCTCATTTATTTTTGTTCTGCTGTAGTTTCTTGTACATTGTACAGGTGTGTGGCCACTCTATTGAGTTCAGCATTTCATCTATATAGCTTCCCTTGGGCAGATGTCTACGCAGTCTGGTCAATGCCCTGCTCTGTCTTTACCTACATTGAGGTCGGCTGACAGAAGGTAAAGTTTTAATACTAGAGATAGGATAGGTCCAGCCCGACTGGGTGCACCTTGTTGTGGTGTGATGACATTTTCACTGTTTTGATTAGTATAGTGTTAACTAAGTCCCCTATGTTATTTACATGTACTATTACTATATATTTATCTACTTACTGCTCATTTTGTTTTTTGCTTTGGTTTTGTCTATGAACTGGCCACAATGGGAACATGCTCCTACACACTGCACGTAAACCAAATTATGCTCCGGCTCATTTCTTTGGTTTTCCCCTTGCACAATGGTCTGTCGGCCGACCTCACCGATATCAGTCAATTTTAGATTAACTTGTATATGGTATTTTAGATGCACAAGAGACACCAGGGAATCAAAAGTAATGCAGTGAAATACAAGCAGCTGAAATACCAAGGAATGTTCACTTCTTTGGTCCCCACTTTTGAACTTTCACCGCACTTATCTTTCCAATAAACAATAGTCAACACAAGTTCATTTTTCTATCTCGACAAGGCTATTTATATTCTACTATTCAATACAAACTTCAATTATTCCTTCCTAAAAGGAACGGCTAGTGGAAAGAGAGGTCCTTAATAATTCAATAGTCTGCTGAACCAGGGCACCTATAGTGGCTGCAGTGTTGTCACAATCCCCCTCTGAGCCGGCAATAGATGGAAAATGCAATTTGTAAAAATCAAAGCTCAGAAGAGGCATTTTAATTGAAACGCCAGGGAATTGTTTTTAGTGTAAAGTTAAAATAAAACTAATGGATATTTACCGTGTCGCCGCTGAGCATCTCCAGCACTCAATATTTCTGAACAGCGCACATTTCATTTATTAAGAACAAGCCGAGATGTGTTTGTCTCATCAAACCGCCATACGTTTTGCCTTTCATTTCCATCTACTGAGCAGGGGTGAGCGCGGCGCTCTGTAATATTGCCTCATGTTCCTGTCTATTAAGTCATCCAGTCTCTTTTGCTGAGACCAGCTCTTTTTTTTTTTTTAATTCAGTTTATGGCGCAGCCCTGTAAGTAAATCACTGCGTGCTGCGGAGGATGATTAATGCAGAACATGAATCTCTCGCCATTGTAATGCACTAAGAGAATATATTTCTCTGGACGTCTTAAAACGAATGTCTACCTGAAATAAAATAATATCCCTGTTACGTCTTTGAAGCCTACGAGCGGCGTTGTGCCGCGGTTAGCATTTGCCTAATTGAATTATGGGATCTGGGTTCTGCTCTCATTATGCTTCCAGATGAATTAACTTCTTTCCCTTTCGCCATAGTGTTAACTCTTCAACTGCTGGGCTACGGATGACCAATGTAGCATAAAATGACCCTAAGAGATGCTGACAGAGTACATGGGTGGCACGGTGGCTCAGTGGTTAGCCTTGCAGCGCTGGAGTCCTGGGTTCAAATCCCAACAAGGCCAACATTTGCAAGGAGTTTGTATGTTCTCCCCGATTTTGCGTGGGTTTCCTCCGGGTACTCCAGTTTCCTCCCACAATCCAAAGACATACTGATAGGGAATTTAGATTTTGAGCCCCATCAGGGACAGGGATGATAATGTGTGCAAACTGTAAAGCGCTGCGGAATATGTTAGCGCTATATAAAGATTATTATTATTACTTTTCCTTCTCTCGATCATCTTATGTATGGTTCTTACATAGGATTATTGGCTGAGGCTATACCTTCATTCAGTGAGGCATCAATGTGCACAAAGAGTTAATTTGAAAATCTATCTATCCTATATCTATCTATCTATCTATCTATCTCTTTCTGTCTGTCTATCCATCATGTGTACATGGTAATGGGAATCATCCAGTTAGAAACTGTACTAAACATTTCAGCATTTCCGTACATGTAATGTGCTTGACCACAAGCGACTGAAATAGATAGCCAAACTAGAAAACTGCTAACCTATTATTTGGTTCCACAGTGTGCTAGCTATAAAGACTTCATTCAGGAAGCAGGGCAACTCCGTACGTGCTCCGCATCCCTAAACGTTTCATTTTCCATCCCGACTCCTTAGCTAAGGAGAAGCTCAGATGTGATTTTTGTTGAAATCATCAGTTTATCAACAATTAATAAAAAATGAACATCCTGCATATTGCTGAATCCTTTCAATGATGCCTCCAAGCTACATGTTTCATCTTCTGCACTGTATAATTCCTATTACATCAGTATGCAGCAACTCTTCCAGTAGGAGGTCCCTAGACACTGCAATTTTGTTCTGAAGATTTCTCCATCCACCTGCTGTACAGAATCATTACATAAAATCCAAGAGCAGATTGCGCTATATCCATTAAAGGGGATCATTTATCACAAAAAGATCCACAACGGACAAGTGGTGCAACCTGCAGTAAATGACCCAGAGGCGGCCGGATATATGTCATGTTGACGTTAACCATGTAGATACCAGTAATCTTCCCGCAGTGCACGGGTTCAGCGGCACAAGACAAATATTTACGGCCCGATGGTCGGTGCACAACTTCAAGTCTCTTCTACAAAGGAATAAATGGATGTGTTTTGCTTTGCATTGCTTTGCAAGTCCTCTCTGCCACGACTTCAATCTCCTGTCATTAATTATAAAGCCCTGATGTCCAATCCATGGTAGAATTGATTGTCGAAAAATGCTAATACAAGCTCTAGTGTGAAATCAATGGCACTGTGACTGCAAGTATTCTGCCGACGCTACATTTTCAAATGGGATTGGTTTGTACCAGACTAAATAGAAAATGGACGTGTACATGAGAAAAGGAAGCATCATGTATTAACTATATAAGATAAAATGGCAGCGTGCAAAAATATGTTGTAGCTATGGGTGAGGGAATCCGACGTCATTCAATGTCGTTAGATTTGGACAATTCCTTTTGCATTGAATTCATTTATATACTTAGGTTAAAAAAAATTATATTCACCTCTCAGCATTCACCTATCCCTCCATGTAGTACCCTCCAGGTCATCCACATGGCCATCATGACCTGACATGAAGCCTAGTGAGTTCCTGAGGCCCCACAAAGCACTGAGACAATGGAAGACCAAGCTGGGCTGAGGACCATGCAGGGAGCTGCATGTTAGGACCGGTGAGGGCCAGGGTGAGGAGAGTATATATACTGTATATATTTTTTTAAACCCTAAGATTGCTGTGCTCTCAGGCAGTAGTGGACACTGACAGAAGAAAATTGTATCTATGAAGACCCTTTGCAGTCCAATAGCGCATCATAATGCACAATACCCACCTGCTTTGGAGGTGATTGATGGCCCACTTTGCTTTTGGACCCACAGGTTGCACCAATTGTATGACCACCTCTGCTCTTGGGTCTGGAGAGGCTTCAGAGCATAAATACACACATTTGATTGGCATCAAGGAAATTCCATGCAAATTTAATATTTTATTAACCCCTTCCTAGCCCCAAAGGGGGTCACTCCATTGGCTTTATCCTTTGATCCCACTAAAAATGAATGGGCAGAGGTGCACATACTCAACCTTCACTCCATTCAGACAGGGCTCTGTAGAGCTCTTGACATCCCCAGAGGTCCCAACATTTAACATTTGAACCTCAAGTGATTAAGATGTTATCTACTATCCTATGAATAAGAGAAACTTTCTAATGTTGGTACATTATAAACATTTGAATCAAGAATGCAAACAAGCTAAAATAGAATATTATTAAATGTTAGAACATTTTGGAAAATAATTTCTAAAATGGACAAGTCATGAGAACTACTAGCAGGTCATCTTTGATCACTTCCATATGTCTATACCTTGAGGCCCCCTACATAGTAGACTAAAGATGGACAAGTCCACCAATATTGGGTGGATTGGACAACAGTCTCATGTATATGGGATATATGGGGCCTCCTGACTGTCCCCTAGCCGATGTCGATAGAGTTTGACAGCGGTTCTCTCTAGATGGCACAGAGGCACTCAGCCGAGCAGAATGTTCCTGTGTATTGGGAGTAAGTAGATGTAGCTGTACGCTGAATGATCATTTGCAGATAGCTATCTTAGGCTACTTTCACACATCAGGTTTTCGGCGTCAGGCGCGATCCGGCGTCGTGCCGGAACGCCGGATCTGGCAAATGTTTTGTAAAACCGGATGTGACGGATCCGGTTTTCTGCCGGATCCGTCTTGTTCTTGACAGACAAAACCGGATCCGTCTCATCCGGTTCATCCGTTTTTCTATCCGTTTTTCGACGGATTACGCCGGATCCGGTTTTTAAAATTGACCCTTGTGGCCTTCCGAACGGGATTGGCTACTGGAAAACTATATATAGCGTGTTCCTACAGCCCTTCTTTGACAGGTTGTAGAGGAGAAAGTGCAGGTTGGAGAGAAGAGCAAGTTACTGGCGAAGATGGATGTTGTGATTGGAAATATTTTGAAGAATTTGGCGGATTTTATAGCGGAGGCGAATCGTTTGAGGGTGATTGTTCTGGAGAAGGAGAGAGCGAGACAGCAGCGCATCAGGCATCGTAGACGACGTTTGTGGATCCACCCCATCACAGCCAAGAGAATGACGCGTGGGGTCTATTCTACACTCTGCATAGACCTTCGACGAAACCCGGATAAATTTTTTGGATATGTTCGGATGAAAATGGAGAATTTTGATTACTTGGTGGAGCGCATTGCACACCTCATAAGAAAAGCGGACACCTATTGCCGCTTCTCTGTTTCACCCACAGAGCGCCTGATGGTGACTTTAAGGTAAGCAACATTTATTGGATGTGATCGCATCAGAGCACACTTTCACTGCAATCTTGTTGGTGGTAGTTTGTATCTCCAAGTGTTATAGCTGAGTTTTGGTATGTAATGCTGTGATTTAAAACTAATTTATTGTTTTTTAATTCCCCACAGATTTCTTGCAACTGGAGAATCCCTTTCGTCACTGCATTTCCAGTACAGACTCGGGATTTCCACCATATCTGGAATAGTGAAGTACACATGCCGTGCACTGTGGGACTCCTTAGCTGAAGAGTTTTTACCAGAGCCCACAACAGAGAGGTGGATTGAAATTGCTGACAAGTTTCAACAGATATGTCAGTTTCCCAACTGCTTGGGCGCTGTGGACGGGAAACATATCCGCATTGTAAAGCCAGCCGGATCAGGATCGGAATATTTCAATTACAAGAAATATTTTTCAATTGTCCTCATGGCCATCGCTGACGCGGAATACAAATTTATTGCTGTTGATATTGGGGCCTATGGCCGCTCCAATGACTCTCAAGTTTTCAAACTGTCTGCCATGGGGCGTAAACTGTATGGAAACACCTTCCAGTTCCCACCACCTAGACCGCTGCCGCAAACATCTGGTCCACCTATGCCATTTGTCTGTGTAGGGGATGAAGCCTTCCAGCTGTCAGAACACCTTTTGAAACCGTACTCTAGCAGAGGATTGACAAGACCAAAACGCATTTTTAATTACCGCCTCACAAGAGCAAGAAGAATGGTTGAATGTACCTTTGGTATTCTGACAGCCAAATGGCGGGTCCTATTGACTGCGATCAACCTCAAGACAGAAACTGTTGACGAGGTGATCAAAGCTTGCGTGGTACTCCACAATTTTGTTATCTGCAAGGAACCCATTTCCATTGAGGACACCTCTGAAGAAACCACCTTGCAAGATTACCATGACATTACCACTAGAAGTTCTGTGACGGTTTCAGTAATGAGGGACAATTTTGCACTATACTTTATGTCACCTCAAGGCAGAGTACACTGGCAGGATGACAGAGTGTGAAAGATTTGTGCCCTAACCAAACTTGTGTACCTTCTGTACCAACAGTATATACCTTTGCCAACCAAAGTTGGCTATCTTGTCATGGTCTCTATTTTTAGCTTTAGGCCACAGGTGTGTACCTGGTTGTGTTTTATGCAAAGTATTTAACCTTTTAACAAAAGTTGTGTACATTGTTAGGAAATCACCAACAATAAACACAACTTTTTAGGTGAAATACTTTGCTTCAAACACAACCAGGAACACAACTGTGGCAAAAAGCTAAAATTTACCCACAGTTATATACCTGGTTTTGAATACCTTTTAAATACCCTGTATTTAACCTTATTTTTAAACATATTTCGCCGCAGAAAGAAATGACAGACAACCAGTGTAAACAATAATTTAACTTTTATTTAAAATATTTTTTTTTTGTAAACTGTTTTTAAAGTTAAAAAAACTTTTTTAATAAAGGTTTGAAACCAACTGGGCATTTTTATTACAAAACACATCATAAATCTGTGTAGTGTGGGGTGGAAATACTGCTGGAGGGGCTGCGGGACACTTCGACAATGGGAGTGTGGAGAGAGGACTGGGATCGTGGTGGGGAAGGAACAGTTAGAGGTGATGGTGTGGAAAAAGCTACAGAATGGGTGGACATGTGGGAGGCAGAAGAGGTGGTGGGCGGTGGAGTGGAGGGTTGGGCAGGGACTGTAGGAGCAGATGATGTTGATGGAAAGTTGTATGGGGAAGGAGTTTGGTACGGGGAAGGAGTTTGGTACGGGGAAGGAGTTTGGTACGGGGCAGGTTGCTGGAAGTGGGGAGATGTCTGGTACTGGGGAGGTTGCTGGTACTGGGGAGGTTGCTGGTATGTAATAGGAGGGGGAGGATGGAAAGTGGCTGGAGGGGGTGCAGATGTAATAGGAGGGGGAGGATGGAAAGTGGCTGGAGGGGGTGCAGGTGGAGGAACTACAGTGGTGGGAGGTGGAGGTTGGGAGGTAACCTGCTGTAGAGCACTGTGGCACGAATGCATTACATGCATCTGCTGGGTAGGAGATAGTGTTGCCATGCGCTCCACAACAGACCTGAAAAAGGTGTGGTTTGGCGAAGATCTTGCTTCTGAATGCATGGTTTGCAGAAGTGTCTTCACCTCCAGAATGCTGGAGTTGATCTGCTGAAAGCCTGCGGAGATTTGCTCTGACAAGACTTTTAGAAAGTTCTGGAAAGATGCATTCAGATGCAAGAACTCTGGCGCATAACTCTTTTCCTGACCCCTCTGCCGCTGCCGCCCAGTACCCGCAGGTGTACTAGAGGTGGCAGGGGCAGAAGGGTGGGGTAAAGGGAAAGCGATCTCCTCACCAGCAGCTTCATGTAATGTAGGCGGCCACGATGCTCCTGTGCTGGTGGATGGGACAGATGGGTCGAATGTGTGGGAAGGCTGGGAAGGTGCAGATGTACCGGGGCGGTCGAAGTGTCCCTCGGTGCCGGTCTCCTCAGGGATCGCCTCAGAAGGGTCCAATCGTGCAGGCTCCCGAGTGCTGCTCACCGTGCTGTGGAATAAAGAGAAAAAAAACCAATTAAAATAGTGACATGGTATGGCCCTGGCTGAAAAAAAAAAAGTTACATCTAAACATTTTTTTGTCACATGTGGTGTGTAATATTTACCTTCTGGTGAGCATTGTATCCCGGAGGAACGACAGGGCTCGTGCGTACTTGTACTTGCTCCTGCGTCCTCCAGATCCACTCAGGGCCCGCATCTCTTTATTGAACTCCTTCTTGAAACGATCCCTCACAGACCGCCACCGCTTCACAATTCTCTCCCCTGAAACGAGAAAGGACAAAGTGGTTAGTATACAACATCAGTGTTTCCCAAACTCCAGTCCTCATTGTCCCCAGGGGTCATGTTTTCAGGATTTCCAAAGTAAATAGAAATCCTGAACACATGATCCGTGGGGACCACGAGGACTGGAGTTCGGGAAACACTGGTTTAAATCAAGCAACCGGTACTGTATATACTTACGCTCTTTAATCTGGGCCCGTGCTTCGAGGTCCTCCCAGCGGTCCACAAGGAGCGAACAGATTTCCTCCCAGAGTCGTCGGGTAACGATAAGGTCAGCGTGGCGGCGGTCAGCCATATTCCAGAGCGGCTCCCTTTCTCTGACGAGATCGATGAGGTGGTCCACATCAATCCCTCCATCCTCACCGTCAGAGTCGGGAGCACGCTGTGAAGGCTGTTAAAGAAAAAGACAAAAATAACATAATTAGCCTCCACAAAAGAAATGAAATAAAAAGTGCAAAAAAACAAAGCAAAAATATTTATACTTACACGCTGGTGACCGCCGCGTTGCTGTCGCCGACGACCCTGGGAGGCACTGCGAGGACCTCTTGGCCGAGCACCAGATTGGGAAGACTAGAGAAGAAAACAAAAAATGTTATGTCTTTGGATGTAGGCATTTGTTTGCTGTGTGTGGTCTGCAGAACATTGTTTTCTATGTGTTGTGTGTAGTGTGATGTTGTGTTTCTGCGTTTGATGCAAAAAACTTACCAATTGTGAGCCCACTCCAAGTGTCTGTCCACCCCTTCCTTCTTCTTCTGGGAGCTCCTCTTCATCTTGTGATTCCTGTTTTAAAATAAAAGGCAATGAATAGACATATATTACAGAGATGATGGATTTTGGAAATAAAAATTTACCGTCAAACGCTGACGATGCGAGGGAGGGCTCCCAGAAGAAGATGTGCTGTCTTCCTGCTGGCCAGACTCCATGGCTGTGGGTGGTGTTCCAGCTGCTGCCATTGCTGCTGCTGCTGCATCTATTGGGCGGCTGTTGAATAAAGAGAAACAAAGGGCCAATGAATATCTTCATATTCCATAGCCCTAGTTTGGAGGAATGGGGGATTTGATAATTACCGTCTCTCATCTGCTGCTGGACTCCCCTCCCGTTGTTCAGCATGCTGCTCCATTTGGGGTGGTGCTGATGGTGCTGCTGCAGATGTCTGCTGCCTTTTCCTGCTCCTGGTTCTTGGCTTGGGTGGCATGTTGGGTGTGGCTGAGGGTCCCACTGTCTTGCTTTTATATATGTCTTGTGGGCAGAGCTACTGAGCATGCTCAGACCAAAAAAACCGGATCCGGCCACCGGATCCGGCTGTCGCCGGATCAGGCGCATTGTGGCGCTCATAGGCTTTCATTGTATGAAAAAGCCGGACACGCCGGATCCGGCGTGTCCGGCTTTTTCGCCGGAGACAAAAAACGTTACAGTAGCCGTTTTTTCCAGACGCCGGATCGCGTCACATTGCCGGATCCGGCGAAAATCGGATGAAAAGCATGGCCATCCGGCTCGATCCGGCTCTAATGCAAGTCAATGGTGGGGGAAACCGGATCCGGCATTGCATTTCGCCGGATCCGGTTTTTGTCAAAAGCGCCGGATCGCGCCTGACGGCGAAAACCTGATGTGTGAAAGAGGCCTTATGTGTACTAGGGCCTTTAAGCACATATTAAAGAAGAATTTCCCTTAAGAAATGCTCAGGATAAGTAGACTTTCATACATCAGATGACTGCAGGAAACAATAATTTTGTAAAATAGAATTGCTTCCTTTACAAGTGTAGTTATCCGTGCTGCCGCTTTGCTGCATAATTGGATTGCCCATTCTGGTAGAGGAACTGATCTCTTGTTGTTCTTGCATTGTCCTAATATATTTGTGTTTATTACCAGTGGGAAAATGATTATCCAGAAAATTATCGATGTAAAATACACATGGGTCCTACATTATGTGAAACACACAACATGCCCTGAATGCATTTAGTAATTGGCAAGTATGTATAGTTATGCCTGTCTGAGCAATGCTACTGGATTTCATGTGGTTGGGAAAAGTTCCCACTACATAATTATACACAGTATGTATTACTTCTCACAGACGCCTTCCATTATCATCCCATAAAGTCATGAGTAAACATGTTAAATCGGGTTTATGTAACTAGAGTTACATTTTTACGAGCTCCTTTCTGATATTACTTTTTTATATCCGTTCATAACTATCTTCAAGAACTCTTCTTGCTAGCAGGGCAGGTGCACGCGACCGTTTTACTTTCCATCCAAGAAAATTGATCTAATTATGCTGATCAGACTCTTTTCAGAGTTGTATCAGTTATTCCCCATACATGGAGAAAGAAAAAAAGTTTCTCCACCTTCTCCATTCAGTTAGTCCATGAAAATCGGACCTCACTCGGCCATAATCAGCAATTCAAGTCCGATTCGATGTTTTCCTCGGACCCATAGAATTGCCGATTTACATCCAACACTCAGATCAAAATCAGCCATGTCATCGATTTATTCCTTGGATCGCTTGGTTGAAGGAAAAGAATTTGACATGTGCACAGCCCCATAGAATAACATGGGTACGAGTGCTGTCTGACAAAACCACAGATAGCACTAACCCAATATTACCAATCGTGTGCTCCGGCTCTTAGGAAAAGGAAACATTGTTCTGTGCTTCCAAAGCTTGAATCCTTGTCCTTTTCACATCCAGGTGACAGTGGCACAGCTCATTGGATGTATTGGAGCTCAATCGCCTGTAAATTGCCATACACCTGTGTGAGTGGCGCATTATGCACTCTATTAATAAAACTTTGCTTACATAATCAAAGGTATGTACATTAAAAAGTTGTACTGTGCATTGTATTACTTATCTAATAAAAATTGAAATTGAGAGCCATCATCCTATTCAAGAGCTGCATCCACAATCCTGCAAAAGCTTTAGAACTGAAATCCATTAGTAACTTGTAAAATGCAGTCTTCATAGACGGCCATGTGCAATATTTCGTAAGAGAATCTCTAATCTCTATGCTACAGCATGTAGTCAAAACCAGGCCACACTCAGTGGTCACTTCGTGGATGTGTTTTTAAGGTAGCACCTTAGTTTTACACACAAGATCCTGAGGTCATTTGCTTAGCATCTTCGAGTGGTTCTACTGCCGCATGACCACCAGGCCTACATTTGTTAGGGATGCTCATTAACGCTGTCCAGTAACAAGTAGAACTATGAATGCAGCTCTAGACTATAACTAAATAAAAAAAAATTAAAGTTTAATTACATTGTTTTTATCTGTCTAAACTCTAGGCAAAAGCATATGAAGTTTGCTCCTCTTCCACCAATAATTTTACCTATCCATAGGTGTTTAGCAACTACCTGCCGGTAAATTCTTCAACCCATAGGGAATAAAACCAGAAAGTCCCAGATAACCTCTTTGACGGAAAGGAGACACCAGAATAGTACCCCAACAGATTCCATTACAAGTCAGTGGAGTCCACTTTGAGATGTATTCGGCACTGCAATGTGATTTCCGTTAATACTGGAAGCCACAACACACATATGAGCAAAGCCTTACAGAGACTTCCGCTCCCCAGGTTCCGCGTTGTCTGCTGGCACATACAAATGGTATATGAGCTGGATGAGGAGTATCATTCTCTTCTGTTTTTTTACACTCAGCCTGTTGCTGCCCACCAATCTAATGATGAGAGCTTTACTGCCGTATTTCACAACAGATGGGAAACACTTGGTCCACCTACTCTGACCAATTTTCTACATTTTCTTGGAAAGGATTCAAAATGTTATCTTAAAATGGTAAATTAATTGCTATTCTACAGAAATACAAAGCATTACAAAGGGAGAAGGGATGATATGAATAGGTTCATTATAGACTTATTGTTTCCTGGAAGGAGTGGGAAGAGATTATGGCAGAGTTCCATGTATATGTCGGAACAGGTGTCTGTGGTTGGATGTGTGCCGCTTGTGGGAATTTACTTAAAGGTTTCTCTCTGAGAGTGATATTATATGTGACATATGTTGTTTGGTGTTTATGACACGTTATCGTATACTGTATTACAATGGCAAAAAAATAGCAAGTTTTTATTAATTGGAGAAATGTATACATTTCTCAAAGGTTTTAGGCTAGTTTTAGCTTGTGTATAAACACTGATCATAGTGGATTTCTGGACATAACTTGTTTATGTCTAGGCACCGACACATGACTGACATCACCGGTCTTCATCATTCCTTTCTCAATACTTATTTGCTGTAGCTCCAGTATATTCCAAAGTATTTTATTGTGAGTGTCCACAATGGTTCCTGCACTCAGTGGGAATCAAGCAAAGGCTGTTTTATCGAACAATTTAGGACTTTTTTTGATTTTAGGCTGTTTCTTGTTTCTCTCTAATTTACAAAAATTAAGGAGGTGCATAGCGCATGGTGCATGACCCAACAGTAGGGGAGTAGTTACAATAGGTGTGCTGTTGCACTCAGGCCTTGGAAGTTGGAACCTAAGAGGTATAAAGGTCACTTTGGCACATATTAGAAGACAAATACTATAACAGACCCATCCACAAGGTTTAAGTTATGCCTGTATCCAGGATATTCACTATAACCTGGTACAGAAAACTATGTGCACCCCTCTTGTAAAAATTGGCACATTACTACATATTATTAATTTACATTAATTGTATATCCCATATACTATCAAAACTGAAATGTCTTCCTATAATAAACATATTGGGCTGGCATAGGCCTAATTGGCTAATAATACCAATAAATTCCATGAAGCTATTGTCCTCCATCATGAATTTTGACCCAGAAACTCAACTCAGCAATGCATAGTGCTAATCACTGATTCTCAATGCTATGTTATTGGCTTTATTGTTTTACATTTTATATACTTTTTTTATTTTAATATTTAATATTTTGATTTAGGAGCAGACACAGACAGTTGAGGACCCATGTGCAAGAACTAGAGTTGAGCGACTTTTGGTTTTTTAGGGTCGCGTTTCGTTTCATGAAACCCGACTTTTCCAAAAGTCGGGTCGAGCAAGATCGTCCGATTATAGGGAAAAGTCGGGGTCGTCCCGAAACATGAAACCCAATGTAAGTCAATGGGGAATAAAAGTCGGCAGTGAGAGGAGGACAGGAAACACACCAACAGTGCCCATTTGAATGCCAAAAGCATCAATTCTTCTTACTTAAGCTTGTCAACCTTAATTAACTTCATAATACAAGTTACGCACTGAAAAATGGGGGTTATTTGGCTACAGACTGTGGGGGGGGGAGGGCTGGCTCCAGGTTTTCATGTGCCCTGGGCGAAAGAGCGCCCCTTTAACACATACCACAACTCATCATGCTCCGATACGGCAGAGAAATAGCGGTATAGTACAATGAAAAATACCTCACTTTTTACATCTCATGACGAGGCCCATCTATTTCTCCATACAGAATCATTGGTCCCATATAATGTTTGAAACAGTATATGATGAGCTCTTATGGGCCCAAATAATGCTCCAAACATAATGGGCCCCATTTCTAATGCTCTAGTGTATAATGGGCCCTGTAAATGCTGCTCCAGTGTCTGATGTCCACCTTTGGAATGTTCCAGTGTATGGTGGGCCCCATATATCATTCTCAGACGGTGTTAGGCCCAGTACGGATTGCACGTGATTGCACAAAGGTTAGAAAGGGTACCGTATCCCCGGATAACATGTATGGATAGCGTACACATTCAAAATATATGTCTCAGGAGGCAGGCTCAGACGGTGTTAGGCCCAGTATGGATTGCACGTGATTGCACAAAGGTTAGAAAGGGTACCGTATCCCCAGATAACATGTATGGATAGCGTACACATTCAAAATATATGTCTCAGGAGTCAGGCTCAGATGGTGTTAGGCCCAGTATGGATTGCACGTGATTGCATAAAGGTTAGAAAGGGTACCGTATCCCCAGATAACATGTATGGATAGCGTACACATTCAAAATATATGTCTATACATCAGGAGGCAGGCTCAGACGGTGTTAGGCCCAGTATGGATTGCACGTGATTGCACAAAGGTTAGAAAGGGTACCGTATCCCCGGATAACATATATGGATAGCGTACACATTCAAAATATATGTCTCAGGAGGCAGGCTCAGACGGTGTTAGGCCCAGTATGGATTGCACGTGATTGCACAAAGGTTAGAAAGGGTACCGTATCCCCGGATAACATGTATGGATAGCGTACACATTCAAAATATATGTCTATACATCAGGAGGCAGGCTCAGACGGTGTCAGGCACAGTATGGATTTGACGGCCCAGATTACACAGCAGAGGAGCAGGCAGAGGTAAAGATTGCAAATGCTGGGGCCCTGCCCAAGCAAGGGGGCCCACTCGTGGGCGTCGGTACTGGCACTGGGCCCCTCATAGTACAGCGGTGTGTCTGACGGTGGGTGTGCACCACCACCGTCAGAGACACTTGATTGCACTATGAGGGACCCTGTGCTAGTGCCCTCGCCCAAGAGTCGGCCTACCCACCTGTCCAGGGCAACGGCACTCGCACGGTGTCGTGCGCTAGGTGGTGACCCCGGCCATGGGGGGGGGGCAGCACAGTTAGGGAGTTTTAGAAAGTGGCATATGTTGATGTTGGACATTCAGCTGATGCAAAAGGCGAAATAGGTGAAGTCCCAGGAAGAGGTGGACCAAAGCAAGCCATTTTTCTGTCACCCTATGTGTCATCAGGGGAAGCTGGGACAAAATCCTTGGAAACCCATGCGTGGTTCATTTTAATGAAGGTTAGATCATCCACATTTTGGGTTGACAGACGGGTCCTTTTTTCTGTCAGGATTGATCCAGCTGCACTGAAGACTCTTTCCGATAGCACACTTGCAGCTGGGCAAGCGAGCTCCTGTAAGGCATATTGGGCCAATTCAGGCCAGGTGTCCAGTTTAGCGGCCCAATAGTCAAAGGGGAATGACCTGTGTGGGAGAACATCGATATGGGAGGAAAAGTAGTTTGTAACCATAGTTGACAACTGCTGTCTCCTGTCACTTTCCATCGATGCAGTATTACCAGTTGTGTGAGCGGTATTTGAAAAATCAGTCCACAACATTGTCATGAAACCCCTGTCTCCAACGCCACTTCTGCTGTGTGCACCACGAACACCTCTGCCAAGCTGCCCCCGGCCCGTACGGCTCGTGTGAGAACCATCACCGCTGCTGTGTGCTGGGAATGCCTCAAGCAACCGATTTACCAGAGTTGCTTGTTTATTAGCCAATATTAGGTCAAGGTTCTCCTGTGGCATGATGTTTTGTAATTTGCCTTTATAGCGTGGATCCAGGATGCTGGCCAACCAGTAGTCGTCATCGTTCATCATTTTGGCAATGCGGGGGTCCCTTTTTAGGATCCGCAAGGCATAATCTGACATGTGGGCCAATGTTCCCGGTGTCAATGATGCACTGCGAGTGCTGGGTAGAGGAGCACTTTCTGGCAAATCCACATCCCTCCAGTCACGCACAAACCCTGTACCAGACCTTGCCATGCCAACATTTTCACTTGCCCCACGAGGTGCATCCTCCTCCCCTAAGTAATCATCCCCATCATCATCCTCCTCCTCTTCTTCCTCCACCTCGTCCAGGAGAGGTCCCTGAGCAGACAATGGCTGAATGTCATCAAGGATTCCCTCCTCCTCTTCCTCCTCATCAACATTGGCTGCAGACGCCTGCTCCTTAAGGTGCGTCAAAGTTTGCATGAGCAGACGCATAAGTGGGATGCTCATGCTTAGGATGGCGTCGTCTGCGCTTACCAGCCGTGTGCATTCCTCAAAACACTGAAGGACTTTACAAAGGTCTTTCAGCTTCGACCACTGCACACCTGTCAACTCCATGTCTGCTCTCAAAGTGCCTGGCCGTGTATCCTCCCACAAATGCATTATGGCCTGCCTCTGCTCGCACAGCCGCTCCACCATGTGCAGGGTGGAGTTCCACCTTGTTGCAATGTCGATAATGAGGCGGTGGTTGGGAAGGTGGAGCAATCGCTGCAGCTTCTGCATACGAACGGAGTGTACAGGCGACCGGTGGATGTGCGCGCACAGTCTTCGCACCGTCTGGAGCAGGGCTGTTAACTCCGGATAATTTTTGAGGAAGCACTTCACCACCAGGTTCAAGGTGTGAGCCAAGCAAGGTATGTGGCTGAGTTTTGAAAGGGCTATGGCTGCCACAAAATTACGGCCGTTATCACTAACTACCTTGCCTGCCTCAAGATGTACACTGCCCAGCCATGACTCAGTTTGTCGCTTCAAGTACTCGGCCAGCACCTCGGCGGTGTGTCTGTCGCCCAAACACATCATCTGCAACACAGCCTGCTGACGCTTTCCACTAGCAGCTCGATAGGGGGACACATCGTGTGCAACAGTGGCAGCTGCAGATGGAGTGCTCATACGACTGCGCTCTGTGGACGAGCTTTCGCTTCTGGAGGAGGAGGAGGAGGGTCGAACGCCTACAGCCAACTGTTCCCTATATCGTGGGCTAGGCAGCACTGTCCCACCACCGCTGTCCCCTGTGGACCCTGCATCCACCACATTAACCCAGTGCACAGTGATGGACACGTAACGGCCCTGGCCATGCCGACTGGACCATGCATCGGTTGTGAGGTGCACCTTTCCGCTCACTGACTGCTTGAGTGCATGGACAATGCGGTCTTTCACATGATGGTGGAGGGCTGGGATGGCTTTGCGAGAGAAGAAGTGGCGACTGGGTAGGTCATAGCGTGGTACTGCATAGGCCATGAGTTCGCGGAAAGCTGTGCTTTCCACCAACCGAAAGGGCATCATCTCAAACGAGATTAGTTTGGCAATGTGGGCGTTCAAACCCAGTGTACGCGGATGAGAGACTGAGTACTTTCTTGACCTACTCATAGTGTCTGGGAGGGTGAGCTGGACTTGAGAGCTGCATATGGTGGAAGTAGCGGTGGACAGGGCGGACTGAGAGAGGGTTGATGATGGTGATGGAGTTGGTGTTCTTTCTGATGGCCTAGAATCAGTCTTTCATTGATATAACAGTGGGATTCCCTGACTGCTGTGGTCTTGCAACGACACCTCAACATTTGCTGCTGTGCTAACCGGTGGGCTTACAGTGGGGGAAACAATGTAGCGTTGCTGACTACCTTCGTTGTGATCAGTTGCACATGTGGCACTTGAGGTTTGGTGTTGTGTCCACGCTTGCAAGTGCATGCTGGTTAAATGTCTAAGCATGCAACTGGTATTCAAATTTTTCAGATTTTTCCCTCGGCTAAAGGTCTTTGCGCACTTCTTACAGATAACCTTGGCCTGATCATGAGGATTTTGTTCAAAAAAGTGCCACACTGCACTCTTCCTACTTTGGCAGACATTTTGCGGCCTAGCACGCTGTGATCTTTTGACCCTCTGGACAAGCTGTCCAGCAACTCTTTTGATGTTTGGAACCTGTCTTTGGAGTGCTCCGGGCCTGCCAGATACCAGCTGTTGCGATGTCGATGTCTGCTGTGGATGCTCCTCATCTGAGCTATTGGAAGCAGCACCCTCTTCCCCCAATGGATGCCAATCTGGGTCAACAACTGGGTCATCCATCACCTCCTCTTCTATGTCATGTGCACCATCCTCTGTGTCACCGTGTATGGTGGTATAGTGTGCGGGAAGGGGCACCTGAGTCTCATCAGGGTCAGAATCTGGCTCTGTACACTGCGAGGACAATGTAGTGCTCTGAGTGAATGTACCAGCAGAATCATCCATCAGCGGCTGTGCATCAGTGCACTCCATGTCAGATTCATCTTGGCCTGGGTAATTCACCATTTCACTTGATAATCCAGGCATGGTATGTGAAAACAGCTCCATGGAGTAATCAGTAGTATGGCCTGCGTCATCCTTCAATCTTGGTTGGGGTGAAGGACACAAGGAAAGGTGTGGTTCATGAACATGAGCCTCCAATGACGACTCAGTGATTTTACTTTTTACAACTGAAGAAGAGGAGGCGATAGAGCTGGAGGCTGAGTCAGCAATGTAAGACAAAACTTTTTCCTGATGCTCTGGCTTTAAAAGCGGTTTGCCAACTCCTAGAAAACTAAGCGTTCGAGGCCTTATGTAGCCAGACGATGACGCAGGGTCAGCACCTCCTGCATTCGGTCCTATTTTGCTCTTGCCACTACCATCAGATCCACCACCAACACCATCATTACCAGCTGCCAACCCCCGCCCAATTCCACAGCCTCTTCCACCAGCCTTCCTCATTTTTGTTAGAAATGTAGACAAAATCCAGCAAACTATATAGTAATGTAAAACAAGGTACAAGGTGTCTATAGGACAGGGGAGATTTTGAATTTCTGCAGACACTTGTGGACACTGGACACTTTTGGATTGTGTGAGGCCCACTGATATCTGAGCGCTATGTGACAGGCTCGATGGCACAGCTGTGACCAAAGTGACTAGAGGATAAGGGAGATTTTGAATCTCTGCACACACTTTTGGACACTGGATGGACACTTTTGGATTGTGTGAGGCCCACTGATATCTGAGCACTATGTGACAGGCTCGATGGCACAGCTGTGACCAAAGTGACTAGAGGATAAGGGAGATTTTGAATCTCTGCACACACTTTTGGACACTGGACACTTTTGGATTGTGTGAGGCCCAATGAATATCTGAGCGCTATGTGACAGGCTCGATGGCACAGCTGTGACAAAAGTGACTAGAGGATAAGCGAGATTTTGAATCTCTGCACACACTTTTGGACACTGGATGGACACTTTTGGATTGTGTGAGGCCCACTGATATCTGAGCGCTATGTGACAGGCTCGATGGCACAGCTGTGACCAAAGTGACTAGAGGATAAGGGAGATTTTGAATCTCTGCACACACTTTTGGACACTGGATGGACACTTTTGGATTGTGTGAGGCCCACTGATATCTGAGCGCTATGTGACAGGCTCGATGGCACAGCTGTGACCAAAGTGACTAGAGGATAAGGGAGATTTTGAATCTCTGCACACACTTTTGGACACTGGATGGACACTTTTGGATTGTGTGAGGCCCACTGATATCTGAGCGCTATGTGACAGGCTCGATGGCACAGCTGTGACCAAAGTGACTAGAGGATAAGGGAGATTTTGAATCTCTGCACACACTTTTGGATACTGGATGGACACTTTTGGATTGTGTGAGGCCCACTGATATCTGAGCGCTATGTGACAGGCTCGATGGCACAGCTGTGACCAAAGTGACTAGAGGATAAGGGAGATTTTGAATCTCTGCACACACTTTTGGACACTGGATGGACACTTTTGGATTGTGTGAGGCCCACTGATATCTGAGCGCTATGTGACAGGCTCGATGGCACAGCTGTGACCAAAGTGACTAGAGGATAAGGGAGATTTTGAATCTCTGCACACACTTTTGGACACTGGATGGACACTTTTGGATTGTGTGAGGCCCACTGATATCTGAGCGCTATGTGACAGGCTCGATGGCACAGCTGTGACAAAAGTGACTAGAGGATAAGGGAGATTTTGAATCTCTGCACACACTTTTGGACACTGGATGGACACTTTTGGATTGTGTGAGGCCCACTGATATCTGAGCGCTATGTGACAGGCTCGATGGCACAGCTGTGACCAAAGTGACTAGAGGATAAGGGAGTTTTTGAATCTCTGCACACACTTTTGGACACTGGACACTTTTGGATTGTGTGAGGCCTAATGAATATCTGAGCGCTATGTGACAGGCTCGATGGCACAGCTGTGACAAAAGTGACTAGAGGATAAGGGAGATTGGATTGCTTTTAAAAAAGCAGTTTGCGGAGCAGTGGGTAAACAGCAATGCAGGAATGTCAGGAAGCCTTAGAAGGCAGCCCAACAACCAACACCACTGATACACCACTATATAGCCTCCCCTTGCACTGCACACACAGTGACTGGTGTGTTGTGCAGGCCAAATTGCTAGCAGCAGAAGCAGTTTTTTTGTCTTCTCAGCAGGACAAAAAAAAAAAATTGGGATTGCTTTTAAAAAAGCAGTTTGCGGAGCAGTGGGTAAACAGCAATGCAGGAATGTCAGGAAGCCTTAGAAGGCAGCCCAACAACCAACACCACTGATACACCACTATATAGCCTCCCCTTGCACTGCACACACAGTGACTGGTGTGTTGTGCAGGCCAAATCGCTAGCAGCAGAAGCAGTTTTTTTGTCTTCTTCCCTGCCTAACGCTCTCCCTACAGAATCAGCAGCAACCTCTCCCTATACTAAGATCGGCAGAAGTAAGATGGCGGTCGGCGTGCACGCACTTTTATTCCCCCTGTGACGCCCACCAAAGCAAGCCAATCACTTGCATGCCCTTCTGAAAGATGGTGGTGACCCGTGCCTATGTCATCACGTTGCCCACAGTGTCCGTGGATCCTGATTGGCTGAAAAAGAGCGCAAAACAAACTTTTAAAACGCGACTTTGGCGCGTAAGTCGCCGACCTCGTGGCCGACCTCATCCTAGGGTCGGGTTTCGTTTCATGAAACCCGACTTTGCCAAAAGTCGGCGACTTTTGAAATTTTTCGACCCGTTTCGCTCAACTCTAGCAAGAACAGTATGTGGGCCTGTTGCAGTCTAATAATGTGTCTGAGACAGAAGCGGATTACTACTTTGGAGGTAGACGTTGGCCCCATTCCCTTTTGTCCTCTGTTTTTCACAAATGTTGTGTCTGCCCCCAAGCTACTTCACCAAGTGCACTGGCTTTATTATCTGTGATTATCAGTGATTATTATCCTACTAAAAAAATATACTGTCCAATTAGAGAAGAACAAGTATAAGAATCAAGTGGTACACATGCTCCCATAGAACAAAAAACAGCACCGTATATTGTTTGAGCTTTTTTTAAAACCTGCCTTATATTGATTAATTTTCTAAATTTGGATGTCAATGTGGCTTTTTCCAGATGTTTTACATTATTCACTCAATGCAGGCTTTTTAAAAAGATGCAACATTTTTATGCAAATGTTTTCTAGTTCCCTTTTCACTGGAGTGATTTGTTTGTATGCCAGAATATTTTGCGCCATCTTATGAGGCATGCAACTTTTTACTCTAAAAATGCATAAAAAAAGATTAAAGATGAAAACATTGTAACAACAGCGAAAAAAAAGTCAATGTATACCACAAGATGAAAAAAAAATGTGATTTAATAAAACCACAAATCATGTACAAGGGTCATCATTTCTTTATTTGCCCATATGTGCAAAGGTGCTTTAAAGGTTTTCCATAATCAAAATATTGATGACTGACTATTAGGATATTAGTGAGTGTCCAACTCTCGACATGTCACCTTACTAGCTGTTTGTATAAACTGCAATGCTCTTGTGTGAGAGCCGTGGCCCTCTTAACGCTTAGACCATGACGTCTTCCTGCACACCACATGTTTGGTAGCTGGTGTGCGCGTAATTGATTGGTGGTGCGGTTTCAACACTGAAGAGGTTGCAAGGCTCATAAGACCACTGAGACCCCTAGAAACAGCTGACCTTGAGTTAAACACCAGTCAATACATCAGGTCAGTGGTGGACACCAACAGAAAAGGGTACCTGTGCAAGAGTAGTGTATGGGCCCATTGCAGCCCAATAGTTATGCTATGACATAAGCTCCTTACTGTTTTGGAGGGGGTTATGGGCCAATTTATCTCTTGGGCACAGGTTGAACCAATGATATGTCTGCCTCTGTATGAGGTCATCAATATTTTAAGCAGTGAACGTTTCTTAACAATGGCCAGTAAAAGCAAAAATATCTCAAACGTGGTCAACCCCAAAGTTTGCACTCCCTAATAACTTTTTAGGGCAGCTATTCCTTGATCACACACAGTAATAATGAAATGTGACATAACGGCACGCTTGGCTGGAAAGAATATATACCACGGTATGAGCTATTATGTATTGGACCTAGATTTTTTTACCTAGTCAGCACAGAAAACACACCGTACAATATTCTTGCAGAATGTCATTTTAGTATTCATATGAAATGTAAAAGCCGATACAAGTTGACTATTTTGTTTCTTGCCCAGTTCTCACTTTTTGGTAAAGAAAAAAAAGGCTGTAACTAATTCAAAAAGCGTATTAGAACTAATCATGAGTCATTGCACAAACTCCTAAATCTAGAAGCTTATAAAGTAGTGTCTTCCCGCTGCTCTGATATCTACACAGAATAAAAATTAGGATTTACTAACAGGTTACCGAGTGTGTCTCATGGTGAAGACGCCGGATGGGAATGGGAGAGTAGACAGGAAATATACTAGGCACACAAGCTGTAATAATTGCAGCTAAACTATATCAATCAGCTTGATATTGCAGCATGTAAGGCAATATATCCTCATCCAACCCCTGGAGTGACCTGGAAATTTAATCTTCATTGGATAATACTGTATACAATAGAAATGGATTAGAATATTATCTCTTGGGCTGATGGTATAGCCTTGCCTGCTAGATTACCCTACTAAAGCTCACTCGTAATGGTCACTTGTGATTTGCATACTTTTGGTTATATTTGCCTTCTATTCTCTAGTTATATATTTGATTGCCCTTAAGTTATGTGCCCTTTCTACGGCATGTTCCACAAGAAAAAGCGCTAAAAAATAGAAAAAAGAATGAACATAAGCATAGGAAAGTTAAATCATTTTGCTGTGCAAATGTTCCATCTTTTCTTAATGCTTTTAAAAGGCTTTGAAAGCTGTGAAGCGGCCAGAAGAAATGACTGATCCACTTTTCAGGCAACAAAGCCACCACAAAAATGGCAATACAGATGCCAAAGGAAGCACTTCAGGAAAAACACTGATGGTGTTTCTTTTTGGGGGTGGTCTGAAATACAAATTAATTTTCTTCCTAAATGCCCATCTATTTAATGTAACAGAGTAACATAGTATTAAAGGTTGAAGGGAGACTTTAAGTCCATCTAGTTCAACACATAGCCTAACATGTTGATCCAGAGGAAGGAAAAAGAAAAACCATGCGGCAAACACTAAGATCCACATTGGGGAAAAATGTCCTTCTCGACTAATTTAATTTTCTAACATACTTTAATTCCTTACCGTTCAATCACTACACTATCTAACTGCTTTATTTTTTTACTACTTACCTTTTTTATGATGTTTTGATAGTTTGAGAATTCCAGTGCATGATAGAATACTGAAAAAAAGTCATAAGAGGAGGCAGAGGCTGCAGTCAGTACTGTAGCCTCTGCATCCCTGCCTGTAAATGAAATGAGGAGTCATCAGTGAATGGAGATGAGCTAATTTGTTCGACTTCAGTTCCAAACCGATCAGATTCGAATATTGTTTTGCAATATTCATCGAACACAGCCGAACGTCATTAGAATCAATGGGAGTAGATATTACTGAATATGTTCGGAACAGATCATAAGACATACATTCGGCATGAATAGTGCTCGAATATGGCTTGAATATGTCAAAATCAGATTTGGGGACAAAATCCAAACAAATTCACTCATCTCTATCAGTGGAGTCTTTTTCAGAGCATGCATTGGTTGTCAATTTCAGCACATGCTCAGTAGATTCTGCAATATGCACAGTGAGAGTGCTCTTTCTTTCCAGCTCTGATAAGAAGTATCGAGCCAGCACGAGAGCGCACTGCCAGTGCCGCTCACATACATGACGTCACTCGGAGGGGCGGCGTGGGTCTCTGCACTCTGGGTATTCTTCTTACAGCGTGCACTGATAGTGTGCTCTCTTACCGGCTCATTACTTTTGATCAAAGGCAGAAAGAATACACATTGCCACTGTTTTCTTGAACAAAGCATTATCAAAAGGGAAGTAAAGCAGTTATGTAATGTAGTGAGAGTATGGTAGGGACTTTTAATTAAAGTATATTAAAAATAGATTAGATTATCACATTAGATAGGCATTTAGGATGAAAATTAATTTGGGTTTTAGTCCAATGCTTTAATCATCATCTGCTTCTAAGACAGTGCAGGTATGCTGAAGTGTAAAAAGCGACATCAGCACATAAACGCAAACGGGGTTCCTCAACTTGTCTTTAGGAGCACACCGCTGTCCTTCTTCTGTTCTCATGAATGATTGACAGTTTGGACCAGCGGAATGGTCATGCCACAGGCCCAAAGTTTGGTCTCTCTGATGGTGTAATCAGAGGCAAGGTTGCCATTACAGCATTATAGGAGCACAAGAGCACAGAAGTTAGCCAGAAACAGCTTTCTGACCCGCTTCACAGCAGCATTTGCTAGGTCCATAACAAAGAGCTTTTAAGCGATGTGCTCCTTACCTGGAAGACCAGTCATCTTTGATAGCCTACGGCGGAGATCGGTACCCTCGGCAACTAGCCATAAACAATGTAATTAAAAACTCCTCCGATCTTCAGAACAGGGAGGATTTGTAATATAAGGTAATTTGACAAGTTTCTTGCTTTTACAAGCAATTTCCAATTTCACTTATCTATTATATACTTACCTAAAATTGCCGTCATCCACTTCTGTCCGGATGTCCTCGAATCCCACAATCCACCGCGTGGCACTGGAAGTACGTCGACCGCCATAATGAAAGTGATGAAGCAATATTGAATACCGCTGGACCCGCCGCCGGACTCACCACAAGAACCCGCCACCTGACCCGCTGCCATGACCCACCACCAGACCCGCTGACAGGACCCGCCACCAGACCCGCCGCCAGGACCTGCCACCGGACCCGCTGCCGAGACCCGCCGCTACCTGCCTACATGCGCCGGATCCCACCGCTGCCTGCCCATCCACCTCCGGGCAGTCACAGCCAGCAGGAAAGACCGCGACTTGCGAGCTGTATTGGAGAGGTGGTGCTTGCGGACACACACCCCACACACACATACTTCCCTCCCGATGTGATAGCATCGGGCCCACCTCTAGTTTGCGATAATGAGGCAACCCTTTTAATAAACGCTACTTGTTCAGAAACTGAACAAAATGTCTCTTTAAGGTGTATGATAATGATATTTGGTCAATCTGAAAGCTATTCTGTATAGATGATAGAAACAATCAAAAATACCTAAGATGATATACAGTATCACAAGGCAAGGACATACACTAAACTGATATATGACCCTTGTGTCTCTTGCATCAGAAATGAAATGATGCATGGATACAATTCTTCTAGATGTTTTCAAGACATTCGCTGACAGCTTTTCTTCATGCTAAGATTGTAATACAAATATTTATAATTTCATGTATTGTCATCTTTCAGGAGGACTTTTGTTCGGGTTGGGACAAAAGAAAACAAGCCAACAATATTGCTGGCTTGTATGCATTTTTTACATGATGTAGGTTGTGCATGATTGTCCTTGAAGCTTTAAAGAAAGGTCAAAAGTTTAAGGGAGTAACCTTGTATTAGTGGCAACATCATTGTTTTGCATTCAACCTCCCTCCCTATTAAAGGCAGATGCACCACAGCTGCTTATAGAAGATAAGTATCCTAAGCCCTGACTGGCCAGCTGTCTACTTGTTGAAATGGCTCCTGTCAATAAGCTGTTAGATAGAATTTCTGATGTTTCTGTGGTAGGTTGCCTGAACAATCCTGATATTGTTTTAAAAGTTGATCTGTCATCAATGGAAGGAATCATCACATCGGTGGCTGTCTAGAAGGAACATTTTTCTTCCACTGTTGCATCACCTCTCTTTAAAGCAATAATGATATAAGCTAGACTAATTGTTAAGCTTCTGTTATACATGTTCACTCAGACTTCTGATCTTTGCTTTTACGATTATACCCTAAAAATACAGAATATCAGTTGTTGAAGAGAACCAAGTGGTGATACAATTCCTAATCATTTTTATATAGCATTCTATCAATTTCACTAATTAATTTTATTATTTAAATTTTCCAAAACATTATGTTTGTTATTACAATTATTGCCATTATCATGTTATTTTGATTGGTTTTACAGCTACTTAATTTTTTTTATTGATTTATTTTTCTTAATGTTACTTTTTTATTTTTCTGATATAAAATTATTCTCTCCTCTTTTGTTATCTCTATAGTCTTCTTCGTTTTCTTGTTACATAGGTTGAAAAAAAGACCTAGGTCTATAAAGTCAAACATTTCTCCATCACTTATAAATATTATTATTATTATTATTATTATTATTATTATTATTATTATTATTATTTTGTAACATAGGTTGAAAAAAAGACCTAGGTCCATAAAGACAAACATTTATCCATCACATATAAATAATAATATTATTATTAATATTTTGTTACATAGGTTGAAAAAAGACCTAGGTCCAGAAAGTTAAACATTTCTCCATCACTTACACATTATTATTATTATTATTATTATTATTATTATTATTTTTATTTTTATTATTATTAACACTAGTAGTACCATTTGCATTATTTATTATTTTAATTTAATTTAGCTATGTTAAAGTAATATTTTACACCTAACTTTTGTTTCATTCTTCTACCCAAAATTATTATATTTATATTGTATGTGATTATTATAATCTTTAGATATCAGTCATTAATTAATTCATCATTAATATTTTCTTGTTTCGTTTTATCATTGTCAGGATTGGTCTCTAATTCCAAATTTTGGATCCAAATGCAATGACTGGTAATGTTTCTTACTTTCAGTTTACCTTCAGCATATCACATATGGGCTGCATAGTGGCTCAGGGGTTAGTGGGGTTCTGGGTTCAAATCCCACCAAGTACAACATCTGTAAGAAGTTTGTATGTTCCCCCCCGTGTTTGCGTAGGTTTCCTCCGGGTTCTCCAGTTTCCTCCCACACACCAAAAACATACTGTTAGGGAATTTATATTGTGAGCCTCAATGGGGACAGTGATAATGTCTGTACAGGGCTGTGGAATTAACGGCATTATATAAGTGAGTAAAATTAATTAATAGTGTGCTAATCATTATTTATGGGAAAACAAGTTTGAGTTCAGAAACATTTTTTTCATGTTGGCTTCTACTACATCTTTTAATTGCTTATTTAATAACATTGAGATTATGTTTACTGTAATGCATTACATGAGGATGCGAATGCACATTTAACATGTAGAGAAAAAATAATTTTGGTTAAAAGTATCGAGTGTGATGTTCTTTATAGACTTCATTAAATCGTGAAGTCTTAAGGAGGGATTAGTGATCTGAGACAATCTTTATTTAATTTGGATACAAATGACTTAATAAAATTAAACTTTATCATGGTTAAAGGCCCTTTTACATTTAGCGATGCACCAGCGATCCCGACCACGATACGACCCGGTCAGGATCGCTGGTGCATCGCTAAATGATCGCTAGTGAGCTGCCAAACAGGCAGATCTCACAGCGATGCAGCAGCAATACTTACCTTTCAGACTAGGCGATCCTGATGTCCTCCCGCCCGCGTCCACGCGTCGCTTGTCGGCGCCACAGGAAGCCCAGCGGGAAGCGCCTGACGAGAAATGGAGCTGCACGATCTCGCGCGATCAGCGATGGACAGCGGGGGAGCCAGTCGGAGGTAAGTATCACACATAGCGATATCGCTAGCAATATCGCTATAGTGTCACAAAATCGGTGATGCTATAGCGATATTGCTAGCCATATCGCTATGTGTAAAACCCCCTGTAAGCTAACTTTATTTTAATGAGGATTATACTGTACATCTATGTATAGATAGTTAAAAAGGATAAATATAATTAGCATAACTTTAGTTCAAAGCTGCCCCCACACACTGCGCTGTCACAATATTCACCTTTGTGCAATGTACAACATATTTGCATTGTGTCTAATAGAAACTAAGATTGAAACTTTACTTGTTATCCTGTCTTAATTAGTTTATATTTTCAAAGATTTTCTTATTGAAACTGAAACTAATTGTATTCAAACTTTAAATAAGCAAACTTTTAAACGGGGCCCCCTCAAAAACACACCCCCTCAAAGACACCCCCCCTTCAAGACACACCCCCTTCTAGACGCACCCTCTTACCGATAATGCATACTAGAGTTGGCTGAGTGGCTGGCCTGGCATTAATTAAGCTGAGACAGTGAGGGCTGCCTGCCTTCCTACGCGCAAACCGACCTCCAGGAACTACATTTCCCAGAGGTCCATGCGGCAGGCAGCTCTGCAAAGAGCTAATAGACAGCGAGGGCTCAGGGAAGCGGCGTGACTGAACTAGTCTGAAGCAATACACTGGCTGCAAGCAGGGAGGCGGGCCCAATATGTGCTTCGCTCCACACAGCAGGCACAGAAATGCAGCGTAGGCTGCGAAATCATAGTGTACATTTTTTTCCACCGGGGTCCCGGATCCCCTACACTACACGCCGGCGGGCCCCCAAGACAACGTTGACCACAGCACCCACCGGTGCGCCGCAGTAACGTATCGTATATGCTCGTGTATAAGCCGGCCCATGTATAAGCTGACCCCCCTAATTTTGTCACAAAAACTGGGAAAACTTACTGACTCACGTATAAGCCTAGGGTGGAAAATGCCGAAGCTACTGGTAAATTTCAAAAATAAAATGGGCCCCATAAGATGCTCCATAAAGTTCATGATGGGTTTCATAAGATGCTCCATACAAAAATATGCCTAATAATGCTGCACAGTGAATAATGGTGGCCCTATAACATGCTCCATAATAACATATGCCCCATATAATGCTGCAGTGATTGGTGGCCCCTTGTAATGCTGCAGTGATTAGTGGCCCCTTGTAATGCTGCAGTGATTGGTGGCCCCTTGTAATGCTGCACAGTGATTAGTGGCCCCTTGTAATGCTGCAGTGATTGGTGGCCCCTTGTAATGCTGCACAGTGATTGGTGGCCCCTTGTAATGCTGCACAGTGATTGGTGGCCCCTTGTAATCCTGCAGTAATTGGTGGCCCCTTGTAATGCTTCAGTGATTAGTGGCCCCTTGTAATGCTGCACAGTGATTAGTGGCCCCTTGTAATGCTGCACAGTGATTAGTGGCCCCTTGTAATGCTGCACAGTGATTAGTGGCCCCTTGTAATGCTGCAGTGATTAGTGGCCCCTTGTAATGCTGCACAGTGATTATTGGCCCCTTGTAATGCTGCAGTGATTAGTGGCCCCTTGTAATGCTGCACAGTGATTAGTGGCCCCGTGTAATGCTGCACAGTGATTGGTGGCCCCTTATAATGCTGCACAGTGATTGGTGGCCCCTTATAATGTTGCACAGTGATTAGTGGCCCCTTGTAATGCTGCACAGTGATTACTGGTCCCTTGTAATGCCGCACAGTGATTAGTGGCCCCTTGTAATGCTGCACAGTGATTACTGGCCCCTTGTAATGCTGCACAGTGATTATTGGCCCCTTGTAATGCTGCAGTGATTACTGGCCCCTTGTAATGCTGCACAGTGATTACTGGCCCCTTGTAATGCCGCACAGTGATTAGTGGCCCCTTGTAATGCTGCACAGTGATTACTGGCCCCTTGTAATGCTGCACAGTGATTATTGGCCCCTTGTAATGCTGCAGTGATTACTGGCCCCTTGTAATGCTGCAGTGATTATTGGCCTCTTGTAATGCTGCACAGTGATTAGTGGCCCCTTGTAATGCTGCACAGTGATTAGTGGCCCCTTGTAATGCTGCACAGTGATTAGTGGCCTCTTGTAATGCTGCACGGTCATTAGTGGCCCCTTGTAATGCTGCACGGTCATTAGTGGCCCCTTGTAATGCTGCACGGTCATTAGTGGCCCCTTGTAATGCTGCTGCCGCTGTCTCAATTAAAGAAAAAAAAAACCTATATACTCACCTCGTCTCTGCAGCTGCTGCTCTTCAGCATTGCCGGCCCTGCACAGTGACTGTTCAGGCAGAGGGCGCCTTCTAACTACGTCATGGCGCCCTCTGACCTGAATGTCACTGCCAGAGGAAGCAAGACAGCAGAGCGACGCGCAGCGGTGGAACGGGGGACAGGTGAATATGGCTCCCTCCGTTATACTCACCTAGCATGTGTCTTGCAGCCCCCCGTGCTTATTCCATCTCAGCGCTGCTCTTCCTGCCTTCAGTGTCTACGTGGTGCCGCTCATTACATATGCGCATATATAATGAGCAGCTAATTAAATATGCGCATGTGTAATGAGTGGCCGCTGAAAGCAGGTAGAACAGTGCTGAGAAGATGGAATAAGCAGGGGGGGCGGCTGCAAGAGACATGCAGGAGAGGTGAGTATGTACTTAATTGCACTACCCAGGTAGCGCCGATCAGAGCCGGTGAATAAGGGCCCGTCACACATAGCGATGCACCAGTGATCCCGACAACGATATCAACTTGTCAGGATCGCTGGTGTGTCGCTACATGATCGGTGGTGAGCTGCCAAACAGGCAGATCTCACCAGCGATCAGCACCAGTGACAGGAGGGTAACAAGCGACGCACGTCGCTTAGTTACCCACTGTGTACCTTAGTTACCAGCGTCCTGGTGCAGGGAGCTGGCAACCAAGGTACACATCGGGTTTCTAAGCTGCGCACGGCACTTAGAAACCCGATGTGTACCTTGGTTACCAGCTCCCTGCACCAGCGAGCTGGTAACTGAGGTGTACATCGGGTTTCTAAGCGCTGCGCGCTGCTTAGACACCCAACGTTTACCTTAGTTACCAGCACGCTGATCGCTGGTCTCCTGCCTGTCACACGCAGCGATGCATGCTGGCCAGCGGGAGACCAGCGATCAAAAAAAGGTCCTGGCCATTCCAGGACGATCAGCGATAACCGGCAGGGGGGGCCGGTCGCTGGTCAGTGTCACACACAGCGATCTCGCTGGTGAGGTCGCTATTGCTTCACAAAACTTGTGACTCGGCAGCGATCTCGCTAGCGAGATCGCTATGTGTGACGGGGGCTTAAGAATTAGTGCTGTGCAATCCCCCTGCCAGCCCTGAGAAACCCTTCAAATAACCAACAACCTTCGAACCGATCTGGATCCATTTCTTACAATGTCTGGGGACAGGAAAGATTGCCAGTAGATATTAAAATATAAAGATTTGAGAGCCCTCTGTGGTTGACACCAATTAATGGATAACAGAAAAGATGGTAACAAATTGTAAGCTTTTGTGACTACTCAGGACTCTTCATCAGTCATAAAATAGTATAAAATTATTCTATGCCTGATGAAGAGACCTGAGTAGTTTCGAAAGCTCACAATTTGTTAGCCATTAATAGGTATCAACCACTGAGGAATCTCAAATTTTATTATCTAGGGATTAATTTTTTAATGGCAAATTTCATCATGATCTTGAAGGAAATTTAGCAGCTGATTTATGATGCCCCAAACATGATGCAGGAAAATGTATGTCTTCAAACCCTGTTGGCCAGTAGGTAGAAAAAAATAAAATTTGAGAGTCCACAGTGGATGATACCTTTTAATGGCTTACTGAAAAGATTATAATAAATTGCCCTAGTCATGGACAGCACAAATCAGAAAACATCTCCTGTAGAGCAGCCATATGTCACTCTAAAATGGTGCGGTGTTTCAGAGTAGATATACTTTTAAAGTTGAGATCTTCCTATCTCTCCCTATAAACAGACAGCATGGTGGCTCAGTGGTTAGCACTGTTGCTTTGCAGCGCTCGGGTGCTGGGTTCAAAACCCACCAAGGAGTTTGTATTTTCTCCCTGTGTTTGTGCGGTTTTTCTCCATTTTCCTCCCACACTTCAAAGCCATAATGATAGGGGACTAGATTTTGAGCCCCAATGGGGACTGTGATGATGATTTCTGCAAAGACCAGTGGAGCTAATGGTGCTATATAAGTGAGTAAATTATGGAAAAGCCTGTCAATCAAGGGGAGCAAGAAGAGAAGGAGCTATTAGGGATCTGCCTTTTTACTATGGATTATAGTCGCATCAACCACATATGACTTGTAAAAGTATGTTTTATCTTAGGAGCCCAAGGGTTTTACAGTAATACTTATATGGCTGTAATATTGGAGCTTGTCTTTGATTCTTAACTCGTAATATTAGTGTGCGCTTGGAACACTCATAAAGAAGAGGGAAATCTAAATTAGGTACTTTTTTTCTATAACCACCTAATTTAGATTTCCCTCTTCTTTATGAGTGTTCCAAGCGCACACTAATATTATGAGTTATTTTTCCTTATTTCTTTGACACCCTTGTGACAGGTGTCTTAGTGTTTGCTGCTGGAATTACACTCATGCACAAGTGCCACTGAATCTCCATTTGTATTACCTCTATTTTGTCTTTGATTCTTGTTGCCCACAGTTCAGACTACAAGAATCAACTGTTAGGTTCCAAATAAAATTTGGCCTTATATAGGACCATAGAAACCCACCAAAATATAAGGGGCAAACATTGTCAAAATTGTCAAATAATGACTGATATCCAAATCACTATTGCAATAAATATGTATGCTCTGTCAATCTGAGCGTGTCTGTCTATAAAGAGGTAGATCATGTACTAGTGCATATACTGTTAATTCCAGTTCACCAGTAGTAACAGGGAACTGTATCTCTTCTGTACACAGTATATTAACATTGACTTTTTCTTTTAAAAAAAACAATTAATTAACACATTTCTACCATAATTCATTTAATTTAAACATGCAAACTTTTCTTGTTATTCTTGCTTGGCTGGCTTGTATTTTTATTCTATGTGCCGTACATCTATTTAGTTGTTCCTAAAAAACATTACACTGCAAGAAAACAAAAGAAAATTTGACCTTGGGAAAAAGCTTTGTTGAAAAGTTATCATTTGGAAAATGTGCTTTTAGCAGTACAATGTAGTTAACAGGAGCATACTTCTATTATTAAGCATTTCTTACTTAAAGGGAATCTGTCAGCAGGTTTTTGCTATATAATCTGAAGAAAGCAGGAGATAGAGGCTGAAACACTGAATCCAGGGATGTGTCGCTTGTCAAAGTGGGTACTGTTATTTACTAACTGTGAAGAATTTATCACTAAGAGATTAACATTACGGAACTACACTGTCGGGCAATGCCCCCTCTCCCTGTGACCTGCACCTCACTTTCTATGGACTTTGTACATGGAGAGCCTAGTGTGGGCGGAGTTAGCTTTCTCAGCTCCGGTTAACTCTAAATCTATAAACTCTGATTGGGTGAGCACGGTTGCACCCAGTAATCTAAGTGACACATCATTGGATTCAGCTTATCTTTGCCTACTCCATGCTGCTCACAGATGAGGTAACAAAAAATTGCTGACATATTCCCTTTAAAATTAAAATTGACACTATGTGATATTATTCAAGGTTAAGTGATGAATGAAATCATCACTTTTGCAAAATTAAAAAAAGAAATAAAAATAATTGCTACAAAGGCTCAACCAACCAGGTTGAGCATCTTGCCTCAAGCCGCTCTCTACTGACAACATGGGGCAGTATGCTGGAGTACTCAGAGTCAACTCTATGGTACTCCAGTACGTGAAGAAATGACAATAGTTCTAAACTTAAAGGGGTTGTCTAGCCTTATGTCACCATATGAGTGACAAAACTACAACAACAAAAAAGTAATAAAGTAACTAAACACATATATGTACTAATTTCCATTTTAGCTACTGTGTATATATACGGATATAGCTTTATGGGAAAACATTAAAGAGCAGGTGTTTTCAGAAATGCCCTTCAGTTACTCGGGTTTTTGTATTGCATGAACTCTTTAACAGTTTTGGAAATGTTTTTATCATAATAATAATAATTTTGTAATTTTCTAGGCATGAAGCTTTTTTTTTAGACTCCTACTTTTTGTCCTTTCAGGAAGAATTTTCAGCAGATGTCTTATCAGCAGAGGCAGGATTCCAAGGACAGGTAACACCTCTATACACAACTGATCCACCAATCACAATAGGTAACTTTACAGGTTCCCTGCCCCCCCCCACTCTTCATAAAGACCATTGCACACACTCATTGGATGCTTCAGTCCAAAAGGTTGGGTCAGAGTCAGTTCATTGTGGGTAATGTACATGTTTTATTTCCTGAGACAACAGGAAATTGGAATCTAAAAAAGCCCTAGTGGCCAGTCTGAACATTGCAATATTTTTATTTTTTTATTTTTTTAATACAGATGGTGGAAGGAAAAAAACATTTTGAAACAAAGAAGAAATGTGCTTAACACAAAAGCCTGATTTACACGATAGGTCACATTCTGATGATAGGTCCTTTTCCCTTAAAGTAGTGTCTAGTGAAGATAACTTATCACCTGGTCTCACTGCCTCTCTAATGAGGATAAATATGCTCATTCTACCAATGGGTGCAGATCCCTGCGGTCGGACCTACATCAATCCGTCCGATGGACAGGTGACACCCTACATTCAGGGTACAACCCCTTTAAGATACCAGAATATGTGTCCTATCAATTATATAGGACTGTGTTATGCTAACATCGGACCTTATCATGGTGCATTGCTAAATGTAATGCATCCTTAGGATCTACATGATAAATTCAGCTCAGCCACATCTTTCTAAACACATGTTTGTGCCTTTATTATGGCAACAAGGCAAAACCTCTTTAGAGAAAATCCCTGCAAGCCAGAAAGTTCATATAAAACATATTCTATCGCTTACATGTCAAGAAACGGATTAGTGGTTGTGAAGAAAAAAAAAAGATTTTGGCTGCAGACAGGGAGTTTAAATGATGTCATGGGGAAGCAGACTATGACTAATCAGCTATTTTCAGATTTAAGCAGAATTTTGAACGTTCAACCTTACCACAAGAGGTTTGAGCACAAATGATTAATATCCTATGGCAGTATTTAAGATGACCCATCATTAAGATAGCTTGTGAATGATTCATCATTACATCTCCTCAGGTGGTTAAGGGGAGGCATGGAGGTATAATTACTGTAACTCAGGCAACAGATACAGAGCGCAATTGTGCTAGAGAATCTGTATCCGCTCGAATCCAGGAGGTTTGACCGGAAAGTGCCAAATTTAGAATATGCTTGTACCAAACTGTTACTTTTTCTGTATTTGTACTAGAAAGCCATATGAAGCAAACTAAATACAGGCAGAAACTTTTCCATCAAGCAATACCATCAGGGAGGTGTCTTATTGGCTATAAATGTATTTGATAACAGGCTTGAAACATATAGTCAATGTCATTAAGAGTTTTCTTCAGCGCAAAGAAGAACAAGAAGTCCTGGAAGTGATGATACAACCCCACAAGAGGCTTGGACTGGCCCACGGGAGAACGGGAGAATCCTCCGATAGGCCCCTGTGCAGGAGTTCCTCTTACATGAGCATTACTTATTCATTAAACAATCTACCCAGTTCACTGCTATATAAATTTGTGATTGAGGATAAGGTCACATTTAGCTGAAAAGTGGGGCCCTTTAGTTCCTTGTTGGTAGGCCCTGGAGTTCATTGTTGGTGTGCCCTGATGTTCATTGTTGGTGTGCCCTGGAATTCATTGTTGGTGTGCCCTGGAGTTCATTGTTGGTGGGCCCCAGAGTTCGTTGTTGGTGTGCCCCGGAGTTCGTTGTTGGTGTGCCCTGGAGTTCGTTGTTGGTGTGCCCTGGAGTTCGTTGTTGGTGGGCCCTGGATTTCGTTGTTGGTGGGCCCTGGAGTTCGTTGTTGGTGGGCCCTGGAGTTCGTTGTTGGTGGGCCCTGGAGTTCGTTGTTGGTGTGCCCTGGAGTTCGTTGTTGGTGTGCCCTGGAGTTCGTTGTTGGTGGGCCCTGGATTTCGTTGTTGGTGGGCCCTGGAGTTCGTTGTTGGTGGGCCCTGGAGTTCGTTGTTGGTGGGCCCTGGAGTTCGTTGTTGGTGTGCCCTGAAGTTCGTTGTTGGTGGGCCCTGGAGTTCGTTGTTGGTGGGCCCTGGAGTTCGTTGTTGGTGTGCCCTGGAGTTCGTTGTTGGTGTGCCCTGGAGTTCGTTGTTGGTGGGCCCTGGAGTTCATTGTTGGTGTGCCCTGATGTTCATTGTTGGTGTGCCCTGGAATTCATTGTTGGTGTGCCCTGGAGTTCATTGTTGGTGGGCCCCAGAGTTCGTTGTTGGTGTGCCCCGGAGTTCGTTGTTGGTGTGCCCTGGAGTTCGTTGTTGGTGTGCCCTGGAGTTCGTTGTTGGTGGGCCCTGGATTTCGTTGTTGGTGGGCCCTGGAGTTCGTTGTTGGTGGGCCCTGGAGTTCGTTGTTGGTGGGCCCTGGAGTTCGTTGTTGGTGTGCCCTGGAGTTCGTTGTTGGTGTGCCCTGGAGTTCGTTGTTGGTGGGCCCTGGATTTCGTTGTTGATGGGCCCTGGAGTTCGTTGTTGGTGGGCCCTGGAGTTCGTTGTTGGTGGGCCCTGGAGTTCGTTGTTGGTGTGCCCTGGAGTTCGTTGTTGGTGTGCCCTGGAGTTCGTTGTTGGTGGGCCCTGGAGTTCATTGTTGGTGTGCCCTGAA
Source organism: Dendrobates tinctorius (assembly GCF_039654945.1). NCBI lineage: Eukaryota > Metazoa > Chordata > Amphibia > Anura > Dendrobatidae > Dendrobates > Dendrobates tinctorius. Next base: position 61,401,989 of record NW_027361707.1, on the reverse strand, counting down.
GTTCGTTGTTGGTGGGCCCTGAAGTTCGTTGTTGGTGGGCCCTTGGCATACCAGTCTGACACTGCCCCACAGAGACATGATGACAACATCATCCAGTGTTTCTGGGATTGCAGGAAGAGACAGAAGGATTGGTACAAGTGACATCCACAGAACATCTGAGGTTAGTTCGCCAATATATTGGAGCAACGTACCTGTCAATTTCTTTCAAAAACTGTGCGCAAGTGTATCTAAAAGAACTGATGCTTTGATGATGTTTTGAAAGCAAAGGTTGATCACAACAAATAATGATTTTCAAGATAAACTATTAACACTATTACATCTATTACACCTACATAAAACTTATATATATGTGTATAAAATATGTAGGAAATATTGACTTATTAATTTTCGATTCTCAGCAGTCACATTTATTCTCTTTCAGTAAGTTACTTCTTTTACGTTGTAACCGGGTCAATGGCATGGTATATGAGGGGAGATATGTATCACTGCGCATAATGGCGTCAGTGATGTGAAACCAGAGTATTTTCCTCCAGCACACTATGTGTTGTGAGGGTTAAATTAAAGTTTCATACATGGGCTGGTTTTAGGTGGACATCTGTAGAGTGGGTGGGAGGATGTCCATCATCTCTCCACCTGCAGAGTCGGCACAGCCATGTGCTGACAGGACCTGTGTGATGTCACAGTCATGTGATCAGTCACATGATCTGGGTTTAAATGACTAGATTTGAGAGGCAGTCTGTGTGTTGTGTTTGGAGAGGAAAGACTCCAAATGGTGGCTCCAGGTGGAACTGAGGACACATGGTGGTCAGAGAGGGTGAATCCCTCAGACAATTGGACTTATTTTTTTCCCGTCATGCCAGGAACGCCATGTTACTTTGCTACCCTGCTATGGTTTATCCTGTTCCACAATAAACCAGCAGGTGATTTACCACAAGACACGTTTCTGTGTCTACCTTGAGAAGCAGCTGAGTGAGTCAACCCCTCACAACGGATTAGTACTATGTGATTTAGGGCTCGATCCCATGATCGTATATATTGAATAACACGCAAACCATTCCTATTCAATGGAAAAGTGCTAATTAGTTCTTTGTCTTCTCCGCACCTGTGCTATGAAGCGAGAAAATCGGATCACAGTAAACTGACACTTGGCTCAAACTCTGATCAAATTGTCATTACCATAATCGCCACAATTTTTCTAGATGAGAGAATCTACCACTGTCTGACTGAAGCTTTATTAAAGATACTGTCGCACTTAGCGATGTACCAGCGATCCCGACCAGCGATATGACGTGGTCAGGATTGCTGGTGCATCGCTAAGTGGTCGCTAGTGAGTTGCCACACAGGCAGATCTCACCAGCGACATCGCAGGGGTCGGGGGTCGCTACTTACCTGTCAGACGAGGCGATCCTGATGTCCTCCCGCCCAGCTCCACGCGTCGCTCGTCTCCACAGCTGGAAGCCCCAGCAGGAAGCAGATGACGAGAAGCGGCCCAGGACGTTCTCACGCGATCAGCGATAACCAGCGGGGGAGCCATCGGAGGTAAGTATCAGACATAGCGATATCGCTAGCAATATCGCTGCTACGTCACAAAAACCAGTGACGTTATAGCGATATTGCTAGCGATATCGCTTAGTGTGACAGGCCCTTAAGAGTCTACATTCCAGATTGACCAGTCACGCACCAAATCCTTTCCTGATCATAAAGAGTACCCAGATGTCAACTGGGGGCCAGACCTATAAGAAATGAGATTGATATTTTAATATTTGTAACCCCTTTAAAATACCAGAGCACGATAAACAGCAACTTTGCTTTGCACAAATATTTTTCAAACTACACCAATCACCGCTAACTAAAATATTTTTCTGGAAGCTCGTTCCCCTCTACTTGTTTGATATTTAATTAAGATGCTAATAAAAGTGTAAAAAAGGATTCATTCCATAGGAATATTTTTTTCCCTTCACCCATGACAGCACCACCTGAGAGAGGGATCCGCCCTGCCAGGACAGGAACCTACTGAGACATAAGGGGTGGCACCTCTCCCCCGCTTCAGTTGGGTTCCTGTCCTGGAAGGAACCCCACTGTCAGCGGTAGCTGTTATGGGCAAAGAAAAGAAGATGGACCCAGCCCCGTCCCGGTGCAGGAAGAACAAGTGTCTCACCTGCAGCGTTGGCCGTCGGGTGCTGGATGCGCAGTCCCCGGGCCCTCCGGGGTTCCGGGTTTGTGCGGGAGTCAGTGGGATCCCCGGGGTCTGCGGGAAGCCCCCACCGCACAGCCCTCCCCACGCGCACGCCACATCTCTATCCCCATAGCAGGGGCCGTCAGCGGCGCGTTGCATGCTGGGTGCGCTGGCTGACGTCAGAGAAGGGCGACGGTTTAATGGCGCCGGGTGCGCTGCCGGCCGGCTTTCTGAAGCGGTCGGCCGGCGGTCGCAGGGGGGAGGGGAGAGACGCTCACCTGAGCGGAGGCGCGTTAGTTAAAAAGAGAAGGCGGCAGCAAACGGCGGTGCAACATGGAGTCAGAGCAGGAACGTTCAGCATCCCTGCCTCCCTCTCAGCCCTCTGGCAGAAAGCATGGAAGCCATTCCAGCAGCAGTCGCCCCTGCCGCAGGTCGGGGGACTCCTCAAGATCCAAAGAGCGCAGGTCACGTGCCCCGACGCAGCCTCCGAGTCCGGTACCCTTGATTTCGGGTGGTGAGTGATCTTCGTGAATGTTAGCATTATGTTAATATGGCTTCTGTTGTATGCTTCACCCTGTAGGAAAGGCCCAGAAAAGCGGGAAGCAAGAAGAACAATAGGGATTGTGCTATATGTAAATCTCCCCTAGCAAGAGATTGGCAAAAAGATCTCTGTGCTGCGTGCATTCAACGGACTATGGCGGAGGAAGCGCCTAGTTTCGCAGCCAATCTGATATCTGCCCTAAGGTCAGAAATGGAAGGCTCAATTAAGTCCCTATTGAAAAAAGGGAAAAAAAACAGGAAGGATCCCCCTAGTTCCCCCTCGGATTCCGAGTCAATGTCATCTCAGGCGGAAAAATCATCCACCTCAGACTCCTCAGACAGTGACATGGGGGGTAAACCATGTTTCCCTGTAGAAGACACAGATGCCCTCTTAAAGGCCATTAGAGCTACAATGGGCCTACAGGAAGAAAAGGCGGCTAAAACCCTAGAGGACGTTATGTTTGGGGGGCTTCAGGAGAGGAAAAAATGAACCTATCCAGTAAACAAGAAAATCCAGGCACTTATTGAGAAAGAGTGGAAAAAGCCCGAAAAATCGGGGGCCCTTCCATCCACTTCTAAGAGACGATATCCCTTTGATCATAAGGATGCAGAGATATGGGACAAAATCCCCAAAATAGATGCAGCAGTGTCCAGGTCCTCCAAAAGGTCGGCCCTGCCCCTGGAAGATGCAGGGGTTCTTAGAGACCCGCTAGACAAGAAGGCGGACTCATATTTGAGGCACGCATGGGAAGCGACAGCAGGAGGACTAAAACCGGCGATAGCGGGCACTTGCACGGCACGCTCCCTCATGATCTGGCTGCAGCAATTAGATGAAAAGCTGGCTTCAAGGGTCCCAAGAGAGAAAATCTTATCGGAGATGTATCTTTTGCACGGGGCAGCAGCTTTCTTGGCCGATACCTCGGCGGACACTATGCGGATGACACCCAGGGCAGCGTCACTATCAAATGCTGCTAGACGCGCGTTATGGCTTAAGGGCTGTCCGGGTGACCTTCAGTCCAAGGCCAAATTATGCTCTCTTCCCTGCGATGGTCGATTCTTGTTCGGCAAGAACTTGGACGATATACTGGAGAAAGCAGGCGATAAGAAAAAAGTCTTCCCCAGATTCCCTATGGATCAGAGGAGACAGCCTTTTTGGAGGGGGAGATTCAATAGGGAGCGTCCTCCCGCTGACAAGAGAAGATGGGAGGATAAAAGAAAAAAAGAATCGGGATTTATGTTTGGTGGAGGCACCTCTACCTCAAAGAAGTCGCCACAGTGACGCCAGTATTCCAGTGGGGGGGAGATTGGCACTCTTTTTCCAAGCTTGGGAGAAGATCTCCTCCAACGCCTGGATCCTAATCATCCTAACAGAAGGCCTGAAAATTCCCTTTATTCGTCAGCCAAAACCCGTGGTTGTCATCACACCCATCAGGAAGGTGACCGAAGAGCAGGTGGCCTTAGAAACAGAGATCCTGAGCCTGATAGACAAGCGGGTACTCTCCGAGGTACCACGCATACAGGAAGGGAAGGGGTTCTATTCACCCCTTTTTCAGATAAAAAAACCCGATCAAACATTCAGGACAATCATAAATCTCAAACGGCTCAATCTATGGATAAGGAACTCGACCTTCAAGATGGAATCAGTAACTACGGCGGTGAAGCTGCTACACCAAGATAGCTTCATGGCCGTAGTCAATTTAAAGGATGCGTATTAGGAAATCCCTATCCACCCAGATTACCAGAAATACTTGAGGGTAGCACTTTATATTCAAGGCACACTAAGGCACTTTCAGTTCAGGGCTCTTCCGTTTGGCATATCTATAGCCCCGAGAGTTTTCACCAAGGTCATAGCGGAAGTGACAGCCTTTCTCCGGATTCACGACATGGTCATAATACCATACCTGGACGATTTTCTCATAGTAGGCAGCTCAGAGGACCACTGTACAGCGCAGTTGACCCGGGTGATCAACACCTTGCAGGAATTAGGGTGGATAGTCAATTTCAAAAAATCAAAATTGCAACCCCTAAAAAAACAGACCTTCCTAGGATTCATACTATACTCAGAAAGGCAAGAGTGTCTGCTCCCAGAGTCCAAAATAGAAAAGGTGCAAAATCTGGCCTTGACGGGCCAAAACCAACCACGTATGACATTAAGAAGAGCAATGTCCCTGCTAGGTACCCTAACATCCTGTATTCCGGTGGTCAGGTGGGCTCAGTTTCACACCCGGCAACTCCAGTGGGAGATACTAACAGCACAAAGATCGCTAAGAGGGCGTTTAGAAGGAAAGCTGGAGCTTTCCTTAAAAACCAGAGACTCTCTCAATTGGTGGCTGGACGAGACAAATCTGACCTTGGGAATACCGTGGGACAGACAGACGTCAGATATAATCTTAACAGATGCAAGCTCCTCGGGGTGGGGGGCACACCTAAGGGGCATCATAGGTCAGGGTTCCTGGACGCCTCAAGAAAGGGAAGCATCCTCCAACCTGAGAGAACTGTGGACAGTGAGCAAGGCCCTAAGTCACTTCATTCCACTACTCCAGGGACGAAAAGTGCGCATCATGTGAGACAACAAGGTAGTAGTGGCATACATCAACCACCAAGGAGGGACAAGATCACACTCCTTAATGGAAGCGGCGACAGACATTCTGAGCAGAGCAGAGGAACACCTACACTCCTTGACAGCCTTACATATAAAAGGGGTAGAAAACATAGAGGCAGACTTCTTGAGTCGCAATACCCTGAAGCAGGGGCAATGGGAGCTAAACCGGTCCATTTTTCAAAAAATAACTCAGCTTTGGGGGAAACCGGTGATAGACCTCTTTGCCAACAAACACAGCAGGCAAACAGAAAGGTTCTGCTTTCTAAACCCGAGAGAAAAACCATGGGCAGTGGACTAGTTGCACATCCAGTGGAACTTCAGGCTAGCTTATGCGTTCCCCGCAGTGGCTCTGATCCCAACAGTTGTCAGAAAAATCAGAAATGATCAAGCCAGGGTGATTCTAATAGCTCCATTTTGGCCAAAAAGGCCCTGGTTTGCTCTGCTGCGAAGGATGTCCCTCTCCGATCCATTGATTCTGCCAGAAATCCCTGACCTACTAGCTCAAGGTCCAATATTCCACGCTCAGGTCATAGGATTCCATCTGACGGCGTGGAATTTGAAAGGTCGCTTTTAACGGATAGAGGGTTCTCCCCCGGGTTGGTGGCGACCCTGCTAAAGAGTAGGAAACCAGTGACGACTAACATCTATGGCAGAACATGGAATAAGTCCCTGCAGTTCTTAGGTAGGCCGTTAGGAAAAGATCCCCCCATTAATGCCATCCTGAAGTTCTTACAATCGGGGTTGCAGATTAGGTTAGCAGTGAACACACTTAAAGTTCAGGTGTCTGCACTAGGGGCGCTCTACAACTGCAAATTGGCATCAATTAGGTGGGTAGCCAGATTTATTAAATCCTGCCATAGAGCTAGGCCTATCCCAATACCCCGGATAGCCCCCTGGGATTTAAACCTAGTGCTAGAAGCCCTTACAAAAGATCCGTATGAGCTATTACATCAGCTACCCCTAAAGTTTCTGACCCTAAAAACAATCCTGTTAGTGGCCCTCACGTCAGCCCGCAGGATAAGCGATTTACAGGCTCTCTCAGTAAATTCACCTTATACGCAAGTCTTTCAGGATAGGGTAGTGTTAAGAACAAACCCCGCTTATCTGCCCAAAGTAGCATCAGATTTCCATCGGGGCCAGGAAATTGTCCTTCCATCTTTCTGCGAGAACCCAAAAAATCTGGGGGAGGAAAAATTCCATAATCTGGATGTTAAGAGAGCTCTCGTAGAATACATATCTATGACTAGCCAGTGGAGGAGGTCCCAGTCCCTATTCGTAGCTTTTCAGGGTGCCAGGAAAGGCTATGGGGTTTCAAAAGGGACTATTGCTAGATGGATTAGGGAGGCCATTAGTGTAGCCGACAAAGCTAGTGGTATCCCGATTCCTGACGGCATCAAGGCCCATTCCACCAGAGCCGTGGCGACCTCCTGGGCCGAAAAAGCAGAGGTATCGATTGAACAGATTTGTAAGGCCGCTACCTGGGACTCACCTTCAACCTTCTTTAAGCACTATAGGTTGAATCTATCCTCCTCTGCTGACTTAACCTTCGGTAGAAGGGTGCTGCAAGCGGTGGTCCCTCCCTAAGGTGTTTCGAATCTCCAAAAATCTCTCAGGCGGTGCTGTCATGGGTGAAGGGAAAACCACCATGGTTACTTACCGGTAGCCGGTTTTTCCGGACCACCCATGACAGCACCCGTATATTCCCCCCCCCCTTTTCATCATATGGGTGTGCACAATTAGTAGGGTGTTTTTTGAGTGTTGTGGTGTTGGATTAAACATGTAACTTACCGGGAAGTCCTCTCAGTGCTCTGTAACCCAACTGAAGCGGGGGAGAGGTGCCGCCCCTTATGTCTCAGTAGGTTCCTGTCCTGGCAGGGCGGATCCCTCTCTCAGGTGGTGCCGTCATGGGTTCCAGAAAAACCGGCTACCGGTAAGTAACCATGGTGCTATCAAAAGAGGTTGTCATACTGGACATACAGAATAGTATACAACCTTGATAAAAAAGATTAAAGTGAATCGGTCACCAAGTTTTTGATATCCTACCTGAAATCAGCATGATGTAGGGGCAGAATCCCTGATTCCATCAATGTCTCGCTAACTGCACTGCATGTTGTCATTTTGATAAAATCCCTGTTTTCTCTGCTGCAGATGTGGCAGTGCTCTGAATGCTGAGTCACCCCCACCACTGATTGGCAGCTTTTTGCCCATGTACGGTGCCTGCATAAATCAGTGGTGGGGTTATGAATATGCTTGACTACCTGACAGCAGTGTTATTTGTCCTCTTATTATAATCTCCTGATGATAAGTTGGTGATTTTGCTACAACAACACTAAGCAGCCCAATACATGACATGTCACTGGAATCAGGGTCTCTGCCCCTACATTATGCTTGTATCAGATTAGGTGATAAAAACCTGGTGACAGATTCCCTTTTACATTCCAAGAAAGGATCCAAAGAGGTTCAGAGTAAGCAGATGTTACCAGGGCTGGGTTCGTGAATAGCCTCAAAGCCTTCCGCTGCTACATAAGAAAACACCATTATTATAAATGGCACATGGTAGTTGGGGGCTTATTTTCGTTTAGACTAAGGCGCATCAAGTTGCCAGCTTTCATTAGATATTAGCCGAATGATGCGTCTGTGTTAGATATTGGGTGGAGAAAGAGCCTTTATTGGGTTAGTACTCACTAAATAAATATATATTAAAAATCCCTGTACCCTTAATGAGTAGGACTGACTGCGGGCAATTTAATTCTTCGCTGCAGATCAGCCGAGAGTTCTCTTTATTTGATCTGGGAGAGCTCTCCGGGACGGAGAGTAACACAATTTTGGAGACATGAAATTGTACTTTCTACTAAAAGGCTTTTTACTTATTGTCACCGGGAGGAAGGATGAAATGCTCTCCTCAGCTTTAACTAAAGGATTGCTGTCTTGTTTTGTTACTCTTTTCCAATTGACTCCTTCTCTTAAGGTTAGCCCGGTCCGGCAGCACGCTAGTATGCTAAATTGTATCAGAAGCGTATTAGCGAGTCCTATATTTTTTTCTCCAGAAGTCATGACAACCATAAAATATCTTTAATTGTTGAAGCAGAGGCTTTGGAGAGACGGGATGTTATAGAGCTAGACTTGTGATTCCTGCTTTTGGAAAAAAAAACCAAACTGCAATAAAGATTTTTTCGCAAAGGCAGTTATTATTGATTTACTGTATATCAAATTTGTATGACTCTGGGGACAAGTGAGTTTTCAAATAAAAGAAGAGAAATGTCGTCCTTAGATACAAGAGTAAAAATTTAAACCACTTATCACAAATTTATTGGTGCGGCAAGGTCAGCAATCTGACTAATCTGAAAAGTTGGAGCTCAGGCCCCAGGTTTTCGGAATGCTTCTACCTAATAGTTGGTTTTCTGGAGACTGAAGAATCTTATTCACTAATTAAAGCTTGCTGTTGGATTGTGTATAGAGCACGGGGGCCCCAGAACACCTAGGCAAGACCCCCACAAGCACCACAAGCCTATCCAGAAGAAATCATGGCCTCTCATTTATTTTGTAAAACCCCAGGACACTCCAGCATCCTCCACCGGTTGATATTGTTACATATGATTCCAAACTGAATTAGAATTTTCTTTTGTAGACCAAATAAAATCCTTTTGACTTACCATGATGATGTATAAGTTTCAGGATCTTATTTAACTCCTTTCTGCCAGCTAATGGGATAGTATGTTAGCTGGCAGTATCCCTTGCTTTGATGAGGGCTCCGGCGTTGAGCACGCCTCAAAGCCGGGACATGTCAGCTGTTTTGAACAGCTGACATGTGCCCACAATAGCCGCGGGTGGAATCGCGATCAGACCACGCCTATTAATTAGTTAAATGCCGCTGTCAAACACTGACAGCGGCATTTAACAAGTGCTTCTGGTCGCGCAGCCAGAAATACGCACATCACTGATCCCCGTCACATGATTGGGGGTCAGCAATGCATTGGCAAAACAACGAGAGGTCTCCTCAAGACCTCTACGGTTGTTGATGACGGATTTCTATGAGCATCACCCTGTGGTCGGCGCTCATAGCAATGCTGTCATTCTGCTACATAGAGGTGATCTATGCATCGCCTCTATGTAGCAGAGCCGATCGGGCTATGGCAGCTTCTAGCCTCCCATGGAGACTATTGAAGCATGCCGAAAGTAAAAAAAAAATGTTTTTAAAAATATGAAAAAAAAATAAAAAACGTAAAAGTTCAAATCACCCCCCTTCGCCCCATTCAAAATAAAACAATAAAAACAATTAAACCTACACATATTTGGTATCGACACATTCAGAATTGCCCGATCTATCAATAAAAAAAAGTTAACCTGATCGTTAAACGGCGTAGTGAGAAAAAATCGAAAAGCCAGAATTATGTTTTTTGGTCACCGCAACATTGCATTAAAATGCAATAACAAGTGATCAAAAGATCGTATCCACACCAAATTGGAATCATTAAAAACATCAGCTCGGCGTGGAAAAATGGAGATGCTACAGGTCTTGAAAGATTGCGCAATTTTTTTTTAGCAAACTTTAGAATTTCTTTTACCACTTAGATAAAAAAGAACCTGGACATGTTTGGTGTCTATGAACTCGTAATGACCTGGAGAATCATAATGGCAGGTCAGTTTTACCAATTAGTGAGCAAAGTTAAAAAGCCAGTCAAAAAACAAGTATGGGATTGCACTTTTTTTGCAATTTCAACGTACTTGGAATTTTTTTCCCGCTTTCGAGTAAAAAAATAAGCCTGCACATAGCCATATTGACGAAAAAATAAGAAAGTTATGCCTCTGGAAAGAAAGGGAGCAAAAAAGCGAAAACGTAAAACCGAAAAAAGCTCCGGTCATTAAGGGGTTAAAGGGGATGACCATTACTTTTTCATGTGAACTAACTCCCATAGATGAGAACTTTAGTTATTAACTTTCTCTTTTTAATCGTGCTGAGCATTGGTCACATAATCTCGAGCTGAATATCTCCTGCTCTCTGTGATGTCATGTCAAAATCTCCCACAATTCCAGGCTCTGGAAACTGTCATGTGGGTGGGGCTTTCTTGGACAGGGCGGGGCATGCCACATAGGTTGGCGAGTTTGCATTCAGCAGAGCTCACTCTATTTATATGAATGCTGCTACTGCAAACCCTGCTCTCCGTGCAGCACAAGCCCCATCTTGTACACATCAGGGTACATATACATATACTGCTCGATACTCTGTGCGTTGTATATACCCTGTGTTAGTCCCTTTATAATGGTAATAAATTCAGATCTCTCCCTAATCAATTGATCCATCCCATCCAACCATCTATCAGTAAGTGAGGGGGAGTATGGGATAACCTATATTTCCTGAGCTGCTTTTCTGTTGCTTTGTGCATTGCTTTGATTCCCAGCAGTGTCCTACTCGGGAGATTGTGCTGATGCTATGTGTGAAGAGTGGAAGGGATGTAGGTGGAAGTGCAGGTCTGTGCTCACTGCTGGCTTATATACCAGCACAAGAAATTATGGGAAATGTAGTAAGAAAGGAGTAGTGGATTCTTAAGAAGAAGTGATCGCTGTAACAATAGAGGTAGTGACAGTACATGGGAAGAGAAGTAAAAAGGCAAAAAACAACAGGAAACTTGGCATTAAAAGTACATGGAGATCTTAAGGGCAGCATCCTTAATCATTTATGGCAAAATCAGTATATGAGTCAGGGTAGTGGAGGCCTTTAAGTGAATGGAGAGAGTCTTTTCTCTCTGAGTCTACTCAAGCTAAGTGTCCCCCTGGTTTCATTTATCCTAACTGTCTTTAGTGTTAGTGGGATTGACTAGCATCATCTTGTCCTTCCCGGTGCAAGGCTTATCGCCAGGGTCACACAGGGACTAGGTATCCTGCTCAGCGATAGGTGCAGAACATATATACATAGTAATGTGGTTAGCAAGGCCAAAAAAAAGACATTTGTCCATTAAGTTCAGCCTATATTCCGTCAGAATCCCCAGATCTACGTCTTTCTAAAGAATGTAATCACTCTAAGATACAATATTGTTATGCTCCAGGAAGACAATCAGGCCTCTCTTGAACCCCTCAACTGAGTTCGCCATTACCACCTCCTCAGACAAGGCATTCCAGATTCTCACTGCCCTAAGGCCGGGGTCACACTGGCGAGGAATACGGACGAGTGAGAGGCGTTAACAGCACGCATTACACACGGAAAATTATTCTCTATGGGTTTGCTCCCAACAGCCGTATATTTCTCGGGCGTATTCTACGGTCCGTGCCAATCGCAGCATGCTGCAATTGTCAGCATACTACGCCCATAATACGCCAATGCAAGTCTATGGGTGCGCTAAAAATACAGATTACACACGGACCACACATGTGACTTGCGAGAAATACGCACCCGGTGTCTATTAGAAAAGCCGGCAATTCAGTGCGCTATGTAGTAAACTCACACTGACAGGTTTAATAAAGACACGAAAGAATAGATATATACACATAGAATACATATATACATATACATACATGTCATTGTGACAAACATATAAATATATTTATAGTTCAGAGAGTTCTTCATAACAGAATAGCCGCTAATTAAATTGCCGGCTTCTATCAAATCATTCCCCAACCCGTCATGAAATGACCCATGGTTTACATTCAGTAAAGCATTTCATTTCATGATTTTTAATATGTCCCTGACTAATAATTAGATGAGGGTTTGTGTGCAAAATTTGGGAGTTGTAGTTGTTATTTTAAGGGGTTAATTCGTTGCTAAAAAATGCGTGGGCTTCCCATTGCCCTATTCTGCTATGAAGAACTCTATGAAATATAAGTATATATATAGATATATGTTTGTCTCAATGACTTGTGTATATATATATATATATATACACTCACTGGCCACTTTATTAGGTACACCTGTCCAACTGTGTGTTAAGACTTAATTTCTAATCAGCCAATCACATGGCGGCAACTCAGTGCATTTAGGCATGTAGACATGGTCAAGACAATCTCCTGCAGTTCAAACCGAGCATCAGTATGGGGAAGAAAGGTGATTTGAGTGCCTTTGAACGTGGCATGATTGTTGGTGCCAGAAGGGCTGGTCTGAGAATTTCAGAAACTGCTGATCTACTGGGATTTTCACGCACAACCATCTCTAGGGTTTACAGAGAATGGTCCGAAAAAGAAAAAAAATCCAGTGAGCGGCAGTTCTGTGGCCGGAAATGCCATGTTGATGCCAGAGGTCAGAGGAGAATGGGCAGACTGGTTCGAGCTGATAGAAAGGCAACAGTGACTCAAATTGCCACCCGTTACAACCAAGGTAGGCAGAAGAGCATCTCTGAACGCACAGTGCGTCGAACTTTGAGGCAGATGGGCTACAGCAGCAGAAGACCACACTGGGTACCACTCCTCTCAGCTAAGAACAGGAAACTGAGGCTACAATTTGCACAAGCTCATCGAAATTGGACAGTAGAAGATTGGAAAAACGTTGCCTGGTCTGATGAGTCTCGATTTCTGCTGCGACATTCGGATGGTAGGGTCAGAATTTGGCGTAAACAACATGAAAGCATGGATCCATCCAGCCTTGTATCAACGGTTCAGGCTGGTGGTGGTGGTGTCATGGTGTGGGGAATTTTTTCTGGGCACTCTTTGGGCCCCTTGGTACCAATTGAGCATCGTTGCAACGCCACAGCCTACCTGAGTATTGTTGCTGACCATGTCCATCCCTTTATGACCACAATGTACCCAACATCTGATGGCTACTTTCAGCAGGATAATGCGCCATGTCATAAAGCTCGAATCATCTCAGATTGGTTTCTTGAACATGACAATGAGTTCACTGTACTCAAATGGCCTCCTCAGTCACCAGATCTCAATCCAATAGAGCATCTTTGGGATGTGGTGGAATGGGAGATTCGCATCAGGGATGTGCAGCCGACAAATCTGCGCCAACTGTGTGATGCCATCATGTCAATATGGTCCAAAATCTCTGAGGAATGCTTCCAGCACCTTGTTGAATCTCTGCCACGAAGAATTGAGGCAGTTCTGAAGGCAAAAGGGGGTCCAACCCGTTACTAGCATGGTGTACCTAATAAAGTGGCCAGTGAGTGTATATATATATATATGCATTCTATGTGTCTATATCTATTATTTCGTCTCTGTTAGAAACCCTGTCATAGGGCTCCATTATATGTCCATTTTGCAAGGCAGCGAGAAAATCTCGCCATACGGATGCTATACGGATTACATACAGATGCAGACATGCGCAAAATACGCAACCACACCTTGCCTACGGATGACATACGGAGCACTATTTAGGGGTCATTCATCCGTATTACGCCTGTAAACTACGGACCGTGTTTTGCGTCGGTTAGTGTGACCCCGGCCTAACAGTAAAGAATCCTCTTCTATGTTGGTGGAAAAACCTTCTCTCCTCCAGATGCAGAGAATGCCACCTTGTGACCATCATCTTCCTTGGTATAAACAGATCCTTTTTGAATTACTGGAACCGGAAGATGCCGGGCACGTGGTGAGAGGAGGGCAGAGTCCGGGGGCCGTCGGAAGGTGAGTATATAACTATTTTTTATTTTAACAGAGACTCTAAAATACTCGATGCAATAGAATCGGGCCACCATCTAGTGTATTATACTCCTGTTACACCGGGAGCTGCTGTCACTGTTCTGCTGTTGCCTAATGTATTGTACTCCAGTTACAGCCAGAGCTGCAGTCACTGTTCTGCTGTTACCTAATGTATTGTACTCCAGTTACACCCAGAGCTGCTGTCACTGTTCTGCTGTAATCTAATGTATTGTACTGCAGTTACTCCCAGAGCTGCAGACACTGTTCTGCTTTTACCTACTGTATTGTAGTCCAGTTACACCCAGAGCTGCAGTCACCATTCTGCTCTTACCTAATGTATTATACTCCTGTTACAGCCAGAGCTGCAGTCACTGTTCAGATCTTACCAAATGTATTGTACTCAAGTTACACCCAGAGCTGCAGTCATTGTTCGGCTGTTACCTAATGTATTGTCCTCCAGTTACACCCAGATCTGCAGTCACTGTTCTGCTGTTACCTAATGTACTCCTGTTACACCCAGAGCTGCAGTAACTGTTCTGCTGTTACCTAATGTAGTGTACTCCAGTTACACCCAGATCTGCAGTCACTGTTCTGCTGTTACCTAATGTACTCCTGTTACACCCAGAGCTGCAGTCTCTGTTCTGCTATTACCTAATGTAGTGTACTCTAGTTACACCCAGAGCTGTAGTCACTGTTCTGCTGTTACCTAATGTATTGTACTCCAGTTACACCCAGATCTGCAGTCACTGTTCTACTGTTGCCTAATGTATTGTACTCCAGTTACTCCCAGAGCTGCAGTCACTGTTCTGCTTTTACCTAATGTATTGTAGTTTATTTACAGCCAGAGCTGCAGTCACTGTTCAGATCTTACCTAATGTATTGTACTCCAGTTACACCCAGAGCTGTAGTCACTTTTCTGCCCTTACCTAATGTATTGTATGCAAGTTACACCCAGAGCTGCAGTCACTGTTCTACTGTTACCTAATGTATTATACTCCAGTTACACCCAGATTTGCAGTCACTGTGACTGTGCCTGCATAATGAGCGACGCAGCAGTGATGCCTTTAATGGCTGTAATGTGCCTGTACATTAAGCATTGCAGCCGTGTTGCCGCGCCGACTAAGCGACTGTCGTTGATTGGTCACGGCCTAACTGCCGTGACCAATCAGCGACGCAGGATTTCGGTTACAGACAGACATGATAAGACAATTATATATATAGATATATATATATATTTATATTTAGTAAATGCTACCAGGATTTGGTGAGTATAAAAACTCACACTATGTGGGGTAAGCAGCCCTCGCAGGAATGATAGAGCTTTTTGCAAAAAAAAATAATTCATGTAATCGTGCAAATCCTGTAAGCACTGCTGACATTTCCCCCCTTTGCTGCCATCCATGCTTTAGTTTCTTTGTTTCTAATGCAGTTTTTGGTTATACTACTTTGTAGCTTCCATTATATCATCTAAAGTGGGATATACAACCTTAAATCAAACGGTATAGTGTTTTGCACGGTGCAGTGTTTTATGACTTTTGGAAGAAAAGTCGAAAAAGTTTGTCATTTTGGCTACCTGAGGTGTAATGATGTGTTCTACTTCTTGAGCAGCCGCGATCTTGATTTACAAATGTACTTTTTACTGCGTCAGTGACATTGACCTAATTAGTGTTAAAGACATAAAACACTTCTCCCTGCTGGAGAAATCGAAATGTAGAGACAATAAACGGCCATAAAAATAAATAACAATAAAAAGCAAAATACATCATAAAGCTACGAATAATAATTAATATCTGGCTCTGCAATTACCTCCCATTAGGATCTCACCTCTAGAATGCAGCACGTGCACAATCCAGCGACGCACATCACACTGATGTGATTCTGCGGTGTACAGCCGCAGTGCTAGGAAGAATATATGTATAGGGGTAATTCAATTAAATAACTAATATACAAATATGTGAACGTTTCCATCAGTGAAATTTAATTAGGAAGTAATAACATTTTCCCTGGCAGTGA
Source organism: Dendrobates tinctorius (assembly GCF_039654945.1). NCBI lineage: Eukaryota > Metazoa > Chordata > Amphibia > Anura > Dendrobatidae > Dendrobates > Dendrobates tinctorius. Next base: position 61,386,093 of record NW_027361707.1, on the reverse strand, counting down.
GAAAGCTGCATCTTAATATTTATGTATTTTTCTCAACTATTAAAATGTGCAGTTGAGCACAGATGATAAATGGCTCGCACACCACATGCATTAAGTCTGCTGGGGGTTTATTTATCATAGTCTCATAGTTAGCATTAAAATAAAGAAAAATAATCTACATATCCTTATGTACTAAAAAGCTTCAGACAGAGGTTAGCAATGGGCACTTGAGATAGACAAGATATTGTTTCCCCAGTTTAGGGTGTAGCTATTGTTTTACTCTCTACAGGGGTGTATTACATTTTTTCGATATATTGCATCAAATTCCCTGCTTTCATACAGCCTTATAGTTAAAGGGAATCTGTCACCCCATTTTTGGCCTATAAGATGCGGCCACAGCCATCAGGGGCTTATCTACAGCATTCTGTAATGCTGTAGATAAGCCCCCGATGTAACCTGAAAGATAAGAAAAACAAGTTAGATTATACTCACACGGGGGTCCGGTCTGATGGGTGTCGCGGTCCCGCCCGGCGCTTCCCATCTTCTAGCGATGACGTTCTCCTTCTTCTGCCGTGGCTCCTGCACAGGTGCACTTTATCTGCCCTGTTGAGGGAAGAGTAGAGTACTGCATTGCGCAGGCGCCAAGAAAGGTCAGAGAGGTCCGGCGCCTGCTCACTGCAGTACTTTACTCTGCCCTCAACAGGGCAGATAAATTACGCCTGCGCAGGAGCCGCAGTAGAAGTAAGAAGGAGGACGTCATCGCTAGAAGATGGTAGGCGCCGGACCGGACCGCGACACCCACCGCACCGGACCACCCCCCAGGTGAGTATAATCTAATTAATTTTTCTTCTCTTTCAGGTTACATCAGGGGCTTATCTACAGCATTACAGAATGCTATAGATAAGCCCCTGATGGCTGTGACCGCATCTTATAGGCCAAAAATGATTTGACAGATTCCCTTTCAAGAGGTTGTCCACTACTTTTACATTGATGGCCTATCCTTAGAATAGGTCATCAATGTTTGATTAGCTGGGCTCCGACACCCGGAACCCCTGCCAATCAGTTGTTATCGATGTCAGAGGCAGCAGCCGCCGACCGGAAGTATTACTTGCCGGCGGGGGTGCCAAGTGTCGGACGCCAGCCAATCAGACATTGATTACCACCTATTCTAAGGATAGGCCATCAATGTAAAAGTAGTGGGGAACCTCTTTTAAAGATAATATTCTCACCCCCTGCATTATTGGAAGCTTAATAAATACACAAATATTATTGAATTCAATGGGAACTGTGTATATTTGTCTCCAAATAGCTCCCCCTACAGGTGACTAGAGAGCCCTACTTGAAATATTATTTCTAAATGACTACTGAAATGTGTTCAAAATGGAAATGATTGAATCTCCCAAGATTTAATTTCACTAAATTGCACAGATTTTATGGGGAAATTTGATTCTTAGTAAAGTTATTCAATGTGAATTGAGTGTTCCTCTCTGTAGACCCCAGAGAATAATTAATATAGGATGTAAAAAGAAAAAATGTCACTTCACGGCTTACCAGTTCTGCCGTACCCGCAGCCTGCTACTCGGTCCACTGCGCCTCTGCTTTTCACTTTCCCCTGTCATGCACATCCTCTTTGGCCTTTTCACTCCTGACCATTGCTTCAGGGGAGACTGGGTCACTGACGTCACAGCACAGTAGCCAAGGTGTGACGCCAAGACATGCTCTGCATTGGCTTCAGAAGCCCAGTTACTTTGAAGGCTATGGCTTGGGGAGAAACAGCTAAAGTTGATGTGAATGAAGAAGTAAGAAAATAAGAGGCATGGAGGACAGGAAAACAAGCTGCTGGGGTGGTCAGAATATTATTTTTTTTCTTTATCGTTTTCCTGGCCCTCTACAACTTGTCAAAATGGCCCCAGCGACATGATGCCACATGATTGCTACTGACTGCTGCCTACTTTTTCGCTTTACAATATGCCATAAGTTGATGGGCTACAATTTGTGGTCTGGGATCTATACCTACACTTTGGCTTGTGCTACTAGATTTTTTTGTATCTACCTATGAATCTATCTATTATCTATCTATCTGTCCATCTGTTGCCTATCTATTATCTATCTATCATCTATTTCTATCTCGCTTTCTAGAAAACAAAGAAAAATAGCACAAAAAAATAATTATTGTGCAAAAACTGTACTTTTTATTGGCTGATCTTAAGATGTGTTACCTCTATCAGAACTGATCTTAACCTTTCTCAAGTTCTGTGATCTGGAGTTGAAACTTCAATTCATGAGCCAATAAAAAGTTCAATTTTTTAGCTATATATATATATATATATATATATATATATATATATATATATATATATATATATATATATACTGTATATATATTAGGAGCTACCCTCTCTTTTTTTACATATCTCAGAAGATTTTTTGAGGTATATGTCTTGGAGGAATGGCAGCTGAAACAGAGGTGTCTTGTAATGCCTCATCATACTGTTACTATCTATCTAGTTATCTTATCTTCTTTATAAAAAGTTAGTATAACATTTATCACATTTCACATGTAATAATATAAAGACTCCATTGCTGGATAAAAAATTTCAACTTCTCTACTAAATATAGTTTGATGTGCAGCCCTTAACGTAACGGAATGAACCCTTCCATAAAGATCAGGACTCGGTTGGTGACATGACCTGATAAATTTTGCTGAGCAAAATCTTAACTATCCTTGCAAATGAAATGACTACTTTCTATAATATAAAAGATAAAATAATGCCTTATAAAGGGAGATTACACTGATGGATGAGATTACATTGCTAAAAAAATGAAATAAGTAGATTTGTGTTTGTTTAGAAAGATGGCGATTACGATCCATATCTCTGTATAAATAAATGTAGTTATGGAGGATACTCGGGAGAGATCCTGGAGGTAGTTAGGTGAGGAATGTTCCCTTGCGGAACAGAGATTGAGGTCTTTAGAGGACCATAGAGGATGTGTAGGAAAATTTCGAGAGACTGGTTCTGAGATAAATGGAGGGGACAAATTATGGAGCGCCTTGTAGGTCAATAATAGTAGTTTGAGCTGGTTACGTTGGGGATTTGGAAGCTAATTAAGGTATTTGTAGATGGGAGTATCGAGGAGAATGATGGCTTAATTGGGCTTAATATAGCGGTAACATAGTTTTTCGTACCCTGAACATTAAAGTTTAACAGTTCATAAATCAATAGTACACATGAAAATAAGTAACTTTGTGACACATTTTGTCAGAGAAAGGTGCTTCTTTCTCCTCCAGGACTGATCAGTCAGTTATTCTTAACATGCTCAATTCTTTGATAAAATCTGTACTTCGTGAATACAGACTTTCCCGTTACTGAGATAGGAAATGACAATTGCTACTGATAAGATTCTGTGTTATGATTGAGTCACCGTAGGAGGCAAAAACAGAAATGCTAGCTAAGTCCTGAAAACCAGAGAAGTTGGCAACTATCAGATTGCAGACCCCTGAACCTATCAACACAACTAGCAGTAGCCGTGGGGGGTTCCTACGATGACCTAGACCCCTCGATCACAGCCGGAGAGATACATAGGCCTAAAGAAGGAAAAGGGAAATCTAACTGCCCCAGAGCAGACCGCAAAGCAATAGGCAGCCCCCCACATATAATGACGGTGAAGCAAGATGAAAACACTTACACAGACAGAAAGACAGGCTGAGCAAAGACGGGGCCCAAAAACTACCTAGATAGGAACAGATAGGAAGGCTGCTGTCTGCAATCTGCCAAAACCCTATCAGAGACAAAAGCCAACAAGCTGATATAAAAATGGCCCTGAAGCAACTAAGCTTCAAAAACTAAATCAGCACTCAGGTACTTTCAGAAGACAGAGCTCACGGAACACTGCACACTCCAGCAGGGAGTGGCAGAATCCAAAAAGCAAGAAAAACAAAAACAAATCTTAGATGCAAAAAGGCAAAACAGAAAACTTAGCTTTAGGAGAGCAGGAATCAGACTGGTGTCCAAGAGTCCACAGAGAAATCACCCACAGGGCAGAAAGGGCGTAGGCTGCCTTAAATCCAGTCAGTGACTCCACTCAGCCAATCGTCTTCATTAGTCCCAGGTGCCTGATAATCAGGCTCACTACCTTCCTTCACTAGAATAGGGAGTTCACCAGGCCTCAGTGACGGAGGGGAAAATGAACTCACAACAATTCTGTAAAGAGGTGGGAAGAGGGAGGAGCTAGAGACAGAACTCCTCCCCATCCCATCTATATAGAATCTTATCAGCACCAACTGTCATCTCTTATGTTAGTCATGTAACATTCTATCTACAGAGCCAAAGCGCATTGGTAGTAATACAAATTTTATTTGAAGCTCCAGGGCTCCCCATTTCCTGCAGCACAGGCCACCTAATATGATTAAATCCATTATAGCATGCACTACTTTTGAAATCTTGTTGGTTTTAAAATGAAGGGCAGGAGAAACTTGAGATTTCTTTGGATTGGGAATTCTCTTGCTGGTCCATTAATGAAATAAAAAAAAACTTTGTCAAATCTGCTTTTTTCTCATGAGCTATACAGCTTCTAGACCTCAGCTCTACTCACTGCTACAAGGATTGATTGATTTCCTCTGATCTATGCTTCCTTTCTTACCACTAGGTAATATGAAAGGAGAGCTACTGTTGGATATTTTCTATGTTGTTAATACTAAGACACATCATTGAATTAAAAGTTGACATATGAGGTTTACGTTCCATATTTGTGCTAACATCCAGTTTATCGTGTATATTCTAGGTTCTTGGTGGTAGCTACCATCACTCAATAAATCATTCCACTAATTGGCATTGCAAAGAAATCTGCAGGGCCGGTAAAATCCCTAATTAACCTGATTTTTGTTAAAACAAATCCCTTCGGTAGCTAGAGACTATGGCGAATTGCAATCTTTCTTGAATGGAAATGTCTCTGAGATACACTGGAACTAAAAATCCCACCGGTAAGTTCTGCACGTTCAAGAAATGGTGACTGAGACAGAGGTTTCTAAAGTTTTATCTGAAAGCTGCCAAGTTCCAGAAATTAGAGCTTAGATCTTTGGATTTATAAAGATATAAAGCCGATATATCCCTGTGCTCATCATTAGGTTTAATGGATACCTGTGTCCCGAAGAAACACACATTTGAGACACAATCTGAGAACAGTTTGGGGCAAACAGAAATAGAAAAATTCACTTAACATAAGAAAAAAATATTATTTATTTTCATAGAAAATGCTCCTCTTTGCTGATCGGAATTTCACCATAAAATTTCAGATAAAATTCTAATGCTATGGAAATTGTCCTAAAATGGCAAAGGATTTTTAATGTTTAATTGCCAACATACAATAGGAACTAAAATAGCAAAGTGCATCCGCACCACCGCAGCCAGCAGGTACCTGTTCAGACCAAGAGTCCCGCACAAGCAAGTTGATGCTATTTGTCTCAAACAGGGAGAGGACGGGTGCTCAATCCAGAAAACAGTATGCAATATCCAAGGCAGAAAAAAAAGGGATGGCACTCACCGTCCTTAAAATCCAAACTTTATTGTAGCATAAATAACTTCAGAAGGGGAGCAATGTGAACAAGGAACGGACGACGGCCGTTTCGTGCTGCCGCGCTTCCACGGTTCCTAATGAAGCGGCAGCGTAAAACAGCCATCACCCGTTCCTTGTTCACATTGCTCCCCTACTGAAGATTTTTATGCTACAATAAAGTTTGGATTTTGTCCTTGAATTGCTAATAAAAAATCTTTGATGAAAGGAATATTTAGTAGCAGAGTCGCCAGAGTTCCATAATAATCAATATACAAAGTCTAAAAAGTTTGTGTTGGCGCCATATGGTGTTATCGTTGCACACTTTTGCTATTTGGGCATATGTGTTGGTGCCGCGGTGCTAATTCTAACAGAGTAGCTTATTGTTGCAACGTTTCTGTAACAGTAAGGCTACTTTCACACATCAGGTTTTTGGCGTCAGGCGCGATCCGGCGTTGTGCCGGAATGCCGGATCCGGCAAATGTTTTGTAAAACCTGATGTGCCGGATCCGGTTTTCTGCCGGATCCGTCTTGTTCTTGACAGACAAAACCGGCTCCGTCTCATCCGGTTCATCCGTTTTTCTATCCGTTTTTCGACGGATTACGCCGGATCTGGTTTTTAAAATTGACCCTTGTGGCCTTCCGAACGGGATTGGCTACTGGAAAACTATATATAGCATGTTCCTACAGCCCTATGTCTTGTGGGCAGAGCTACTGAGCATGCTCAGACCAAAAAAAACGGATCCGGCCACCGGATCCGGCTTTCGCCGGATTAGGCGCATTGCGGCGCTCATAGGCTTTCATTGTGTGAAAAAGACGGACGCGCCGGATCCGGCGTGTCCGGCTTTTTCGCCAGAGACAAAAAACGTTACAGTAGCCGTTTTTTCCAGACGCCGGATCGCGACACATTGCCGGATCCGGCGAAAACCGGATGAAACGCATGGCCATCCGGCGTGATCTGGCGCAAATGCAAGTCAATGGGGGGGAAACCGGATCCGGCATTGCATTTCGCCGGATTCGGTTTCTGTCAAAAGCGCCGGATCGCGCCTGACGGCGAAAACCTGATGTGTGAAAGAGGCCTAAAAAGATAACAATTGTTTAATAAATATTATAAAATAAGTATTAAAGTTTGTAAATGATACACATTTAAAAAAAAGGGAAAAGAACAAACAAAACTTTTTTCCAAAAACAAAGCCACTCTTGTGTCTTGTCACTCTTGTTATGACGGTATTGAAGTCATATGGACTTAGGGTAACTAGGACTAACCTGGTCAAGAATGGTGCTGGCTGAATAGAATAAAAGTAATATGGGGGAACTACTGATCCTTCTGAAAGATACCACCTAAGAATGAAGTCTCGTATGCAATAATCCATAGGAAAAGAGAAGGCAAAGCAGCTCTCGGGTGTAACAAACTACACTATCTCACAAAGCCCTACAGTATCTAGGAGAGGTGCCTGCCCTATATGTCTGATCCCATAACAAGCATGAAAACTCCTGTCGACACCTGATTTTATTTTTGTATTTTTGAATATTGCATTCCAATTACACAAAGTCTTAAATATAATATACTGTATATATATATATATATATATATATGATTGATGATGCTGATGTTTAGTATTGTGAAGGGTGAAACGCGTTACCTTGAATTATTCTAAATGGTCCTTTTTTTTCCGAAAACAAAACCAGTGTTTGGTGACTGGTTTTGATATTTCAGCTCACCCCTCCCTATTTACAACAGTGGAATTGTTTCTGGAAAACTGAGAAAAAAACTCATCTTTGTACTTATAGCTAGAGTTGAGCGAAACGGGTCGAAAAATTTCAAAAGTCGCTGACTTTTGGCAAAGTCGGGTTTCATGAAACGAAACCCGACCCTAGGATGAGGTCGGCCACGAGGTCGGCGACTTACGCGCCAAAGTCGCGTTTCAAAAGTTTGTTTTGCGCTCTTTTTCAGCCAATCAGGATCCACGGACACTGTGGGCAACGTGATGACATAGGCAGGGGTCACCACCATCTTTCAGAAGGGCATGCAAGTGATTGGCTTGCTTTGGTGGGCGTCACAGGGGGTATAAAAGGGCGTGCACGCCGACCGCCATCTTACTTCTGCCGATCTTAGTATAGGGAGAGGTTGCTGCTGATTCTGTAGGGAGAGCGTTAGGCAGGGAAGAAGACAAAAAAACTGCTTCTGCTGCTAGCGATTTGGCCTGCACAACACACCAGTCACTGTGTGTGCAGTGCAAGGGGAGGCTATATAGTGGTGTATCAGTGGTGTTGGTTGTTGGGCTGCCTTCTAAGGCTTCCTGACATTCCTGCATTGCTGTTTACCCACTGCTCCGCAAACTGCTTTTTTAAAAGCAATCCCAATTTTTTTTTTTGTCCTGAGAAGAAAAAAAAACTGCTTCTGCTGCTAGCAATTTGGCCTGCACAACACACCAGTCACTGTGTGTGCAGTGCAAGGGGAGGCTATATTGTGGTGTATCAGTGGTGTTGGTTGTTGGGCTGCCTTTTAAGGCTTCCTGACAGGCTGGCATTGCTGTTTACCCACTGCTCCACAAACTGCTTTTTTAAAAGCAATCCAATCTCCCTTATCCTCTAGTCCCTTTTGTCACAGCTGTGCCATCGAGCCTGTCACATAGCGTTCAGATATCAGTGGGCCTCACACAATCCAAAACTGTCCACAAGTGTCTGCAGAAATTCAAAATCTCCCTTATCCTCTCGTCACTTTTGTCACAGCTGTGCCATCGAGCCTGTCACATAGCGATCAGATATCAGTAGGCCTCACACAATCCAAAACTGTCCACAAGTGTCTGCAGAAATTCAAAATCTCCCTTATCCTCTCGTCACTTCTGTCACAGCTGTGCCATCGAGCCTGTCACATAGCGCTCAGATATCAGTGTGCCTCACACAATCCAAAACTGTCCACAAGTGTCTGCAGAAATTCAAAATCTCCCTTATCCTCTCGTCACTTTTGTCACAGCTGTGCCATCGAGCCTGTCACATAGCGCTCAGATATCAGTGGGCCTCACACAATCCAAAACTGTCCACAAGTGTCTGCAGAAATTCAAAATCTCCCTTATCCTCTCGTCACTTTTGTCACAGCTGTGCCATCGAGCCTGTCACATAGCGCTCAGATATCAGTGGGCCTCACACAATCCAAAACTGTCCACAAGTGTCTGCAGAAATTCAAAATCTCCCTTATCCTCTCGTCACTTTTGTCACAGCTGTGCCATCGAGCCTGTCACATAGCGCTCAGATATCAGTGGGCCTCACACAATCCAAAACTGTCCACAAGTGTCTGCAGAAATTCAAAATCTCCCTTATCCTCTCGTCATTTTTGTCACAGCTGTGCCATCGAGCCTGTCACATAGCGCTCAGATATCAGTGGGCCTCACACAATCCAAAACTGTCCACAAATGTCTGCAGAAATTCAAAATCTCCCTTATCCTCTCGTCACTTTTGTCACAGCTGTGCCATCGAGCCTGTCACATAGCGCTCAGATATCAGTGGGCCTCACACAATCCAAAACTGTCCACAAGTGTCTGCAGAAATTCAAAATCTCCCTTATCCTCTCGTCACTTTTGTCACAGCTGTGCCATCGAGCCTGTCACATAGCGCTCAGATATCAGTGGGCCTCACACAATCCAAAACTGTCCACAAGTGTCTGCAGAAATTCAAAATCTCCCTTATCCTCTCGTCACTTTTGTCACAGCTGTGCCATCGAGCCTGTCACATAGCGCTCAGATATCAGTAGGCCTCACACAATCCAAAACTGTCCACAAGTGTCTGCAGAAATTCAAAATCTCCCTGATCCTCTCGTCACTTTTGTCACAGCTGTGCCATCGAGCCTGTCACATAGCGCTCAGATATCAGTGGGCCTCACACAATCCAAAACTGTCCACAAGTGTCTGCAGAAATTCAAAATCTCCCTTATCCTCTCGTCACTTTTGTCACAGCTGTGCCATCGAGCCTGTTACATAGCGCTCAGATATCAGTGGGCCTCACACAATCCAAAACTGTCCACAAGTGTCTGCAGAAATTCAAAATCTCCCTTATTCTCTCGTCACTTTTGTCACAGCTGTGCCATCGAGCCTGTCACATAGCGCTCAGATATCAGTGGGCCTCACACAATCCAAAACTGTCCACAAGTGTCTGCAGAAATTCAAAATCTCCCCTGTCCTATAGACACCTTGTACCTTGTTTTACATTACTATATAGTTTGTTGGATTTTGTCTACATTTCTACCAAAAATGAGGAAGGCTGGTGGAAGAGGCCGTGGAATTGGGCGGGGGTTGGCAGCTGGTAATGATTGTCTTGGTGGTGGATCTGATCGTAGTGGCAAGAGCAAAATAGGACCGAATGCAGGAGGTATTGAGCCTGCGTCATCGTCTGGCTACATAAGGCCTCGAACGCTTAGTTTTCTAGGAGTTGGCAAACCGCTTTTAAAGCCAGAGCATCAGGAAAAAGTTTTGTCTTACATTGCTGACTCAGCCTCCAGCTCTATCGCCTCCTCTTCTTCAGTTGTAAAAAGTAAAAGCACTGAGTCGTCATTGGAAGCTCATGTTCATGAACCACACCTTTCCTTGTGTCCTTCACCCCAACCAAGATTGAAGGATGACGCAGGCCATACTACTGATTACTCCATGGAGCTGTTTTCACATACCATGCCTGGATTATCAAGTGAAATGGTGAATTACCCAGGCCAAGATGAATCTGACATGGAGTGCACTGATGCACAGCTGCTGATGGATGATTCTGCTGGTACATTCACTCAGAGCACTACATTGTCCTCGCAGTGTACAGAGCCAGATTCTGACCCTGATGAGACTCAGGTGCCCCTTCCCGCACACTATACCACCATACACGGTGACACAGAGGAAGGTGCACATGACATAGAAGAGGAGGTGATGGATGACCCAGTTGTTGACCCAGATTGGCATCCATTGGGGAAAGAGGGTGCTGCTTCCAATAGCTCAGATGAGGAGCATCCACAGCAGACATCGACATCGCAACAGCTGTTATCTGGCAGGCCCGTAGCACTCCAAAGACAGGTTCCAAACATCAAAAGAGTTGCTGGACAGCTTGTCCAGAGGGTCAAAAGATCACAGCGTGCTTGGCCGCAAAATGTCTGCCAAAGTAGGAAGAGTGCAGTGTGGCACTTTTTTGAACAAAATCCTCATGATCAGGCCAAGGTTATCTGTAAGAAGTGCGCAAAGACCTTTAGCCGAGGGAAAAATCTGAAAAATTTGAATACCAGTTGCATGCTTAGACATTTAACCAGCATGCACTTGCAAGCGTTGACACAACACCAAACCTCAAGTGCCACATGTGCAACTGATCACAACGAAGGTAGTCAGCAACGCTACATTGTTTCCCCCACTGTAAGCCCACCGGTTAGCACAGCAGCAAATGTTGAGGTGTCGTTGCAAGGCCACAGCAGTCAGGGAATCCCAATGTTATATCAATGAAAGACTGATTCTAGGCCATCAGAAAGAACACCAACTCCATCACCATCATCAACCCTCTCTCAGTCCGCCCTGTCCACCGCTACTTCCACCATATGCAGCTCTCAAGTCCAGCTCACCCTCCCAGACACTATGAGTAGGTCAAGAAAGTACTCAGTCTCTCATCCGCGTACACTGGGTTTGAACGCCCACATTGCTAAACTAATCTCGTTTGAGATGATGCCCTTTCGGTTGGTGGAAAGCACAGCTTTCCGCGAACTCATGGCCTATGCAGTACCACGCTATGACCTACCCAGTCGCCACTTCTTCTCTCGCAAAGCCATCCCAGCCCTCCACCATCATGTGAAAGACCGCATTGTCCATGCACTCAAGCAGTCAGTGAGCGGAAAGGTGCACCTCACAACTGATGCATGGTCCAGTCGGCATGGCCAGGGCCGTTACGTGTCCATCACTGCGCACTGGGTTGATGTGGTGGATGCAGGGTCCACAGGGGACAGCGGTGGTGGGACAGTGCTGCCTAGCCCATGGTATAGGAAACAGTTGGCTGTAGGCGTTCGACCCTCCTCCTCCTCCTCCTCCTCCTCCAGAAGCGAAAGCTCGTCCACAGAGCGCAGTCGTACGAGCACTCCATCTGCAGCTGCCACTGTTGCACACGATGTGTCCCCCTATCGAGCAGCTAGTGGAAAGCGTCAGCAGGCTGTGTTGCAGATGATGTGTTTGGGCGACAGACACACCGCCGAGGTGCTGGCCGAGTACTTGAAGCGACAAACTGAGTCATGGCTGGGCAGTGTACATCTTGAGGCAGGCAAGGTAGTTAGTGATAACGGCCGTAATTTTGTGGCAGCCATAGCCCTTTTAAAACTCAGCCACATACCTTGCTTGGCTCACACCTTGAACCTGGTGGTGCAGTGCTTCCTCAAAAATTATCCGGAGTTAACAGCCCTGCTCCAGAAGGTGCGAAGACTGTGCGCGCGCATCCGCCGGTCGCCTGTACACTCCGTTCGTATGCAGAAGCTGCAGCGATTGCTCCACCTTCCCAACCACCGCCTCATTATCAACATTGCAACAAGGTGGAACTCCACCCTGCACATGGTGGAGCGGCTGTGCGAGTAGAGGCAGGCCATAATGCATTTGTGGGAGGATACACGGCCAGGCACTTTGAGAGCAGACATGGAGTTGACAGGTGTGCAGTGGTCGAAGCTGAAAGACCTCTGTAAAGTCCTTCAGTGTTTTGAGGAATGCACACGGCTGGTAAGCGCAGACGACGCCATCCTAAGCATGAGCATCCCACTTATGCATCTGCTCATGCAAACTTTGACGCACCTTAAGGAGCAGGCGTCTGCAGCCAATGTTGATGAGGAGGAAGAGGAGGAGGGAATCCTTGATGACATTCAGCCATTGTCTGCTCAGGGACCTCTCCTGGACGAGGTGGAGGAAGAAGAGGAGGAGGAGGATGATGATGGGGATGATTACTTAGGGGAGGAGGATGCATCTCGTGGGGCAAGTGAAAATGTTGGCGTGGCAAGGTCTGGTACAGGGTTTGTGCGTGACTGGAGGGATGTGGATTTGCCAGAAAGTGCTCCTCCACCCAGCACTCGCAGTGCATCATTGACACCGGGAACATTGGCCCACATGTGAGATTATGCCTTGCAGATCCTAAAAAGGGACCCCCGCATTGCCAAAATGATGAACGATGATGACTACTGGTTGGCCAGCATCCTGGATCCACGCTATAAAGGCAAATTACAAAACATCATGCCACAGGAGAACCTTGACCTAATATTGGCTAATAAACAAGCAACTCTGGTAAATCGGTTGCTTGAGGCATTCCCAGCACACAGCAGTGGTGATGGTTCTCACACGAGCCGTACGGGCCGGGGGCAGCTTGGCAGAGGTGTTCGTGGTGCACACAGCAGAAGTGGCGTTGGAGACAGGGGTTTCATGACAATGTTGTGGACTGATTTTTCAAATACCGCTCACACAACTGGTAATACTGCATCGATGGAAAGTGACAGGAGACAGCAGTTGTCAACTATGGTTACAAACTACTTTTCCTCCCATATCGATGTTCTCCCACACAGGTCATTCCCCTTTGACTATTGGGCCGCTAAACTGGACACCTGGCCTGAATTGGCCCAATATGCCTTACAGGAGCTCGCTTGCCCAGCTGCAAGTGTGCTATCGGAAAGAGTCTTCAGTGCAGCTGGATCAATTCTGACAGAAAAAAGGACCCGTCTGTCAACCCAAAATGTGGATGATCTAACCTTCATTAAAATGAACCACGCATGGCTTTCCAAGGATTTTGTCCCACCTTCCCCTGATGACACATAGGGTGACAGAAAAATGGCTTGCTTTGGTCCACCTCTTCCTGGGACTTCACCTATTTCGCCTTTTGCATCAGCTGAATGTCCAACATCAACATATGCCACTTTCTAAAACTCCCTAACTGTGCTGCCTCCCCCCCATGGCCGGGGTCACCACCTAGCGCACGACAACGTGCGAGTGCCGTTGCCCTGGACAGGTGGGTAGGCCGACTCTTGGGCACGGGCACTGGCACAGGGTCCCTCATAGTGCAATCAAGTGTCTCTGACGGTGGTGGTGCACACCCGCCGTCAGACACACCGCTGTACTATGAGGGGCCCAGTACTAGTACCGACGTCCACGAGTGGGCCCCCCTTGCTTGGGCAGGGCCCCAGCATATGCAATCTTTACCTCTCCCTGCTCCTCCGCTGTGTAATCTGGGCCGTCAAATCCATACTGTGCCTGACACCGTCTGAGCCTGCCTCCTGAGACATATATTTTGAATGTGTACGCTATCCATACATGTTATCTGGGGAAACGGTACCCTTTCTAACCTTTGTGCAATCACGTGCAATCCATACTGGGCCTAACACCGTCTGAGCCTGCCTCCTGAGACATATATTTTGAATGTGTACGCTATCCATACATGTTATCTGGGGAAACGGTACCCTTTCTAACCTTTGTGCAATCACGTGCAATCCATACTGGGCCTAACACCGTCTGAGCCTGCCACCTGAGACATATATTTTGAATGTGTACGCTATCCATACATGTTATCTGGGGAAACGGTACCCTTTCTAACCTTTGTGCAATCACGTGCAATCCATACTGGGCCTAACACCGTCTGAGCCTGCCTCCTGAGACATATATTTTGAATGTGTACGCTATCCATACATGTTATCTGGGGAAACGGTACCCTTTCTAACCTTTGTGCAATCACGTGCAATCCATACTGGGCCTGACACCGTCTGAGCCTGCCTCCTGAGACATATATTTTGAATGTGTACGCTATCCATACATGTTATCAGGGGATACGGTACCCTTTCTAACCTTTGTGCAATCACGTGCAATCCATACTGGGCCTGACACCGTCTGAGCCTGCCTCCTGAGACATATATTTTGAATGTGTACGCTATCCATACATGTTATCCGGGGAAACGGTACCCTTTCTAACCTTTGTGCAATCACGTGCAATCCATACTGGGCCTAACACCGTCTGAGCCTGCCTCCTGAGACATATATTTTGAATGTGTACGCTATCCATACATGTTATCCGGGGATACGGTACCCTTTCTAACCTTTGTGCAATCACGTGCAATCCATACTGGGCCTAACACCGTCTGAGCCTGCCTCCTGAGACATATATTTTGAATGTGTACGCTATCCATACATGTTATCCGGGGATACGGTACCCTTTCTAACCTTTGTGCAATCACGTGCAATCCATACTGGGCCTAACACCGTCTGAGCCTGCCTCCTGAGACATATATTTTGAATGTGTACGCTATCCATACATGTTATCCGGGGATACGGTACCCTTTCTAACCTTTGTGCAGTCACGTGCAATCCATACTGGGCCTAACACCGTCTGAGCCTGCCTCCTGAGACATATATTTTGAATGTGTACGCTATCCATACATGTTATCCGGGGATACGGTGCCCTTTCTAACCTTTGTGCAATCACGTGCAATCCATACTGGGCCTAACACCGTCTGAGCCTGCCTCCTGAGACATATATTTTGAATGTGTACGCTATCCATACATGTTATCTGGGGATACGGTACCCTTTCTAACCTTTGTGCAATCACGTGCAATCCATACTGGGCCTAACACCATCTGAGCCTGCCTCCTGAGACATATATTTTGAATGTGTACGCTATCCATACATGTTATCTGGGGATACGGTACCCTTTCTAACCTTTGTGCAATCACGTGCAATCCAAACTGGGCCTAACACCGTCTGAGCCTGCCTCCTGAGACATATATTTTGAATGTGTACGCTATCCATACATGTTATCTGGGGATACGGTACCCTTTCTAACCTTTGTGCAATCACGTGCAATCCATACTGGGCCTAACACCGTATGAGCCTTCCTCCTTAGACATATATTTTGAATGTGTACGCTATCCATACATGTTATCTGGGGATACGGTACCCTTTCTAACCTTTGTGCAATCACGTGCAATCCATACTGGGCCTAACACCGTCTGAGCCTGCCTCCTGAGACATATATTTTGAATGTGTACGCTATCCATACATGTTATCAGGGGATACGGTACCGTTTCTAACCTTTGTGCAATCACGTGCAATCCATACTGGGCCTGACACCGTCTGAGCCTGCCTCCTGAGACATATATTTTGAATGTGTACGCTATCCATACATGTTATCCGGGGAAACGGTACCCTTTCTAACCTTTGTGCAATCACGTGCAATCCATACTGGGCCTAACACCATCTGAGCCTGCCTCCTGAGACATATATTTTGAATGTGTACGCTATCCATACATGTTATCTGGGGATACGGTACCCTTTCTAACCTTTGTGCAATCACGTGCAATCCATACTGGGCCTAACACCGTTTGAGCCTGCCTCCTGAGACATATATTTTGAATGTGTACGCTATCCATACATGTTATCTGGGGATACGGTACCCTTTCTAACCTTTGTGCAATCACGTGCTATCCATACTGGGCCTAACACCGTCTGAGCCTGCCTCCTGAGACATATATTTTGAATGTGTACGCTATCCATACATGTTATTCGGGGATACGGTACCCTTTCTAACCTTTGTGCAATCACGTGCAATCCATACTGGGCCTAACACCGTCTGAGCCTGCCTCCTGAGACATATATTTTGAATGTGTACGCTATCCATACATGTTATCCGGGGTTACAGTACCCTTTCTAACCTTTGTGCAATCACGTGCAATCCATACTGGGCCTAACACCGTCTGAGCCTGCCTCCTGAGACATATATTTTGAATGTGTACGCTATCCTTACATGTTATCCGGGGATACGGTACCCTTTCTAACCTTTGTGCAATCGCGTGCAATCCATACTGGGCCTAACACCGTCTGAGCCTGCCTCCTGAGACATATATTTTGAATGTGTACGCTATCCATACATGTTATCTGGGGATACGGTACCCTTTCTGACCTTTGTGCAATCACGTGCAATCCATACTGGGCCTAACACCGTCTGAGCCTGCCTCCTGAGACATATATTTTGAATGTGTACGCTATCCATACATGTTATCAGGGGATACGGTACCGTTTCTAACCTTTGTGCAATCACGTGCAATCCATACTGGGCCTGACACCGTCTGAGCCTGCCTCCTGAGACATATATTTTGAATGTGTACGCTATCCATACATGTTATCCGGGGAAACGGTACCCTTTCTAACCTTTGTGCAATCACGTGCAATCCATACTGGACCTAACACCATCTGAGCCTGCCTCCTGAGACATATATTTTGAATGTGTACGCTATCCATACATGTTATCTGGGGATACGGTACCCTTTCTAACCTTTGTGCAATCACGTGCAATCCATACTGGGCCTAATACCGTTTGAGCCTGCCTCCTGAGACATATATTTTGAATGTGTACGCTATCCATACATGTTATCTGGGGATACGGTACCCTTTCTAACCTTTGTGCAATCACGTGCTATCCATACTGGGCCTAACACCGTCTGAGCCTGCCTCCTGAGACATATATTTTGAATGTGTACGCTATCCATACATGTTATTCGGGGATACGGTACCCTTTCTAACCTTTGTGCAATCACGTGCAATCCATACTGGGCCTAACACCGTCTGAGCCTGCCTCCTGAGACATATATTTTGAATGTGTACGCTATCCATACATGTTATCCGGGGTTACAGTACCCTTTCTAACCTTTGTGCAATCACGTGCAATCCATACTGGGCCTAACACCGTCTGAGCCTGCCTCCCGAGACATATATTTTGAATGTGTACGCTATCCTTACATGTTATCCGGGGATACGGTACCCTTTCTAACCTTTGTGCAATCACGTGCAATCCATACTGGGCCTAACACCGTCTGAGCCTGCCTCCTGAGACATATATTTTGAATGTGTACGCTATCCATACATGTTATCTGGGGATACGGTACCCTTTCTGACCTTTGTGCAATCACGTGCAATCCATACTGGGCCTAACACCGTCTGAGCCTGCCTCCTGAGACATATATTTTGAATGTGTACGCTATACATACATGTTATCCGGGGATACGGTACCCTTTCTAACCTTTGTGCAATCACGTGCAATCCATACTGGGCCTAACACCGTCTGAGCCTGCCTCCGGAGACATATATTTTGAATGTGTACGCTATCCATACATGTTATCCGGGGATACGGTACCCTTTCTAACCTTTGTACAATCACGTGCAATCCATACTGGGCCTAACACCGTCTGAGCCTGCCTCCTGAGACATATATTTTGAATGTGTACGCTATCCATACATGTTATCCGGGGATACGGTACCCTTTCTAACCTTTGTGCAATCACGTGCAATCCATACTGGGCCTAACACCGTCTGATCCTGCCTCCTGAGACATATATTTTGAATGTGTACGCTATCCATACATGTTATCTGGGGACACGGTACCCTTTCTAACCTTTGTGCAATCACGTGCAATCCATACTGGGCCTAACACCGTCTGAGCCTGCCTCCTAAGACATATATTTTGAATGTGTACGCTATCCATACATGTTATCTGGGGATACGGTACCCTTTCTAACCTTTGTGCAATTACGTGCAATCCATACTGGGCCTAACACCGTCTGAGCCTGCCTCCTGAGACATATATTTTGAATGTGTACGCTATCCATACATGTTATCTGGGGATACAGTACCCTTTCT
This sequence comes from Dendrobates tinctorius, assembly GCF_039654945.1. Lineage (NCBI taxonomy): Eukaryota > Metazoa > Chordata > Amphibia > Anura > Dendrobatidae > Dendrobates > Dendrobates tinctorius. The sequence goes on along the minus strand of NW_027361707.1, from coordinate 61,367,910 downwards.
AACCTTTGTGCAATCACGTGCAATCCATACTGGGCCTAACACCGTCTGAGCCAGCCTCCTGAGACATATATTTTGTATGTGTACGCTATCCATACATGTTATCTGGGGATACGGTACCCTTTCTAACCTTTGTGCAATCACGTGCAATCCATACTGGGCCTAACACCGTCTGAGAATGATAGATGGGGCCCACCATACACTGGAACAGTCCAAAGGTGGACATCAGACACTGGCGCATCATTTACAGGGCCCATTATACACTAGAGCATTAGAAATGGGGCCCATTATGTTTGGAGCATTATTTGGGCCCATAAGACAGTAGAGCTTCATCCATGGGGACCAACATATACTGTAGCAATATGTGGAGCTCATCATATACTGTTTCAAACATTATATGGGACCAATGATTCTGTATGGAGAAATAGATGGGCCTCGTCATGAGATGTAAAAAGTGAGGTATTTTTCATTGTACTATACCGCTATTTCTCTGCCATGATGAGTTGTGGTATGTGTTAAAGGGGCGCTCTTTCGCCCAGGGCACATGAAAACCTGGAGCCAGCCCTCCCCCCCCACAGTCTGTAGCCAAATAACCCCCATTTTTCAGTGCTTAACTTGTATTATGAAGTTAATTAAGGTTGACAAGCTTAAGTAAGAAGAATTGATGCTTTTGGCATTCAAATGGGCACTGTTGGTGTGTTTCCTGTCCTCCTCTCACAGCCGACTTTTATTCCCCATTGACTTACATTGGGTTTCGTGTTTCGGGACGACCCCGACTTTTCCCTATAATCAGACGATCTTGCTCGACCCGACTTTTGGAAAAGTCGGGTTTCACGAAACGAAACGCGACCCTAAAAAACCAAAAGTCGCTCAACTCTACTTATAGCTAAAGTTTTAAAAAGTTTGTTTTTAATTTCATCTCAGTTGTCAATTAAGTCTCTGAATGTAGTATCTGACCACACAGACATTTTGTAAATTTGTTTTAAACTTTTATCATTTGCTTAACTTTGTCTTAGATTATCTTTGTATTAAAGCAGGTAAGCTGCACAAATAAAATGTTTCCCATTGTGTTAAACAAAGGTTTGTTCGGTGCTTGCTACATGTGTATGACAATATGCAGTAGCTGGAATAGAAGCATTCAATAACAATTACAATATACAGGGATGAGATTACAGACATAATTATTATTGATGAGTGAATCTGCCTGAATATAATTTACACAGCCTGCTCTTATTTGGTCAGGAACTTCATTTTGCATGAAATTTATTCTCAGTTTTCCAGAAACAATTATATATATACAGTATATTATATTTAAGACTTTGTGTAATTGGAATGCAATATTCAAAAATACAAAATTAAAATCAGGTGTCGACAGGAGTTTTCACTTATGCTACAATGCTTGTTATGGGATCAGACATATAGGGCAGGGACCTCTCCTAGATACTGTAGGGCTTTGTGAGATAGTGTAGTTTGTTACACCCGAGAGCTGCTTTGCCTTCTCTTTTCCTATGGATTATTGCCTACGAGACTTCATTCTTAGGTGGTATCCTTAAGAAGGATCAGTAGTTCCCCCATATTACTTTTATTCTACTCAGCTAGCACCATTCTTGACCAGGTTAGTCCTAGTTACCCTAAGTCCATATGACTTCAATACCGTCATAACAAGAGTGACAAGACACAAGAGTGGCTTTGCTTTTGGAAAAAAGTTTTATGTTTGTTCATTTCCCTTTTTTTTAAATGTGTATCATTTACAAACTTTAATACATTTTTTTAAATATTTATTAAACAATTGTTATCTTTTTACTGTTACAGAAGCGTCGCTACAAGCTACTCTGTTAGAATTAGCACCGCGGCACCAACCCATATGCCCAAAAAGCAAAAGTGTGCAACAATAACACGATATGGCGCCAACACAAACTTTTTAGACTTTGTATATTGATTATTATGGAACTCTGGCGACTCTGCTACTAAATATTCCTTTCATCAAAGATTTTTATTATCAATTCAAGGACAAAATATCAACATATAAGATTGTATTGTGCTTATAGAACCTATTATAAAGCATTATGCACGCATACACACTCTCTATTAGAAAGGTATTATGAACAGCCAGAAATAAAATTCACAAAAAAACAAGTTTTCGAATAAGCCTGAAGACACCGCGGCATATTGTACTAGAAGGAAAACAATTGATGCTTTTGGTATTTCTCAAGAAAAAAAAGCAATCAAGGGTAAAATGAACTCATGAAGAGTGTGATTAAATGATGGGGAGGTAGAAGTGTAGAAAGCAGATTTATTCTCAGGACTAGTACTGAACCTCACTTGGTAGGAGAATTCCTTAAGCTTGATGGAGCATGAGTTTCCAATATATGTGAAATTAAGTATTCATTTTCCCCTTCGCTGAGTCTTCTTGGACATTTCTCTGAATCTTGATAGATAATAGATAGATAACTAACTAATTTAGTTTATACTCAAGTATTTTCTCATCTTTCTTATACCTTGCTAGTTACTTATAACAATGGAGAAATCTCAGCTTTGCTGCATGGACACCTTGGAAATGTAATTCGGCCAAGATATACATTTTTCTCTATTCATTTCTAGAAATAAATGTTATGATCGTAGATGAGTAAATATATTTGAGTGGAATTGAATTCTACGTGAACTTTTCAACAACTCGCATTCATCTAAATACAGATTTCCTGTCATTTGCTTCAGCGTGGATACAGCAAAATGGCGGCTTCTTGCCACCATTTTCGTGGACCATAAAGGACCATCAAAAGTTTTTAAAAAATCCTTATATCCATCTGTCCTCACTGTATCTTCTGATCACATCTGCTCATCATGTTGTACATCGTGATGTCATGATGATGGAGCTTCTGCATTCTTGCGCAGAACTCTCCTGAGCCCCATACTAGGATATTAGTGCCCCAGAGAATAATAAAGAGCATTTAATTTGCATAGAATAACTTGGGTTTCCTGGAAAAATCCAAACGAAGAGGCAAATTCCAATTTACCTGATCCGCTCATCTGTATTTCTGACCAAAAACATTTTAAAAGGTAACTGTAAAATAGGAAGCATCGAAGAGCAAACTTTAAGGCAATGTTCAGACTATGTGACCATTTCATCAACTGAAAAAAATAAAACAAATGAAAAAGCAAACAAATAAGGCACAAGTAAAGCTTAAAATAAAAGTGAGTTTGTGAGTTTTCTTGTTTAGACATTTCTGTTAAAGTTAAAAACATATGAGTTGTATAAAAGCACAAGGAAGTCTGGACAAAACTCTCCATTGGCCAGTATAGCGAAGCTCATTCAGGTAGCTACAGTTTAAAGATAATGTATACTACATAAAGCGAAACAAACTATAACACATGTCTGTCCGACAATCTGATATTTGTGGTGGGGTCCATCTGTTTCCCAACATGTGATGGCAGAGCGAACGTTCCGATGTGTGCTATAGTCAGTTGAGATAGCCAGATGGAATATTGGCTAAACCATCGTATTGGACAAATCTTCTCAAAGATGTAGGGGGCTTAAAGTGCTCATACACCGTGAAGAGCATGATTCCATATTCAGCTAATAGCCATGTTTATTCACGTATTCAAGCTTCACTATGTGCTTTTGTCAAAGAGTGTAGAGTAATCAGACATCTTTGGAGGCAAAAATAACTTTGATGGGAACCAAAGAACTTGGTGTTAAATAGTCAATCATTCTCTCCCCCAATATTATTTGTCCTGCAGGAGAAAGCCCACCATACAGGATAGTTGACCAGATCCAGTAAAATCAGCAGTTTTTACTGAGATACATTTCATATTTTTGGAGTCTTTAAAGAGAACCAATCTTAATAATTTTGCATATTCGTTGAAGAAATCCACAGCCTGGTTGTTGTTTAAGCATCATTAGAAGTTTGGGTTTCCTATGCTTTTCAGGAATTGGAGCGGAACTTTGGGGGGACTGTGTGTATGGTTTTCTGCTCCTGCCCTGGACCCTATGCTGCTTCTAATGTCTGTATCTTCTTCTCATTTTAGCTGTGGGTGGCACTTATGCAGATTAACCTCCTGGCTGTCTTCAGAAAAATGTCTCTGATGGCAGCGCAGGTGCAGATTTAGATGTTGGCTTGTCATTTTACTCAAGGACTCTGGGAAGTCACTCGGCATATGCACCTCCATCGACACCATTTCACTAAAGTCTGCTGCGAGATCAATCTGAACAAGCACCAAAGGGCACCAGTGTGAAATTTAAAGCAGAAAGAACCAGGCTGCGGATTTCTTCACTATATCTATTGATTCAGTTTATCAGCACCAGTATGGCCTTGTCTTTATTTTAACATTAAAATCCTGAAGACAGGTTCCCTTTAAATCTCACCATCGACATTAAATAGCTAATCATTTGGCCTGGCAGCATTGATTAATGGGGATATTATAATATCATGTAGATAATTAAAAAGGTTGTCCAGAAACAGCTTACTAGTGACTTAAGGCCCCATCACACACAGCGAGATCGCTAGCGAGATCGCTGATTTTGTGACGCATCAGTGATCTCACCAGCAATATCGCTGTGTGTGGCACGCATCAGAGACCGGCCCCCCCGCCGGGTATCGCTGATCGTGCTCTTATGTCCTGGGCCGTTTTCTGATCATTGGTCTCCCACTGGCCAGCACGCATCGCTGCGTGAGGCAGCGGGAGAGCAGCGATCAGTGAGCTCCCAGCACTGCAAGCAGATGCTGGGAGCTGGTATCCAAGGTAAATATTGGGTAACTAAGCGCGCACTTCGCTTAGTTACCCGCTGTGTACCTTGGATACCAGCGTGCTCATGCTGGGAGCTGGTATCCAAGGTACACAGGTGGTAACTAAGTGCTGCGTGCGCTTAGTTACCCGATATTTACCTTCGATACCAGCGCCCAACGCGATCACGCAGGTATCCAAGGTACACAGAGTGTAACTAAGTGACACGCTTTCTTAGTTACCCGATATTTACCTTGGATACCAGCATCCTCGCTGGTCCTGATCGTTGGTGAAATCTGCCTGTTTGGTATCTCACCAGCGATCATGTAGCAAGGCACCAGCGATCCTGACAAGGTCGCATCGTTGTCGGGATCGCTGGTGCATCGTTATGTGTGACGGGGCCTTTATTCATAGCTTATGTCATTAGTATCAGTTTGTGGTAGTCTCACATCTGGCACACCCACTGATCAGCCATTTTTTGCTCCAGCAAATCAGAATTTAAACATTTTTAATAAAGTTGCAAGCAAAGCTTCATTCAAAGTGTATCGGTGTCTGCAAGGTAATGCACCTCCGCTCCTATCTTGTGGGTAGGTCATCAATATGCTGGTACCGGACAACCCCTTTTATCAGTGGGACTGGATGCTTCTAAAAGAAACTAAACTGACATATTACCTCTGAAATCTGCACTTTACACCAGCTCTGCCGCTCAGATCATACCTGCTGGATCGGCAGAGATGATGTAATGAGGTGTGATCACCTAAAAGGATAAATTATACTATTACCGCAGGGAGTCACCAAATTTACTTTTTTATTTGGGCATTAAAGTTGACATATACAGAGTATAAGTTTTGCCTGGAGTGTTTCAGTATAACAAAAAGGAGAATGTGGCAATGGTAAAATATGAAAAAAGTACTGCAGCCAAAAAAACATCGAGTTAAAAATACGCGATTATGTATGCGTTCATTCCTTCAGTTGTGTGTTAACTGTACGTGATGTAAAATCCTTTTGTTGGAAGTTTTTTCACTGCACTGATAAAGAACATATTTCTAGACTCTTTTTTATATATATTTTTCATCTCTAACAGGAAAATTGCCAGCATTTTATTATTTTGCTCCTATGTAGGACAATACGAACACCTGCAGATACAGAGATATGCCATTCTAAGGCAGGTGTGGGAAGAAGGAATTGCTGCTATAGGGAGGTATGTAGGTGTCTGTAAATACACAGCGCAAAATGGATAAAAATATTTATTGACTATGCTCATGGTGGGGAAGGTCAGAGAGACTGAGGCAAATTGAAATGTTCCTAAAACTTCTTAGTGTGCACAGATGGTGATGTTAGTTTCGCAGGAGAAATGTTGTGCAACAAAAGTAATTGAATGATGCAATGTGAGAAAATGGATTTATTCTACAATTGTTTGCATTTAGTTTTCATAAAGTCACATAAAAAGACCTGCAGATCACATATTATATATATATATATATATATATATATATATATATATATATATATATACAGCTCTGGCAAAAATTAAGAGACCACTGCAAAAAATTGATTTTTCTCTTTATAGGTATATTTTTGAGTAAAATGTAAATTGCTCTTTTATTCTATAAACTACTGACAACATGTTTATGAATTTCCAAGCAATAGATTTTTTAATTATTTTCAGAAAATGAGAGATGGTCAAAATAACAAAAAAAATGCAATGCTTGCAGACCTCAAATAATGCTAAGAAAAAAAGTTCATAATCATTTAGAAACAACAATACTAATGTTTTAACTCAGGAAGAGTTCAGAAATCAATATTTTGTGGAATAACCATGATTTTTAATCACAGCTTTCATGCATCTTGGCATGCTTTCCACCAGTCTTTCACACTGCTTTTGGGTGACCTTATGCCACTCCTGGTACAAAACTTTAAACAGTTCCTTGTTTGAAGGCTTGTGACTATCTTCCTCTTTATTACATTCCAGAGGTTTTCAATGTGGTTCAGGTCTGGAGATTGGGCTGGCCGTGACAGGGATTTGATGTGGTGGTCCTTCATCCACATATTGATTGACCTAGCTGTGTGGCATGGCGCATTGTCCTGCTGGAAAAACCAGTCCTCAGAGTTGAGGAACATTGCCTGAGCAGAAGCAATCAATTGTTTTTGCAGGATAACCTTGTATTCCTATGTCCTTCGCAAAGATTAACCTGCTCAATTTCAGCCTTGATGAAGCATCCCCAGATCATCACCGATCCTCCACCAAATTTCAATGTGAGTGCAAGACACTGTGGCTTGTACGCCTCTCCAGGTCTCTAACCATTAGACGACCAGATGTTGGAAAAAGCTGAAAATTAGACTCCAGAAAAGATTTCCTTACTCCAGTCCACTATGGTCCAATCCTTATGGTCTTTGGCAAACTTCAGCCTGGCTCTCCTTTGCTTCTCATTGATGAAATGTTTTTTTCTAGCTTTACATGACTTGAGCCCTGCCTCTAGGAGCCTGTTACGAACTGTTCTTGCCGTGCACTTCACCCCAGCTGCCATTTGTCATTCCATTTGTAGGTCACTTGATGTCATCCTGCGGTTGCTGAGTGACCTTCGAATAAGATGACGGTCATCCCGGTCAGTGGAGAGTCGTTTTCGCCATCTGCCGGTCTTTAGCTTCGTTGTCCCCAATGTCTGCTGGTTAAACTTGTTGTAATGGACTGCCATCTTCGAAATTTTAAGGATGGAGGCAATATGACGCTCACTAGTAAAGCCAGAATTGAACCCTTCTTTTCCTCACTCAAGACTTTTCTTTTTCAACTCCTTTGGCATATTTGTTATTTTTCGATTCCCACCTACAAAGAATGGAGTGGTCTGTAATTTTTTATCATAGATAGACTTCAACTGTGAGAGACAAAATCTAAAAATAAAAACCAGAAAAATCACATTGTATGATTTTTAAATAATTAAATTGCATCTTATTGAATAAAATAAGGATTTGATCATCAACCAACCTGCAGGAATTTTGACTCTCACTGACCTGTTAGTTTTTCTTTAAGAAGCCCTCCTACTATGCACTTATTACCTGTATTAATTGTACCTGCTTGAACTCGTTACCTGTATAGAAGACTCCTATCCACACACTCAATCACACTCCAACCTCTCCACCATGGCCAAGACCAAAGAGCTGTCTAAGGATACCAGCAACAAAATTGCACAAAGGCTATGGTGGCTACATGAGAATAGGCAAGCAGCTTGGTGAGAAGGCAGCAATGGTTGGCACCAAATATTAGAGAATGGAAGAAATACAAGATGACTGTCAACCTTCCTTGGTCTGGGGCTCCATGCAAGATCATGCCTCGTGGGGTAAGGATGATTCTGATAAAGGTCAGGAATCAGCCCAGACCTGATCTGGAGAAGATCTGGATGGAGGAGTGGACCAAAATCCCTGCTGCAGTATGTGTAAGCTCGGTCAAGAACTACAGGAAACATCTGACCTCTGTAAATGCAAACAAAGGTTTCTGTACCAAATATTAAGTTCTGTTTTTTGATTGTATCAAATACTTAATTTATGCAATACATAAATAAACATTCTGTCTCTCACAGGTGAAGTGTACTTACGATAAAAATTACAGACCTCTGTTCTTTGTAGGTGGGAAAACTTGCAAAATCGTGTACATTAGAGATGAGTGGATCTTTGGAAATTCAAATTGGCCTACTTCACCGAATCCTCCCTCAAAAATGCGACTTGCAGCGAATAAACTTGTTCAAACCACAATACTGGAAAGCTTGTATTTTCTCAGCAAATACATGTGGTTGAGCAGAGAGATAGAGAATCACTGACCATAAGAGATAAGATTTTATAATATAGAGACCCGGCTGACCATAAGAGCTTAGGGTACCGTTACACTTAGCGACGCACCTGCGATCCCGACAACGATACGACCTGGTAAGGATCGCGGGTGCGTCGCTAAATGGTTGCTAGTAAGCTGTCAAACAGTCCTATTTACCCAATGATGCAGCAACGATCCAACGATCCGTATAACAACCTCGGCAATCGTTGGAACCTTGGCACACAGCAGCGATTCTGACGACTCCCGCATGCGTCCATGATTTCTCAGTCGCTAACGAGGTCGCTCGTCTGTGTCAAACACAGTGATGCGCGCTGGCCAGCGGGACACCAGCAATCAAAAAATGGCCCAGGACATTCGAGCACGATCAGCGACATCGCAGCGGGGGCCCGGTCGCTGCTAAGTGTCACACGTAACGAGATCGCTGGCGAGGTCGCTGTTGCGTCACAAAATCGGTGACGCTTCAGCGATCTCGCTAGCGATCTCACTATGTGAGACGAGGCCTTTACATGCTTCACAAGAGAGAGACTTATCAGTGACTCTGGAGATAGGAAAGACTCTGCCGTACAAATAGTGCTCCAATGAGTCTTGTTGATCTGTGACGGCCCAGGTACCGACCACCACTTTACAAGGTACAGTCATGGCCAAAAGTATTGACACCCCTGCAATTCTGTCAGATAATACTCAGTTTCTTCCTGAAAATGATTGCAAACACAAATTCTTTGGTATTATTATCTTCATTTAATTTGTCTTAAATGAAAAAAACACAAAAAGAATTGTCCTAAAGCCAAATTGGATATAATTCCACACCAAACATAAACAAGAGGGTGGACAAAAGTATTGGCACTGTGCGAAAAATCATGTGATGCTTCTCTAATTTGTGTAATTAACAGCACCTGTAACTTACCTGTGGCACCTAACAGGTGTTGGCAATAACTAAATCACACTTGCAGCCAGTTGACATGGATTAAAGTTGACTCAACCTCTGTCCTGTGTCCTTGTGTGTACCACATTGAGCATGGAGAAAAGAAAGAAGACCAAAGAACTGTCTGAGGACTTGAGAAACCAAATTGTGAGGAAGCATGAGCAATCTCAAGGCTACAAGTCCATCTCCAAAGACCTGAATGTTCCTGTGTCTACCGTGCGCAGTGTCATCAAGAAGTTTAAAGCCCATGGCACTGTGGCTAACCTCCCTAGATGTGGCCGGAAAAGAAAAATTGACAAGAGATTTCAACGCAAGATTGTGCGGATGTTGGATAAAGAACCTCCACTAACATCCAAACAAGTTCAAGCTGCCCTGCAGTCCGAGGGTACAACGGTGTCAACCCGTACTATCCGTCGGCATCTGAATGAAAAGGGACTGTATGGTAGGAGACCCAGGAAGACTCCACTTCTTACCCCGAGATATAAAAAAGCCAGGCTGGAGTTTGCCAAAACTTACCTGAAAAAGCCTAAAACATTTTGGAAGAATGTTCTTTGGTCAGATGAGACAAAAGTAGAGCTTTTAGGGCAAAAGCATCAACATAGAGTTTACAGGAGAAAAAAGAGGCATTCAAAGAAAAGTACACGGTCCCTACAGTCAAACATGGTGGAGGTTCCCTGATGTTTTGGGGTTGCTTTGCTGCCTCTGGCACTGGACTGCTTGACCGTGTGCATGGCATTATGAAGTCAGAAGACTACCAACAAATTTTGCAGCATAATTTAGGGCCCAGTGTGAGAAAGCTGGGTCTACCTCAGAGGTCATGGGTCTTCCAGCAGGACAATAACCCAAAACACACTTCAAAAAGCACTAGAAAATGGTTTGAGAGAAAGCACTGGAGACTTCTAAGGTGGCCAGCAATGAGTCCAGACCTGAATCCCATAGAACACCTGTGGAGAGATCTAAAAATGGCAGTTTGGAGAAGGCACCCTTCAAATATCAGGGACCTGGAGTAGTTTGCCAAAGAAGAATGGTCTAAAATTCCAGCAGAGCATTGTAAGAAACTCATTGATGGTTACCGGAAGTGATTGGTCGCAGTTATTTTGGCTAAAGGTTGTGCAACCAAGTATTAGGCTGAGGGTGCCAATACTTTTGTCCGGCCCATTTTTGGAGTTTTGTGTGAAATGATCAATGTTTTGCTTTTTGCTTCATTCTCTTTTGTGTTTTTTCATTTAAGACAAATTAAATGAAGATAATAATACCAAAGAATTTGTGTTTGCAATCATTTTCAGGAAGAAACTGAATATGATCTCACAGAATTGCAGGGGTGTCAATACTTTTGGCCATGACTGTATGATAATCCACTAGATATCATAGCTAGGAATTATGGGGAAGCCATGGGCCAAAGGACAATAGCTGGGCAATGTTGTTGCAAATGGTGCCAGGCAAGTTTATTTTTTTGGGAACCGCAAATCAAATCTCAAAATGTTTGAATTTGCATGAAAACAAAAAAATCTGAAAATCTGACTCAATTCAAACCTCCAGGATCAATCTTATTATCTTGAATAAATATATATGGAGTGAAAGAGCTGAGTTGTGCTCTCTGTTCACCTCTGTTCACTGGAAAGCAACCACTAGAGATCACTTTCTGATCTTCAAGTTAAAGCAGTAGGCTCCTGTGCAGTGAACGAGGATCACTATGCAGAGTGACTGAGCATGTGCGACCACCATTATTCAGCTCATTGTATGGACCTGCAAATTACTACATACTTTCAACACCAGATGGTGCCATGCTAGATAAGTCATAACTCTGCAATGGACACTTTATGTTTACTTGCTGCATCTCTTTTTAATTTTACCTTGCACATTATCAATCTGGTTTATTTTGTTCCTTTTCATAAACTAAAGTTGAATTTCCATGGGCATTGATTACAGTCTTGGCTAATGAAAAATATGCAATGGTGAAATTCATGCACATATTAATAGAAATCAATGTACAGGTAATAACTTCTTTTTCATTTACGGTATAAATGATTTATTCTCACATTTTCCCTTTTCTACTGGATTTACTGCATTTGACTCTTCTTTCTCTGGAGCTTATTTTCAATAGGTGCTTATCGCATTTTAGGTTCCTATTACCTTGCAGTTCTCACCCATTACTCTGCTCTTCACTTATTTTGTCAATTAGCTGCTAATTTATCTGCCACTCAATGCCTTAGTCTTTGGCGTTCACTGTCTAATCACTGCAACATTTAACTATATTACTTTTTTTTATTACATTTTGCTTCTTATAGTGTTTTAGATAATAATCTAATTCACCAGGAGTGAATTACAATTTACTGAGAGCAATACATACCAAACATAACTTACAGGATAAAGCATCAACATGCTGACTATTGGCAAAAAAACTCTTGATACAGAAAAAAAGCTTTTTTCTAGCATCTAACTCTCTATCTATTTATCTATCATCAACAATATCTAATCCATCCAATATCTTTTTCTCATGGACACTGGGATCCACTTCATATGAAATCAGTTAAGCTATCTATATTTTGTATTGACAGAAATCAAGGATCTCCATTCAAATGGTAATCTGGTCACATGAGTGTCCAGGCCCAGTGCTAAAGCATGTCTCACTATAATGGATCCCTAGCATAATAGGGCCTTGAAGGTCCATCACCATCAGAATACATTTCCATTTGAACCTGACTTTGAAACTAGTCATTTGTCAATTTACTCTGGGTCCTTTTACAAATAACTAATTGGATCTTACTTGTCATGTGTATAAGATATCGATTTTATACTGACATCTCCAAGTTATGAATAGGCCCTCCAGAAACAAGCGCTCTTGTAGCTCATTCTGCCAGGAAGAAGCCATTACTCCAAAAGAAACATAAAAAAGCCACATTAATGTTTGCAAATGCACACAGGAACAAAGAACTTAATTTTTGGAGACATGTCCTGTGGGTCTGATGAAACTAAAATTGAACTTTTTGTGCATAATGACCATCGTTATGTTTGAAGGAAAGAGGGAGAAGCTTGGAAGAATAGGAACACCATCCCAACTGTGAAACATGGGGGTGGCAGCATCATGTTGTGGGGTTGTTTTGCTGTAGGAGGGACTGGTGCACTTCACAAAATAGATGGCATAATGAGAAAAGAAGATTGTGTGGCAATACTGAAGCAACATCTCAAGACATGAGCCAGGAAGTTAAAGCTTGGGCTGAAATGGGTCTTCCAAATGGACAATGACCCGAAGCATACTGTCAAAATGGTTAGAAAGTGGCTTTAGGTTAACAAAGTCAATGCTATGCAGTGGCCATCATGAAGCCCTGATCTTAATCCTATTGAAAATTTATAGGCAAAGCTGAAAAGGCAGGTGCGAGCAAGGAGACCTACAAACCTGGATCAGTTACACCAATTTTATCAGGAGGAATGGGCCCAAATTCCGACCAACTATTGTGAGAAGCTTGTGGAAGGTTATTCCAAATGTTTGACCCAACTCATTCAGTTTAAGGGTAATGGTACCAAATACTAATGAAATGTATGTATACTTTTGACTTTGCAGTAAGTAATAAAAATGCCTTAAAACATTCTCTCTCTCTCTCTCATTATTCTGGTATTTGGCAAATATTAATAATTAATTATGGTAATTCTAATTGACCTAAACGGGACAGGTTTAATCTGATTTCATGTCAGATATTGAAAAATACATGCATATGTGTCTTTTTATATAGTGTATGTAAACTTCTGGTTTCAACTGTATATGTATCTATATATATAGATATATAGATATATCTATATATATATATACACACACAAACACACACACACACGTAAGCCAAGTAAATGGAATGAATATATGTGTTTGTTTTCTTTAGATAAACTTTCTAGGACCCAGTCGATGCACTCTTGGATTGTCAGTAGTTTATTTCCACATTTCAGCCAGAATCATCCAGGAGAGAGATTTAAATGTGACTAAATATCAGTAAAGGAGGAGGCATCTACATTGTTGCAATACTTCCAGCAACAAACTAGTAGATCGATAATACACTGCTCCAAGTGACATATAAAGCTATGCTTTGCTCGGGAGAAACACTGTAAAGTGTGAATTCGCCATTGTGCCTTGGCGACATGAAATTATTTTTCTGCTACATAAGGAAAAAACATAGCTGAAAGGTTCATATCACGTGTAAAAGGCAGCAAAAAACAAATGTGATGCTCAAGATCCCAAGACATGCAAATCATCAAAACTTACATTTTACAGCAGTCTGTATGCGTAAGAATGAACGTCAGTCAAATGAGGTCTTCATTCTAAAACTGCCACTTCAAAAGAACGCGGCGTGGACATTGACTATTAAGAAACATGACAGATATTGCTGACCAAACAGAGTCTTCATAATGGAAGACAGGACTATGTAATTCTAGCAAAACTTGCTGATTGTTGGTTAAAGGGTTTCGCTCACACTAGCGCAAACTTTTGATAAGCAGAAAAAACCTGCCAAATGCCAATAGTGTGTACTATAATCACTAGGATTCAGATCTGCCAACCGGTTCGAGTGGTCGTCTCCTGACCGCAAAGAAGTGATTTGCACACTTGCCATCGGGTGCCGGCTCGATTCTCATCTGCTTCTTTCAATGTTCTATGCAGTTAAGAATCTTACCGGCACGTGAGCACAAGTGTGCATATCTGAAGTTACAAGGTGACTGCTCGAACATGCTAGCAAAGCCTTGGGGTGGAAAACTCATTAAAGGGTTTGTCCAGTCTTCTGTTGAAAGGTTTCTGAATGCTTAAAGCGTGTGCAAAGCACACTGTCAGTATTCTCTGGTGTTGCTGTCAAGAGTTGGCCGGCCACAGTCTGTCTAGACTTGTTTGGCCTCACTCAAGTCACCGGTATTGAGCGAAGCCAAGAACACATAGTCGACACATGACTAAATATATGGAACTTGTACACTTGAAGTCATGTGACTGCCCAATCTCACCGACAAAATCCGAGAATAAAGACAGCATGCGGAGTGTACACTGTGAGGATTCAGAAGTTGGAGGTCACATACAGTGGCTGCAGACTTTGATCAGAAGGCTAGACAACGCCTAGAAGGCACTTTGCAATTTTAATAATTTTATAAGTTGAGACATCCAATTAAGAGATAAACTTTTGTAGGAAAATATCAAAACGAGCATTGTTATGATTTCCTTATAAAGCTTCATCATATTCCGCAGCGCTTTACAGACATTATTATCACTGTCCCCATTGAAGCTCACAATCTAGATTCTCTATCAGTATGTCTTTGGAGTGCGGGAGTAAACTGGAGTACCAAGAGGAAAGCCACGCAAACATGGGGAGAACATACAAGCTCTTTGTAGATGTTGTATTTGTCAGGAATTGAACACAAGATACCAGTGTTCAAAGCTGCAGTGCTAACCAATGAGCCAGATCTGTAGGCAATCACCCAACAAGTGGTGTAGATGGACCACCTCTAAAAAATGTATGAATTGTAGCCTGCCATGGGTTTTTCATTAAATTATATCATAAATGCTTACAGTGCCAGTCTCTGTTGGGCAATTCTGTGAACTTGGAGCATAAAAGCGAAGCTGTATCAATGCTTCCAGGTGCTTCAGGTTGTGTTGGAAGACACATCCAATACTAGAGATAAACTTTATACAGGGTAAGGTTCTGTCTTCTATTTCTCTATTATCCAAAACAAATAAATCTTCCTATTTTCCACCATTTTATAATGAAGCAAATTAAAAAAAAAAATAAGAATGTTCTCACAAGTTCGAATTCTACGTCACGCCATCCAAACGTGTTGCGAAAACAGATTTTGGCCATGTAACCAAGGAAAAGCTCGATCAAGGTCTACAACTGAATGTTTTTCAGGTTAATACTGTGGCTCTATGTGCGAAAGTGACATAGACGTGTTACAAGTAATCTTCATTAAATAAAAGGCAAAAGAAGAAGCCGGCATGGTGTCAGAAAACAACACATATCCTGATTACATTTAAATATCAGTAGAATAAACATGTATCAGGACTAAAGCAATAATCAGAGCCATAAAGAGGCACACAAAGCTGTAATGAACATTAATATGCATGGATTTTATCATTTCTATTCATATTCCTAATTCTCAATGCCCAACTTTGCGTGATTTGAGGGACAGAATATTGATCATCCTCCAGTTAACATAGAGACAACAGCGGGAATCTCATTTTTCGACTGAGAATTTGGGGCTATTGACTCCTCGCTGACATTGACTGATTTGTAGGCTTACAGAAAGTTTTCAGCAACTCCGTAGGGTTAAAGTGTTTTTAGCTAATTGTAACCTGTATATGATAGAAAATCGTGCAACATTCTAATATTTTTGAGGCAAATTTTTGTCAATTTCACTTGCGGCTGCAACGTCGTTAAATGCACCAAATTTATCAGAAAGTTACACAATGTTTTATTAATAATAATAATAATAATAATCTTTATTTATATAGCGCCAACATATTCCGCAGCGCTTTACAGTTTAACAGTTTTATTAATTAACAATTCTCCTCTCATATTGGAGGAAGAATTGGGACTTTTTTGTTATGTATTTTTGCATTTAGAGATGATCGATCACTCAAAATTTGATTTACCTGTTGTAGCTTTTTTTTCCCAGGAAAATTCCATTTGCGGAGAACTTAGTCTCCGAGAATTTAATATCCCTTATTATGTTCTGCAGACCCAGAGCCTAATAAGCATAATATGTAAAAAAATCCTTATATTTACCTCAAAGCTCAACTCCCTAACCCTTTTGCTACTCGCGAACACCCATCCAGAGCTTGCCACATCTTCAGATCCCCCGCCGCTCGCACTGGCATCTCTGGACCTCTCACACTGAGCCATGATCAGAAGATGCCACGAGCACTGGAAGGATTACACCAAGCAGTCGAGGGACAAGAGAAGGGAGTGGTAAGGTGAGCATAATGATTTGTAAAAAATGTTTTAACATTTTGATGGCCTGTTACCAATCAGAAAACTAGCTGCCAGCCCACAATTTTTTTTTTTGCTGAATCTGCACGGAAATGAATGATATAAAAATAACCATTTTGGTAAATATGGATTTTTTCAAAATGCAAGCTGAATTTTTAAATCTCCAGTCACGTATCATAAATCTGACTAAAGAATATTTGCATAAGGATATTTGCATAGTTATCCACTCCCACTTTTAAAATGAATCAAGAGTACTGTAAAATAGCAGAACGTTCTAAACTTTTGCAGAAGAGCAACATGCAGCCATATTTACAACACCAGAGCTTTGATAAATGTACCCTTTTTTTACATTATCTTTTCCTTTCGATGAATGGGCTAAAATCAGGTACGGACTGGGACTGAAATTCAGTCCTGGCATTTGAAATCACACAAGCCCATGCTGTCCCTGTCCCCAAGCACCAGATGTGATATATTACTAATATTACCCTGGATGGAGGAAAGCAAGATTTACTACAAGACCAATATTTCTAATGATACCCGTGGCCTGCTGGGGTGAGTGACGGAGTCAGCGACATTGTGCTCTGTCACAACCCTTAACAGTATGGGTGTCTTGAGAATACAAATTCTGCTATAAAATTAGCAGACAAGGCAGCCCATGAGCAGACAGGCCCTTCTGGCATTTGCCAGAATTGCCAGATGACCAGTTCGGCCCTGGCTGAAATCCTGTACTTACGAAAAGCTAAGGATTTTCTGAACCTATACTCTGTGTAAACAATCCTTGATGAGCTACAGTAAATGCATTTGTCATACAAATCTCTCTTCCCTCAGGAGTATTTGTCACAATGCATCAGTGCATGTCAAAATTTTCAACCAGGAGTCAGGGGTTTTTGAGCTCACAGAGGATTGTCTTGCCCTGAACTGAAAGTCTCTCTGTTATGGTGGACAGGAAGGCAGGACTGGAGAAACATGACTGTCAGATGAACGATTGCCCTGCCAAATTTTTGGCGAACAGCTATCACTCCTGAGTCCCTTGTATGAGAAAGCTGCTACCAGATCCCTCTAATAGCACTTTATCTCAAGGAGAACAAAAGCATTGCTTATTGGAAATCTAACATATTGGATCATTCTCTCCCCAAAACCCAACATTATCTTTGGAGGTAGACCCGTTAGGGTACCGTCATACATAGCGACTCACCAGCAATCCCGACAACAATATAAATGTGTCAGGATCGCTGGTGAGTCGCTATGTGATCGCTGGTGAGCTGTCAAACAGACAGCTTCACCAGCGATCAGCACAGCGACACCGAGTGCCCGGTGTCGCTGTGTACTTTAGTTACCAGGGCGCTGATGCAGGGAGCTGGTAACTAAGGTACACGTTGGATTTCTAAGGGACGTGCAACACTTAGAAACCTGATGTGTACCTTAGTTACCAGCTCCCTGCATCAGCGCACTGGTAACTAAGGTACACAGAGGGTTTTTAAGCACCGCACAGTGCTTAGAAACCCTGCATTTACCTTAATTACCAGCTGATCGCTGGTCTCCCGCCTGTTACACGCAGCGATGCCTGCTGGCCAGCGGGAGACCAGCGATCTAAGAAATGTCCAGGGCTTTCCAAGAGCGATCAGCGATGCCGGCAGGGGGGCCGGTCGCTGATCGCTGTAACACACATTGATCTCGCTGGTGAGATCGCTGTTACGTCACAAAACTTGTGACTCAGCAGCGATCTCGCTAGCGAGATCGCTATGTGTAACGGCGCCCTTAAACC
Source organism: Dendrobates tinctorius (assembly GCF_039654945.1). Lineage (NCBI taxonomy): Eukaryota > Metazoa > Chordata > Amphibia > Anura > Dendrobatidae > Dendrobates > Dendrobates tinctorius. The sequence goes on along the minus strand of NW_027361707.1, from coordinate 61,349,728 downwards.
ACAACACATATTAGACTGTTGCCCAATCCCATCGATATTGACTGGATTAACCAACATTACCCTAATGGTGATGGGGACCTCTGAAGATGTGAAGGGAGCGCCCCCTAGTGGCAGCCACATCAGAACTGAACTTTAGAACTTTATGAGGCATAACCTAATGGAAATGTTATGTATGATATGTAGGTTATTAAATGCAAATAGCCTTTTCAGAGATGCAGACGATTTGAACTGTAGCACCACATATTGGATATAGCAATCCTAAAAAGTCAATTTCGATCCTTGAAAGGAAATCTGTAACCAGTTTGTGCTACCTCATCTGATAGCAGTCTCTGTAGGAAAATAGACCCTGCTTTCAATTGTGTATCCCTTAGTTTACTCGGTGCAGCAGTTATGACGCAATCAGAGTTCTTAGATGTAGAATGCAGCAGAGCTCAGAAAACTAACCTTGCCCACATCACAGCTTTCTACGTACATTGTCTATTGACAGTGAGCTGCTTATCAGAGGGGGGGCATGTTTGGATGACTTGGCAAAAGGCAGCTAATCTGAGTAATGATAATATCATAGTGATAAAACCTTCACTGTAAGTAAAAAACAGCTCACTGCTCAATAAGTGACACATCTCTGAATTCGGTGGTTAACCGTCCTAACATTAGATAGCAAAGACATGTTGCCAGATTCCCTTTAATGAGCCTTCCCAGAAGATTTGAGATAAGAAGCTATACCAGAAAATCCGTTTGTAGACACAGGTTTCAAGGTTTTTACCCCTTTTCAGTGCAAAGCAGGAGATCTAATTTGACAAGGTGAGAAGCCTCTGACTGTGGTCTAAGGGGGACGTTTCTTCTAGTGGAGAATGCCAAGTCGGTGTAAGGAGACTTATAGGCCATGCAATGCTCTTCTGGCTAGTGCAATCTTATTGTAGGTTATTGTAATTTTTCATTACTTGTTACCCACTATTTTACACTAGGAACAGCTGGACATAGTGTCCTGCAGCATCTGCTAATATCTGCTGGAGGTATGTAAACCTATACACATACAGATGAATAAGATAACCTTGTTGCAGTCTCATGTGAGCGATAGATTAGAGACCCTAAGCTATAAAATTAAGGACTCGGTTAACATTTTAAAATGGAGTATCTATCAAGACTTATATCTCTGAAATCCCACTAACGTCACAGCAATTCATCATCTGGTACACCCACAGGACAATAATATACGATTGAAAATGCCACTGATCCAGTGATCAATAACACCCACTAACAAATTACTATGAGCCAACACAATCTTGTTATTGGCCGAGGCAATCATGTTATGCTGGTGGAACTGCAGAAAGCATTTGTTTTCATAACCTGTCATTCAGCGAGAAGAATGTAACATATCGACAAAAGTGGGGACAATAGGAGAGACAGGGAGGTAAACGTGGTAAATCCAGAATAAACAATGTTTTTAGTATTGCCGTAATATTTGGGTCATAGCTTTTCTAACATGAAGACATATGGATAAAGAGACGGGACATGAGACGCGCAAGAAAGGTGAGTGACGCAGTCATTACTGAAGTCGCATCTACCGATGTATAGGAGTTTATTCCCAGTCCATAAAATTATTTTCTGTCCTTTCGGAAATGTCAGGAGGGTGAACTTTCCTACATAGTTTATATAAACTGGTGAATCAGAGGAAGCATTATCAATCAAGAGTAAATTTACTGACAATCAGCAAAGAGCATGTCAGAAGGTGGCACGTAGTGGGAGTATGGGAGGTGAAAAAACAGCAGGACATGGTAATTTGTAGTGAACTGATTTGCAAACGTCATTAGGGAACAAGATCTACACTCCCTGATAGTAGTTATGTCGCTTATCCATGTTATGTAAATAAAAGCTTATTATAACCTGATGTTAAATTCATCCATTGGTTGCATAAATTATTCTTTTGAAAGCTGAAAGCCTCCGAAATGTGGTTTAGGTTAAGAAAATAAATTGGCATCAATGCAGAAATATTGATCATTTTTAATGGACACAGAATGGTCAGATTTTGGCAAGACAAAAGTTTTGTCGCCTGGTCATATAATGCTCCCAATCCTAGTTTACATCCTCACCTGTGCTCAGTAAATGATAGGTTAATTAGTAGGTGTGTATCAAAAGAAACCCAGCACCCCAGACCTTCACTTTAGCTGCAACTTGAGCTCTGAAAACATGCCAAAAATCCACCCTGCGACCAAAGCCTGGATTATCAAGAGGCTGAAGACCAGATGCAATGCAGAGGTGGCTGGCACCTTTAATGTGTCTCAGCGTCAAGTACAAAGAATTGAAAAAAGATTCGAAGAGACTGGAGATGTGTTTGACAAGCCCAGGTCCAGCAGACCCCGCAAGACAACTGCTTAGGCGGAGCGTTTGTTGTTTAGAAAATCCAAAGCAAGCCCCTCTTCCACAGCAGCAGAGCTCCAACAGGCCTGGTCACCTCAAGTCCCTGTGTCAACTAGAAGTTTGTAGGATTCTGTCTCGAAATGGCCTCCATGGTCGAATCAGTGCCCCGAAGCCAGCACCAAACAAAAGGCAAATAAAAAAATGTGTGGCATTTGCAAAGTCCCACAGCCTGCTAATCAGATGGACTCTGGAAAAGTGGCAGAAGGTGGATTTCTCTGATGAATCTTCAGTAGAATTACACCACAGCTGCCGCAAATACTGCAGGAGACCTACTGGAGCCCGTATGGATCCAAAATACACCCAGAAAACAGTTACATTTGGTGGTGGAAAGATCATGGTCTGGGGTTACATTCAGTATGGGGGTGTGCAAAATATTTGCAAGGTGGAAGGCAATAACAATAACCTAAAATATCAAGAAGTATTAGCTACCTCTTACATTCCAAATCATAAAAGGGGTCAAATTCTGCAGCAGGATGGTGCTCCATCTCATACATCCATCTCTACAACAAAGTTCCTCCAGGCAAAAAAGATCAAGGTGCTCAAGGACTGGCCAGCCCAGTCACCAGACATGAACATCATTGAGCATGTTTGGGGAAGGATGAAAGAGGAAGCTTGGAAGACAGAATCAAAGAATTTAGATGAACTCTGGGAGGCATGTAAGACTGCATTCTTTGCTATTCCTGATGGCTTCATTAATAAATTGAATCATTTTTGAACCACATGGATGCAGTCCTTCAAGCTCATGGAAGTCACACAAAATATTAAATAGCACCACAACTTCATTCACCAATGTTATGCAACATATATTTGTATTTTAAGTTAATTATTTGTTTGTTTATCACATTACTTTCTGTGGCCGACAAAACTTTTGTCTTGCCAAAATCTGACCATTTTGTGTCCATTAAATGATCAATATTTCTGCATTGATGCCAATTTATTTTCTTAACCTAAACCACATTTCGGAGGGTTTCAGCTTTCAAAAGTATAATTTATACAACCAAAGGATGAATTTAACGTCAGGTTATTATTATTATTATTATTATTATTATTTATTGTTATAGCGCCATTTATTCCATGGCGCTTTACATGTGAGGGGGGTATACATAAAAACAAGTACAATAATCTTAAACAATACAAGTCATAACTGGTACAGGAGGAGAGAGGACCCTGCCCGCGAGGGCTCACAATCTTCAAGGGATGGGTGATAATACAGTAGGCGAGGGTAGAGCTGGTCGTGCAGCGGTTTGGTCGATCGGTGGTTACTGCAGGTTATAGGCTTGTCGGAAGAGGTGGGTCTTCAGGTTATAAGCTTTTATTTACATAACATGGATAAGCGACATAACTTCTCTCCGGGAGTGTATAAAGATTATATCAGGACACGCTGGCACTGGTACTTCTGAGCTTATCACACTTCCCACCACAACACGTAACTGCTGAAATATGGGCAAAAGGGAAAGTGAGAGGGAGAACGATGAGAAAGTCCAAAGTCATTATAGGGCTTCTTAGTCACTTTTGGGAGTGCAGTTTGCCAGGACCTCCAGACAAAGCGCAAGTTAACAGGACTTCCAGATAAAGGGGGGTTTACCAGGACCTCCAGACAAAGTGCAAGTTACCTGGACCTCCAGACAAAGTGCAGGTTACCAGGACCTCCAGACAAAGTGCAGGTTACCAGGATCTCCAGACAAAGTCAAGGTTACCAGGGCCTCCAGACAAAGTGCAGGATACCAGGACTTCCAGACAAAGGGCAGTTTACCAGGACCTCCAAAGCGCAGGTTAACAGGACCTCCAGACAAAGCGCAAGTTAACAGAACCTCCAGACAAAGGGCAGGTTAACAGGACCTCCAGACAAAGGGCAAGTTACCAGATCCTCCATACAAAGTGCAGGTTACCAGGATCTCCAAGCAAAGCAAAGGTTAACAGGACCTCCAGACAAAGGGCAGGTTACCCGGACCTTCAGACAAAAGGCAGTTTATCAGGACCTCCAGACAACAGGCAGGTTACCAGATCCTCCATACAAAGCGCAGATTACCAGGACTTCCAGACAAAGCGCAGGATGCCAGGAACTCAAGACAAAGAAGAAAAAATAGCAAGCTCACCTGAAGGCATGTGTTGTGGATAGCCCGGACCATGTGCAGTCTTCTCACAATGACCAAGGAAAAAGAAAAAAAAAGGTCCAGCTTTGCTAATTCAAGTCCAATTTATTGTTAAAAACTGGTATGTTCACATGAGTAACAAGTAGTAGATTACGCTTTTCGAACAATAGCTTGTTCTTTCTCAAAACAATTTAACAATAAATTGGACTTGAATTTGCAAAGCTGGACCCTTTTTTATCTTTTTCCTAACTCAAGACAAAGCACAGGTTACTAAAAAGCATATGCATGAATCAGCCTTTTGGGTACAAATTTCTTTTTTTACCTTATTTCATGTACTTTGAGCTAAATATAATTTTTGCAATTGGGTTTCATTCTAAATTGTGACCCTTTTGCCTTCTATAGTCTCTGTGTTGCACTATAGCTGGCTGCAGAATGAGGTAACTGAGAATCCATCAGTGAGCTCATGCTGCCAATCTGAAAGGGTAGTAACGACTTTATTTTACAATTTTTTTCTAAGCTCCAAGCAGCTGATTAATGACCCCAGACTACACCAAAGTGAAATGTGCATGGAAGCAAAAACACTGTAAAAGTCAAACAATGATACATTTGTAACATAACCCAATTACAAAAATGATTTCAGCTCAAAATACACACTATAAGTAAAAAGAAAAACATGTCCCTAAGGCTGCATAACCCATCTAATGGCCATTTTTACCCTTGTAACTTTTTTTGATTACGTCCATGCTTCTAAAAGAAAAAAATGAAGCAACATTACAAATGGTGTTAAAAAAATTCACTCTTTTTGTAACTACTTGTATAGCATTACCCTACGGTAAATTATTTTGCTCCTTCTGAGTAACAATTTTTTTTCATATCAGGTGGTCGGAGAAATTCAAACAGACGTTACAAAGAAGACACAACCTTCAATGACAATGACAATTCCAAAGAACCATGATTTGCCTGAAAATCTCTGCCCCAGATGATAGATTTTATTTCTATTTTCTCTGGCTCACATGAGACAATTAGAATTAAGAATCCTCGTTATCCTTCCCTATGTACCATTAATTGCTCCTTATAAACAGCTACTGTACTTAGTCGACACAGGACTGTAACTGATGAAATCACCATGGAGGCTGTTACTGCTCGCAGATCTACCGCTCAACCTCCAGCCACCCTTGGCACACAATGGGCATATAAAGAGCGCTGATCCAATATTTATAAGCGCTCGGGATATTTGTTCCTCAGGAACCACTAATGTCACTGATTGACAGTAAACTAGTCAGTTACATTCTCCTAAATATTGACGTCCTCGATGCGATGTTAGGACCGCTTATCTCCCACTGTACACGTCTATTAGTAAAGCGAGAAGCAACAGTCATATTATTGATTGGTTCCAATGGAGGTCAGATGTTAGGATTATGACTGTTCTGTATGAAATCTTCTCATTGTCAGGGGCAGAGATTCAGTTCATGGCCCGGACCTGGCATCATAATATTAATTTAAAGACAGAGTGGATTTTTGTTACATTTCCCCCTTCCCAAACTTCCCTTCCACATTAAGGGAAGGTGCAGACTACTGTGTAATGTCTCATCTGGGAGAATCGGCACTTTGATCACTCTTATCACAGTGTGATCTGATTCTCTCGGATGAGGAGAAGATGGGGGAACTTGGACCAGTTCTGTCCGTAGAAAAAATCAGGCATATCCATCCACTGCCACGTAGAATAACATTGGTCTCAGTGTGATCTGATGTTTAATACACTCATCTGCACGGGCCCTAAATATTCTCCTCCTGCATATACACATGAAGTTCTGCATTCCAGTCACATGTGCAGACAACTATCAAGACTTTGGTCCAAGAAATATACACTGCTCAAAAAAATAAAGGGAACACTTAAGCAACAGAATATAACTCCAAGTAAATCGAACTTCTGTGAAATCAAACTGTCCACTTAGGAAGCAACACTGATTGACAATCAATTTCACATGCTGTTGTGCAAATGGAATGGACAACAGATAGAAATTATTGGCAATTATCCAGACACCCTCAATAAAGGAGTGGTTCTGCAGGTGGGAACCACAGACCACATCTCAGTACCAATGCATTCTGGCTGATGTTTTAGTCACTTTTGAATGTTGGTTGTGCTTTCACACTCGTGGTCGCATGAGAAGGATTCTACAACCCACACAAGTGGCTCAGGTAGTGCAGCTCATCCAGGATGGCACATCAATGCGAATTGTGGCAAGAAGGTTTGCTGTGTCTGTCAGCGTAGTGTCCAGAGGCTGGAGGCACTATCAGGAGACATGCCAGTACACCAGGAGACATGGAGGGGGTCATAGGAGGGCAACAACCCAGCATCAGGACCGCTACTTCCACCTTTGTGCAAGGAGAAACAGGAGGAGCACTGCCAGTGCTCTGCAAAATGAACTCCAGCAGGCCACAAATGTGGATGTGTCTGTACAAACAGTTAGAAACCAACTCCATGAGGATGGTCTGAGGGCCCGACGTCCACAGATGGGGGTTGTGCTCACAGCCCAACACTGTGCAGGATGCTTGGCATTTGCCACAGAACACCAGGATGTGCAAATTCACCACTGGTGCCCTGTGCTCTTCACAGATGAAAGCAGGTTCACACTGAGCACATGTGACAGACGAGACAGAGTCTGGTGATGCAGTGGAGAGCGATCTGCTGCCTGCAACATCCTTCAGCATGACAGGTTTGGTAGGTGGTCAATAATGGTGTGGGGAGGCATTTCTTTGGAGAATATTTTTACAGAATATTCTGGATTTTCTGGATGGTTGTCAACCCTGTGCGGCAATAAATCTGACTATGCAAAAAAAAAAGAAGAAGCCTTCTATTTGCCTATGAGGTGATGCTTCGGTCATATCACATGATGTTTCTTGTAGGAAGGTTTTGTAATTGTGTCTGAAATGTCACCACATGGGCAAATAAATGTCACTGGAATACTGTGACAGAGAAGAGTCGGAAGACCACGGCATCTGGCTATATGTACACCTGCACTGGATGGATCTGCTTTACCTTCCAGTTAGTGTAGATTTCCCTTGCTCAATTGTTAGAAGGGTTAAACACTCCTGCGTTTCCCATAGAGCTCTCCGTCATGAGTTATCTCAATTATTCTGAGTTTGCCACTCGCCTCTTGTATAATTTCTCAACCTCTAAGCTTGAGTAGGTGCCAGTGCTAGCTTGCTCTACCTGGTTTAGATCTGGAGGTGTGAACTGTGTGCAGAGAGATCGTCTAGGAGTCCTCTCTGGAGATATCTGTTTGGAAGTTTGTTCGATGGTCTTCCTTTACCTTATGTCCTATTTGGTTTTCCTCACCTAAACCTTGTGCTTTCCCCTTCCTGAAGTCTGGGAGCGCGTTGAGTGATTGCTGTTTCTTTATCCCTATATGTTTCCCTTTGTGTCTTTATGTTAGAGCAGGACTACTATTCCTGCTGCCCTACGTACAAGTCAGGGTCGATCTCAGGGTAAGACAGGGATCGGAACATGATCGTCGCACTGGGTGAAAGAACCTGTCTAGGGATGCGAGGGAGCTTTGAGTTGCACAGGGCAAGTGTCACGAGTGCTTCCCTTTAATCTAGTGGCAGTGCTCCCCTTTCCTTTTTTTGCACAGGCAACTTAAGTGCTGCCTCTGTCAATTTTATTATATTTTAGTGAACAAATCGGGTACATGTCCAATATGCTTTAGCACCTACTTTTGCATATTTTTGCACTGCTCCACTACATAGATAGATAGATAGATAGATATGAGATAGATAAATAGATGGATAGATAGATAGATAGATAGATAGATATAGATATGAGACAGATAAATAGATAGAGTAAAATTTTTAAAAAATAAACTGCATCAATTATTACAGCTCTGTTTCTTTGCAGTTTTACTAAATGTTGCTGTCCTAGGCATGACACTATTGTAAGTGCATTGTGAATACAGAACTGGCTAATTGAGACAATAATTGGAATGTCCATAGATAATATCTAGAACTAGAAGAAAGCCATTTCAGAGGCATCCCATTATTCCAGCGCAAGCTGGTGATACAGAGATAAGAACATTGTAAATTCCATGCTAATTATCAGACAGGTCTATGGTGGCTTTTGGAGATGCTGTACTCTTGTTACGTAACAGGAGTTACCCGGTATCTGCTTGCTGTGGACTAATGTACGTGCAGCTCATCCACTTATCAAAATGTACCATCAGGCCAAAGAAAATGAGGCTTGTTGTCTGCAGAGCCTCAGGGATCAATGGAAGATATTGACTTCAAAGCAATTAGCTATGGGCACAATCCTGTTGATCAAACTATGCCTGTAGCTTTCAACTTTTCATTAAAAAAAAGTAAAGAAAATTGAAATGAAGATGTTCTAGGAAATGTATCTAATCCAAATAAAATCCATGTAATCAGTCAATTCCTAAATATTAAGGTACTGTCACACTTAGCGATGTACCAGCGATATGATGCGGTCAGGATCGCTGGTACATCGCTAAGTGGTCGCTAGTGAGCTGCCACACAGGCAGATCTCACCAGCGACATCGCTGGGGACGGGGGTCGCTACTTACCTGTCACACTAGGCGATCCTGCGTCCTCCCACCCGGCTCCACGCTCGTCGCTCGTCTCTCCACAGAAAGCGCCACAGGAAGCTGACGACGAGAAGTGGTCCTGAACGTTCTCGCGCGATCAGCGATAACCAGCGGGTGAGCGGGTCGTAGGTAAGTATCAGACACAGAGATATCGCTAACAATATCGCTATAACGTCACAAGTTATAGCGATATTGCTAGCGATATCGCTTAGTGTGACAGTACCTTTAGTCTCAGTGTGTATTCTTATATCTGCCCCGACAGAAGTCTATTAAAACAAGAATTTCTGTCTTTCATAGTTGGCCTGGTTTTCTCAAAAAGTTGTATTACATGTAGAAATGTGCTTGATATGTATGGGGGAACGTTTCTGTGGGTGGATCTGTATATTTTATGTGTGTTTGTGTCTGTATAGCCTGTATGTATGACCCTGTTTTTTATTTATTTTTTTTTTTAGTGATATATAATATGTGAGTAGTTTGTGTGTCTCCATGTGTGTACAGAGGTGGAATTTTAAGGACGCCATAATACAACACCTACAGCAGTCCCCCCATTCATTTTATGAAAGTAGAGTTTTTTCTTTGTAACATTTGATACCTTGTGTCTCCTCCAGCACCAAGGCACAGCTGCTTCAGCACCTCTGCACATCTTATACCTACCTCCCTATGTGTGTGCAATACCACAATGGGGTCTTCTTACTCTGTAATATAACAAAGCACCTCATCATGTATCTCTTAAAGGGAATGTTTTGGGACTTTTACATTGATGGTATATTCTTAGGATAAGTCAAACATAAATTGGTGGGCATGCAAGAAATGGCATCCCTCCACACCGGTAAGCTGTCCCCGAAGCCAGAAGCAATCAGAACTCTAAGGAGCTGTATGGCTCTGTATAATGGCCACAGCTGGGTACTGCTCCTCTGCGCTCCATTTGAATCAATAGGAGTGGATATGCAGTACCCGGTCACGACCACTATACAATTGATGGAGCTGTGCTATTGCATCGGGAACAGCTGATTGATAGTGGTGCTGGGTGTTACACTCCGAATTATCAGATATTGATGGCCTAGCCGAAGGATGAAGAAAAAGTGCTGGATAACCCGTTTAACAATTCTGTGTTTATAAAGTTAGCTCAGCCCCTTCCTTGTAGTCTAATAAACAGTCATAAAATAGTTTTGATGGTATCAGGGTCCTGCTAACCTAATGTATACAGTGGCATGTAGACTACCTCAAAAGTCGCAAGCTGAAAAGTATCTGCATCTGTGATCATGATTAAACAGTCTTTCTTTAAGGCCGGGGTCACACTTGCGAGAAACTTGCATGAGTCTCTCATCTCAATACCCTGCACTCAGGACCAGAAATACATGCAGGCGCACACTCCAGTCCCGAGTACCGGCGGTAGCGCCGGGTTTTGAGATGCGAGACTCATGCGAGTTTCTCACAAGTGTGACCCCAGCCTTAGATGTAGAGGATGCCTCCTTGTTCCCGTTGCAGGCATAGGTGTAAACAGGTCATTAAGTCCTCTCATATATTCGGACATTGTTTATGGTGTACTTGTTTGTGGGAATGTTTGATGTTCAGCTGAATTTGAGGGAAAAATGGAAGGAAACAATATGGCGCCTTACTGATTGTCAGTTGTGTGACTACAGGCTGGACACAGGCACCTGATTTTTCCTGACCTGGAAAAATCCAATTGCTATCTATCCAGTCACCACATGAAGTTGGACTTTATCCTAAGACCATAGTGGTGGAATATTTCTTAATATTCTCAGCAATCAATAATGTGAATGTGTTTATCTGGATGTTACTTATTTGAATTCAAAATATTTATGCTACAGTTTAGTATTTGTATATAAGGTTGTAACAATAAAGAAAGTTACCAACAGACACATAGAAAGAAACATATGGGCTGATATCACAGACACAGAAATATGCACCCCAGCAGATACCACGGACACACGCTGTACATCCATCACTCACAATTTCTGGCTGCCAATGATCTCCTTAATGCTTTGTTATGGGTTCCACCCGAATGAGACATGTCTAAGACCTTTAATCACGCAGACGTTATGCCTTCAGATCCCGTACCCTAAGGGTCAGGCAAACTGCAGCCACACAATGATTGAGAAGTAGCGGGGGCATTTCTGTATTCGAGGTGTCTGATCTCTGCTGATCGCTCCCTGTGTTTACTGACAGCGGCCTATGCATATAGGAAATGATTGCTCCACTTTATAAGCTTCTTCTTCTTCACATTATGACACAAGATGACATATGCAATGGTATGCTCATTTTTATTTGAAGCCACTTTACTACTCTTTTCAGGGCTGACCTGCATGACCTTTAAGATAAATTACATGTTGTAAAAAAAAAAAAGTATTCGAGAAACAACTAAATTGCTTTCAAAAGTCCATTGTCCAAATGATAACACATTACCAGGATGGCAGATTGTATTCTGCTTTAAAATACTAAGCGGCCATGTGGGATTCATAGACATGTCTGCACATATGAACATTTCAGAAAAATGCTTCTATTTATGCTCATGAGTAACTTTCACATGTACACGGTCTCATCCAGAGAAGCACATTTATGGCTCCTGTGCACATTCATAAATTACATGGACCATTTGTACCCAGTGTGCAAGAGAACGTGAATTCTTTTCCACACTTAGTCTGTGTGACCGCGTTGAGAATTGGCGAGATTTTAACATTGCGGATCTTCGCTCGGTCAAAAACGCAGGTCCAGCAAAGTGGATGGGATTTCTAGGAATCTCCTGCCCACTGTTCTTCATTTTACTCAATGTAAACCGAGCTGCGGTGTGAGTACGCTGAGTTTTCTGTATATTTTCCATATAGACTTGAAATAGATGCGGAAAATTCACAGGTAAAGAACACACATGCGCTTTTAGTGCATTTCAGCTGCAGAAATGCGTCAAAAACACATATGAACCGCACATGTCGAAGCCAAATGCCAGGAAGTATAAAAAACAAAGCAGATTTCTTCAAACATGATGCACCAACCAGAGACAAAAACTGCAGCATCAAAAACACAGTAAAAACGCACGTAAAAAATGGACTCAAAAATGCAATGAAAAAACACATGTAGCCTAATTTACAGAATAGGTGCAGAAAATCTACAACATCAAAAGCTCATCATGGGAACATGTCCTACGATGAGTTTTTGGTGCTCCATATTTTTGTTACATCAAAAACGCAGCATCTCACAGTTCCACCAACGTGGTTGGGATTTATAGAAATCTCATGCCCACAGTGGTTTTCTTTTGCTCAACGGAAACTGACTTGTGGTGGGCGTTTCAAATCCACAACATGTCAATTTCTCTAGAGGCTATGCTGAGTTTTTTGTGCACATTTTTCCCATAGATTTGCATTAGGCTCGGAAAATCCGCAGGTAAAAAAAAGTCACATACGGAAACTCACCAAAGTGCTTGGAAACCGCACGTGACTGCATCAATAAAGCTTTGTCAAAGCCAAATATCAGGAAGTATCAAAAACAAATGTGATAAATATGCATGTAATAAACACACTCAAAAAAGCAATGGGAAAAAACCCAACTAGCCTATGTTACTTAGTAGGTGCAGAAATTATGTAACATGAAAAACTCATCAAAATCACGAGGATGTAACCTTGTGACCTAGGTGGAAAAAAATTGCAATTGGGTGATAGAATAGTGCATGCAATGGAGGGGAGGAGGCAGCTCTGGCACCCATCTGGAACTCAGATGAGTCCACAGAGCTGCACAAAGAGCCAATCACATGAGCAATTTGTGGACACGACTCACCCAGCGCTGGGCTCACTGATAAGAGATGTGTAAACCACTGACAATCTGACAATACCATATGGACCACCATCATCGGATGAGCACCTTTAATGTGACATTTTCTCCTCTGTCCACACCCTACAGGTTGGGTTTCATGCTCCCACTTTAATTACTGCACTATACGTTCAATTTTAATGGTCTTCTGTTTGCAATACCAGCTTATTACACAAATACGTACGGTATGTGAAGAGCGTAATATATAATAAATCATGAATTAAAAATGTATGTTACAGTAGTTAACCAGATCCAAGAGGCTTTTAAGCAGTCCTCACAGTCTGCCATATAATTACCAATTGAAGCCATCTGTTCAGCTTCATAGTGGGCACAAGGCCAAAGCAAACCAAGACACAATTAGGCCTCATGGATGTAGAAATCTACAGACCCGTACTGTACCTCCATGTGATTCAAATTTCTTACATTTATTATATTAATGGATGAGAATAAAATTGAATTACAGAGGAATTCATCCAAGAAGATGGGAATGCAACGCCTCGCAGAGTAGTAAGTAACACGCTGAGGATCAGACTGTACCATATTCTCACCCTAGCCATTATACGGGCTTCATGAACATTGAAAGAGGCTTAAAGATAATGATTGCTGGGTGTGTAGACTGGAGTGTCCTTTTATGGTTTACTTTACTATTAGCTATGAGCGAGCATGCTGGGATAAGGCAAGGTCACTCATCACTATTTATTATCCTTTCAGAATAATTAATCTTAAAGAGGTTGACCACTACTTTACCATTGATAGGTGGTGGTGCGTCAATTGGCACCCCTGTGATCAGCTATTATCAGTGTTGGCCAAAACTGCCCAGTCATGGAGCTTCACAGTGCAACTCTGTGTATCTTAAGCCCACTTCACACATAGCGAGATCACTAGCGATATCTCTAAAGCGTCACCGATTTTGTGATGCAATAGCGATATAGGTAGCGATCTCGCTACATGTGACACTTACCTCTGACCCAGCTTCCCGCTGGATATCGCTGATCGCGTGAGATCGTCCTGGTCCATTTCTCGTCGGCTTCCTGCTGGCGCTGACAAGCGACTCCATGGACGCGGGCGGAAGACGTCACCCTCGCTGCATGTGACAGGTAAGTATCGACCGCCGACCGCTGCTGCATCGCTATTGAGATCTGCTTGTTTGGCAGCTCACTAGCGAACAGCTAACTAGCGACCATTTAGCAATGCACCAGCGATCCTGACTGGGTCGTATCGTTGTCAGGATCGCTGGTGCATCACTAAATGTAACGGGACCTTTATAGTGACTGTAGCCTTGTACTGCACATCCCTCCTCTTATTTATTTAAATAGGGGGCAGATGTGCAGTATCCGGCTTTGACCACTAGACTATATACACAGAGCTGCACTGTGCAGCTCCATAACTGCAAATCAGATAGATTAACTGGAGAGACAAAAAAAATGCAAAATAGGATGTATCCGGTAACCAAGCACTTTAGAATATTAAAAGTACGCTCACTTGGTAGGGTTGTGACAGTCACAACTCTTAACGAAGCATGTAAAAGGATTCTGCAGGACCACCAGTGAGATATGATCAAACAGATGAGGAACACGGTGGTTCAGAGTCCGTGCTGCCGCATGTCCAAAAGTATCGTCACTCACAAAGATGAAGTATGAATGTCAACGCGTTTCAAGGTTTTCAAAACTGTTCATCAGGACAAAACCACAATGATAATCATTGATCATCAACTGTAGAGACATGACCGGCTCTGCTGAGAACGATGGCGGGATGTGCATACCGAATGAAATATTACAGACCGTTCAGTGTACATCTAAAGCACTACCTGTATAAACATCTATTAAACATCCACCAATTGCTAAATATTTTCAGACTGGCATTTGTTTCACACCACAAAAATTGGCTTATATAAACCCCTCCCTGAGATGTTGTATAGGGAACTCAAGAGAGATAGCTGTAGGCCGACTGACCATCCAAGTGACAGCCATTAAGCTGTATAGACAACTTTAGGCCAAAGATTTCATATTCAGTGCCAAGATGAAAATTGATAATTTAAACTGACCTGATGAGTTCATTAAACTCAATAAAACCCCTTAAAGAGGCTGCCCACTACTTTAACATTGACGGCCTAGCCTTAGGAGAGTTCATCAATGTCTGATTGGTGGGGGCAAAACACCCAGCACAACCACCGATCAGCAGTTCTCGGTGCCATTGGGCAGATATGCAGATCAATAGGGAGGTGGATGTGCAGTATTTGTCCGAAGCCATTATACAGTAAACGGCTGTGATAACGACCCATGTAGGGTCGAAACGCTTAGTTGATGTCTCAGTGCCTCATTGCACATCCATCTATTCTTGAGGAGAAAGCCGCTGTACTATTTTAATTTTTCAATAAAGCAAGAAATGTTATCAGCTGGAACGCCCCTTTTGTTTCTGTCACATGGCATAGCACCATCACGCGAGTCTTGGGAGACCAGGCGCCATGGCTCCTGGGACGATTACGGGACCCGAGCGGAGTACAGGCTGTTGCTATTTTACACGAAGGAATATAGTAATTGAGAAGGGTTTGTCCAAGAGATGAACAACACCTTTAGGTTATGTGCACATGTTAAATATTTCTGCACCATCACTTGGCAGGAAAAACGTTGTGTAAAATCCATGTTTTTTTGCTGCTGCGTTTTTACGCGCACTGATCTGCAAGTCAAAAATAAGCAACGTGTGCAAGAGACTTCAGGGTTATCATTCCCTTTGCTGGTATTGGGAAACCCTACAGGTTTTGTGACAAATCTGCACTGAAAAGAAAAATTGACAAAAACCGTGACAAATCTGCATCGTGTGCACAGACCCATAAATAGGAAAACATATAGTTTAATTCCAGACTAACAATCAAAACTGGTCACATTATAGACCCCTCAATCTCAAAGCTGCAGAGTCGTACAAAGAACTATTGAATGACTTGGCAGTGTTATATATGGGAAGGATGTGGCGTTACGTCTAATCCCTTTATCAGTACATAAGGTCCCAATTACACAGAATCTCCTAAATTGAGCCAATTTTATAAGCGTCTACTTTTGTGCACCTATGACATGTAATTGGCAATGTCATCCCCGTACATGATCCTTTAAGCCTATCATTAGAAATTTCAATCCCTAAGCCCAAAATTGTACCTTTCGGATGGGAAACAGAAGAGACCTAGGATTTTTGGTGGCTTTTATTTTCATTCAATTCGGGGAGAAAAAAAAAACCTGACAACAAGCTGAGAGTTTCTAATTTATATGGAAATGACTAATATCTGTATTTAATTTAGATTTGGAGATTCTCAACTAGAAAAAGCAATTAAAGAAAATAAGGGAAAAAAAAGGAGAGATGGGAATTGCAAGTTCATAGCTGTATACCCGTCCATGGAGTATTCCAGGCAAATAATATTGTTGAAGTGGCCGGACTTGTAGCGGAGGAACAGTGTTGACAATCACACTTATTTACGATTGATCCTGGGTAATACCAGGGAAGAAAATCACTTTCCTTCAGCAGTTTTCATATCACCACTCGAAAAATGTTATAAGTGGCACAACATTTCTATGTGAAGTCTGCTCATTTACAGCCATTGAACAGATTCTATAGGCAATACTGGGAGAAGAGAAATGCAATATCTCAGCACAATAAATAAATCTTTGCTGCCATTTCTAAGTGTTTACCATTGTTTTAATCTTCTAATGTTAGCTTTTTATCGAGAACTTCCAAGGCTCTTTACAAGGGAAGATGAATGCTAGATCATATCCTCGTGCCACTGAGCCAACGATTAGTGATAATTCTCTTGATTATTGCTAATCGTATCTTTTACACAGATCTTAAAATCATTCTTGATTGACCATACCCATTTGACTAGTGGATATGGTTGAATGACTGACCCAAAGGGTGGGCGATAGGTCCCGTAGATCTATACTTGAGTTCTAAGTGGTTCCATCGTGTTTTCCACCATGTTGCTTGCTGCACTGTCTTAGATGTAGCATAAAGACCTCATGGAAACCAGATAACATCACATCAAAATATGGTAAATTTGAAGTACAATGACTAGTGTTCTGTGGTTAATAACATCCTATATGGACTGTAGGGGATGAATCGCCAAAATACATCATAAAGCAAAAAAATAATTATCAAAAAATCCCAAAGCAAATAATCATTACATGCAAAAATAGTTTTATTAAATATCTGAAGGTACAAGGAAAGGGAAGTGTTGCACCATAATAGCACATACGAGAAATAGGGGCACTACAAGGACTATCAATGATTATGAAGTAAATATAGCATATAATCTAGAAACATATTGCACATTCCCCATGATACTACAGCCAAAAGTATAAATGTGCTGCTAATTTATAAAGCTGTCATAGCGCAATAGTAAATAGCATGTACCTGATCAAGTAGCAGGGAATGAGTCCAAGAGCGCTCTCCCTGACGCGCGTTTCGGCTGTGCAGTCTTTGTCAAGCCTTTATTTTTTGTGTTACACTGTCTTAGATGTATATAGTGATGAAACATCTCACTATGTGAATTATAAGGTTTTCACCTCAAGGCATACTTATCCTATATCCACATGAGAAATGAGAAATGTTTGAATGCGGGGGGCCTCGCTATTGGGACCCTCACTGATCATTACATCATCAGATCTCTTTATTGCACAACTAGAAATAGAAGGAATATGTATGGTGTGGCCATCGAGCATGTGACTGGTATTAAAAAAGGTACATGCATCATGGGGACGCAAGTATACATTGGATAGAGGAGCCCAAGATTAAAACACACAAGCAAAATTTTTGTCACTCTGTCATATAACTGTCATCTTCCAAAATAGAAACCAACTTTTCATTACATTATCATTAAAGCCACTTCCTTCCTCTACAGTCATTGCTAAAGCCTCACATATGTAATGTGAATGGAGGAGATGATATAATGGAGTCATAAAGGGGTTGACCACTACTCGGAAAACCCCTTCTCGATTATTATTTTTTCCTTCATTAAAATAATAACATTTATACTCACCTCCGGTGCCGGCAACATTCCAGAGGTGTTGGCACTGTCTCTCCACGTGGTCACT
Organism: Dendrobates tinctorius; assembly: GCF_039654945.1. Taxonomy (NCBI): domain Eukaryota; kingdom Metazoa; phylum Chordata; class Amphibia; order Anura; family Dendrobatidae; genus Dendrobates; species Dendrobates tinctorius. The sequence goes on along the minus strand of NW_027361707.1, from coordinate 61,331,722 downwards.
GTTGCCAATCAGTGATGGTTTCAGTCTCCCAGCCTTTGAATAAGTCGCACACATCTGGAGTAAGTAAGAGCTGCTGCTATCTCACTTCCTCTGGATGTATGTAATACGTTCAAAAGTATGGAGAGTAAAGCGGTGATGCATGAAGTAACAATGTTTCCCGAGCCCCAGGAGAGACAATGCTGATACTTTTGGAATGGTATTGGAACGGAGGTGAGTATAAGTGTTATTATCTTACTGAGGGCAAACATACAAATTGAGAATGGCTTTATCTGTCAGTCCAATATGCCTGTAAAGAAGAAGAATAACATTTAAATTTTAAGGCACTGAAAATCCTTACATGCCAAGAAGTGCACTCTGAGTTTCTGTTTTCAATGCTACAGGTTGTGAGTTTGAATCCTGAAAAGGGCCACACTTCAAGAAAAGCAAATAACTGTAGAAGGAGACATTCATGCCCTTTATGTCCTGAGTTAAGGAGGAAAAATACAAGCAGTTGGGGAGCTGAATGATCATCAGCAGCCACCTGATTTGGAAACATGTAGTGTGATTGGACTTTCCCCCAGCTGTACATACAGTATGTCTGCTCCTGCACCTTTCCACAGGTGTAAACTAATAAATCAATGGGGTCTGACTGCTGTGACTGCCACAATTCCAGGAAACAGTGGAATGGCTTTTGAGTATGTGTACCACCACTCCATTGTATGGAACGGCAATGCACTCAGCTATCTATGGATGGCGGTAGTAACCCAAATGATCTGCATTTCTTACTTATCCAGTGGAAACGTATTTAGTGTGGAGGACTGGAATTAATAGGTAAAAACCTTGTGCAAAATGCGATATGCAGTTTTTGAACAAAAACATCAGTAAAAGCCAATTGAATAGTCATTCACAGGTCACCAAGCTACAAAGTCAGGTCATTATATGTCACGTTTTGCTTCATGCACCTTTGTTAGAACCAGAGAATCTCCGATGAAAGGATCTGTTTAAAATAATTTCCAAATCTATCCCACTGAGATGCATTTAAAATTCCCATTAATAGCCAAATGGCAAATTATCATATGTTAATCAAACTCCAGTAGTACCTCATTTCTCTTCTCACAGTGGGCTAAAAATCACACGCAAGAATAACAAAGACCTCATGCAAATGTAGAATTAACGCTAGTAAGAAAAATAAAAAGCTACCATTTGTGCATTTATACTCCGGGACAATCTACACTAAACGTGTTATGTTCATTTACGAGACATTTTCCATGGAAATGCAGATTTTTTTTTTCTCTATGTCTTCATTTTGGAAAGAAAAAAAAAAAAGAGAAAGCCTTTTTGTAAATGTTTGCTCATGGAAATGTCAAGCTGGAACACTTGTAGCACTTTCATCAGCTTCCTGTAGGGAAAGTTTGTCATTATGTCTGTTATTATGAAGTCTCGGAAATCAACATACAGCTCCGATGGCACGTTAACGGATTATCTCTCTTCTGAAGGCCGATTCACTTGGAAGTTAAAGTGTAATTAGAGTGTGACCACCAGCTAAGGGAGGATTTACCTCAATCTGCTCGCCCGTTCATTCCGACTTTCACTGGCAGTGTCAGAATTAATAAGGACTCTTTACGGAAAAAGGAGAAACTACAAGAGACTGAATATGTAAAGTAGAATTATGAGTTACACCCAGTATTAGATTATATCGCACAGAGTCCTTCTCCATAATTAAAGCGGTCATTTCCACATTTACAAGAAAACGTGGACGCTGCTATTTCTCTTCGCATTTCCATATGGCAGTTTAACCCCTTCAATGATTTCTTTTCGGCCGTGTAGACATCAGCATTTATGTATCATCGAACAGCGCCATGCAAAAGCACAAGGATTACAGTATAGATACTGCATGCCTATTAAAATAAATTTAAGTCATTCAGATTGACACAATATAAAAGTCGGAGATATGGACAGTCCTATATATCAGCAGAAAATAGCCTAATGTTTAGATTGGGGATTTTTATGTTAAAAGTTGGATTTTTTTTTGCATTATTTTAACTACAATCTTATTATTATTTATTATATTTTGATTTGCCTGTATAGCGCCATCATATTCCGCAGCGTTTTAAAGACATTATTGCTGTCTCCACTGGGGCTCACAATCTAGATTCCCTATCTGTATGTTTTTGTAGTTTGGACAGAAACCAGAGAACCCAAAGAAAACCCACAAGGAGAAAACCTCTTGCAGATTTTCTTTGGTGGGATTTGAACCCAGGACCCCAGTGCTAACCACTGATCCACCATGCTGACCAATCTGTATAAAAAAAAAATAGAAATTATGCATTTGTCACACTAGGGTTATTTCAGAATCACATTTTATTTTCAGTAGTCTCATTATCATCACAGGTAGGTTGACGGTGAAAGGTAATACCAATATACACAGTTGACAACACAGCATCCACCAGTCACGATAGGTGATGTCACTGCTCCCCTGCTCCCCCTCACTTCACAACAACCTTTGCAATCGCTCATTGGAAGCCTCAATGCAAAAGTTAGGGACTGAGGCAGTCTATTGCTGCTAATGCACGTGTGCATTTCTTGAAAGAGAAGGAAATATGAGTCTTGAATAGTCCCAGTGGCCTTTGCGAAATTTGCAAAAATGTCTAAGTTTTTTTTATACAGACCATAAAATAAAAAAATACCAAATGTTTAAAAATGTATATTTTTAACTTAAACACTGACTTAAATAGTATACCATTTTCTGATGATACATTCCCTTTAAAGGATATATGTGTATAAGGTGGGGATTGCTGTGAGTCAAACTCCTGAGACCCCAATCTTGTGATTCCACTCTATGTATTGTTTGTAGAACTGTGCTCAGATATCGCCATCAGTTCAACAGACAATATACAGAGCGGTGGCATGCATGCTTCATTCTAATAGGGTTTGGTGACTAGTAGTGATGAGCGATTATACTTGTTGCTCCGGTGTCCTCCTAGTATTGGCGTGCTCAGAGATTTATTTTGTGACGACGCAGCAGTATGATTTGTGGCTGCTGGACAGCCTGAATACATGTGTGGAATGCCTGTATGTTAAGGCATCCCCACATGTATTCAGGCTGTCTAGCAACCGGAAATCATGCAGCTGCGTCGATACTAACTAAATCTCCGAGCACGCCAAAACACTCGGAGATCACCTGAACATGCTCGTAAAACCCGAGTATACTCATTCATCACTAGTGACTAGTGATGGGTCGCTCATGAACGAACTAAAACTGGAGATGGCACCACAGTGGGAGCCACTAAATTCTCTTAATGCATCTCACTGCAAGTAACATTCCAATGTCCATGGACAAAACCCCGCCCTCCTGACTTAAATCCTGCCCACTCGTCAATTTAATTGGCTGCCTGCAAGGGGGCTGGATTTCCTTTACAGGTGTACGGGGCTTCGGCTGTGTTTACCTCATCTTAAATTCGAGTTCACCTGGGGTGAATATATATTTAATAGGGATCCATTTAGGATCCAAAAGAGCCGGCTCTTTTTGGTAAGCAGAGCCAAGTGAGTCAGATCACCAAAAAGCGCTAGACTGCCTATCACTATAGGTGACGTTTTGAGCAATAAAACACAAGATTAAGTGACAGCCCCAAAATTATCTGCTGAAATAAAGAAACCATCGCAAGAGGTTAAGAAAATAGGTGACTTTTCCCTGAAAACAGCCCCTCTTTTATAGGTTTGTCCAATATTACAGCTCTGAGCTATTTTAGTTAACTGGTCTAAGCTGCAGTACCGGACAACGGCAATGTACGATGGTGGTGCTGTTTCTCGAAGATAAAACACAGCCGTAATCTTTTAACCACAATCACAGATCAGGTCAGGCATGTAGGGGAAGATAAAAAATCTTTATATCAATTTAATCTTTGAAATGCATAAGTGTTATAATATTTTTATAATAGTTCATTCTAATATGTTTTTATTTTGTCCTTAAAAAAAACGACTAAAGTATTTTTGAATGAAACAGATTCGTGGATACTTTCTGCCTGCTGAAAATGAACATAGCGTTGAAATGTCAGCAGTTGACAGGGTCTGCCAAATAGTCCTGTACAATGAAGCAAACTGACATTTCATGAGAGCAAAACAAGTGTATAATAGAGAGCATAGTCATCGTGGCGAGGCGCTTGTCAACCAAGACACCATGGAGGAGGTCCTCCTGTATCTCACCGTGAGATCACTGTGCACTTCACTATTTAAACACAATCTGAAGCTGTAATTCTGGAGTCAGTGTATAATCCAGAAATTACAGTACGGGTGATATAGGAATAAATAAGGCTAAGTGCAGATGTACTTTTTTGCCCTGCGGATTTTTCCGCGCAGAATTGAAGAAATCCGCAGGTCAAATGACCTGCATTTTTCCTGCGGATTTCTTCCTTTTTTCTTGCGGTTTTCTTGCGGTTTTTGTGGGGTTTTCCCCTGCGGATTTCCCCCTGCGGATTTGGTGACAGGGGAGATGGAAAACCGCACAAAAGAAGTGACATGCTGCATATTTTGAACCACAAGAAAACCGCGCGGAAAAATCCGCAGCGTCTGCACAGCGGTTTTTTTTTCTATTGACTTACCTGCTACTGTACATCACAATGCAGATATGCAGCGTTTCTGTGCGGTAAAATCCGCTGCGGATCCGCTGGATATCTGCATCGTGTGCACATGGCCTAAGACATCAGACTGAATACTGGGATATGTTTTCACCAAAAAGTTGTCCAAACATAAAGCACAAGGCACTAAAGATGATCGAATTTTTTGTCATTCAAATTCATCAAGTTCCGGCAAATTTTTTTCCAAAAATTTGATTCTTTGCAAATTTATTTGTGGTGAATCTAAAAAGTTCTATTGCTTTGGAACGATGTGTAGAACATTGCTGCTGTTTCCCAATACTGTTATTGTTAATATCGTCTTAGAGGAAGAAGAGAGGGAGAGGGCAAATTTTGTACTGCAAGAAGAGTGAAAAATGAGTGTCAAGCCAAGTATTCGCTCATGTGATTGAAATGTGCCAATTATGCTAATCACACTCTGATCAGAGTTTGATCAAAGCTTGATCGCAGTGTGATCAGATTTTGTTGTATGAGGAGAAGATGGAGAAAACAGTTACCCAGCTTCTCCATTCTGTCAGTCGGTGAAAATGGGAAAGCCTCTAAATGTCATCTGAGTGCAGTCTGATTTTTTTGATGGACTCATTGACTTCTACAGCCAAGTGTGATTCAATTTATAGATACAAATCATACATACTGTGATTTTTCCTCAGATAGATTCCGTCCGAGGCAAAATTCGAACACGTGCACAATAGAATAACATTGATCTGAGTGCGATATGATATTTTGTCAGATTGCACTCGGACCAAAAATACGGTCATCTGCATGAGACCTAATTGGAATTCATTACCCAATTACAATTACCCTGCTGCTGGCACCGGCCATAGCTATCTCCCTATTGCTGGCAATTACATGTTCTTCAATAACAGTGCCTTTCCCTGTCCCTAGGTGAAATGAGATGTGCACTCTGACCTCTATCCCAATGTTGTAAAAAACATAAAATAGCGCTGTTTGGCCAGCCCCTATCATCTGTGCTGGCTGTGAACGTTCCCCATGATTGGCTGCTCCAGATCCTGTGAAGTGATAGCACAAAGCATTATGAGAAAGACCATCCGTCTGCCCCTGGCATCATCAGTCCATTCTGTGACTGGAATTTTCACTCCTGTTTCAAGCAGCCTCTACCAAAATGGGCAGAACTGGATAGAATAATGGCGTGGCTAAGCCTGCCCAATAAATTCATGGAGATAAGCAGTCCTTATGCCAGAAATGTTACTCCATTGCTCGACGCATGGAAGAGCATGCTACTGAGAAAATGCACCAAATTCATTAAGCGTTGTGGACCTTACGAATTCGGTTAATCTTATTTATTCCTGCTCACTCCTCATAAACACTGGAGTAAGGTATCCCAGTGTTAAAGGTCTATCCTTAGGATAGGCCATCAATGTCTGATTGGTGGGGGGTGACACCAGGCTGCCGGAACTGCTTATTTATTGATGGAATAGGGGCTCCGGCCAGCTAATGCGCAGCCGCCGTCTAATGATTTGAATAGGGGCAAATGTGCAGTACCCAGCCACAACTACTATATAGTCAACAGACATGTGCTGTGCAGCTCCGTACCTGAGTGGTTCTGGCTACCGCAGACACCGGGAACACATAACCGATGGGGTGTGGGTGTCATACCCCGTCAATCAGACATTAATGACCCATCCTAATGATAGCTACACAAAAAAAAGAAAACGGATGGCACTCACCGGTTAAAATCTTCTTTATTCCAATACTTTAAAACATCGGCATAGGGAGGATGGGAGCGGGAGTGGAAATGACGACAGCCGTTTCGCGCTGCAGTGGCGCTTCTACTGGTCTGGTGATAGAGTGACTGAACGATAAAGACAAATGTGGGCACATCTTGTGTATGTTCTCACTTTGTATGTGAAGCAATGCTCTCTATAACGCTATGTACCCACGTATGGAGAAAAAAACGGACGCCTTTCCAGGAAAAACACACGTTTTTTTTTCACGCTTTTACAGGAGCATCCACATGCTCATAGAATATAGTTGGAAATGCGTTTTTTTCCACAAAATTAATGAACATGCTGAGTTTTTTTCCGCAATGCATTTTTTTGCGGAAAAAAACGTAACATGTGCACAAAAATTGCAGAATTCATTAAAAAGAATGGGATGCTTCTTGTATGCATTTTTGAACCATTTTTGACGGGTAAAAAAACACTTAAAAAAACGCAAAAAAAATAACGCTTACGTGGGTACACAGCCTAAAACTGTACCCAAACATAGAACATTTGCCACAATCCTTTGGAAAGTTCAATAAATCACATAGAAGTTATTTTAATTATTTTCAACTGCTAGATGACATTAATGTATAAGCTTCTACATATCCCAAAATGCTCCTAAATATATTGCTTTTTTTTGCCCTGGGACATACTGCATTGTTTTGCTATACACAGGATAACATGAATCCATAGAGTACCACAGCTTAGTCTGATATTCAGGTCAATCTGCACAGCAATGGAATTATATTGCTAAACAGCAACAATAGAAGCAAAGAAAAGTGAAATAAATGTGTACGTGCAAGATTACATTTCAGCTTGATTTCACTTGAATTTTTCTCCTACTGTAGTTTTTCTTATCAAGAGATATATGTATGTTCCTAACCTGTCCATCTAACTTTTATGTCATAAGTCCCCCATACACATTAGTATACTGTTGGCCAAATCCACCGATATCGTGCAGGGAAGCCCCAGATAATCCATTGCCGGGGGGTAATATTGATCCGAAATGTCCCATTCTGGACTGCCAATCTTTTTTAAATTCCCATAAATAAGCCATAACCAGACATGTCTGGCGTCAGCCCTCTCATAGATGACACAGGAGAATGCTTGGCCGAATGAGCGCTACAGTGTATGGAAGAGACGAATGACTGCCGGTAAAATGATCAACCGAAGCAACGATTGGCCTACCGGCTCCTCATGAGCATGGTGCCTCTCATGACATGACAAAAAGTTACAAGCAGCTAAAAATTTTGAAAAAAGGGGTTAACTCTTTATTAAGATTATTCCTAGGCCCTGTTTAAATAGGTCAATAATTGATGAAAGAGTGTTTGTGGGATCGCTTGTTCCTGATTACCAGGCTGTCTAGATAGGCCAGAAAGTACCTAACAAACAAGCAAAACCATCGATCGACGGGTGAAAATGTTTTAAATTATTTTTATCTGAAACACTTCATCCTGTGCAAACAGGAGATGTGCGGCTGTTAACAAGATATTCTATGAGCACAGAATGAAAACGTAGAACAATTTTCAGTCTGTGTAAACAGGCTAATAGACGACTGCTGATGGGCTTCCTTGTACTCAATCAGCAGTTGTTTATTGGTTGTAACTGGCATGTCTAAATGTACTATTAGTATTCGATGGTATTGGATCATACAACAGCTGCAGGCTTATTGTAAGGAGGGACTGTATTGAGCAAACATCAGATGGCACTGTAATAACTGTTATAGTTACTGTAGTTTATGTGGCGCCAGTTCCTCTCTGGTTTGTATAGTATGGACTTCCAGTTTGTATGTCGGTTCTTTTACTGTAATCCTGAATTTAGTGATGATGAATGCAATGATTGAACGTGTACCAAGTAAAACAGTTCATAATGCTGATGATTCCGCTGAACGCTAAATATCAGCAACAATTGGGGAATCTCAATTTTAAGATAATTATCTACATAGTACCTAACAAGTAAGGCTGCATAGAACCTTATCTCTATCTCTCTATGGGACCCGAGATGCCCATGCTTTACATGGATGGTACTTTTCTGCAGGAAAAAGGAACTCTTGTTTCTAGGCATCCCTACAGATTATAGCTGATTAGTGTGGCGTTCAGGGATAAGATGTATTGAATTCATTAAGAGGCACACAACAATTAATGAGTTTGATGCATCTTTTCAGTGGAATGTGCTTCACTAGAACTGGTACTCCTGTCAGGGACTAACCTAACGTTCCTAGCATTATACACACCATTACTTTTGTAGTTTCTTGAGTAGGTGCTTCCACGTCATTCCCCGCCTCATCTCCTCCCCAGCTCTGTCCACTTTGGCAGAGTTGGTCAACAGTAGCATGAAAACACCAAAAGTCACATTTGCATTGCTCCAAAAATTATGCGACTTTTTATATTATTTTACGTCAGAATTCTGGCTTTAACACTTTGATGAATTAGGGCCATAGTGTAATGCTCTGTCTCCTGTAGCTGACATTTAAGCCAGCATTGCAGGATGTAATGTTCTGCACAAGCTTCCTCCTTATCGGGCAAAGAGGACCTTTTGTGGCAGAACACTTGGGAGGAGATTTACACCAATTTTCTATTACCAAAAATTCAAAAAATTTGTCACAAATTTTATCAGTTTAAAAGTTTGTTACTTTTTGCCCTTTTGACTAGATATTTAAGTTTAACCCTGTATTGGAAGCCGGACAAGACACTTTTGTGTTAGTGATAAATATGAGTATTAATCACTGAAAATGGCTAAATAGTATTAGTATTGAGGGGCAACATTATTCAGCCATAGGTTGTGGGGTAATGGATTGGGGATAAACTCTTTTTAAGACTTGTTTTTTTGATTCATAGATGAAAATAAGGAAACTACAGAATATTAATACAAGAGAAAGACATATTGCTCATTTACCAACACAGTTTCATCAGAAAGTGACGAAAGTGTTTCTCCACGACAGCTCACCCACACACGTGAGACACAGTCACACGCAGAAAGGTTTTAATTACTTCACAGGATCCAGTGTACAGTTCTAATAATACAAAGCCCGGGCATAGGAACACAACATCTGCCGAATAATAGCGCATTTTCACATTCACACACTTAACAGAAACATCCACTCACTGGTCTGTCCCCTAAATAAAGCAGCCGTCCCAGCGAGAGGAAAACATCCCTTTTTGCTCATCTCCAATTTGAGGCTGTTTATTTGAGGTTCTGCCTTTTGATGAATTTCAATATTATACACATTTACAATCTCATGAATTATGTATCTCCTTCTGTTCTAGAGTTCATGATGATTCTCCAGATCCCCATTAAGCTTCAATTTCTACACAGTCAGTTTCTGTAAATTGTCTCTAAATATCTTTTGAGTGGAACAGGAGAGAAAATAGTCACTCAGAATCTGTCTGTCTCTTTCTGTCTCCAATGTTAGCTTTAAAAAGGAGATTCAAACGTATTAGATATATATTTACATAAAACTATTTATGTTTCAATCACCAACATCAAACTTGATACATTCCTGCTCTCGACTACTTCTCCGAGCTTGAATAAGTCTCATCATTGATGTCACCATCCTTCAAACAAATGCCTGATCTACAGTCATGCTCCAATTCACCAATACGGTCCATATTTCTGTACAGTCACTTAGGCTTGTGCACCCATGGGACTCATAATGTCATTTTCCTATCTCACACACTAATAGGACCAAATTTATGAGAAAAAATACTGACTATTGTCTGTAAAGTATGAAATGAAACTCTCTAGATCATTTAGAAGGCATAAAATTTCCATTTCAAAACTTTCAAGGCCAGATTCCTCAGTGTTTCTGATTAGAAGAGATACTAAATAATCCACAATGCCCCCAAGATATTTATATAGCAAAATAAAATGATGTATCCGAGTTAGGCTGGCCATTTTTGTGCCCTATATTTAATGTGCAATGTGGGAACGCTTGTAACATACATGGTGAACTTGTCCATAGGGTTGTGACAGTTGGACGAAGGTCAACGGAGTGTCCTTTTTTCTCTTTCAGGAAATGTACTTCATTATACAGAAAAAAATGAAGTAGAAAATATCAAAGTAGACTATTCAACAGACAGGATCATGTAACAAAAAATCATTAAACTGGTGCCATAGTAGTCAATGGGTGAGGGACATCTTAAATATCATAGGTAACCATTTAACAGATATGTCATGAGCTGTTCAGCAATCTTTATGACATGCCTGAGATGGATGCCCTACAGTGGCATTTGTCACCCATAGACTATCATGGCGTCCGGTTAATGATGTTTTCATTTAATGGTTGCTATAATAGCCTATATGTAACAGATGTCATAGTTAAGTATTTGTCACAAACTCCGATAACATGTACTGTACGTTGCGAATGTTTGTCGGCACATGTATTAAGCCCAGGCCATCGGTGTTTTATGTGTTTTGTTAACTCTGGGATATATTTTTCACTACTGTCTAATTCTTAGGCTAGCCATAGACATAATGTGGCTTTCGGACTAATGATGCTATGGCTGAACACTTAGCCTACAGCCATCTCAGCCGACTCTCCAATACACATGAACACTCACTCGGCTGATCGCTTCTGTGTTTTGTTTGAGGAAGCCGCCTACTGACTTGTCAACTGATGTCTGTCTCAGAAAGAGCAATGCAATCGTCAGTCCAAAATCAGACAAGCGCGATCAATAGCTCTCCCATTGATCAGCCGGGCCGGGGTCCCATACCAATTAGACCGTTGGCTGAACCTGTCAGCATCTGCGGGTTCAGCCAACATTACTCTAATGTGCATGGTGGCCCATAGTCAGTGCAGACTCAGACTAGACAGTCTTAGAATCTCCTAAATTTACTGCCGTGGTTTAGTGGTTTCATTTTAGACTTTCTAGTCTAAGTTTTGACCACCCCTTCGGATAGTGGATACCTTCAAAACTTTATCTCGTTAAGTTTAGTCGAGCTACATTTGTCAGATGTGACAGCTTAATTTGTCAAAGAAGGTAGGGTTGAATTTTTGTGAAGTAGCAGATCATTTCAGGTATATGAGTCATTTGACATGTGGAAGTATACAGGACTGGTACCTAAGCTTCATTATTTTATCATAAGGAATACATTTTACAGACTAATGTACAATAAAAAGTTATGGTATGTGTTCCCGTGTTAGCCAGAAAAATTGATGAAAATACTGTTATGCCCAAAAAGACAGAAGTATTCTAAGAGTGATACCTTTATTGGAAAATTATATAGCCAAAAAAGGTATCACTCTTACAATAATTTCATTTTTTGGGGTATAAAAGTATTTACATCAATTTTACAGACTGAAAGAGTTAAAGTGGTTTTGCCATCTGGGATATGTATAGCATAATTACCACATATGCCATAAATGATTAATACATAATGGTCTACAGCTGCTGGGATCATCTATCTAGTGAATGTGTCGCCATCATGTATAAGAATGGAGTGGCCCAATGTTTCCATCTGTGAGAGCTCAGAAAATTGTGCAGCCGCCTCTTCTTTAGCAATAGCAGTCATCGGATCTCCTGCTCTTGAGAAATAAGTGAGACCCAATGGTGGGATCTACATCCATCAAACTGTTATGGCTAGAGTTGAGCGATACCATCCGATACTTCAAAGTATCGTATCGGATGGTATCGGCCGATCTTTAAAAAAAGTATCGGTATCGCCGATTCCGATACCGGAAGTCCCATTCAAGTCTATGGGACTTCCGGTATCGGAATAAGAAAAACCCTTTCCTGCCCTTGTACAGCCTCTCTGGGGTCTGTACGGGCCTTTCGGGGGGCTGTGCCGGCCTGCCAGGGGGTCTGTGCAGGCTCCGGTGGTCTGTGCCGGCCTGCCGGTGGTCTGTGCAGGCTCCGGGGGGCTGTGCCGGCCTGCCGGGGGGCTGTGCCGGCCTGCCGGGGGGCTGTGCCGGCCTGCCAGGGGGTCTGTGCAGGCTCCGGTGGTCTGTGCCGGCCTGCCGGTGGTCTGTGCAGGCTCCGGGGGGCTGTGCCGGCCTGCCGGGGGGCTGTGCCGGCCTGCCGGGGGGCTGTGCCGGCCTGCCGGTGGTCTGTGCAGGCTCCGGGGGTCTGTGCAGGCATCGTCCGATGGGACTACAAGTCCCATCTGGCGATGCCTGCTACCATGACAGTGATTGACACATTAGCCAATGATGGGACAGTAGTAGTCCCATCATCCGGCTAATGTGTTAAATGTAAAAAAAAAAAAAAAAAAAAATTACATGCTACATTCATACTACATACTACATACATGCTACATTCATACTACATACTACATACATGCTACATTCATACTACATGCAACATACATACTACATATATACTACATGCATGCTACATATATACTACATGCATGCTACATACATACTACATGATACATACTACATATATACTACATGCATGCTACATACATACTACATATATACTACATGCATGCTACATACATACTACATGCTACATGCATGCTACATACATACTACATGCTACATGCATGCTACATACATACTACATACATGCTACATATATACTACATACATACTACATATATACTACATGCATGCTACATATATACTACATGCATGCTACATACATACTACATATATACTACATGCATGCTACATACATACTACATGCTACATGCATGCTACATATATACTACATACATGCTACATATATACTACATACATACTACATATATACTACATGCATGCTACATACATACTACATATATACTACATGCATGCTACATACATACTACATGCTACATGCATGCTACATACATACTACATACATGCTACATATATACTACATACATACTACATATATACTACATACATACCACATACATACTACATGCATGCTACATATATACTACATGCATGCTACATACATACTACATATATACTACATGCATGCTACATACATACTACATGCTACATGCATGCTACATACATACTACATGCTACATACATACCACATATATACTACATACATACAATACATTCATACAATACATACATAGACATACAGTACATATAACATAGAGTAACATACTTACCAATACTTGTCACATTGTTCCCCGAAGCCATTGTCGTCTACGGAATAAATATTAACATAACAAACCACAAAAATACTCACCCACGATCCGAAGCAGTCCACGAGTGTGTCCCACGACGATCTTGGGTAGAGAACTGCAGCATCAGCTGATGCTGCCGTTCTCTACGGGCTGCAGGAATCCAATGACGGAAGGTAGGTATCCTTCCGCACTGTATTCCTCCGCCACTTAAAAAAAAAAAAAGTCCCTAGTCTCACTTTATGCCATTGCTGTGTGGGAATTTCCCACACAGCAATGGCATAAAGTGAGACTAGGGACTTTTTTTTTTTTAAGTGGCGGAGGAATACAGTGCGGAAGGATACCTACCTTCCGTCATTGGATTCCTGCAGCCCGTAGAGAACGGCAGCATCATCTGATGCTGCAGTTCTCTACCCAAGATCGTCGTGGGACACACTCGTGGACTGCTTCGGATCGTGGGTGAGTATTTTTGTGGTTTGTTATGTTAATATTTATTCCGGAAAGACAATGGCTTCGGGGAACAATGTGACAAGTATTGGTAAGTATGTTACTCTATGTTATATGTACTGTATGTCTATGTATGTATTGTATGAATGTATTGTATGTATGTAGTATATATGTGGTATGTATGTAGCATGTAGTATGTATGTAGTATGTATGTAGCATGCATGTAGCATGTAGTATGTATGTAGCATGCATGTAGTATATATGTAGTATGTATGTAGCATGCATGTAGTATATATGTAGCATGTATGTAGTATGTATGTGGTATGTATGTAGCATGTAGTATATATGTAGCATGCATGTAGTATATATGTAGTATGTATGTAGTATGTATGTAGCATGTATGTAGTATATATGTAGTATGTATGTAGTATATATGTAGCATGTATGTAGTATATATGTAGTATGTATGTAGTATATATGTAGCATGCATGTAGTATATATGTAGTATGTATGTAGTATATATGTAGCATGCATGTAGTATATATGTAGTATGTATGTAGTATATATGTAGCATGTATGTAGTATGTATGTAGCATGCATGTAGCATGTAGTATGTATGTAGCATGCATGTAGTATATATGTAGTATGTATGTAGCATGCATGTAGTATATATGTAGCATGCATGTAGTATGTATGTGGTATGTATGTAGCATGTAGTATATATGTAGCATGCATGTAGTATGTATGTAGTATGTATGTAGTATGTATGTAGCATGCAGTATGTATGTAGTATGTATGTAGTATATATGTAGTATGTATGTAGCATGCATGTAGTATGTATGTAGTATGTATGTAGTATGTATGTAGTATATATGTAGTATGTATGTAGCATGTAGTATGTATGTAGTATTTTTTTTTTTTTTTTTTTTTTTTTTAACATTTAACACATTAGCCGGATGATGGGACTACTACTGTCCCATCATTGGCTAATGTGTCAATCACTGTCATGGTAGCAGGCATCGCCCGATGGGACTTGTAGTCCCATCGGACGATGCTTGCACAGACCCCCGGACATCAGCACAGCCCCCCGGCAGGCCGGCACAGCCCCCCGGCAGGCCGGTACAGACCCCCACAGGGTGCACAGCCCCCCGGCAGGCCGGCACAGCCCCCCGGCAGGCCGGCAGAGACCCCGGGCAGTCCACACAGCCCCCCGGCAGGCCGGCACAGCCCCCCGGCAGGCCGGCAGAGACCCCCGGAAGGCCCGAAATGACGGCGCATCATGATGCGCACACACCGCGCATCATGATGACGTCAGGCCGTCAATCAACTGAACTTCCGATTCCGATGCCGAATTCCGATATTGAAAAAATATCGGAAGTCGGTATCGGAATTCCGATACAGCAAGTATCGGCCGATACCCGATACTTGCGGTATCGGAATGCTCAACACTAGTTATGGCATAAATTTCACATTAGTTCCATCAAGACGCTCTATTCATGTGCCATGCTCGGAACCGCTGGTTGACAACAGCTGTGATGTCACAGGTTGTCTTATCTCTCCTGGTCTCAATAAGTGTCCTTATTTTAATAACTGTGTGAGCTCATTGAGAAAGGAGCGTTGCTGAATGTCCTATGCGTTGTGAAGACTTTGCAGAACATGACCTGGACCACACTTAGACAGGCTCTCCACTTATTATATTTTGCATAATAGTGAATACAGCGGCCTATGAATGCACAATGCAATGAATAATATAACATCTGCAAGTTGCACAATAATGCGATGTTAGTCGCAAATGATATGCATATATTAACCCCTGGTGGAGGTCAGCACTTGACGATGGAAACTCAATGTATTATACATAAATCTGTCTCGCCACACAAAAACATAATTGTTTAAATAGCCCTTGCAATTATTTCAATAGAAAAGCAAAATTATTTCAATACTTTAACACACAGGAGAAGTTTGAAGGACTTCAATCAATTTTTTCCTGATTACATTAACTATTTATTATACTGAGAACTTGAGAAAAAAAAGGACGGTTGAGAAGCAAATACATCTCAAACTGAGCTATTCTCAGTTAAGGTTTCTGTACACGGGCAAAACTATAGTTGGTGCAGTAGCTACAGTCACACCCAAGCCTAGGGGGACCGCATTATTAATATTATTATTATTTACTAGCTGAAGAGCCCGGTGCTGCCCGGGCATAGTAACTAACTGTGGTTAGTTATAGCAAATTATAATTATCCTCCATCCCATAGTCCCGTGCCCATATACCCATCATACATATCCTCCATCCCATAGTCGAGTGCCCATATACCCATCATACATATCCTCCATCCCATAGTCGAGTGCCCATATACCCATCACACATCCTTCATCTCATAGTCCAGTGCCCATATACCCATCACACATCCTCCATCCCATAGTCAACCATTATGACATCATAATGAGCGGCGGGGCTTGCAACCTATGATGACACTAGTGTCGCCATGGCAACCAGGGGCGGGGTTTGACACTCACACACTTTTTCCCCATTATGTGGGTAGGGGCAAAATTGTTTGGTGAATTGGAACATGCGGGGTTAAAATTTTGCCTCACAACATAGCCTAGGACACTCTCGGGGTCCAGACGTGTGACTGTGCCAAATTTGTTTTTCATTTAAGACAAATTAAATAAAGATAATAATACCAAAGAATTTGTGTTTTGCAATCATTTTCAGGAAGAAACTGGGTATTATCTGACAGAATTGCAGGGGTGTGAATACTTTTGGCCACAACTGTACATACATACACACACTTGAGCTTTATATATTAGATTATCATAGCGCCATTTATTCCATGGTGCTTTACATGTGATGTAATACAAGTCACGACTGGTACAGGAGGAGAGAGGACCCTGCCCACGTGGACTCATAGTCTGCAAATTTAGGTTATTTAGCCCATGTAAGAAAACTAACACTATTAGGAACCCTTGATAGTTGATACTGTTGGAGGTTTTGCATTGGGAATCCCATGCTTTAACTTATGTCACTGAGTCTGAAATTGGGGAACCAGAAATATGCAATATTTATTGCAATATGTCTTGTTTCTTTAGGTCTGAGCTAAAAAAGGCAAAACAATTTCTAAGGCAAGAATCTTTTGGACCCTGATATAAAATCTGTAAAAGGGACTCTATCTACTACATGCCATATATAATACTTGCACCTTCCTATGTGGTAGAGGAGCTTATAGACCTCCTTTGTCACTGCTGCTCCTGCTACACTATAACCACACCACAGTCTTGGTCTAAAATAGGAGAAACTCTTTCAAAATGGCCTCACATTTGAAGACTTATAATTCAGGCCCAACCAACCTCTCCTAATTCCCTAAGTTACTGATCCCATGATCTGTAGGATTTTTAAAGGATTGTTGTAGAAATACGTTGCGAAGCGAAAATGCCCATCTAAGGCTTTGTATACATATGCATTGAAGGTCAATTTCATCCAAAATAGAGCATGCTACTTTATTGATCAGTAAAAGGGCAGCTACCAACCACCGTAAATGATGAGCACAGATGTGCATTGAGCCTGACACTGTGCTGAGCACTTGGTGACATATAAGATGACTCAGTGATTGTTTATGTAAAATGATACAAAGTTACCACAATTGCACAATTGAACTTCTCAAGTCTCTAAAAGCGATCTCCAAAAGAAGGTTACGTATAGTCTGACCCATTTTTCAGCACTTCTGCATGAGTCATTTTTGTCTTCTTAGCCTTTAGCTATATGAATAAGAGTTGAGCATTCATGGTATAATGTGACATATCCTTTCTATAGGAATCTGATGTATATTTTTTTCAACAAATTAACCCTCAACATGCAGTATTTTACCATGGGAAGCAGAACTAGTCTCATAAGCTGGCTCTTATGCATCGTCTGTCCAGCTATTGTCAACAATTATGGAAACTTCACTTACTACAGGATGGGCCATTTATATGGATACACCTGGGTGGGCCGACTTCAAAATGGCCGCCATGGTCACCACCCATCTTGAAAAGTTTTCCCCCTCCCATATACTAATGTGCCACAAACAGGAAGTTGATATCATCAACCATTCCCATTTAATTTAGGTGCATTCATAAAAATGGCCCACCCAGGTCTAACCTTATAAATGGGCCACCATGTACATTATAAGCTGAATGTTCATGTGTACTGGGGAGATGGGTGAAATTGATGTCAGCCAAATTAGGTAAGTGATGGCCAGTCTTAGTGATAAAATTCTGGCTACCTGTATCTAGCACCAGTGGAAAAATTGGAATTTTCAAAAGGTGGGTTTAACTTTGAGATATTTGGGAGCTGTGGTCTATGTGGGCCGACAAACAGAATTGTTCCATCTGAAAAGCTGGTATTTAGAACCTTAATGATATTTTTCTCATGTACAGCACCATGGAATCAAAGGTGCTATATAAATAAATGATAATAATAATAATAATAATAATAATAATAATATTGTACAGTACAACAAGTTTGGACATCCCATAACTTTATTGCTAAAAATGCATTATGAATTATGCTTTCTTTTGCTTATTTTCAAAATAATTAAATGGATTGTTGCCTTTCAATTACGTTTATAATAAAACATCAAACCACACTGTACTCACCATCCTTAGGTCCACCATTGAGTCTCCACACTGTACTCACCATCCTTAGGTCCACCATTGACTCTCCGCCACTGCTCCCGGTTCCTGGCTATGTCTGAGGTACTGACATCACATTGACAGTGCATCAGCCAATCAGTGAGCTTAGCAGTTAGGAAAGGGGTGTGCCTCTGAGCTCACTGGTTGACTGCCGTGCTATCATGGTGACATCAGTACCACAGCCAATGCCAGACACTGAGGGCAGTGATGGAAACAAATCAGTGCCAGGGGAATGTGAGCACAGCAGCATGGTTTGTCGTTTTATACCAACCTGCAGCCAGGGCAGAAACTTGTTTGGAAGGAAGCATTCCCTATAATATCCAAAGTGCCTTCCTTGTTCTGTTGTCTTTTTCTATGTCAATGGCCTCTAATGTACAGGTGATGTCAAGATGAAATGATGGACAATAGAAGACACGAGGGAGCCAGAAGGTGGGATTATAGGGATGAGAACTGGGACCCCGAGGAAAGATTACTAGAGGTAGATGGACTCACAATTATGATTTTGGCGCCATATGACTTAAATAATGTATCATATCCTAAAAGTGGGTAATGTAGATGAAATTGCTGTGGAAAATGAATGACGTTGGATAGAACAGACAGAATGATATACAGCCCCAGAACAAATTCCTAGAATTTACCAATTGCTGCACTAAATCAGAGATCACTTATATTTATATAGGCCAAGACTCTGGACACAAATTATATCAAAGGAAGTGCTGGAGGGTTGGGATTAGGACTCCTTTCTTCACGCACCTCCAGGTGCCCATGTTTCTGAAATACTGTGAACATTGCACTTTTTATTATGAAGGGACAAAATGACTTAGAGAAACATATATCACAGTTCAGGATTGGTGAGTCCTTGCCTGGCAGAATGTACAACTTATGCCTTAGCACCTGAGGCACCAAAAGAGTGACAAGGAGATGACAAGGTAATCAAACACAGATTTCTTGCTTTATGTTCAATGTCACAGTCAGTGTCATATCACTTTTAAAGGAAAAATGCACCGGTTTATGTGAAATGGTCTCATCTAAATAGAACATTTCTACCTGTAAATAACAACTCGTGAAAATATGTCTTCAACCAGTTAGCATATATATACAATCAATGACTTATGACTATGTGACCGCCACAACTTGCCAATACCATTGTCTTAGATTATCTGCAGTTATATTTCTGTCTGAGGTCCGTTCAGGAGAAGAGAATCCAAGTTTAGTGGTCTCTCATTTTATAGGCCAATATAGTTCTTAAAGCTGCCACTAACATCTGCGATGTTGTTGTTGGCCTGAGATTACAGCATTTATGAGGATTCAACCATTCGGCTGTCTTATAACAAATTGAAAGCACCATCACTGAGGATATTGAAGAATGCAGTCACGAAGGTCTCGCTGATACACCCCAGGGTTATGACTGCAATAAAGCATTACATTAAATGAGCAATTAGCCCAGGGGAGCAAATTAGCAATTCCTGTTCTATCACTCTCACTAACAAAGTATGTGGTCAAATAAATTCCTTCTCTGCTATCTAACATAAGAGGCATTTTGGGCAGGACCAGGGATGGTACAGATGTCTCAATTTCCACTCTTACCTCTGCTTATTTCATTAAGGACTTATATCTCTCGCAACACAAAATTAAATGGATTCTCAGAACATGGTATCAAAACTTTGACAGGCAATTCACATAGCTACCACCAGGAGGCCATTTACAGAGGCCCACAGCATATATATCCCCTTATAGAGTATCGCAAAGTAATTTTTTTCTAAAGTTTGTTCATATCATATGACAAAACCCTGGATATGTTTATACAAGAGGAAAGAAAGGACAACAGTGAATTGGAAATATAATTTAGTCCAATTAAGACCACTACTGTATATCAAACGGTACAAACTGATATTTTTCACACACAACTCATCTTTGTACCAAGCTTTGATTATGCAATTGTGCTCGTACGTTTCTGAACCCATCAGAATTTTTCATATTTCTGGATAAATTTGACTTAAAACTACATCTGATTTGTATACAGTTCCTAAAAGTAAAGAAAATAAAATCAAACAAATGAGTAAAAAAATATTTTTAATGTTTTATTGCATTAAATGATGCCTGTGAGTGGCACAAGTAAGTAAATCTTTCAGATTAGCAGATTATTTATAGCTGAAATAAGAGTTTCAATCAATGGGACGACAATCAGGTGTGAGTTGGCGACCTATTTTATTTAAGGAACAAGGATCTATCAAAATCTGATCTTCACAACACATGTTTGTGGAAGTGTATTATGGAATGAATAAAGCAAATTTCTGAGGATCTCAGAAGAGTTGTTGATGCACTTCAGACTGACAAAGTTTACAAAACAATATCTGAAGTGTTTGGGCTCCACCAATCCACATTCCTATAGATTGTGTACAAATGGAGGAAATTCAAGACTATTATTATCCTTCCCAAGAGTGGCCGACCAGCAAAAATTGCTCGGAGTAAAAGGCATATAATAGAATTCATGAAGGAACCCAAGGCAACTTCTAAGCAACTAAAGGTCTCTCTCACATTAGCCAATTTTAATGTTCATAAGTTCACCTTCAGGAGGACACTGAACAGCAGAGTTATGGATGGCAGGATGGATGGAGAAAGCCACTGTTCTCCAAACGTAACATTGCTTCCCACCTGCCTTTTGCTAAAGATCACCTGGAAAAGCCAGATAGCATGAACAATGTTTTGTGAAGGGATGAAATAAAAATAGAGCTTTGGGGTTTAAATGATAGGGGTTACATTTGGAGAAATAAAAACTGAGCATCAAAATCTAAAGACCTCATACCATCTGTAGAAACATGCTGAGATAGTATCATTATTTGGGCCTGTATTGATGCATCTGGATCAGGACAGCTTAACACCAGTGAATTCTGATTTTTTTTTTCCCAAAATTTTAACGGAAATGTCCGAATGCCCCCTCAATGAGCTGAATCTCGCTGAAATGTGGATCATGCAGCAAAACAATGATTCAAAGCACACATATTGTTCTACAAAAAATAGAACTCTTCATTATAAGGTGAATAGCTTTAGAAATATATTGCAATAATTATCTTGCACTCACCCTAAGCTTAAGGGTCCCATCACACATAGCGATGCACCAGCGATCCCAACAACGATATGACCTTGTCAAGATCGCTGGTGCGTCGCTACATGATCGCTGGTGAGCTGCCAAACAGGCACATCGCTTAGTTACCCACTGTGTACTTTAGTTACCAGCGCGCTGGTGAAGGGAGCTGGTAATCAAGGTACACATCGGGTTTGTAAGCGGAGCGTGGCACTTAGAAACCCGATGTGTACCTTGGTTACCTACTCCCTGCACCAGCGCGCTGGTAACTAAGGTACACATTGGGTTTCTAAGCACTGCGCGCCACTTAGAAACCCGATGTGTACCTTAGTTACCAGCGCCAGCTCGCTGATGGCTGGTCTCCCGCCTGTCACACGCAGCGATGCGTGCTGGCCAGTGGGAGACCAGCGATCAAAAAAATGTCCTGGCTATTCCAGGACGATCAGCGATACCCAACAGGGGGGCTGGTTGCTGGTCAGTGTGACAGACAGCGATCTCGCTGGTGAGGTCGCTGTTGCTTCACAAAACTTGTGACTCAGCAGCGATCTCGCTAGCGAGATCACTGTCTGTGACGGGGGCTTAAGTCTAGAATTGGTTTTAAGGGCTCCCTCACATGACTGTATATTCTCACATTCAAGTCCATTATGCTAATAACACACTGATCAAACATTGATCAGAGTGTCAGCATAGTGTGACGCTAATCCTAATTGAAGAACACTGTGAGGAGAACTTGGAGAACAAAATTTTTCAACTATCTTCATTCTGTGAGTCCGTGGAAATCAAACTACATTCGGATGTCATCTGAGTTCATTTCGATGGTTTCCACGCATTCATAGACTTGAATGACATATGATTTTAAAGTGAAATTGCAGCATGCTGAGATTTTTTTCTCATGCTGAATCGGTATGAGAAAAAAACATTGATCATCCCTGCCCCATAACAAATGATTAGTCCGAGTGCTAGCTGATAAAAAATTGAATAGCATTCATCCGATTAATATGATGGTGTGAGCAAACCCTAAAATGGATATCTAACCAGAATTCTCAACACGCAACCACTTTGTTGGTGGCCACATGTAGCCACATAAAGAATAAACATCTCCCAATATAGCAGTATTATGATATTTTTTCAAAGTTGCCACAAATTAAGAAATGAGATAAGACAGCACATATCTATAATTCTTCACCATGGATGCATGTCATTCTTACTGTATTTGAAACATTATACCAGAATGATAAGAAAGATAATCACTTCAATCTGAATCATTGACTCCTGGTCAAATATTTATCTTAGCGAAGCAATTAAAACAGATTTGTAAATTAAACTCCAATCGAAAATCAGATTATTTGTCCTCATAAATGATTAAATGGTCCTGGCGACATCCTCCGCTTAATTAGTAATTGGATCTATAACGTTATTTTGAATTCTCGTTGGCAACAAAGTCAATATTTTAAGTCATAACTATCTTGCCAAAATAATATAATTTCTTGGCATTAACAAAAGCAAGACAGATTAGTAAAACCAAAGTCAATTTGAGCTCTAATTTAAGGTTATTATTTCTTGTCAATAGCATTTTACCCCATAAATCTCCCATGTGTATGCTTAGAATTTTCCTCTCCAGTAAACAGATACTAAGACATGTGCGAATCATAATTATTTTGCTTTGCTGCGTGTTTAGAAGGGCGAGTGAAATTGTCAGAAAGGTTACATTCCTTCTCGGTATCTCTGGGCAACCAATGCATATTTAGAATTCTTCAACAATCCTTGCACAGGCTTATCAATAATCTTTTAGACCTGGCAGTAAAGCTGAAGCTGCGTTCAGGTGGGTTCTACGTGATGGAATAGCCTAGACGACAAAATTGCTAAAAGGTTCTAAATAAAGTGAAAGGATCAAATCGGCAATATTTTTCATTTCTTCAGTGTGCTCTCCCACAAGCTGCCCCTAAGCTAGCGAGATGCGCTACTAAAATAGTAAAAATTCAAGTGACGTTTCATTTTGGCTTTGTTATTATCGGAAAAGAAATGATTATAGCTTGTTTCAAGAATGCATTAAAATCACAAGGTCTTTTCTCCCTAAAGCTTTGATAAATATCCTCCCTCCAGCTCTCTATTATTCCAGTTTTAAAAAATTATAATTCATGTGCAAAATGCTTTCCGCAAATATGGTGCCTTTCTAAACGAGCGGGTACGTTTGCATATTCATAAAGTTCGAGACTGCCATGTGAGCACCAATTATTGCTCATTAAAGTATCTGCTGATTTTCACTGTCAACAACAGCCAACACTCTCCGCTCTTTGCAAAGTCACCTTTACAGTAAAGAAGACGGCCTACAGCAATACTTCAATTTTCTGTTTAGATAGGTCAACACAGATAACCCGTAAATCGACCCGTTGAGGAATACATTATGGGTCCTTTTTTATCTCAAACGGTGCCTTCTACCTTTTATATTAATCATCATGTCTGTCCTTTTTAAATCACTTCACAAGTCTTTTAGTTAAAGCAATATGTGACTAATCAGTGCTGATGATATGATTGCAGAATGCTAATTAATGGAATGCATTTACTCTTCAATCCAGCAAAGGACAATGTGGCTTCTGTGCTAAACATTCTGGTTAACACGAAAAAAAGTTGATGCTATTTTTATTAATGGAATTTTAATGTATTTGTGAATAGTCCATGCAAAGTAGCTTGGTAGTTATATATAGGTACATTCCATAAACCATGTTCGAAATCAATGTTGTTCATTTTTCTTAAAGTAAACCTTACACATGATACATACTGCCCAATCCAGGGACAGCATGTATTAGGCACTACGTATGATCTCAGCCAGGTAAGTTTGACTCTGAAACGCTGCTGTATTTCAGAGAGAAACATTCCTTAATAGCAAGGGACCAAGTCAAACTGTATACTAGTAGGACAGGTGGGTCTCCAGTAGCTGTTCCCCGCCCACTGATTTGGAGTGACAGGCCTCTACCTACAGGCATGTATAGGCTAAGACTTGTCAATTTACATCAGTGGGTGGGAAGAAGCTGTTGAGAACCCGCCTGTCCTACTAGTATACAGTGTGGCTCGGTACTCAGTGGCTATTAAAGAAAGTTTTGAGCTGAAATGCCCCAGAGTTTCAGAGTCAAACATACATGGCTGACATTATACAGCCAGTACCTGATACATGCTGCTCATGAATTGGGCAGCATGTATCAGCTGTCAGGTTCTCTTTAACCTTTTTGTATGTTAAAATATGTAAATCACATTTTGTTTATGTCATTTTCTTCAAGCAACAGTAATGAGCATTTAATCTTAATTATGCCATACATATTTTCAGTGGGCCAGAAGACATAGACCATTATTTTACATGAGTCTGAATGTTGACTCTTGAATTGATGTGTTTTTCTTCTTTGAGTCAAGAGACATAGGCAATTGTTCATATGAGTCTGAACATTGATTCTTGTTGTAGATTGATTTTAATGTTTGTGAATTGTTGAACCGCTGTTGTTTACCTATTATATTAGCTCCTACAGTTTATTGTGTTGCTATATTTGGAGGACTGGGACGCATGGTAATTGAACAATTGATGTTTGCTAATATGTTGATTACCCATTGTATAGATCCATGTAGCATGCTGACCTGAAAAACAGTGAAGGACAAACTATGCAGATTGATTAAATACTAAAACAATGAAAGTTAATCTCATCCCACCTTCCCCCTGACCTGTCGCTGATGGCCTAAACTACAGATGTGGGTATGGAAAAGGATCTCTATCCTTCTGCATAAAGACTCTACAGAACAACAGCCAAGACACCATGGCTTCATCAAGAGGAATACAGATTTTTCATTCTACAGGATGCCAGCTTTAGCGACCATGGCCCTAGCTGGAGAAATACAGATCAGCTCCACTGACTAACATTAAACCTATGTAGACATTCAAAGAAGCCTTGCTAGGATCCTCTGTTCACCTGGCCCCATGGAGACATTCAGAGAAGAAAGGTGGGGACACACTGGTCACCTTCCACCATGGAGAGGTTTGGGGAAGCTAGTTTGGGACAATAAAGTAACCTGGCCACATACCTCAATGGACTGTCAGTTTCCTAAGCTTGTCGTTACCTCCTCTCTGTGGGTGTCCGCCAAAAGCGGGGTGCCACTGGTGAGGGTAATCAGCCAGGGAAGCTCCAAAGTTTCAGCTGCACTAATCCCGGTGAGACAGCAGAAGGGTGAGGCTCTATAATTTGCACCATCTTGGGTTTTTGCTGGGACTGTTCTATAGGTTATTGTCTGTTGGTGGTTCATAAAGCATTGCCACACTGTTTTAGCCTCACTCTGTGTTGTCTGAGTGGTATTCTGCAAAAGAGGAAAAGAGTGCGGGCGTTCAGTGGGATGAGCCTTGGTCCATGCAGTCTTTCTTAAGACAGCCGAGCTAGAGGACAAGAGAACCCACTCAACCTCGTATCTCAACAATCAATGACTGCGTCTTCTTAAAGTATGTTAAGGTAGTCTAAAAACCACCTCTTGTCTCATCACAGAATAAAGGCTTTTTACCCAGTGTGATGATCGTCAAGGCTTGTTCTTTGGCTGATCACACTTTTATATGACCTAAAAAGCATTATTGATAGCAGTACATCTTTTGGTGTAAAGTGGAAAGATGTGCTGCCAGCACTGCATCAACTTTACAGACTGCCAATTAATTACATTACCGATTGTTCATTCCCTTAAAGTGCCTTAAATGACAGTCAAGGGATTTGATTACATGATCAATCACCAATTGTTCAGGGTACAAGTATGGGATAATTGTACATTAAAAACAAATCAAATAAAAATAAGTAATAAAGAGGTTATCAGTAAATAAACCACCATGCAAATGATCTTGGTCATTTGGACTATATGTTGAAGTCTATAGAAGGTCACCAAATGTTTATTATAAATTCAACAATTATTATTATTATTATTATGATGCATTTATATAGCGCCATTTATTCCATGGCGCTTTACATGTGAAAAGGGAAATATAGACAAGTATAATAAACATGTGTAAGACAAGGGACACCCAAGTACATAAGGAGAGGGGACCCTGCCCGTGAGGGCTCACAGTCTACAGGGATGGGTGAGGATACAGTAGGAGAGGGTAGAGCAGGTAGTGCTGTAGTTCAATGCTGCATTTACAGCAGATGTCCTGATTTTGGCTTGTCAATGCACCATTATGGAGGGCCAATCGACTAAACAAATATTTTCTCATGCCAATGACCAATAAAGGGTCAGAACCATGATTAACATAATTGTTTTATTATTTTAACACTTGGATGATTCTGAGTGAATCAACTCACCGTGTTTGGAGGAAGAGAAATGTTGTCTATGACCCAAAGACCACCATCACCTCTGTCAAGTATGGAGCTTGAAACATTATGTTTTGGGGGTGTTTCTCTACTAAGGGCACAGGACGACTTCACTGCATCAATGGGAGAATGGATGAGCCATGTACCGTAAAATCCTGAGTGACAACCTCTTTCCCTCAGCCAGGGCATTAAAAATGGATCATGGCTGGGTCGTTCAGCAAGACAATAACCCAAAACATATAGCCAAAAAAAAGCACATTAACCCCTTTCTGCCATCAGACGTACTATCCCGTCCATGTGAGCGCCGCTGATCGCGGTCGGGTGTCAGCTGATTATCACAGCTGACACATGGCACAATGTGTCAGGGGCGGTCACGGACCACCCCCGACACGTTAACTCCTTGTACACCGTGATCAAACACGATCGCGGTGTATCGGGGGTTAAAGGGAAGCATCGGCTGGGAGGGGGCTTCCTCCGTGCTTCCCTGAACCCCCCACGGCAGCGCAATGTGCAGCGCTGCTGCAGGGGGCTCTTTCCCTACAGGCCCCCGGATCAAAGATGGCGACAGGGACCTTTGGGGGCATGTAGGGAGCTGACTTCCTCACTGCCTGCAAAGCGCAGGCATGAGGAAGTCTGCAGCAGTGCCTGTGACAAATCAGCGATCTGTCACAGGACAGTGATGTCCCACCTGGGACAATGTAATAAAGTTAAAAAAAGTGTAAAAATAATTTTTAAAAATTCGTTAAATAAATTAGTAAAAAAAAAAAAATATTCCCCAATAAATTCATTTTTTGAAAATAAAAAATGAAAAAAACAATAAAAGTACACATATTTGGTGTCGCCGCGTCCGTAACGACCCGCCCTATAAAACTATCCCATTAGTTAACCCCTTTAACGAACCCATTAAAAAATAAAAATAAAAAACGAAGCAAAAAATAATGATTTATTATCATACCACCGAACAAAAAGTGCAATAGCGCGCAATCAAAAAGACGGATATAAATATCGATGATACCGCTGAAAATGTCAGCTTGTCGCACAAAAAACGAGCCACCATACAGCATCATCCGCAAAAAAATAAAAAAGTTATAGCTCGCAGAATAAAGCGATGCAAAAATAATTATTTTTAATATAAAATAGTTTTCATTGCATAAAACCGACAAAACATAAAAAAGACCTAAATGAGGTATCGCTGTAACTGTACCGACCCGAAGAATAAAACCGCTTTATCAATTTTACCGCACGCGGAACGGTGTAAACGCACCCCCCAAAAGAAATTCATGAAACGCTGGTTTTTGTTCATTCTGCGTCCCAAAAATCGGAATAAAAAGCGATCAAAAAAGTCACGTGCCCAAAAATGGTACCAATAAAAACGTCAACTCGTCCTGCAAAAAATAAGATCTCACATGACTCGCTGGGTCAAAATACGGAAAAATTATAGCTCTCAATATGTGGTGAAGCAAAAACTATTTTAACAATAAAAAGCGTCTTTTAGCGTGTGACAGCTGCCAAGCATAAAAACCGCCATAAATAGTAAATCAAACCCCCCGTTATCACCCCCTTAGGCTGGTTTCACACTTGCTTTATTTTGCAGCCCGTTTTTCCCGCAAAAAAACGCATTGAAAAAACGCATACAAAAGCATACAACTGCTGCGTTTTTTTCAAGCATTTTTATGAGCATGCATGAAAAAAACGCAGCGTTTTTATGCGTTTGTATGCGTTTTTAGTGCGTTTTTACCGCGTTTGCGTTTTTTTCCAACATTTTTAGGTGGCCCCTCACACTAACCCAAACCATGACTTTACTAACCCTAACCCTGACCCTAACCCTAACCCTAACCCTGACCCTAACCCTAACCCTAACCCTGACCCTAACCCTTAACCAAATCATACTTAACCCTAACCCAAACCCTAAACCCTAACTAACCCTAACCCTAACCCTGACCCTAACCCTAACCCTAACCCTGACCCTAACCCTAACCCTAACCCTAACCCTGACCCTAACCCTAACCCTAACCCTGACCCTAACCCTTAACAAAACCATACTTAACCCTAACCCTGACCCTAACCCTAACCCTAACCCTAACCCTGACCCTAACCCTTAACCAAACCATACTTAACCCTAATCCTGACCCTAACCCTGACCCTAACCCTAACCCTAACCCTGACCCTAACCCTTAACAAAACCATACTTAACCCTAATCCTGACCCTAACCCTGACCCTAACCCTTAACAAAACCATACTTAACCCTAACCCTGACCCTAACCCTTAACAAAACCATACTTAACCCTAATCCTGACCCTAACCCTGACCCTAACCCTTAACAAAACCATACTTAACCCTAACCCTGACCCTAACCCTAACCCTGACCCTAACCCTAACCCTAACCCTGACCCTAACCCTAACCCTAACCCTGACCCTAACCCTTAACAAAACCATACTTAACCCTAATCCTGACCCTAACCCTGACCCTAACCCTTAACCAAACCATACTTAACCCTAACCCTGACCCAAACCCCAACCCTAACCCTGACCCTGACCCTAACCCTAACCCTAAACCCCCTTAACTAACCCTAACTCTAACCCAAACCCCTAAATTCCATGGTTAAAAAAAAAAAACGCATATGCAAAAAAACGCATACATGAGCATGCCAGTGCGCACATATGCGCATCCATAGGCTATAATGGCCATTTTTAGCGCAAAACGTGCGCATATGTGCGCATGCGCTTTTTTGCAGGGCCAAAAAATGCAACATGCTGCGTCTGGAAAATACAAACGCACACCCCAAAAAAACGCAGCGCATGAAAATCGCATACATGCGCTTACAAGCGCGCAGGTATGCGCACCCATGTTAAATATAGGGGAAAAAACGCATGCGCACATATGCGTTTTTTTCCAGCGCTAAAAAACGCAAATATGAAACCAGCCTACGTTAGGGAAAAATAATAAAATAAAAAAAATGTATTTATTTCCATTTTCCCTTTAGGCTAGGGTTAGGGCTAGGGCTAGGGCTAGGGTTAGGGATAGGGTTAGGGCTAGGGCTAGGGTTAGTGCTGAGATTAGGGTTAGGGGTGTGTTGGGGTTAGGGTTTGAGTTATAATTTGAGGGTTTCCACTGTTTGGGCACATCAGGTGCTCTCCAAATGCAACATGGTGTCTGATCTCAATTCCAGCCAATTCTGCATTGAAAAAGTCAAATGGTGCTCCTTCCATTCCAAGCTCTGCCATGTGCCCAAACAGTGTTTTACCCCCACATATAGGGTATCAGCATACTCAGGACAAATTGCAAAACAACTTTTGGGGTCCAATTTCTCCTGTTACCCTTAGGAAAATAAAAAATTGGGGGCGAAAATATCATTTTTGTGGAAAAAATTATTTTTTTATTTTCACGCCCAGGCGTTATAAACTTCTGTGAAGCACTTGGGGGTTCAAAGTACTCACCACACATCTAGATAAGTTCCGTGGGGGGTCTAGTTTCCAAAATGGGTCACTTATGGGGAGTTTCAATAGTTTAGGTACATCAGGGGCTCTACAAACGCACATGACACCCGCAGACCAATCCATCAAAGTCTGCAGTCCAAAACGTCACTACTTCCCTTCCGAGCCCCGACGTGTGCTCATACAGTAGTTTTCTCCCACATATGAGGTATCAGCGTACTCAGGACAAATTGGACAACTTTTGGGGTCCAATTTCTCCTGTTACCCTTGGGAAAATAAAAAAATTGGAGACTAATTGATCATGTTTGTGGAAAAAATAGATTTTTTTATTTTCATGCCTGGGCCTTATAAACTTCTGTGAAGCCCTTGGGAGTTCAAGTGCTCACCACACAGCTAGATAAGTTCCTTATGGGGTCTAGTTTCCAAAATGGGGTCATTTGTGGGGGGTTTCCACTGTTTAGATACATTAGGGGCTCTCCAAAGGCATCATGACACGTGCAGACCATTCCATCAAAGTCTGCATTCCAAAACGTCACTACTTCCCTTCCGAGCCCCGACGTGTGCCCATACAGTAGTTTTCTCCCACATATGGGGTGTCAGCGTACTCAGGACAAATTGGACAACAACTTTTGGGGTCCAATTTCTCCTGTTACCCTTGGGAAAATAAAAAAATGGGGACTAAAAGATGATGTTTGTTGAAAATATATGATATTTTTATTTTCACACCCGGTCGTTATAAACTTCTGTAAAGCACTGGGGTGTTCAAAGTGCTCACCACACATCTAGATAAGTTCCTTGGGGGGTCTAGTTTCCAAAATGGTGTCATTTGTGGGGGGTTTCTACTGTGTTGGTAAATCAGGGGCTTTCGAAACGTGACATGGTGTCCGATCTCAATTCCAGCCAAAAACGTCAAATGGCGCTGCTTACCTTCCGAGCTCTGCCATGTGCCCAAATAGTGGTTTACCCCACATGTGGGGTATCAGCGCACTCAGTACAAATTGCACAATATCTTTTAGGGTCCTGTTACCCTTAGAAAAATAAGAATTGAGGGTGAAAAGATCATTTTTGTGGAAAAAATATGATTTTTTAATTGTACGGCTGTATGTTATAAACTTCTGTGAAGCCCTTGGGGGTTAAAAGTTCTCACCACACATCTAGATAAGTTCCTTGGGGGGTCTAGTTTCCAAAATGGTGTCATTTGTGGGGGGTTTCCACTGTTTTGGTACATCAGGGGTTTCTGATTGTCAGAATCTCCAGGATCCATGGAAGCGTTTCAGAGTTATAACCTCATAAAGGGACAGTGGTCAGAATTGTAAAAATTGGCTCGGTCATGAACCTGCAAACTACCCTTGGGGCTTAAGGGGTTAAGGTCATGGAGTGGCCTAGACATGTTTCCAGTCCTTAATCCCATAGAAAACTAATGGAGGGAGTTGAAGCTCCGAGTGGTCAAGTGACAGCCTCAAAATCTTAATGAGATGATCTGCAAAGAGGAGTGGACCAAAATTCCTCCTGACGTGTGTGCAAACCTCATCATCAACTACAAAAACCGTCTGACTGCTGTGCTTGACAACAAGGGTTTTGCCACCAAGTATTAAATCTTGTTTGCCAGAGGGATCAAATACTTATTTCTCACTGCAAAAATGCAAATACATTTATATAATTTATACAATGTGATTTTCTGGATTTTATTTTTGATATTCTATCTCTCAATGTTAAAATTAACCTACCCTTAAAATTATAGATTGTTCATGTCTTTGTCAGTGGGCAAACTTGCAAAATCAGCAAAGGATCAAATACTTATTTCCTCCACTGTACTTTGGTCTGATTTACAGACTAGACTAGTGTGTGTAAATATGAGTCAGCTCCCGCACTCGTCCATTATGCAGATGGTCACATAAAGCTGCTCACGGAACAAATAACTGACTGCCCCAAGTTTTCATACCGCTATCTGAACCAGGCCTAAGACAAATCTAGAAAGCTAAAAGGTCTTTTTTAAAGTAAGTTTTAGTAATGTTTTATTTTTAAATGGCAAATCCATGAATCTGACCCCTGAAACTCCACCAATTTGAAGAACAGAGCTTTTGCACTTGTGCTTTCATTCCAAAGATCATTGGGTCGCCAGGGGTCAAACCCCTTTATGTATACCTCAATGAAAATCCAAAGCAACCCCTCTGGTTCCATCTGTGCTAACTGCCATTCAGATATTTAATTTTATTCCTTCATGCCAATACATATATTTTTGAACACTGTAAAATATGATAAGCCGTAGTGATTGATAAACCTTGCAAACCCCTGACATAAACCATATCTAAAATAAACAGCAGCAAATTATTATATTGTGCAGTGCCTAAAAATGATTTCATAACCTCTATTTCTCATTAACCTCCATTTTACTAAATATCAAATCTCGTGTATTACGAATGTGATTACTGGATTTATAAAGTCAACAGATGGCCCAAGACAAGGTGTATTTAAAGTGATATTAATCTTGGATGAAGACAACTTATGATTAAGGTTATAACTGAATCAGAGGTATAGATTTGGTCAATGCCCAGACATAATTCAAGATTGAGCTTCCAAGTTACCATATGGAGCGTATTTCTTTCTCTTATGAAGAGTAGATTACGGCAAGGACTAAAGCTACTTATGATATTACAGGCTCAACCCTTACTAATTTGAATAAGATCATAGTGCAGAGAAAGCAGTCTGGCAAAATGCCTAGATATACAGTCTGTACCCATTCAATCTGAATATGCATAAATTATCCCAACCGCATTGCTGCTCTGTTCACTAATTGTTCTTGGTTATCTAAACATATTTCATCTGTTAGCCAGTAAACATCCCCTAGTTACATCATTGTAATGGAAAACATTCATCTACCTTAGCATACACAGATCTGTAGCTCTCCAGTTATTGGGAAACCACAACACCTTGAGGGCTACACATAGGAGATCACTGATCTCCATAGACAGCTGGCAGTACATTTCTCCAAGGGGGTTGTACACATTTCTGGAAATGATGGAAGTGAAATGTGCTCTTCTTCAAATAAATACATGACATATTCTTTGATTTACTCATTTACAGTGCGTAAGCAATGTCCTGAGAATTCAGGAGTTTAGGGAAAGTATAAGGCTGGGTTCACACGTAGCGGAAATTACCATTACCATTCCCGAATTCCATTCCGCGGGAAAATCGCATTTTAAATTCCCGCAATTTTCCCGCTGAAAAACTAGCATTTTGCAAGCGTAATTAGCTTGCAAAATGATAGCGTTTTCCAAGCGATCTGTAGCATCGCTTGGAGAACTGATTGACAGGTTGGTCACACTCGTCAAACATAGTCTTTGACAAGTGTGACCAACTTTTTACTACTGAGGCCGCCTATGCAGCATCAGTAGTAAAAGATAAAATGTAAAAAATAATTAAAAAAATAAAAAATATTGTTATTCTTACCTTCCGACGTCCCGCGCAGCGTTCCCGCCTCTCTCCACGCTCCCGTTCCCAGTAATCCTTTGTAAAAATGCCTGTGATAACGTACGTTCTCGCGGGATCGTGACGTCTCACGGTAATTCGCGATGACGTCGCGCGAATGACCGCAAGACTTCGCGATCCCGCAAGAACAGACGTCATCGCGGGCATTTTCGCAAAGGAGTATTGGGAACGGGAGCGTGGAGAGAGGCGGGAACGCTGCGCGGGACGTCGGAAGGTAAGAATAACAATATTTTTTATTTTAAATTCTATTTTTTACAGGGTTATGGTACCCAAAGCCCGGAGGACAGTCTCCTCTCCTCCGGACCGTGGGTACCATCCGCAATTGTTCTGCTTACTTTTTGCATGGTGGGCACAGCCACATGTGGAAAGTAAGCAGAACAATGCATTCCTATGGGTGCGGGATCGCCGCGATTACGCAAAATTAATGAGCATGCTGCGTTTTTTACCGCAAAGCGATTCCGCCGTGGTTAAAACCGAGCATTAGCACAGCATTGCGGAATCCCATAGGAATGCATGGGATGCTTATTTTTCACTTTTCGCGGCAAAATCGCTTGGTTAAAACCGCCGCGGAAACGCGAAAAAACGCCACGTGTGAACTCAGCCTAACAGGCAAAGTATAAAAAGTGCAAACATGTCCTTTTCTGCTGTTGTGACATGTTTTAAGATGAGTAAAAGAACATGATTTCTCGATACTCTATTGAGAGATACTTATAGTCTTTGTTTTTATAGGTGGTGACCCAGAGATTGTGATGTGAACTGCAACCCGCTTTGTTAGCATGGCATTATAAGGTTTTGAATTTGTTAAATTGCTAAAAATTTTCCAAAATTTAAGTGTTAATATGTCTTCTCAAGGTTAAAGCTTTATTATAATGCCTCCTCTGTTTTGCCATATCCACAAGTACCATTGATGCAGCGTCCCAAAAGTAGGTGCAGTTCAACCAAAGTTGTATATATGACACATTGCATTTAGTGAGAGGTATCACCAAAATTAAAGGGGTTGTCCAGCCTTAAGCTACTTTACGTTACTGCAGACTTGTGAATCATCACACTATGCTCTGTACTCCGGCACTGGCAACGGGATTGGTCGGTGTGTGATCGCAAGTATGTAATTTGCATACAAGCGGTCACTTGTCGACTATGTGGACGCATCCTCAGTCCATGCAAGTGCATTGAGTGAGGCGGGGAGCAGTCTAGTCAGCATGTGGCCAGGAGTATGCTAATCTCATACTTGCGGTCAGGTGACCGCCAGCTCCCGGCGCCTTCACCGGAAAATCATCAGTATGCCCGATGTAGGGTATTTTAAGTCTGCAGTCACATTGAGCGACTGCAGACTTGTAGCGTAAGACTGACAACCCCCTTTAATGGGCCCCACTAATCTTGAGAAAAAGGGAAGCCTGACACCCCTGACTTTTTCCAGATTTAGTCACGCCAGATCAAGTAATATGAAATCTCCAACAAGACTCCAAACGATTACAGAATTTTTTTGGCATTGCTCTTGTCATATGGGCCAAGAGACCTTTTGAATCTTCCTAGGCTCAAGTACCTGTGTGTGACTGTAACCCCTGCACCCACTTTACTTACTTTCCTTTTTCAGCATTCGTATACAGCTCACAGTGACACTTTGCCTTGACCAGTAGACTTTTTCTTTTGTTCTGCACTTGACTTTACAAGGGCTTTAGATCATCATAAATGTAACCTGCATAGCATAGCAACATAGTTTTGAAGGCTGATGGTAGACCTTAAGTCCATCTAGTTCAGCCTATTTTTAGTGCAGCTGTTCTGCATTGTTAATCCTGGGGAAGGCAAAAAACCCAGAGTAGAAGCCAATTTTCTCCATAGGGAAAAAAATTCCTTCCCCTAAGCAGGGTCAACCATCTAGCTATAATATTCTGTTATTCGTAACCTTCTATACTGTTACTCACAAGAAAAGCATCCATTCCTTTCTTAAATTCATTCAGTGAGTTGGCCATCACCACTTACTCAGGAAGAGAATTCCAGAGCCTCACTGCTCTTACCGTGAAGAACCCTCTTCTATACTGGTGCAGAAATTGTCTTTCCTCCAAACGAAGAGAATGCCCCCTTGTTCTTGTCACAGTCCTTGGTACAAACAGTTCATTGGAGAGATCTCTGTATTGCCCTCTGATATACTTGTACATATATATTAAGTCTCCCCTAAGTCTTCTCTTTTCTAGAGTAAATAGACCTAATTTTGATAACCTTTCTGGGTATTGTAGTGAACCAACTCCATTTATCATTTTAGTAGCCCGCCTTTGAACCCTTTCAAGTTCAGGAATATCTTTCTTGAGCACCGGCGTCCAAAATTGCACACAATACTCCAAGTGTGGTCTGATGAGTGATTTGTACAGAGGGATAATTATGTTTTCATCTCGTGTCCCCAGACCTCTTCTAATGCATCCCATGACCCTAATTGCTTTGGTGGCAGCTGCCTGACACTGGGCACTCCAATTTAGCTTCTTATTGACTAAGATGCCTAAATCTTTTTCCATGTCTGATTTCCCCAGCAGTTTCCCGTTTAGTAAGTAATTGTAGCATCTGTTTCTCCTTCCCATGTGCATAACCTTACACTTATCTGTGTTAAACCTCATTTGCCATTTTTTAGCCCAATTCTCCAATTTAACCATGCACCTTACACTAAACAGGCTAGAGGGAAAAGAGTGAGCAAAGTTCATGATTTAAATATAGGTCAGAGTGGCAAAGTCCTCTATATTCAGCTTAAAGTCATCCAACTAAATTAATTTAAAGTCTGTAATAGAATAAAAAATATATATGATGTAGCAGCTAACATAAGTCAAAGTGTGATGCATCTTCCCCTAACACAATATGGTGAGCTAGACAGAAAAATCAACTTTTTTCATACTGCACATATTGTAAGTGTTCTCGCCTTCTCAGTTTTTTATTTGCAAAACTGACTGACTAAAAGCATATATTCAAAGTCAAATCATGGCAACGTGCAAGAAAAATATAGAATAACACCTTAGAATTACCGAGCATACGAAACACTTTACTTCTGCTTTTATTAAGAGGGCCAACGTAAGTAAGTACAACTGCATGACACAGGGGTTAAAACTTAGTTTCCAGAATTGCAAGTTATTCCCTAGGATAGGAGATAATATACTGATCTTTGGGAGTTTGACCTTTATTCATTGTCTATGGAACTGGCTGAAAAGGTAAGCTCATTTTGCTACAACATTCTCATAGGCAATGAATGAAGCAGAGATGGGGCTCTGTCCTGCTTATGGTTCCAGATGGCTGTTCTCAAAATCACCAAGTGGTCAAACTCTTAGTGACATGTTAGTTATCCTCTATCCTTTGGATAAGAGCTAAACTTGCAATTTTGGAAATACCACTGTAAATGAGTTATCCCATCAGGACAATTCCTGAGCCTTTTTAGTGTATATGGACAGTACTAAATAAGGGAATCTATGCTTTGTTCCCCTTCCATATATGAGATAGAGATAGGTGAGATATTGATGATTGCTTTGGGTTCAAACACTGGGGCACCTAGCGTTTGCGAGTATTGGGCTCTGAAATACCCTATTTGTTGTAATGGCCACTTATACTGTTCTTGCCAATGCTCCATTCATTGTTTCTGGGACACAGCTCAGCAATCTTTAGTAGCCCACTAAACAATAAGTATTAATTCTAATGTGCCAATTCAGAAAGCTCATTCTCAGGATTAAAGAGGTCACAGCAACAAGTAGGGGCAAATTTATAAGATTTTTTTTAAACACATCCAGTTGTGTAAATTTTTGTTATTTCAAGATCTATTGATTAAAATCAACTTTAAAATTACCTTTATTCATGGGAAAACCCCATTAAGTATTATATTATTGGAGCTAATTTCCGCTAGATCACTTCTGGACATGCAGAGTTCAAGGGCTTCGCTCAGTAAAATTGTAGCTACGGTACCAGCCTCGTCCACCTCTGTGGTAGCGCTTTTTAAGGTTCCATCCAAAATGAGCTGTAATACGGTCATATATATGTGTCACAATGGAGTGGATCAGTAAACAGGAATGTTTCGAACACTAGGGTTATTGTAGTGAAACCTCCACCAGGGGGAGCTTGTGAGGGAAAAGAGGTTACACACTAAGAGTAGCAACACTGAGCAACCGCACAGGTGTGACAGGAAACTAGAGAGAATGGTCAGATGAACCGAGTCAAAAACTAGCAGGAGCAGACGTACCAGAAGGAGCAGCAATACACGTAGTCAAAATACCAAGCCGAGGGTCAGAAAGCCAAAAGATGAGCACAGGGTCCAAAACCGTGAGGCGAAATACATGGTCGGGGTACAAGCTGGGGAGTCAAATGCCAGAGAGGGAACGTAACAGCAGAGATGAATACCAAGAGACGGGGTCAGAGATCAGTCTGGGTCATACACGTGAATATCAGTCAAAGGCAGGAGGATCACCAGGGTACAAGGGTCAGAGGCTCTAAACAGGAAGCTTGAGCTATCACTAACACTGGTCAGCAGGCTTGACAGACTGAAATAGCCCTGCTAGCTCCAGAACGAGGCTGAGGAGATTAACCCCGGCATGACCAGTCCAGAGTGAAGACAGCAGAAAATAAACTCCGGATTGGACCATGACAGTTATGCAACTGTTTTGACATTTTCTAAAGAAATACATGACTAAGAAGAACAGAAGAAAAGGTTTCAAGCAATCTAGAGATAAAGCTAGAAAAATACTAAGTAATAGGATTTTGCCCACTTAACATCCCACATACCCGCCACAAGCTCCACTGACTAAACTTATGAGAGACTGACAGCTGCAGAACACATTAGACACCATTCCAGCTTGTTTTTTTGTTATCTGCAATTTTGGTGAGGGGGCGGTGGGCAATGGATCAAGACAGTCATATGATATCTGTAAAAGTTGTTTTTCTATTGAGAAATACAAGGAACAATTAAGAAATAAACAGATTTGAAAGAATGAAATCCTATAAAACAGCAAAGGCGAAAGTCTGCCTCTGAAAAGGAAAAGTTACCAACTGGACATTGCATTGTGAATTATTAATAAAGGAAGAAATTAGCCAGTTGGAGGGGCAGCATAATTTCCCGCTGTTAATGTTCTCTTAAAGTTAATTGTTTTTATTAAGTCATTCATTTTGATGATTACTGCAAAAGTTTTGGTGAAAAGACAAAAAAATTAAAAATGAGATCTCTTTAACTGGGTAAAACGTTTAGAAAACTGTCTTGTTCCTCTGCTGCAGCCCAGGATTTGGCCAATGTCTGCAGATTTTGGCAGTGGAAAAAGGTCTGTACGATGCTGCAAGCTGCTATTCCAGACAAAAATGACTGTCGTCTGTGTGGAAACACAATTACCAGCCCCTAATGGATTGGTCTTATAGTCAATGACTGCTAAAAAATGAATTCACATTAGTGATGTACAATAATGTATGCAAACCCAACAGAGGCCAAACGCGCACAGCTTTACCACATGACGTGTGCAAATTGGAAACCATATTGAATATCATTACCGAGGTAATACACTGAATGAAGAAAAGGGTAACATTGAAAAATGTGTATCTGAAAGGCAACCACTCTGTTATAAAGCTATTCCACCTTTACAACCTATTTATTGCTGTAACGCATATACAATAAAACATGAAACAATTAGTGATGGGCGAGTAGCATCGTTGCTTGGGTTTCCCCCAGTATGCTCGGGTGTCCTCTGAGTATCTTGGCGTGCTCGGAGATCTAGTTTTTGCCATCTCAGCTGCATGATTTGCGACTTGTAGACTGAATACATGTGGGAATTCCCTAACAAACAGGCATTCTACACATGTATTCAGCCTGTCTAGCAGTCACAAATCATGCAGATGAGACGACGAAAACTAAATCTCCGAGCACGCCAAAATGCTCGGAGACCAGCCAAGCATGCTCTAAAAACCTGAGCTACGAGTATACTCGCTCATCACTAGAAACAATGTTTCACATAGCCTTGATTAAAAAAAATAATCTTCTACCGTTTTGTGCCTACAGCTCCTATGCGAACCATTGTGTCTCCCTGGTTACAAATAATATAGAAGCCAATTGTCTACTTTGCATTAATGTCATTTTTAATGTTTTATAAACAATGTAACATTCTATTTAGATCCAACAATTTCAACTTGTTAATGGTCCAAATAAAGTATGCAGGAGTTAATGAGTGCTTGTATACTTACCTGTTCACACAGGCATACAAATACCGGGGAACAGGATGCCATTTAATGAGACAGATCTGTCCCCATACAGAAGATACTTTGTTTACATCGGGATAATGTCTCTTTCCCCCTAAAACCAGCCCGAGAAAGCTCTAAAACATGACAAAACGAATGAACATATGCACTACAATGTAAAAATGATTTGTTGTGCATATGGTCAGTCCTTTTGACCCACTTTTATAGGGGGTTCTCCCCTACTCGGCCCTCCCTACTCAATCAGCATGTTTGCCCCAGTAAAAAACAAAGAACACTCATACTCACCACCTCTGGTGCGGGTACCATTCCAGTGGTGGCGGAACTGGCTCTCCCAGGAATTGCATGACATTACTATGTCACGAGAGCCTTGCGCCCAATCAGAGCTGACTTCACTCTCCCAAATCTTTGGATATATCAGATGTCAAAACTAAATGAGCAACCAGATGTAGCAACGACTTTTATCTGATTTCTCCAGAGCTTGGTAGAGTGAAGCCAGCGAAGATTGGGCACAGGGCTCTTGTGACTTACTAATGTCACGTAATCTCTGGGAGAGTGTTTGCCGACACCACTGGAAGAGTTATTATTTAAGGGGGCAATTATGCTGATTGAGAAGAAGTTGTCCAAGAAGTGGATAACTCCTCTTACCGCCTCTGGCCTCCAAAGCATGCGACACATAGCTAAATGAAAATGTACACTTTCAGCCTCATAGTTTGTATGAAATATGCAAAATATTGTATTATTTATTATAAATATTATTATATTATTACATTTTTATCAAGTTCTACGCCAGTCAGCTGAGCTCCGTATTGTTCATTCGTGTCATATTTGTTCTCATTTTTTGATCAGGGATTGATCTTATTCTTGTTGTGTCCATACACCACCGCCATAAAGTGGTTTCATGTAAAAAAAAAATCTAACTATTGTATAGCAAAGAAGTCTGCAACATGCTAATGCACTTTTCAATTTATTTTGATGCAGTTCTTACTTAATGACTTTTTCATATATCTCCCAAAAAGAGCTTTATTGCTCAGACTGAACTGGATAATTTAATGTTTCCCCTTAATGTATAATTTTAATAAAGAGAAACTTTCAGGCGATTCATGTTGCCCAAACCGCAGTCAGCATAAATTGCAGCCTGGATTATAACTGTGGATCAGTTGAATCACCAGGTGAAGTAGTCAGCTCCGAGCCGATGCCAGACAGATCAGGCATATAGTTGCCTCTGTTAGTTTTCAGACCCATAGTAAAAGTAAAAAAAAAATAGTTCTGGGCAATCCCTTTAATTTACTATGGACCAATATGCACACGTATTAAGTAGATTTATTTATTTTACTCAATTATATAGCGCCATTAATTCCACAGCGCTTTACATACATTATTGGCACTGTCCCCGATGGGGCTCACAATCTAGATTCCCTATCAGTATGTCTTTGGAGTGTGGGAAGAAACCAGAGTACTAGGAGAAAACCCACACAAACACAAGGAGAACATACAGACTCTTTGCAAATGTTGTCCTTGGTGGGATTTGAACCCAGTATCCCAGTGCAGCAGTGCTAACCACTGAGCCATTGTGCTGCCCAGTATATCAGGAAAGTCGTGTACAGTTCATGTCATTCTTATTCATGTTTCTGAAGGTTCTTCTTAAAAGGAACCTGTCATGTAAAATAACGCTATTTACCTGCAGATGTGGGGTTAATCTGCAGCTTAATAGCATTCTGATACCGTTTGGTGACGACATTGAGAG
Source organism: Dendrobates tinctorius (assembly GCF_039654945.1). Classification (NCBI taxonomy): domain Eukaryota; kingdom Metazoa; phylum Chordata; class Amphibia; order Anura; family Dendrobatidae; genus Dendrobates; species Dendrobates tinctorius. Next base: position 61,289,923 of record NW_027361707.1, on the reverse strand, counting down.
CCCCGCTGCTGGGAGAAAATGAACTTTATTCCCCTGGCAGATTTCAACTTCCAGTCATAGGGTCATGGTTTCAGTCATACACAAGCACTTGGCTTGGCCAAGAGTTCATGTGCTTGTAATGAGAAGAATGAAGAAATACGTTCCCAAGCTATGGACAGTTCAATCAATCTGCTTGATCTCTCTCTCTCTCTTGCTCATCTGGTGGAGAAAAGTTGTGAGGCCGCTATACTCATCAAATGGTCACTCTCACTGAAATTGACAAATTCAACTGACTTTCATCTAATATACAGTATGTGTCAGGACTAGAGATGAGCGAATTAGTTTGGATTCAGTTGTGAATATGATCGGAATCGGACATTGTTTTAGCAATATTCGTCGAACACAGTCGAATGCCATTAGAGTCAATGGGAGTAGAAATTACTGAATATGTTCGGAACCGATCATACATTCAGCACAAATATTGTTCGAATATGGCCCAAATATGTCAAAATCAGATTTAGGGACAAAATCCAAACAAATTCGCTCATCTCTAGTAAGGACTAGTGATGATCGAACGTGCTCAGATAAGGTGTGATCCATGCTCGGGTGATAACCAAGTGTCTTCGGTGTGCTCAAAAAAATATGTCCAATTCCCCATGGTTGCATGTCTTTCAGCTGTTCGACAGCCACAACACATGCAGGGATTGCTTAACAATCAGGTAAACCCTGCATGTGTTGTGGCTGTCGAACTGTTACGAGACATGAAGGCACGGTGACTCGGACATATTTTTTGAGCCTACCAAAGACACTCCGTTAGAAAACGAGCATGGCGGATAGCATCTTATCTGAGCACGCTCGCTCATCACTAGTCAGGACAGGAGTGGCTATCCAGCATCTACCTTCATCTCAAGCCCAAAGAAATGGCCTACTCATTCTACTACTGTTTACTGTGCTGTACGTTCATATAAAAACTAAAATATTCTAATTTATGGAAATGACTGTGGGGAAAATTCATTCATTTGCCTTGAATGGCTGTACTTTACTTTCTATATGAGCCTCTTTCTTCTCCCGTACCACACAATACTATTTTTTACTGTGAAAATTCCTACCTGCTTCATGGTTTACTGCAGAGAGAAATTATGGTAAATTATGAACCAATAAATGGCTGCAGTAAGTCTGACATAATAGTATTCATTTTATGCTTGTCGTGCCTACATATAATGTTCTGCATAACAAGCACTTTCCAAAAAGTGGCTCACACGCTGCAAATAATTTCGCTCTCTGTAAGATTTGTATGGATACTGGAATTACCAGTTTATTGTAGAAAATATTTTTAATATTCATCAATTTCTTCACTTTGGGCTCTTTTCAGCGGAGAGCAAAAGCCAGCAGTAAAAGAAACCTTAGGGAGAAATGAAGCCGCTATTGTAATCTTTGGATTCAGAATGTTTAACAGCCAATGTCTCAGAGGCAACAAACTACTTTCATTGTTGCCCCCTGCTGTAATTCTGACAGTGAAGAGTCAGGAAAACAGTGGGAAGTAGCAATGAATACATTTTTTTTTCTTCCCAGAAACATCATCTGCCAGCACATTGACTTGCGAAGGCAAAAAAAAAAAAAATCAAGTATCTCCTGTAGCTTCAAGGTTTGATTTCCATCTCCACAACCTCCTTTTTTCAATGTAGAAAGTTTGGTATAGAGCTCTTTGAATGGGAAAAAAATGCATGGTTATTGCAAATCTTTTGCTCTTGCAGTTCTCAGCTTGAGTTTATATACTCGCTGCCACCATTTTGCCCTTGGATAACATGGATTGACCTTGAGATGTCGAATGTGATGCCAATTTAAAGTTAGGCTTTATTTGCTCATCAGATGTTACGTACAGAAACATATCACATAATTGTCTTATAAAATTTCACAGTAATCTATAGGTCTATACTATATTTTTTCGATTTCTTAATATTTTTCCCTTAGTTAGGAATCATATGTGTAAGTGTCATGAAGTGACCTGCCGAACCACTCTGAGGAGCGGAGGTCACTTTTTGAATTTTCTCAATGAAAGTCTAAGAGCGAGGCTTGAGAACCTTGTTCTGAGTCTCATAGACTTAAGGTACTGTCACACTTAGCGATGTACCAGCGATCCCGACCAGCGATACGACGCAGTCAGGATCGCTGGTACATCGCTAAGTGGTCACTAGTGAGCTGCCACACAGGCAGATCTCACCAGCGACATCGCTGGGGTCGGGGGTCGCTACTTACCTGTCACACTAGGCGATCATGCGTCCTCCCGCCCGGCTCCACGCGTCGCTCGTCGTCACAGCAGGAAGCGCCGCAGGAAGCTGACGACGAGAATCAGTCCTGGACGTTCTCACGCGATCAGCGATAACCAGCGGGGGAGCGGGTCGTAGGTAAGTATCACACACAGCGATATCGCTAGCAATATCGCTATACAAGTTATAGCGATATTGCTAGCGATATCACTTAGTGTGACAGTACCTTTAGATTGAGAGAGTAATTGCAGCTCCGCACAGTGGTTTGACAGATTACAGAAGCATTCACGGGGTCCTGCAGTGGTCCAGAACACTGCTAAAACTAGGAGAAGATGGCGAGGGGTGAGCATGTTACTATCTTCATGTCACTTACACACATGAAAGCTAACAAAGGGGTAAATAAATAAAAATCACAAGAGTCGGGGTTTTAATACTACTATTTATTTCCTTATGCTTATATTATAATTAATGTCCCCAACAGAGCTCACAATGTAGATTCCCTATCATTATGTAATTGACGCAGGAGAGGAAACCGGAGAACCAGGAGGAAACCCATACAAACACGGGGAGAACATACAAACTCCTTGCAAATCCTTGGTGCTGCCTTGATTTCCAATTCGTGAGGAGTGATGTAGAGCTTTCTGGAGTCAGGATTCACGTCATGTATTATAAAGATAGTATTACTTTTTTGGTAGATGGTGGCACATGGACATTCTACTGAGCAGCTCTCTGTACCACCATACCATCTCAACTTCAAAGATACTTTTTGTGCAAAACCTGTAAATTCTAAGCTTAAAAATTGGTATTAAATACCCCAAAAAGCATAACTCACTTATTCAAACCCCTGTTGTTCTTGTGCCACCCACTCCAATTTTCCTTGCTTGTTCAGAGGCGATGACATATCATCCCTAAATCAAGTCACTGCTGCAACCAATCACTGGCCTCAGAGGTCCCGTTGGCAAATAATGCATTTGACCTCTTAGGCTAATGATTATCTGCAGCTGTCATGTGAATGATAGATATGACCAGTAGGGGCAACAAAAATAGCAGAGCTTTGAGAATTTAAATAAGAGGAAAACTAACTGGTCACCAGGTCTTATACTAGAGTCACAGTTTCTGTTAAGTGCAAAGGACTTTTCAGCAGATGCATTATCATTGCACATGTTATTTCAATGACACCTTTATACACAGTAAATAACACAGGATCCACCATTGACAGTTGGTGATGTCAAAACTCACCTCCTCCTCCTCTCTTGGCCATCACATTTGTCCAGATTAGAATTTGCTTAGATAACACTTTTATACAAATAAATCTAATTCTGCTAATGTCAATGTGGATCTTGAAAAGTATAGGAACTCTAATATCTAGTGTACAATATAAAAATTGCAATAGTTCAGAATTTTTTAAGTAGAGAGTGAAATGAAAAACACAAAAATAGCAAAAACAATAATAAAAATAAAAAAATGCAATATAAAATCTAGTTTAAAATAAAAGGTCATTTTCTGATGACACATTTCTTTTGACACAATCTAAAAAAAATATTGAAAATTCCTTTAAGAATATCAGACATACCCAGCAAGTCACAGCTCCTCATATGTACAAATATGGCCACACATTCAGCACGCCCCATACTGATAGCCCATGACCTGGCTACAATCGCACATAATAATAACTTTTATTTCTATTTTGGAGTTCTTACTGAACACCTAGAGACCAGTGCGAAATTCTCCCGTAAGTCCAGTTTAGTGTTTGGAGGAGAAAATAGTGTTCAGAGGAGAGAGAGCTTACAGCACCAAAGTTTAATTTCTATGGTGTTTGGGTTCAAGTTCAGGTGGAGTTTTGATATTCAATTTGAAATTTGGAATATAGTTCAGTTGAACCTGACGAACCTGAAAATTCACTCGTCCCTTGCTTTCACATGACGCTCCATAAGCTGGCCATCAGCCAATATCTGTAAAAGTACAGACACAGAGGGATTTTAAGTGCATGGAGGGTGTGTAAACAGATGCTACGAGGGACCAGATTTGTAGGAAAATTTTGGAAGGACAAAATGGGAAAAGTTAGTTAAGTGAGGTGAGGTGATATGTGAATCTAAAGAATTGTGATTAAAGCTGTGGATAATGGGAATTAATTGTACGTGGTAGTGCATTTCAGAGAATTGGCGCAGCAGGTGAGAAGTCTTGGAGACAGGAGTGAAAGTTCTGATTATTGAGAATATTGGTCTTAGGTCATTAGTGGAACAAAGGGCACAGGTAGGGTGGTAGACTGAGATGAGGAAGGAGATGTAGGGTGGTGCAGAACCATGGGGTGCTTTGTCAGTGACAGTGATAAGTTTATATTGGACTCTGTAGCAGATGGGCAACCAGTGCAATGGCTGGCTCAAGGTGGAGGCATCGGTGTAGTAGTTGGACAGGAATAAGTTTCTGAATGTATTAGAGAGGAAAGAGTTTATTAAGAGGGAGACATTGCAGAAAGAACATGAAGCACACTGTATCTCATTGGTCTCTGCCTATTGAGCGCTTTAATGTAATGTACTTAATTTTTATGATTTTACGGCAAATTCTTGGATTTCTGTCAACGTTGTTTCTTTTTATTACGGTTGGCACTACAACACGGTATATTAGCGAATTGTTTTATCCAGCACTCCTGAAAAATATATTATTACAGAAGTGTACCCTTTTAGCTGCAGAAATGTTCTAAAAATAACAGCTAACTTGTAGAAAACGTAAAAATTTAGTGATATCATGACGCACAATGGTAAGCAATGGTGCTTGCAGCATTGGGGTCCAGGGTTCAAACCTGATCAGGAAAACAATGATGTGGGAAGTCTGTTCTCCCTTTTCTTGCATGATTTCCTTCCACACTCCTAAAGCACACACACAGGTTAATTGGTTTCCTAAGAATTTGGCCCCAGTGCGTATGAGAAATATGGGAATTAGATTATATGCCCCACAGGGGACTTGGACTGTTCTGAGTGGATACATCCAGTATAAATCTAATCTTTTCTCAATGATGTGACAGATAGCGGCATATAGCTGGAATGAGACAACTCTTTACTATACAGATCCGATATAGATAGATCTACAAAATTTCACTGTCCTTGGCATATGGCTGCTATAGAAAGCAATAAATAAGAAAAAAACAAAAAGGAATAACAAAAACAATGTGAAAAAGTAAGTTCAACTTTAAGAATGTTACTGCAAGACTTTATTGGATGTCCCCACCCCCATTAAACTAAACTGTCTTTAATCCTCTACTTAATTTTGATGCAGAATAAATTCTGTGATTAATTAAACATCCTTTAGACATTTTAATTGACATCGCCGGAGAAGATTTTGTGAATATATTATACATGGCAGAGTTGTAAACATAAAAATAATAATCCTCCTAAACATAATTTTTATTAAAAGAATAAAAAAACCTCATATTAATAAATAAATGCGCTGACAGCTTCATGTCAGAACGTACATCTCCCAATTTACACCCAGAATAAATTCATTTTAGTGCCATGCTTTGAATACATAATGGCTAAGTGGGATGTCGTTTGAGCACTGCTCTTAGGAGTTTAAGTAATAACTTCAGAGGCAAAGATTCTTATTTTCACAATTCGGAAAAAAATCTCAAACTTTGCAAACTTGTCTCTTCAACTTAAGCCCCATGAATATACCATGAAAATGCCATATTCTTTAGGGCAGAAATATGGCACCCATAGCAGATCACATACTGCTCTTTGGTACAGAACTATTGAACCGAGATGATTAAACTGTGGCTATTCTTTCACCATGGGATTGTGCCTTACCATTGTTCGAAATAATATTGAAATTAATTTTGAAATCCAAACTAGATGTTACTTGAACAGCTCTAAGTTAATAATAATATTCGCTGTTGTTTAAAGTAAGTTAGTTTTACAATTAAAGGGAATCTGTCATGATGATAATAATAATAATCTTTATTTTTATATAGCGCTAACACATTCCACAGTGCTTTACAGTTTGCACACATTATCATCACTGTTCCCGATGGGGCTCACAATCTAAATTCCCTATCAGTATGTCTTTGGAGTGTGGGAGGAAACCGGACAACCCGGAGGAAACCCACGCAAACACGGGGAGAACAAACAAACTCCTTGCAGATGTTGTCCTTGGTGGGATTCGAACCCACTGAGCCACCGTGCTGCCCTGATCAACTCCCCCCCATGTAGCTCTGACCATGTAGCTCATTGTAAGATAAGTCAATCTATATAGTTTATTTATAAAATCCATTAATAAGTAACTGAGAAATCCATATTTTCATCCACATGCAAATGAGTCTGAAGTGCCCTGGGCATGATAACAGCATTTCTCGAGCCTCCGCCTCTTTGACTCCATTCCATGCCTTGTGCCACCTTCTTCTGCCTGACTGACAGCTCGCTGTTTGCGATTTTTAGCCAGAGGGCTGTCAGTACAGAAAAGAAGGTGGCTCAAGGCAGGATATAGACAAGTGAAGGCAGAGACTTGGGAAGTGCTCTGATCAAGCCCAGAGCATTTTCACCTAAGATCACTTCAGCATGGATTTTTCTGTAATGGAGTGACTGGTTTTATAAATTAAGGTATAAACTGACATATCCGCAATGAAGTACATGACCATATAAGCACTTAGGTAGGGTTGATCTTTACGACAGATTCCCTTTAAACAGAGTTGTACATTCTTCATTTATCAGAGTCAAGCAAGATCACAGAGCTGCAAAGCCAAGTAATTATCACATCTGAATTTTTCATTCACCTCAATTTCTTCTTTGGTGTGCTGCACATTAAAGATCTATACGTTAAAGGGGACCTATGACTGTGAAAATGCTATCAAATCTTATGTTATTTAGTTGGGAGAGTTGAACAGAGTTAGGCCATGTTCACATGTTCAGCATTTGTCAGTATTTTACATCAGTATTTTTACACCAAAACCAGTTGTGGATCAATCAGAGGAAAAGTACAATAGAAACATGTCACCACTTCTGCATTTTTCACCCACTCCTGGGTTTGGCTACAAATAGTGATAAAAAATAATGATAAAATACTGAGAGTGTGAATGCCACCTTATACTGTATATCACACTGCGCAGAAACATTCATTAGAATTTGCAACTTATTTGCTGAAATCCCTGTGCTTAGGAGCCAAGTGGGTGGTTTCACTTGCTCTCAATCACTTATTAGGACTGCCCCCTAGACAATTAAACCCAGAATATGTAAAAATTAGAAAATAAAAACATTTTCTAAAAATCTATACCAAATGCATCAGCCTATCCTGACAGTGACAGCTCAGACTGCATTTTTTTAAAGTGACAGGTTCCTTTTTATTTTTGTATTATTTTCCTGTTTATTTTACTTATAGCCATAATATCCTATATTTAGAATTTTAGACCACTTTCACATCATGCTTTTTTCATTACAAGAGAAGAATTAAAGGGAATCTGTCAGCAGATTTTTGCCGTGTAATCTGATGGCAGCATGATGTGGGGGCTGATGTTATGAATGAGTCACCGTAGGAGGCAAAAACAGAAATGCCAGCTAAGTCCAGAAAACCAGAGAAGTTGGCAGCTATCGGATTGCAGACCCCTGAACCTATCAACAACAACTAGCAGTAGCCGTGGGGGGTTCCTACGGTGCCCTAGACCCCTCGATCACAGCTGGAGAACTACATAGCCTAAAGACAGAAAGGGAAATCTAAACTGCCCCAGAGCAGACCCCAGAGCAATAGGCAGCCCCCAACATATAATGACGGTGAAGCAAGAAGAAAAAACACTAACACAGATAGAAAGATAGGCTGAGCAAACGATGGGGCCCAAGCTAACTAGATAGGATAGGATAGAAAAGCTGCTGTCTGCAATCCGCCAAAAACCCTATCAAAAACAAGAGCCAACAGACTGACAGGGGAAAAGGCCCTGAAGCTGCTAGGCTTCAAAAGGACTATGTCAGTACTCAGGTATTTTCTGAAGGCAAAGCAAAAAGACACAAAGGAATTCAGCTCACCCCAGCAGGGAATGGCAGAATCCAGAAAAGCAAGGCAAACTAAAACCAAAACACAGATGCAAGAAGCAAGGCAGAAAACTTAGCTTTTGAGGAGCAGGAATCAGACTGGTCTCCTAGAATCCCTCAGAGAATTCACCAGCGAGGCAGAAGGGAGTCGGCTGCCTTATATCCAGTCAGCAATTCCCGTCATCCAGTCATCCTCTACCAGCTCAGGTGTTTGGTAATCAGCCTCACTACCCTCCTTCACCAGAGGAGGGAGTTCATCAGACCTCAATGGTGAAGAGGAAAATGAACACATAACAGTACCTCCCCCTTGAGGAGGGGTCACCGAACCCTCATCTATGCCACCAGGGCGATCAGGGTGAGCCCGATGAAAGGCACGCACCAATCTTTTGGCATGAATATCAGAGGCAGAGACCCAGGAATTATCCTCCTGACCATAACCCTTCCACTTAACCAAATACTGGAGTCTCCGTCTAGCCACAGACGGGAATCCAGTATCTTCTCTACCTCATATTCCATGTTACCTTCAACCAATACAGGGTCCGGAGGTGCCACCCCAGGAACTACTGGTTCAACAAACCTCTTCAACAAGGACTTATGAAACACATTATGAATTTCAAATGTGACAGGAAGAGCCAACCGAAAAGAGACCGGATTAATGATCTCCAAAATCTTGTAAGGTCCAATAAATCTAGGCTTAAACTTAGGAGAAGCTACCTTCATAGCGATATTTTTTGATGATAACCAAACCATATCACACACCTTAAACCGGGGACCAATGGTCCTATGTCAGTTGGAAAACCGCTGGGCCTTTTCCTGGGAGAGAGATAACTTATCCACCACTTGGTCCCAGATCTGTTGCATTCTCTCCACCACAGTGTCAACACCTGGGCAGGCAGAAGGCTCCACCTGCCCTGAAGAAAATCGAGGATGAAACCCAAAGTTACAAAAAAAAGGTGACATCAAAGTGGCAGAACTAGCTCTATTATTTAAAGCAAATTCGGCCAAGGGCAAAAATGAAACCCAATCATCCTGATCAGCGGAAATAAAACATCTCAAATACAACTCCAAGGTCTGGTTTGTTCTCTCCGTCTGCCCATTGGTCTGAGTGTGAAACGCAGAGGAAAAGGACAACTGAATTCCAAGCTTGGAACAGAAAGTCCTCCAAAATCTAGACACAAACTGAACTCCTCTGTCAGGTACAATGTTCTCAGGAATCCCGTGCAAGCGAACCACCTGTTGCAAAAACAGGGGCACCAATTCAGAAGAAGATGGCAACTTAGGGAGTGGTACAAGATGAACCATCTTAGAGAACCTATCACAAATCACCCAAATAGCAGTCATTCTCTGAGAGACAGGCATATCAGAGATGAAATCCATTGAAATATGGGTCCATGGCCTCCTGGGGACCGGCAAAGGCATCAATAACCCACTAGAGCGAGAAAAAGGTTTAGACCGGGAGCAAGTCCCACAGGACTGCACAAAATTCCTGACATCACGAGACAAGGCGGGCCACCAAAAATACCGACTCACCAGATCTCTAGTACCAAAAATACCTGGATGACCAGCCAATGCAGAGCAATGAACTTCAGACATCACTCTCTTCTTCCACTGGTCAGGAACATACAACTTTCCAATGGGACAACGCTCAGGTTTGTCCTCCTGGAACTCTTCCAGAGCACGTCTCAAATCGGGCGAGATGGCAGAAAGAACTACCCCTTCGCCTAAGATGGTAGCAGGCTTGGTCACCACAGGAGAATCAACCAAGGAGCTCCTAGAAAGAGCGTCAGCCTTGACATTCTTAGTGCCAGGAAGAAAAGAGACCACAAAATCAAAACGTGTAAAAAACAAGGCCCATCTAGCCTGTCTAGGGTTCAAGCGTTTGGCCGACTCCAGGTAAATCAAATTCTTGTGGTCAGTGAGGACCACGACTTGATGTTTAGCTCCCTCCAACCAATGTCTCCACTCTTCAAATGCCCATTTCATGCCTAACAGTTCCCGATTCCCCACATCATAGTTACGCTCAGATGGGGAGAACTTTCGGGAAAAGAAAGCACAGGGATTCATTTTAGATGTTACAGGATCCTTTTGCGACAAAACAGCTCCTGCACCAATCTCAGAAGCATCCACCTCTACCTGGAACGGGAGTGAGACATCAGGTTGCCAAAAGAAGTGAATCTTCGCTTCAGCTCCTGAAAGGAAGAAACAGCCTCCAGAGACCAATTCAACACATCAGCACCCTTCTTAGTCAGATCAGTCAATGGCTTGGTAATACTAGAAAATTTTGCTATAAATTTCCGATGAAAATTAGCAAAACCCAAAAACTTCTGAAGGGCCTTCAAAGAAGTGGGCTGAACCCAATCATAAATGGCCTGTACCTTGGCCGGGTCCATTTCAATAGTTGACGGAGACAAAATAAATCCCAAAAATGAAATCCTCTGTACCCCAAAAAGGCATTTTGATCCTTTGACATACAGGGAATTCTCCCTCAAGATCCGGAACACAGTCCGAACATGTTCCACATGAGAATCCCAATCCTTGGAGAAGATCAAAATATCATCCAGATAGATAATCAAAAATGTATCCACAAAGTCTCGGAAAATGTCGTTCATGAAGCACTGGAAGACAGAAGGGGCATTAGTGAGCCCAAAAGGCATCACCAGGTACTCAAAATGTCCCTCTGGAGTATTAAACACCGTCTCCCATTCATCCCCATGCTTAATGCGGATAAGATTATACGCCCCCCTGAGGTCAAGCTTAGTAAACAAGCAAGCACCTTTAACTCTGGAGAATAGATCCGAAATCAGGGGTAATGGATACTGATATTTAATAGTAATTTTGTTGAGGGCACGATAATCAATACAAGGCCTTAATGAACCATCCTTTTTGGCCACAAAAAAAAAAACAGCACCTAATGGTGAAGAGGATGGTCTAATATGACCCTTCTTCAACGCCTCCTTAATATAGGATCGCATAGCCTCGTGCTCGGGTACAGATAAATTGAAGAGCCGACCCTTGGGAAACCCCAGAACAATGGTATCATGCAAATTATGCAACACCAAAAATCTGCAATTTTCTTGATGGTCTGGGGCGACCCGCATTACCACCTGGGTCCAAAACTGAGGTTTATTTTTCGCCAAAGGAGTAGCATCACTCCCCCTCAAAGGGATAGGCATCCGCAGCGGTGTCATAGGAAATCCACAACGTTTAGCAAAATCCAAGTCCATTAGGTTCAGGGCTGCTCCCGAATCCACAAAAGCCTTGGCGGAAAATGTGGACAAGGAGCAGATCAGAGTAATTGCCAGAAGAAACTTAGGTTGAACACCACCCACAGAAAATGTGTGTACAAAACGTTTCTCTCGTTTAGGACAGACAGAAATAATATGCGAGGCATCTCCACAAAAAAAACACAGCTTATTACGCCTTCTGAACTCCTGACGTTGCTCCCTGGACAAAACTCTATCACATTGCATAGGTTCAGACACTTGTTCAACAGGTGGCCACACCTCTCGTGCAGTCCTGCGTTCACGTAAACGCCGATCAACCTGAATGGCTAATGACATAGAATCGTCAAGACCAGAGGGAACAGGAAATCCCACCATAGTATTTTTACGGCTTCTGACAAACCCTTCTGAAAGAGAGCTGCCAATGCATTATCATTCCAGGTAGTAAGGACTGCCCACTTTTGGAATTTTTGACAGTGCTATTCTGCAGAATCTCGACCCTGGCTCAATGCCAACAGGGTCTTTTCAGCCTGATCAATAGCATTAGGTTCATCATACAGCAACCCCAAGGCTTGAAAAAATGCGTTCACATTAGTCAGAATAGGATCATCTGGTTTCAAAGAAAACGCCCAATCCTGGGGATCGCCCCGCAGCAAAGAGATGACAATTTTAACCTGCTGCGCGGGGCTCCCTGACGAGTTAGGCTTCAAGGCAAAAAATAATTTACAATTATTTTTGAAATTCAAAAATTTAGACCGATCCCCAAAAAACACATTAGGAGTAGGGATCTTTGGTTCAGCAGCATGTGAATGAGCAAGGTAGGCGGAAATTCCCCATACTTCTGCAGCGAGCTGCTCCACACGATCAGACAATTGCTTTATCTCCATTGAGAGAAAAAAAATTCCCCCTACGGCCTCAGAGATATAGAGGAAAAAATATGCACATTTTTTTTAAACAATTCTTTCCTGCTATTGAGTACCCTAGGATCTGCGGTATGGCTGGTGATTCTGTTATGAATGAGTCACCGTAGGAGGCAAAAACAGAAATGCCAGCTAAGTCCAGAAAACCAGAGAAGTTGGCAGCTTGGTGTGGGCGGGGGCAGCTTTCTGAGCTCTGCTACAAGCTACCAGTAAAAACTTTGATTGTATAATAGCTGATAAACCCAGTAAACTAAATGATACATCATTGCGTTCAGGGTCTCTTTTCCTACATTATGCTGCTGTAAGATAAGGTAGCATAAATTTAGTGACAAATTCCCTTTAAATTCAAGCACATATGACAAGGGAAACATTTCTTTTGGAAATATTACAAATTGTTTCCATCTTACATCCCAGGTTTCAGAAAGAAAGAAGGGTAAAATACAATCACTGTTTCCTATTTTCAGAGTTGTAACAATGTTTTCTAGTTAACGGGATATTGTTATATTGACCAAAGGAGTTCCAGAAGAGTCACAGCCAGAAGTTGTGACTGGGAGAGACCTAGATTTTGAATAATCTTTTCAGCTTTCTTGGATGTTGTGCATTAATCAATAAGATATAAAGTTGTATAAGATTAAATATACCAGTCTTCATTTTCTTATGAGAAACAGCACCCCTCTTGTTGCAGGTTATATCAGGTATTGCAGCACAGCTTTTTACCTTGAATGTCGCTATGTTAAAATATTAGAAAAAGCCTATAGGCAAAAGTGAGTGTCGAGCAGTCCTGCAGGATGTACACATCAGTTTTCTAAGATCTGCTTCTCGCTGTGGCCCATCGATATTCTTGAGATAGCTAAATTAAATTATACTTAAACTGCAGAAAGTGATTTCTCAGCAGAAGGCCTAACCTCCCACCAGGAACAATATGTTTAAAAAGAAGCACACGGCTTAAGAATTAATTCAGTGACATAGATATTAATAATCTTTATTTTCATTCTTTTCTGTTTTGCTAAGCACTTTTGTGACATATAGGAACCATAATGTATCATTCCGCAATCCTGATTGGCTCAGTTGTGAGTCAGACCTTTGGATGGCTTTTAGACCACCCTAATTCTGCTATAATTTACAGACATAAAGGAATCTCGAGCCAATATCTATAATTTATAGCTTCATTTTTATGTTGTTGCATTAATCTGTTCATGATTATTAATGTGTGATAAAAATGAATGAGCATTTACTGTACATACGCGCTCTAGCCTCACTACCGTAAATCTGGATCTATAGCTTACCGTACTAATGTGGAAATTTAACCCATTCACTACTAGTCATCTAGTGTTGTCTTTTAATTTTATTTTCTATTTTATATAAAAAATGTCAATTTTCAATTTTATATAAAAAAGGGTGAATTTTAAAACAAGATCCATGTTTTTTTTTCAGAAGCCAAAGAATGTAGCATGTTTAAAAGGGTTGTCCAGGACTATTTTATGTTTTGTTCCATTGGACCTATAAACTAACAGGTAGTTAGTTGTTAACAGAGGCAACTACCTTCCTGTTCTACCCGGCAGCAGCACAGAGTGTCCTCCACCGCTCCTGACGGCATTTCAGCTGTTTCATCTCAACAGAAAAGCTCTACTTCTTCCGGGTTGGTCTGTTGATGGGACGTGATTGCCGGTGTCATGCTGAATGACAGCTGACTCCCTGCAGTTAGTCAGAAAGATAGGGTAGAGAGCAGTGTGAGCTGTCTCTTCTTTACTACATCTGTTATTTCCAGTGTTCGATTAGAAATATAGGGTACACATCAATGTGATTAACCTCTTCTTGCCTGATCATCTCTGGTATCTTCAGTAATAGATCAGATAGACAAGGTGGACAGCAATATGAGCAGATTGTTCTTACTTGAGTATCTCTGGTATCTCCAGTATTAGATCAGATAGACAAGGTGGACAGCAGTGTGAGCAGCCTCTTTTTACTTAAGCACCCCAGGTATCTCCAGTTTAAGATCAGATAGGGTGGACAGTATTTTGAGCATATTCTTCTTACCTGAGCATCTCTGGTACAGTATTAGATTAGATAGACAGGGTGAACAGCATTGTAAACAGCCTTTTCTTATCTCAGCACTGCACCCCTGGTCCCTCTAGTATTATATCAGATAGGCTACATCTTCTTACATATGTAGGAGATTCCTACTGCATGTGCTCACAGCTGTCTGTTCTATACACGGTCTAGAACAAGTTTATTTTACTTATTGTAAAAACTACTTCCACCAGTGTAATTTTTTGATTAAAGGCAACTATTTAAGAATTTATTTAAAATTATTTTTTAATTTTTTTTTGCTTTTGCAAACCCCTTTATACTTTCATTTAATTCTTTTAAGGTACCATAAGACCTTTAGGTCTTCTAGAACACATTTGAGTTTCTTGTCATTGTTGATGGGATATTGGATTTGGAATAAGAATATTAAGCCTCTTAATGTCCCTCTTTTACTGATCTCTTTGAATTTACTTATTTTTTTCTTTTTTCTCTAGCTATGCAGCAAAAGTAAGGAAGAATAGCATAGTACAATGGTAAAACAGTTCGCAATTATATGAAAAAAAAAGTCATTCAAAAAGGTACAGGTTAAACAAGATTTTTTTTTAACACCAAAATGTAAATGTTTTCATTTTTATTAGTGCAATAAGCACAATGTGATGTATGGGCTTAATTAAAATTTCTTGAATTATTGTAAGGATTTCAAGTTCTGCAAATAATTGGCTTTTTGTTCTCTACTCACTTATTGTTAATGGGCAGGAATAGCATCTCAGTGTTTAATAAAAGATACAAAGCAGATAGGGAATATGAAAGACCTTGCAGTTAATGAACTGACCTTTGTGTACTTAGGCATGCATTTAAATAGGACTTTACTTGTAGGTTAAAAATAATTTTCCATTAGCAGAGATTTTAGCATAAAAACAATGTGAAAAACATTGAATAATCAACAGTTTATTATGGCAGAATAAAAGTCTAGAGTAAAGAGAGAAAAGGTCTGGTGTGAGAAATGGAAGGACTACAACCTAAGATAACTACAGGCAAATAAAAAAAAGATAAATGTAAGAAATATTATAATAAAACCAATGTATACATTAAGGAATTCAGATAGGTATCTTCTAAACAGCCTTATAAAAACCAAAATAATAGCCTGGCTTAAGCATTTTGTGTCTGAGACAAAATTTAATGTTGCCCTGTCTCCTCAGGGGTGTATCTAGATGTGAAGGGGTGTGTACTTCAATTACTTGGTATGATGAAGGGGCTTTTGATGTTCTCTCCCCTTTGGAATGTGACTACTGGGGTATGTGCTACTACCATTGGTGCGCTTCAGGAAAAAGCAAAGGATGAGGGTTATGGCATAGAAAAAAATGATGAACATTTCCTGGTGTTTCGTTCTGTACCAAGTTTTTGCAAACTTATTTACTATGTGACTGATTATTAAAGGGCAACAACACTTTTAAACAATTATGTACACCTTTGGAAAAAAAATTACATATTTTGGCAGGTGACAAGCCTGCCCCATACTCCAATCAGAGCCAGGATCTCACCGTATCAGCCAAGGGTGGAACTGGTAACCTGTTAAATGCCGCTGGAAATCTCTGACAACGGTATTAGCGGAGTGAATGCTGTGGGGCATGTAATTCTATGAGCCTATTGAATGACCTCCATGACTATCATCACAAAGCTCCGTTGAAACTTTGCCTGTGTCTGAGCTTCAAAAGAGGCTATGGATTTTCCTGTATACAGCAGTAATGTGATATTAATATACGTGGCAAAAGTAATCAGATGATCGCAGGTTCAAGTTCCCTAAAAAGACTAACAAACAGAGGAAAAAGTCAAATATAAAAAACAGCCATTAAAAACAAGAAATGATGCGCGCTCGGTGTGAGAGCCTACATTAAGGTAGGGACACTACTTTTGAAGTACAAGTACATTAAAGGTGCTGAAGGGGTTAAAGGCTAAGTTTTAACTACTTTCCTTTAGTGCTGGAGAACATCCCTTTCGGAATATTGAGAATTATTTGACCCAGACCACAGACTGTCTATCTTGGAAGTTACCTTAGTTGTGAGCTGAATTCACACTATTTCCATGTCATTATAAAAATAATAATACAAATGTCTACAGAATTCACCAAACTCTTTGCTTTTAGGCACTGCATATCATATGTTTACGTGTTCCCTTTATCTTTTTGAGCAGTATATATATATATATATATATATATACTTGTGTATAAGCCGAGTTTTTCAGGACATTTTTTGTGCTGAAAATGCCCCCCAGCTTATACACGAGCCATTGTCCCAGAAGCCGGCGAGGGAGGGGGAGCGGCAGAGCAGCGGGTCATAGAATAGAGGCAGGAGCTGGCGGCTGCGGCTGTAACTGTGCCCTCTGCTAGAGAGATGAATATTCACCGCACTGGCAATGAATATTAATTTCTCTTATAGCGCTCACAGTTACAGCCGCAGCCGCTGGCTTCTAGCAGCTGTAAAAAAACCTCCCTCCTACTTGCCTTCCCTGCGCAGGATGAGGAGCCATGCATACAAGGATAGGGATAAGGAGACATGCATACAAGAATAGGGATGAGGAGCCATGCATACAAGGATAGGGATAAGGAGACATGCATACAAGAATAGGGATGAGGAGCCATGCATACAAGGATAGGGATAAGGAGACATGCATACAAGAATAGGGATGAGGAGCCATGCATACAAGGATAGGGATAAGGAGACATGCATACGAGGATGGGGATGAGGAGCCATGCATACAAGGATAGGGATAAGGAGACATGCATACTAGGACAGGGATGAGGTGCCATGCATACAAGAATAGGGATGAGGAGCTATGCATACAAAGATGAGGATAAGGAGACATGCATACTAGGATAGGGATGAGGAGCCATGCAGACAAGGATAGGGATGAGGAGCCTTACATACAACGATAGGGATGAGGAGGCCATGTATACAAGGATGGGGATGAGGGAACAATGCATATCCGGCATTATACTCGAGTCAATACGTTTTCCCAGTTTTTCATGGCAAAATTGGGTGCCTCGAATTATACTCCGCCTGACTTATACATGAGTATATATGGTTTATATATATATATATATATATATACACACACAGCTAGTACCATTTTCTGTCTCCTGCCACTGAAAATGGTATTGGCAGAGAATAATGGATACAAGAGATGTGCTACAGGATTTGTTTGGCGCACACATGTGCCGGACGCCTTTTTTCTTATCATCCGTTTTACTCACAAAACGTCCCCATCTGTCTTAATCACATTTTACTCCCTTAGCAGCTTTTAAAGATTAGCAGTTTCTATGTTAGGCCGCAAAGTTGAACATTTAAAGAACAAATATGTATTTCAGAAGCCAAATAACATCACTAGGCTCTTTTATTTACTTCGCACTTCAACACTGTATACATCATAAATGAAGCATCCTGTGGGAAGCAGCGATGAATATTTAATTTGGCGAATCATGCCATGTTAATTCGAGACACATGATCTGGAGCAGCCGGCTGTAGGTAGACAGAACCTCACAGATCTTGAATGAAATGTGATGATTAAAAGGGAAATGTTACTTTTTTATTAAAGATGGTTTTTACTGTTACTGCTGACTGGTGTTTTATGTCTCACGATGCAGATTACTTGTATCATAGCACTCCAAAGAACTGCCTTTGGATGATAATTGTTGTTGCAGCCTTCAGTCTGAGGCTGTTAATAGAATGAAACAGTTCAAAGCCTTGTATTTATGGCCACCTATTTATACTAAGCACTCATCTTTATAAAGTGAGTGGAGGTGAAACTTATATTATTAGATTTCTGAATCAGAGCAGAGATACTAATCCAGCTTCCCTAGATATTTTTTTTTTTAGAAGAAAGTACGAATTCTAACATTAAAGGGAATCTGTCATATGATTCATGCTGCCCAAGCCATGGACAGAATGAATCAGAGTCAGGTTTTTTTCTCTGAATCACTCCAACATTTTCAGAGAAAATATAATTAGAGGATCCCTCTGGTGACCATAGATGTAGGTATGAGTAGCCCAGTGATGCTTCTCTGCTACAGACATCTCACAGGTCTCTTCCTCATGTGTAGATATTGCCAAACCTGTCCAGGGATGGACACATTGGTGCAACCTGTGCAGCCACACAGGGGCCTAGGAGGTAAGAGGGCCACTAATACCTCCAAAACATGTGGAATTGTACATTATGATGAGCTATTGGACAGAAAAGGGCCCATATATTGTCCGTTTACATCTGTGTCCATCAATGGACCACTCTGTCACCTGGCTTCATCAGTCATCATATCTTCTAACTTTATTTTCTCTGAAATGCCAGAGCAAAACTATATATCATCCTGTAAAATATACATGCATGACTTGTGAACTAAGCTCTGATTCACGCTTGCCAGAGTTAGGTTGCAATGGGGTCAATTTATTCTTGCTTTGAACCCACAGTGTTGGTCTGGTAAAATCTCTGTCTACACTCACATTGGGAATTTCCACCGGGAAAACCATGACAGATTTCATTACAGTTGATGAAGTACATAAGTGTCACTTAGGAAAGATTTGATAACAGAACCATCACAGCTTCTGTTATACATCATGCCACTTGTTTGTACACATAAATCAGAAGACCAGAACACTTGTTTGTAAGAACTGCAAGTCTTATTGTCTTCTGTTTTCCATCTGTACCTAAGAGAGACTCGGCATTTTGGACTGTCGGGAACTCTCGTGGACCAAGATCTATGGCAGCTTCAGAGTGTCGTAAGCTGATTGCTACTTTTGCTTAATAATTTGTTTCTTAGAGACTTAAGGTCAATTTACATGGACCGATGCCGGCATGATACAAATGCCGATCGGTAAAGATTTACAAATCGATGATCGTTTAAATGCCTGACCAAAGAAAACGATGAGCACTGAGCAATTTATATTAGATTTCTCAGTCAGTGCGCATAGGCTGCCATGGTTCTTAGTAGTGTGAGTTCTGTTAAGCCAGGACAATACACCTCCATTGATATTTTGTGCTGCACAAAAGATCATTATGCTCAATGAACGAGCATTATGCATGTTTATCGGGTGATCGGCAACCTGTTTACACGGCAAGATAACCATGAAACGAGCGTTTCTGTAACTTGTAAAAGTTTAATTAGCTAATTAAGGGGAACCCAATGTAAAAACTATCTATTTGTTCTTAGTTAGGGTACATAGTGTCTGTTATTCAGGAGGAGAAAAACACGAAAGAGGCTGCCTTTTGAAATAACCCTGCGTAGGGACTCTCTATCCTATCAGAGTTAAGAAGGGACTGCTAACATAGTCAATTATATAATTGAATGTATCCCATGGGGAACAGCTTGGATTTTCATTGCTGCTGCCTAGTGTCCAGATACATGATCCTCATTCATAGACATAGAGGGCTGGAGATACATCTGTAAAGCCAGCAGTACTAAGGTATGGAAAAAATACTTTGAAGATGCTTCTGGATACCAAGTTGTGCACAGTTATATCTTCAATTATTTTTCCATCAGATCTGCAACAATGATATCTCATCTGTGTATTCATCAGCACTCTCAAGGTACTTTTTTCTCCAAACCATATTATTTCTTTCTCTGAAGGACCTGTAATTTGTTGTATTATATAGAATTCAATTAAAACCGTGTAATGTTTCAAGTCATCTGCGGGCGTGCTGCAGGTAATGCTCAACACGTTGTGCCAGGTTCTGCACACATGCATTTTGAGGCACTTCAGCTAAATGTGGATGAGGTTTAGAGATGGCCATGTATTGAGTGGCTTTTTATGGGAGCAATGAAAAAC
Source organism: Dendrobates tinctorius (assembly GCF_039654945.1). Classification (NCBI taxonomy): domain Eukaryota; kingdom Metazoa; phylum Chordata; class Amphibia; order Anura; family Dendrobatidae; genus Dendrobates; species Dendrobates tinctorius. Next base: position 61,269,687 of record NW_027361707.1, on the reverse strand, counting down.
TTGGCCCTTTCAAGAAGACACATTAATTAGAAGGGAAAGAAAGACACATTCATGTGTGTTCTTTCTAGAATGTGAATGGGGGAAAGGGGATCTCTATTCTCCAAATAGGGTACAGTCATAGTAATGGAAATACCACTTAAGGATTGATTTATTGATTGATTGATCAATTGATTGAGACTTTGGAATTGGTTCATTCTGATGGTGCAGTCATTGGACACTTCTTGGATACTTATTTTTATTATGCTAGGGTTGACGGATTGCACTAAATTAAAAAAATTATACACGGGGTCCACCGTGCAGAGATGTGAAACTGCTGCTAGTGTGACCAATGGCGGGGCACACGGCGAGTGAATGCTCATACACACAGAGTTAACGCTACTCAGTGTGAACAAAATGCAGACTTCCAAGCTCTGTTACTCCACAGAGAGGACCACTACAAACGAGTACTAAATGAAAGTCCTGTTATCCGTCACAGGACAAAGCATGTGGACTAAACCTGTTCTGCAACAGAACCCTGTCAGTAGCACACGGTAACGAAACAGGTGCTGAGTATGGAGCTCTAATGATGGGTTGGACATGCTCTGTAAACTTCAGATGCTATGCCAAGCGCCTAATTGCCCCCACTGACACTAGCTGCATACCTACAAGTTCAGTCCCAAGCTAGACAGATGAATAGCACATGCAGGCAGAGTGGTATAGTCTCCACACTCATACCCACACATCACTGACACTAGTGTGCCTGCGTGCACCACTGGGGGCTTTTTATACCAAAAGCTCCACCCCCAACACTTACGCCCAGTCGGATGAGTCATCGCACGCGGGCCAATCCAGAGTTTCCACATCACCCATGCAGCAAGCGTCTGACCACCAATGAGATGCCGCCACATCACGGAGATGCTCAGTTAGGTGATTTCTGGAATAAAGTCCCCGTTACACACTGCGATATCGCTAGCAATATCGCTGTAAAGTCACCGATTTTGTGACGTTGCAGCGATATTGCTAGCGATATCGCTGCATGTGATACTTACCTCCGACCGGCTCCCCCGCTGGTTATCGCTGAACGCGTGAGAAGCTCCTGGACCATTCCTCGTCGGCCACTTCCTGCTGGGCTTCCTGTGGTGCCGACGAGCGACGCATGGAGCCGGGCGGGAGGACGCAGGATCGCCGCGTCTGACAGGTAAGTAGCGATCCCCGACCACCGCTATGTCGCTGGTGAGATCTGCCTGTGTGGCAGCTCACTAGCGACCACCTAGCGATGCACCAGCGATCCTGACCGTGTCATATCGCTAGTTGGGATCGCTGGTGCATCGCTAGGTGTAACGGTACCCTTAGACTCCAGAGCATCCGGTCGCCGCTGCTTATCGCTGATTACCAAAGACTTGGCTGGAGAGCCAGCAGTAAACAAACAAACAGCACAAGCCTGAGCAAGACTCTTGGACCGGTGTCTATGCTCAGCAGTGGCAGAAGCTGAATGGGAGACCACAGATGCAAACAAGGCTTGGGATCTACCCCGTGCAGCAGAAGAATCCTGGCGCGTAACGGGAAGTTAAAGGCATTTATTCTTTGCATTAAATTATCATTGAAGAAAAAATGTATATCCTGTATCATCTGATTACTAAATGGAATATAAGGAAAAAGGAACCAAAAAAAATCACAGACATCAACTACTCTAAAGTTACCAGCAGATGCCTTTAACATGAGGCTCAATTTCCCCAAAACAAAGACTTAATATGAACTATGAGGCTGACATAGACACGAACAGATTACTTGTATGTTCAACTATTAGTATCAATAAATAATTCTGAAGGAATAAACGATGGCTTGTCCTTGCCGATAGGAATAAAACATAAAATTATAGAACTGGAATCAAGGGCTGAGGCTATATTGTTAACACTAAATATATGACTCTTGCAAAAAAACAAAAAAAAATCAATATACAGTGTATGTTATAATGCTCCTGTGACTCACAAACCCTGCATACTTTTATTATCCACCAGCTTAATAAACTACAGGGAAAAGTAAACCTTTCTAAAGTGATGTTTATTGGTTGGGAAAATAGGAGTTGAACCGGAGAAGATTCCGTTAGAGTCCTCTTCCTTCAGACATATGAAGTTTACAGCTCCCATGGGAATTTGGTATTGTCAATGATTATTCAATGTTGCTGACACTTTGCATGGATTTAAGTTAATAAACTGCACATACTGAGAACAAAAATGTGTCAGACTATGCCCTGAGATTTTAACATGACTGCCTCAATGTCATGCAACGGCTACAGTATGTACTAGTCAGCAATCAGCGAACCCCAAAATATTCTGTATTTTTGAGACTTGTAAGATTAATAGACATCATTTCAATAAGAAGAAATAAATTGTCTTTTATTCCGGCTCTATTTGCTGCTTTTTAAATGGAATTTGTCAGTATAACGATCTGTATACATTGCAATATTGACTATGGGTGAGGTAGGGATCCATAAAACAGTACTTATATCAATGTACAGGGTAATTCTGTACCTTCAGAAATCCCATGATACTATATAAGAAAAAAATGTTCATGACTTATGGTTATAATCTCATCTAGAAGCCCTGCTCCATGAGAATACATACGAGACGCCGTACGGCAGCACACAGTATACCTACAGGTCCATGATATGTACATTTAGAGGCAATCTGCCCAATGTATACACTTAAATATGATACTTTAAGGATATTGACTAAAGTTGAATAAAAATATGTTAGCAATATTCAGGATTTTATTTTCACAATGCGTTTTGATGCCGAACTGGTATCTTTTCCAAGTTAAAAAACAGCAAATGAAACAAAACTGGGACTTTGGAACATTTAAGTTTAAAATGCATGCCAAGAAACCATTTGTTTGTTGTAGTTTATTTTTCCTCATCCCTCTTTTTATATATTACTACTATTTTCTTTCTTTACAAATTGCACTCCCCCTCTTTTTTCTACTCCTCCATTTTTGAAAGTTGTTTCAACCCCCAGGTGGGCATTTCTTATACATCTTGGTGTCCATTCTAGACTTTAAAGTCCCCACTGTTCCAATATGCTTCACTTGTTGTTTTTCACTTGATAAAGATGCCAGTTTGGCGTTGAAATACGTAGTGCAAATAAAAAAATGAAAACTTTTTGAATTACGGTATCACAAGACAAGTTGTTTCCAACAGTGCAGTCTGTTTTTAATTAGTTTTATCCACCTTTGGTCAAGTTCATCTGACAGATTTTCTCCCCCAGTCACGGGGATGCAGCAGATTGTATTCACTGCTCATACAGTAGTTGTGTTTCCCACAACCTCCTCAAGAGAGCACCACCAATTATCTATATACCTTCCTCCATTTTGTGTGCTTCCTATTCCCTTTACAGCTTAAACTTAAAGGGAAACTGTCAGCAGGATTGTGCGGAGTAAAGTCAGTATCAGTGTCAGGCTGGTAGCATTATACTAATTCAAATGATACCTTGGTTGATGAAATCCGTCTTGTGGTTGTTGTTTAATCTTTATTTCCAGATTTGAGTTAATGAGATTCTTGTGCTTTGGGGTGGCCTGTGGGTGGGCATGTGGGTGGTCTTTATGTGGTGCTCTGCTTAGGTATTCATACTGATGGCTTATTACAGGTCACTGATCTCTCAGTGACCTGCCCCCTATTTTACATACGGATTACTATATGTATTAAAAAAAATCACCCTCAGCAGGCAGGCACCGGCAGCAGCGCCTGCGCTGCAGCATGATCACATCTATAATATGCATTAAACTGTTTTATTTTGTCATATACATTGATTCTGAAAAAAAAAATCTTTCTCAAAATGGCGCCAGCTTTGCCTGCGCGGTAGCATTTATCAGATTGCCAATAGATAATACTGGGCAGGCAAAGCCGGCACCATTTTGAGAATTTTTTTTTGTTTTTCAGAATCAATGTATATGACAAAATAAAACAGTTTAATGCATATTATGGATGTGATCATGCTGCAGCGCAGGCACTGTTGCCGGTGGCTGCCTGCTGGGGGTGATTTTTTTAATACATATAGTAATCCGTATGTAAAATAGGGGGCAGATCACAGAGAGATCAGTGACCTGTCAGAAGCCATACCAATGAATACCTAATCAGAGCACCACATGAAGCCCCGCACACAGGCCGCTCCGGAGCACAAGCATATCAATAACTGAAAGCTGAAAAGAAAGATTAAACAACAACCACAAGATGGATTTCATCAACCAAGGTATCATTGTAATCAGCATAATGGTGCCAACCTGACAATGTCTGTAGGTTACTGTGCAAAATCCTGCTGACAGGTTCACTTTAAAAAACTTTACACACAATATTTCCATGTGCATGAAGCTTGAATGGCAGCTCAAGCTGCATGAACATGAAAATGCTGTGTGTAAAGATCCTAGAAGTCACACACTTGGGTGTAAAGATTTATTAACTGTATTGCCTTACTTTTATGTACCATGCAATCTGGGGCACATTTACTAGATACAGGCCGAACAAAACTGTGTAGGGAAGAATGGTGGTACAATGTTTCTTTTATCATACTGCATCATGTTGTGGGCAGCACATCCTTTGTTTTTGTGGAGTAAGTGCCACCATCGCCGATAATTCTGCCATGACAAAGGATCCAATCTCCTAGGGAACAAGGTACTTAATCATGGGGTTACCTGCAGTATTTTTACATAGGCTGATGATTGAGAACAATTCCGATTTTTGTCCCTCACAAAAAGGATCTTCAGAATAGACAGTCTTAAAAAGCAGCACATTTGTCACAGAATCTCACACTAGATGCTATGTTTGGCAATGCTGTTGAAAAAGTTTTTTAACTTTACAGAACCTCTTGGTTAAAGGGAATCTGTCAGCAGGTTTTTGCTACCTCATCTGAGAGCAGCCTGACGAAGGCAAAGAGACCCTGAATCCAAAGATGTGTCACTTAGGTTATTGGGTGCAGCAGCTGTGATAGAATCAGAATCCTTAGAATTAGCAATGCAGCAGAGCTATGAAAGCTAACCCCACCCCAACAGGCTCTCTGTGTACATAGAAATAGACAGTGAGCTGCTTATCACAGGAGGGGGCGGAGATGGACTAGCATGAATGCACTGCTGTAGTCCGGGCAGTGATAATCTAATGGTAATAAAATCTTCATTGTAAGTAAACAAAAGCGCAAAGCATAACAAGAGACACATCGTTGAAATCTATGTTTTAATCTCTACCTCATAGTAAACTTTCATTTTAACTTTTTTAAGCCACTGATTGAGTCAAAATTGGGTCACATATTGGAGGAGATTCCTTCCTCATGATATATATATATATATATATTTATTCTACAGTATATGGGTGTGTACATGGATCACTGAGTCCCAGTTTGCAAGATTTCTAGATAAGTTGCACAGTCCTCTCCCTCCTCCTCTACACAGCAGCTACCAGAGTCGAGTCTTCTTGGAAGGATGGTTGGACAGTGACGCTAATATGGTTAGACATTATGCACACAAACAATTCGACTGATTTGTCTTATACCCTTCCCTCTGTTTTAACTGTGGCAAAACTATCAAAAAACTTTTTTTCCACTATTTTATTATTTGTATTGCATATTTTTCTCCATTTTTCAGTAAATTTATCCAGCAAATAACATCATTACAACAATACATAATCCACCATTAGGCCACATATCACAATCCTACGCCAGCTATGGTATGTGTTCCGTGCCTCATGAGTACAAAAGAAATTGTAGACAACCTCAATTTCTTCATTTTGCTTTTTTTTTTTGCTTCTATTTTCTTTTTTTAAAGAATAGCTATGATGACACCATTTAATGTTATGTCTTGATGCTGATAGCATAACCCAATTTCACACTGAGAGTTGTAATTTCACGTCAAAATGAGCAATGCGCGGGGAACGTTGCAATCTGCGTTATCACTTTGTTGTGCGCGATATAAGAATAGTTGCACATAATGGCTGTTCCCGAAGCATCATTTGTTTAGGATGCAGGAGAAAATAGGACATAATTGCATAAACAGAGCCACGTAACGTGAATTGCTCCGGCATTGTGCTAGCCTGCGAAGACGATGAGAGGTTGAGATTGATGTACGTTCGGTTGTATTTGCCATAATAAAACATTAATATAGATTTGTGATTGACAAGAGTTCTACAATGAAAAATAAATTAGTAATTGGAATATCTGACCAAGAAATTTAACCTGGAAAGAAGCCAGGCGCATTTCCATTTATTAAGCATCTTCCCATTCAGGAGGACTTTAATATATACAAAGGTCATTCCATTTCTAAAGTGTCTTCGAGTTTGTCAGCATTATTCACAGTTTGAGCTCTTTTCAAAATGATAGATCTAAACAGAGCATATGCTTTAATGATGCAGATAATGTCTTCCCTTTAATAAAGGTGTCACAAGTTCATTATCTTAGCAGCAAACAAAAGCGGGAAGCGTAATAAAGATACATAAGTAGGAAATAGTGATGGGCGAGTAGCATCGTTGCTCGGGTGGTCTCCGAGTATTTTGGCGTGCTCGGAGATTTAGTTTTCGTCATCTCAGCTGCATGATTTGCGACTTGTAGACAGGCTGAATACTTGTAGGTATTCCCTAACAAACAGGCATTCCCCACATGTATTCAAGCTGTGCAGCAGCCGAAAATCATAACGCTGAGGCAACAAAAGCTAAATCTCCGAGCACGCCAAAATACTCGGAGTCCACCCGAGCATGCTCGGGGAGACCCAAGCAATGAGTAAACTCGCTGATCACTAGTAGGAAACAAAAAAACCTAAACTAGCATTGCAAGATAAAAACCTATGTAATGGACTCCCTATGAGTCATACGGCCTTGTCTCGTAGTTTTGTATATTTCAGCTTTTAGACAAAGCCAACCTTATATTGAATAGTATCTTCAAGTAGTTGAAATATTGGCAGCACTTACAGGTCGGTAAAAAATTCTCTCCTTTGCATACGCCTAATCATATTGAGGGAGATGTGGATACACAGTTGAAATGGAAGCAACAGCTATTTCGTATCACGAGCTTCTTTCTGGTCCAACTGTTTCGCACTAATGCACTTCTTCCCGGTCTTATAAAAAACGAGTGTATGTGCATAAAGTGTGTGTGTCGTCCAGATGACAGCTGTGTATCGACATTTTCTTCATTGTTTTTAAAAATATGAACTTAAGAGAGAATGTTTTGTTTATCGGTGAGCGGCACAATATTTCTACTACTTATAGATGCTAATTATTGAACTGGACTATTTGCTTTTTTATTATTGATTACCACCAAATGTCAATGTCTGGAGTCTGATAATGGTTTGCTGGTAGTACTGGTATTATTTCTAGTAGACTGAATTGGATAGTGCCTTGTATAGCAACCATTATTAGAGCCGCCTTATTATGTGTAAGGCCGGGGTCACACTAGCGATTTAAACAGTCGAATGCAATGCGATAAAAAATCGCATTGCATTCGAACCCATGTTATTCTATGGGGCAGCTCTCATCATGCGATTTTTTATCGCATCCGATCCTCGGACCGAGACAATCGCAGCATGCTGCGATTGTCACCGATTTTCGGATCGGATTCCCCAATGCAAGTCTATGGATGCGATAAAAAAATGCATGGAAAATGCACCAAACGTGTGACTTGCGATTAAATCGCACAACTTCTCCAGGTCTACAGGATAGGGCATCAGGCATTGGCATTGGATGTCAATTTGATGCTTAGATGCGATTAAAATTGGTTCCTTGCCGGAAAATGGGATGACAGACGGATATCTGGCCAAGAATTCTTTGTGCGATTTCGTACCGTTAAAATGGGACCGATTTTTTAATGGTTGTGTGTGACTCCAGCCTAATACTGTCATACATTGCACTAATAGCCATCCTATAGACGGTCTAATTATATGTGCAGCTCAGAATGCAAACCTCTGTTAACTTCAGCAATAATAAGCTATGCAGTGCCTGAGCAGTAGTGTCATAAAATATAAATACAATCATATAAATATCATTATATGCCAAGATACAGTGACCAAAGAGAGTGCCATAAATAAAATAATCTAATTATTGCGCTTTGCAGTGAATAAATAATATAGCGATGCAATTAGAATTAAAGGGAAATTCTAAATAACTGGTAAAGAACTAGGAAATAAATGTGGTAATATTGTAAAATCAATAATTTCTCAACAATGTATTTCCACTCTTCTTCAGCGGTGCTGCTTTTGTGTTCTCCGCCAGTCCTACAACAATGACATCGCATCCATCATTTGTGTGTCCACTAAAGACAATCACTGTGTTTGCATGTATGTAACATGACTGTTGTGGCCGGTGTTTGTCTGATTGATGGTTGTGATAGGTTCTTTAGAAGGACGAGGATCTGTGGATTTATTCTGACGGAATATAGGCTGAACTGGATGGACAAATGTCTTTTTCGTCCTCGCTAACTATGTTACTATGATAATATTATTGAAGGACTAGTGAGTCCCACTGGTGCAGCTGCCGCTCTGGAGAGGTGGACATAGGGTAAAGTAAGTATCATGTTGTTAAAATATTTCCAAATTTTATCTAGAAATTTTTCTTTTTTAAATTCTGGTCAACCCATTTATTATTCGCACAGTTCATGCGACTCATGGTTATGATAACATTGCAGAAGGACCATTGAGATCCACTGGAGCAGCTGCAGCTCTGGAGAGGTGGACATAGGGTTGAGAAAGTATCATGTTGTTAAAATATTTCCAAATTTTAGCTAGAATTTTTTTTTTATTCTGGTCAACCCATTTATGATTCACACAGGTCCTACACATACATACTCATGGTTATGATAACATTACTGAAGGACCAGTGAGGTCCACTGGAGCAACTGCAGCTCTGGAGAAACAGATAAAGAGTAGTGTAAGTACCATGTTGTTAAAACATTTCCTGATTTTACGTGGATTTTTTTATCCTGATCAACCCATTTAGGATGCACAGAGCTTACTCAACTCAAAGTCCGGTCCTGCTTTTAGACATAAGGTAAACTGATAGAATAAAACCAGCGCCGTAAAGATGTGAGTACCAGTTTGATGGATTTGAGGTCATCTCAGGAATATTTAATGATGTATTTGTATTTATGCTTTTTTACACTTTGAAATGAATCCATTTGCAAATGTACTGTCCAAAATGAATGCAATGGAGCCATATTTGAGATTATTAAAATGGTTGGCTCATCAAGACAACTCTTTACCATATGCCCAAAATGACATTACAGGGTAACTGTAAAGTTGACTTCACCTTCTCCCAGGAAATGATTGTTGTAGAGTTCTAAAATACTTTCTTGGTGAGCGTTTTCTTGATATGTACATTACACTATATATTTGAAGGCATTACATATTAAAGGTTACAAAACATTTATTTCTTGACAACTTGCTGATAGAAGGGGACATAGCAGACCATAATGAGGACAGAAGCAGCACACCCATTCTGTAATAGCTACAAGCCAGAAGGGGATTTCAAGTTGGCATCTGTTGCCTGGCCCACGTGTTTAGACATGTATCAGACCAATGTGAGCAGAATTCAGCTACTCAGTTAAAAATAATACCATCTCGCTTGTTAGTTTGGTATGTCATCGCAAACTTTGTACAATAGTAAAGTGAAAAAAAGATTTTTTTTATACCAGCATCTAATGTAAGTGTATGGATGTGTAAGCCTCTGGGGCTACAGAGCTACAACTGCTCAGGATAGAGCTGCCATTGTGTCATTTTATATGTGTCGACTGTCAGTGTTTTCTACATGTAAGTACGTGCAAGTGTGACAGATGGCAGAAAATGGATAGATAACTTGAAACCCCCTCCACCTGCCAGTACTATTTCCCCAGACACCAGAGGATGGAAGTCAAAGCAGAGAGATGAACTGAAGTCAGGATTGAAGTTACATGCAGCATATAAAAATAAATCAGGAATATGCACACAAGGAAATTGGGACATATTAAACACATTCACACAAATGCAAGACTTTTTCTGTTTAACATTTATATCATATGCTCAAATTGCTCCATACTAGGCTGTTGCAGAGCAGACACCCGCAAGTAAGTTCTACAATTGGAGCTAGCTATGATCACAGCAGCGTTACCCCTTAAATGCCTAGGTGAATAGTGTCTGTGGTCTCAAAGTGGTTAGACATGGAGGGCAAGTTGTCACCCCAAATTGGCCCCACAATGTAATCATAGGCAGCCAGGGGCCCATGGGGGCCTCAACTCAGAGGTTGAATATGGAATTTCTGTGGACACCGTTGACGGTGAATCATGAAATTGATTTATTTTGCCTGCCAACACTGGAAATTCTTTCACTGCCAATAGTTATAGCTCTTTCAGAGCAAATACAACAAATAAAGTAACTTTAATCACAAACTACTATATTTTAGTCCCTTGGTCTCCAGTAGGGTCAGGCAAGTACAGTAACTTTTGTTAGACATATATTAGTGGCACTGCAACAGTTTTCTCGCTCTAATAAGCGTTTATTTTTGTGACCTTTTTCTATTTTACTGCCAATCTTACCAAAATATAAGGAAGGAGGAAAGAAGGAAAGAAGGGCAGGAAGGAAAGGAAAGGAAAGAAAGAAAGAAAGAAAGAAAGAAAGAAAGAAAGAAAGAAAGAAAGAAAGAAAGAAAGAAAGAAAGAAAGAAAGGCAGGAAGTGGGAAGGAAAGAAGGCAGGAAGTAAGAAAAGAAGGAAATGAAAGACAAGAAAGAAAGAAAGAAATGAAGTAAGGCAGGAAGTGAGAAGGAAGAAGGAAGGAAGGCAGAATGTAAGGAAAGAAGAGCTTATTTGGAGGGGATGTTGCTTCTCTTTGCTTGGTAGGTTCATGATATTTAACACCAGCCTCCGATAAATGTCTAAAAAATTGGCTGTAACAAGTGCCATGCTAACTTATGGCTGATACAGGGGGTGAGGCAGGTAAAATAATCAAAAGTTGCTGATTGGAGTTGTTTCCAGCCATGCCATTGGGCAATAAAGTCCACTTTTTTCAATTTTTGTACGGTTTTCCTTTTTTTCATTATATATATATATATATATATATATATATATATATATATACACACATAAGAATAATTCAAAAGGAGCCAACATCTGAGCTATGCACGCTACATTTTACTTTCATCTTTGGCTTTTCCCTTATTTTCCTTATCAAAATTTGGAAGGCAGGTTTAACTAAATCCAATGTATATCTGTGTAGATAAACTGAGCTGAATAACAATAAAATAAAAGCCCAAAGAAAGAATGCACTAGTGGGAAGAAAACCGACATGGAGGATGACCTTAAGTTAGTTCGGTCAATCAGTAGATGGTGGCAGGCCACGTTCCTATAGAATGGGTTTTCTGGTGTCACAACATACAAATTACACAGGAATTAGTTTCAGGCGTGTTACTGTAAGTATCTATGGATATATGCATACAGACACAAGCAAAACTAATATCAAGAACATTAAAGTCAAGTTCCCAGTATAAAGACTCAGCACAATTATTTACTGGTACCAGTAAGAGTAAATGATCAGACATCCTGCAGACATATTGACAGAAATTCAACTTCAAGCATCCAATATCTGTATCCAGACACTTAATAATGTAATAAACTTTGATCACTTCACGCAGGAACGAACTGAGAGATTCCTGAAACAGCAGCAGACATTGTACTACCTTTGTTGCCCGTATCACTCTGGGAAGGCTGAAGATCATCCATCTAATAGTTCCACAGTTACAGCCCATAAGTGATTTGGTGGCAAGGAAAAAGAAGGGAAAAAAAAAGCGAATTCAATGTGAATTCAATTATTTTCCATTATGTAGAAAAGTAAACTATGTCGATTATATATATTTTTATTATCAATTTTAAAGGTATATAAATCAATCAGTTTAAATATGTATGGAATACACAATGCAAATATCCTGGGGTTAGGAATATTGGCTGAATCCAGAAGTAGAATCCTGATATATTATACAGAGGTTCACAACATTTACAATACCGAGTCATGTACATTATAACACGTAACATATAATGACTATTGTGTACAAAATGGGGTTGGAGGAACACCTGATACATATTTATGTGTGATCCTAATTGCATATGGTTTAATACGTTTAATACAGTTTACTTTTTCGTTTTCCAGTTTTTGAAAGCTGGTAATGGTTAAAAAGTGATATATCCAGAGGCATAATGGTTCTATTGCATAGGCAGATAAATCGCTCTTATATCAAGAACTCTTCATCAATATAGCAAGCTCTTCTGCATCCTTTCGTTATTATTTTTTTTTCCAGTGACCTTTCATCCTCCCTTCCTTCCTCTAATTTACACAATGGTTTCTGATGCTGACAAACACTGATTTTCACAACAAATGAACAATTTTCCATTTGGATCTTTGGGCAAAAATAGAGAACACTCATTCTGATTATTATTACCCCGAGCAAATTGTTCTTTAGGAAGATGTTACATGGGAAGTTATTTGTTAATGTGCCTAAGTGAGTATTCCCATATGTGCAAGTTACCATCTTTTCACAGGAAAGGTGAAAACTTGCTGATTAAAGGGAATCTGTCACCCAATTTTTGGCCTATGAGATGCGGCCACCGCCATCAGGGGCTTATCTACAGCATTCTGTAATGCTGTAGATAAGCCCCAATGTAACCTGAAAGATAAGAAAAACAAGTTAGATTATACTTACCGGGGGCAGGGGCGGTTGCGGTGAGTGTCACGGTCCGGTCCGGGTCCTCCCATCTTCATGCGATGACATCCCCCTTTTTACTTCTACTGCGGCTCCTGCACAGGCGTACTTTCTCTGCCCTGTTGAGGGCAGAGTAAAGTACTGCAGTGCGCAGGCACCGGGAAAGGTCAGAGAGGTCCGGCGCCTGCACACTGCAGTACTTTACTCTGCACTCAACAGGGCAGAGAAAATACACCTGTGCCGGAGCTGCAGCAGAAGTAAGAAGGGGAATATCATCTCTAGAAGATGGGAGGCGCTGGACCGGACTGCAACACCTATCGGATCGGACCGGATCCCGGGGTGAGTGTAATCTAACTCATTTTTCTTATCTTTCAGGTTACATTGGGGGCTTATCTACAGCATTACAGAATGCTGTAGATAAGCCCCTGATGGTGGCAACCGCATCTTATAGGCCAAAAATGGGGTGACAGATTCCCTTTAATGGGCCTCCCACAAACCCAATGCCAAAAAACAAATGCCTGACAAACTATTAGAAAAAAAAAAACAAGAAAAAAAATAGTATATACCTTGTAGTAACTAAATAAGTACTTAGTAATAGTACACGCAATTACCATAGGGAAAGATTTTGATCAAAAAAGTATAAAAGCCATCCCATCGCCACAAAGTGTACCCATTGGGACAGTCCTATCCTGTCTATAGTATTAAAACCTTACCTTGTGTCAACAGACATCAGTGTGAATAAGGGCAGATCAGGACATGGATCTGACTGTTCAGACGTCTGCTCTCAGGAAAGTATATAGGTGAAATGTACTTTGTACAAACTTGGGCTTGCCCCCCATTTTTAGACATTTCATCTACGTATATAACTTACCATGGGCAGGTGTCGGAACAGTCGGGCCTGTTTCCTTCTGTACTCTAATCTAATTGCCGCCGCCTATACTTACTGGTGCTCGCCTCCCCGCTCTGTGCCCGCCTCCTCCTCCTTCTCCTCTGTCCGGCGCGTGCCTGCTTCCTGCGGGCGCCTTAGGCCGCGGGCACACGCTCTCCAGGTCTCTTAACCCTGGAGCACCCGCCCAGAAGCCTAGGCGCCCAATCAGCCGGCAGCACAGGGTATATCAGGCGTCTCCAACATGGTGGAGACGCCTGATTATCGTGTGCCTTTCCTATGGTATCCTGGCCAAGTGTTTAGGGGTTTCCCCTTCACACTCCCTGTCTCAGTCCTGTCTCCGTCCTGCACTCCAGTGCCCTGTCCTGTACTCCCTGTCTCCGTCCTGTACTCCAGTGCCCTGTCCTATACTTCGTGTCTCCATCCTGTACTCCAGTGCCCTGTCCTGTACTCCGTGTCTCCGTCCTGTACTCCAGTGCCCTGTCCTGTACTCCGAGTCTCCGTCCTGTACTCCAGTGCCCGTCCTATACTCCATGTCTCCGTCCTCTACTCCAGTACCCAGTCCTGTACTCAGTGTCTCCGTCCCTTATTCCCCTCTCGGTGCCTGGTCCTATACTCCGTGTTTCCGTCCTGCTCCCACTCCGTACTTCCTACTCCCTTCTGCATTCCGTGCCTCAGTCCTGCACCCCTCACTCAGTCTTGTGAGCCGCCCCTCTTGGGTCAAGCAGTCGCGGCATCTGTCTTCCGAGGGCCTGCCCCTAACGGCCCCTGTATAGGGGTCGGCACCACCTCGCGCGCTCGCCCCTGGGAGCTCCAGTGCCGCGACCCAGAGGGTCCACTCTCGGATGTAACCTACCCGTGGTCAGTATACGTCACAGAGTTGTCTCAATGAATCCATGTGTGGTCAGTATATGATAACCCCCCTATACCTTTGGACAGTTTTTGATTGATCCCAAACAACTTTTTAAAGTTCAATAATATAACCCAAAAATGACCACCAACCAGCAACATGTTTGCCGACCGGTGGTCATGCTGAATAATAAGGTCAACCCCACTTCAGATATCCACTGAATGATCAGTAACAGATTGGTGCACATAGGCTGTCTTTGTCCTTGGGAAAACAGGTCCTTTTTACATACAATGATGTGCTGCCGAGAACGAAGAACTTTCATGCAAACCAAAATATAATTTCACCCAATTTTGATTGTTTGCCGGGTGATTGGTGGCCTCTTTAGATTGCATGATTATCAAGAAATGAGCGTTCCTAGGAAGGTTCCGTCATGAAAATCGCGCAACCTTAAGATACACGTGATACATAATTGTATCCCAAACATAAAACAACAGCATTTTTATTAGTCTCTATGTTTCTAAATATATTTTATGTCTTATTTCACAATAAAAAACAAAACATCTTTACAAGCGAAGCAATCTTTTCAAGGTAACATCTGTTGCTAGATTTTGACTTGTAAGAAATATAGAAATATTACACATATATATTATTTGTAATAAGGTTTATGAATTCAGAAAAAGGCCAGGTGCGCACAACATAATCCTGGAGGGCTGATGACAGGCTGGGGTTCTGGGATTTCTGGTAATTAACAGATAATTAGCCAATTAGTTTTCTTTCTATATCACTAAGGAAAATGTTTAGTAGTACGTTTCCTTGAAATCCATCCTCAAGCTTCGCCCTTGAGAATACAAGTCGTGCACCCACGGTTTAGCCTCTGCCCTCCCTACACACACTGCTTACGAGACTGGATTACACTTATCATACATCTTTACACACCAGGATACAAACACAATAAATACATCAATGTGCCGAGCAACAGTTATGAGGTCATATTAGTCTATTCCAACCCCTGGATTCACGCAACCTGAATTGTTTATTCACTTTTAATATTATGAACCCATCATTTCATCTTTAACGAATGCCACCATAATTGTTGAAGTTGAATGCAAATTGCACACCAAAGGCTTCTTATTACATTGAGCAATTGGATGGAAACTCAATCGGACATTTGTGCTTGCTTCGCATAGCAATGGAATATGCAGTACAGCCAATCAGATACCATGATCTTCTACTTTAATTTTGTTCTCTTTTCCGGATTAGGAATAGCAGAAAACTATACATTGTAATGGAGTCTGTGACCAAGACTTCATTAAATTACGCACTTGTAAGGTGACTTAAAAAAATAGGGCTGAGGTGCAGTTGTGCACTTTGAATGAATGGTCTGGTACTCTCCATAGTGTTGATATACATATTAATAACCATATCAGCAATTTTTTTGCCAGTCATCAGTAGCAGAAGAGATTATGTGACTTGCTGTGGGACTCATTAGAAGAAGGAGGTCTCCAAAGATTCCTGGATTGTGAGTAAGTCCTGGTGTTCAGTTCCCTGGTCTCACCCTTGGGACTATGAAATCATGCATGACATAATCATTAGAATTCACACCGAGTGACATCATTTTTCATCAAGGTCTTTTTAAGTTTAATTAATGAAATAAAACACAACTGTTAATTAGCAAATCTAATATATAAAGCTCAAGTGTGTGTATGTGTGTATGTCTGGGATTGGCATCCGCACCGTCGCAGCTACAGCCTCAAAATTTGGCACAGTCACACGTCTGGACCCCGAGAGCATCCTAGGCTATGTTGTGAGGCGAAATTTTAACCTAGCGCGCTCCAATTCACCATAGAATTTTGCCCCATCTACATAATGCTGAAAAAGTATGTGTGTGTCAAGCCCCGCCCCTCATTATGATGTCATAATGGTTGCCATGGCGACGCTGATGTCATCATAGGTTGCAAGCCCCGCCACTCACTATGATGTCATAATGGTTGACTATGGGATGGAGGATGTGTGATGGGTGTATGAGCACTGGACTATGGGATGGAGGATATGTATGATGGGTATATGGGCACGGGACTATGGGATGGAGGATATGTATGATGGGTATATGGGCACGGGACTATGGGATGGAGGGTATGTATGATGGGTATATGAGCACTGGACTATGGGATGGAGGATATGTATGATGGGTATATGGGCACGGGACTATGGGATATAGGATGTTTGATGGGTATATGGGCACTGGACTATGGGATGGAGGATATGTATGATGGGTATAAGGGCACGGGACTATGGGATGGCAGATATGTATGATGTGTATATGGGCACGGGACTATGGGATGGAGGATATGTATGATGGTATATGGGCACGGGACTATGAGATGAAGGATGTGTGATGGGTGTATGGGCACTCGACTATGGGATGGCGAATATGTATGATGGGTATATGGGCATGCGACTATGGGATGGAGGATGTGTGATGGGTATATGGGCATGGGACTATGGGATGGAGGATGTGTGATGGGTATATGGGCACTCGACTATGGGATGGAGGATATGTATGATGGGTATATGGGCACGGGCCTATCGGATTGTGGATATGTATGATGGATATATGGGCACGGGACTATGGGATGGAGGATAATTATAATTTGCTATAACTAACCACAGTTAGTTACTATGCCCGGGCAGCGCCGGGCTCTTCAGCTAGTTTATAATAAATGTCCAAGTCACCATGAATAACAATCTATTCCAGATGTTTTGGCATATTTATTGCATAGTTACATAATTACATAGGTTGAAAAAAGAATAAGGTGTATCAAGTTCAACCTTTCTCCATCAATTATACATTATTTATCACTTAGATATCTATAGCCCACATTACCATTTGTGCTGAGGAAATCGTCCAGCCCTTTTTTAATAGCTGTTATAGTGTCTGCCATTAGTACCACTTGTGGTCGGGCATTCCAGTCTGACTGCTTTAACTGTAAAGAACCTTTTCCTAGTTAGCTGCCTGAATCACCTTTCTTCCACATGTTTTGAGTGCCCCCTGGTCCTTAGTATGGTCTTTGAAAGGTATAAGTCATGCACCAGTACTTGGTACTGACCACACATATATTTATACACATAATTGAAATCTCCTCTGAGGTGCCTTTTTTCTAAGCTAAACAAGCCCAACTTTTCCAACCTCTCATCATATGAGAGGCCTTCCTTCTATATAATCACTTAATGGCTTCAAAATAACAATATGTTGTTAGTTCTTAGAGTAACTCTTAAAGCCAAAATCCATGTAACTGGGCCAAAAAGCATACCAAAGATAACCCCAGGAATAAGAAACATTTTCATAGGCCAAATACAATAACTTTATTTATAGTAATATATATATATATATATATATATGAAAAATTAAAAACCATATGTGTATAACAAGACCGCACAGGTGAAGCTAATAATGGGTACACCTAGAAACATGGTGGCTATATCCTACATGTTCATAATATACTGTACTAGCTGAAGAGACCGGCGCTGCCTGGGCATAGTAACTAACTGTGCTTAGTTATAGCAAATTATAACTATCCTCCATCCCATAGTCCCGTGCCCATATACCCATCATACATATCCACGATCCCATAGGCCCATGTCCATATACCCATCATACATATCCTCCATCCCATAGTCGAGTGCCCATATACCCATCACACATCCTCCATCCCATAGTCCCATGCCCATATACCCATCACACAGCCTCCATCCCATAGTCCCATGCCCATATACTCATCATACATATTCGCCATCCCATAGTCAAGTGCCCATATACCCATCATAGAATCATAGAATCGCAGAGTTGGAAGGGACCTCCTGGGCCATCTGGTCCAACCCTCTGCTCAAAGCAGGATTCGCTAAATCATCCCAGTCAGATGTCTATCCAGCCTCTGTTTGAAGACTTCCATTGAAGGAGAACTCACCACTTCTCGTGGCAGCTTGTTCCATTCATTGATCACTCTAACTGTCATTCATCTCATAGTCCTTCATCTCATAGTCCCATGCCCATATACCCATCATACATATCCTCCATCCCATAGTCCCGTGCCCATATACCCATCATACATATCCGCCATCGCATAGTCCCGTGCCCATATACCAATCATACATATCCTCCATCCCATAGTCCAGTGCCCATATACCCATCACACATCCTCCATCCCATAGTCAACCATTATGACATCATAGTGAGTGGCGGGGCTTACAACCTATGATGACATAAGCGTCGCCATGGCAACCATTATGACATCATAATGAGGGGCGGGGATTGATACACACACACTTTTTCCCCTTTATGTAGATAGGGGCAAAATTGTTTGGTGAATTGGAACGCACGGGGTTAAAATTTCGCCTCACAACATAGCCTAGGACGCTCTCGGGGTCCAGACGTGTGACTGTGCCAAATTTTATGGCTGTAGCTGCGACGATGCGGATGCCAATCTCGGAAATGCACACATACATACACACACTTGTGCTTTATATATTAGATTTACAGGACTCAATATCCCTCGTTACTTTTACTGATATGTATCTCATAAAACTGCAGTGGGTGATAAATTGTATTTGAATTAGCAGAGCAAAAAAAAGAAGTATGGCAAAATCTAGTATGCCACTGATAAATAGCTCAGATATCAAACACTATATATACTGTATATATGTACTCATACTATCTACCCGAGGCCATTCATCAGTAGGTGAAATAAAATATTCTTAGAAGTATAAGCATTGAGCCACCACACTCAATGCGCGTTTCGCATTGAAATGCTTCGTCCCTCTCTTTCCAGGTGTACCCATTATAGCCTCACCTTTGCTGTCTCGTCATATGCACATTTTTTTTATATCATTTTTAGACATATTTGTATAAATAAGGTTATTGTATTAGTTCTTAGAGTGAATAATAACTATTTGGCAAAGCAACAGTTTTACCCTAGTGGACAGATAGACAAGAACGGTAAAACTGTGAAAATCTCGCAGAAAACAGAATTAATTGTAAGGTGACCATCACTAACTAGTTCACAAGGCCATTCTCATTTTAGCCTGGTCCTTAGCCCCCTCTCGTATTATTCTTCGACACAAGATAGAGTGTCAATATAGTTAAAGTTGTTGTCCCATTTCAGAAAGTTATTATTATAAGTTCCCTTAGTAGTAAATAAGACAACTTGTGGCTTACTCACACTTCCTAGACCCACCTCTATATCTCTGCTGCTGCCAGAGAGTTTGTTGCTGTCTGCAGCACTGACGCCACATCAACAGTCCACAGTGTTGTCGATGTGATATCAGCGCTGTAGATAACAACAGTCACTGGTAGAAGCTGCAGAGACTCAGCCCTACCCACTGCTAAAGGAGGTTGTAGGAAAAATTAAAAAAAATCCCTTTAAGGGTAAAGTTGGTTGAAGTCTCTGACACCAATCAGACTGAAAGACAATCATGTCAAGAGAAAGAAGGATTCTGACAGTGGATTACTCCATTTGTTCATCACGCATTAATCCTAAGTTATTATCCCATTAGTATGTTATGTATAGATATGTGGTTGTTATTATTATTATCCTATTACTTATGGATACAGGGTTCCCAAACACAAAAGATAAATGCTGATTCAATCTATGATTTTAGACGGATTGATTATGATAATGGTAGGGTTAAGAAGGATTGGGTATGTTAAATTTAAATCTGTCTAATCATTTATTCTTATGCAGCATAGGCTACTGCCAGAAATGTCTGGCAGTGCCTTAAGAGGAAAGACAATCTTAAATGAGCGTTATTAAAAATGATTTTTTTCATGATTATCTTGCCATCTCAACAGGTTGACAAGCAAGACGCATCAAAAAAGATCATCATTCTTGGGCATGCACTGTAAACAAGACTTGTTCTGCCAAAACCATGTCAGCCTATGCTCATAGAGCTATTTAGCATAGATTGTTCAGTGTGCATGGTTTACTTTGGTCTACTTGTCTAAACAGGCATTTAAACGTCTGTTGATTAGTAAATGCTCATTGATCGGTAATTGTCTTGTCCAACCGTGTAAATGGACCTTTACATCCTCACTGTAATGGGAACATATGCATCCTTGAATGTTCAAGTGTATGGGGAAGTCAGGAGGAAAAGCTTTCTGCTCTGCAAGCTTTTGGCCAACTGCCATTAAAACCGTATCCTGCACCTTACGGAACCTCCATCGTATAACTTGCAGTTAATAAATAATCACATTACTGTAATACGTGTCCTGGATGGCAGATATGTGTCACCAAGGTGATTGGCCTCAGTGATATAAGTCCTGGGAGAGAGCTGGTGACTTTTGGGTTTGGCAATTTAGAGATGACTGAAATATCCAGTGTTGGAAAGGTTGCTTCCATACTTAGGTTAGGGTCTTACAGGTCTAATAACAGGCAGTTGGGTTAGCTTAGCAGTGTGTGTTGTGTTGGAACTGGAGACAGTTCATGGTGGACAGTCTAAGCTAGCAACTGAAAAAAGCCTGTAATACCAATTTGGTGAGACTGCTTTGATTTACCTTGCCTTAACAAGAAAGGGCTGTTTGGTTATTCATTTGCCATGAAGAAAGGCTATTTTCATTTTGGAGCAGTAAAGTTTATGAAAGACAATAAACTTTCTTGTGTTGAAACCCTTACACTATGTATATAATGTATATATATATATATATATATATATATATATATATGTCAAAAAGAATTCTCCAAGCTTTTTTAGTGAAAAATTGATCCACCACACTGATTGGTTCAAGGCAATAGCCTGCAAAATTCTATTGAAAGCATCTAAAAAATTAAGGTTTTTTTGTATCAATGGTGGCAGGTCGAGTAGAATATTTTTAAAAGTCTTTCTTGGGTTGTATTTTAAGATCATTGACATCTTTTATAAATTTATCAAATCGCTAGCTTGTATGTGCAGACCTGAAGCTAGAGGCTCAAGATCAAGTATAGTTTTACAGGCAAAGCAGCATATTTCATTTATTGCCTTTATAATGGATCATCGTTTTCTAGGTAAACAGTTTTCCTCTACTGTGAGCTGAAAAAGTATTGAATGAAAACATTTCACAGCATTGCGAAAAAATACTATTATACTAGTGATCCTGTACAAGAAAACACTTTTCAGGATAAAACAGCAAACAAAATTTATCTATTCAAGCACCGAAGTCTACTCACGACCTCGGCACCATCTTTTCATTATTGTTAGATAATATGGCACTAGGTAATGCCTGACTTTTGGATGAGTAATAATCCAAGAATGTGAAACCAAGATTGGAGCTCAGAGTTATAAATGACAATCAAGAGAAGGATAATAAACAATACAACCAGCTTTTTAATGTGTCTAGCCGAGTCCTCAATCAAGCCATCCTTGTAACTCTTTCCGGCTTAATTCACATTTGTGGTGAACAACAAAGAGTTCAGAAAAGTCATGATTTCCCATGTGATACAACTATGCTCGGGAAACAAGTCTACGAAGACAAGTGCTACAGATGTTTTGACTGAGCCTTGCGTTGTGGAAATTTTGGAAACAAGTGTAGACGTATCCACAGATCAATGAAAACTTCTCATGTATCCAGATAAAAAGCCGGTCGTGAACTCAAACACTGCACTGAGGAGCTTAAATCTTCGAAGGCAAAACTAAAATGAGCAATATACAACGTAGTCGCATTGCCAACACATTACGTCTGATAAATCTGCATAAGCCAAAATAGAAAAATTACTTATTTTAGAATCTTGCTCACCACCAGGACACGGCAGACCACAATCGGGGTTTTTTTTGTTTGTCCTTTGTTTGAGATTTGCATTGTTATTTTTTTCATTGTGGAATAATGGCTTGTTAGGCTCCTATGAGCTCAGACACTTTCCAGCTGTAGGCAGGTAGTGAATCAGAGCATTGATCATTTACATAAACATGGAAAAGTCTTTAATTAGTTTTCCTGATGAATTCCTTAGTGCAAATCTACCCCAAATCTACAAACAGGTTCCAGATGTTAGATATTAATAATGAACACAGTTTATGCACGACGATGCGTATATGGCTGATATATACCGATGATGGGAAATGAGGATTAAGCGGAATTATTATTATTTTCTTCTTTCAAAATACTTTTGACGTAAAGCGCTAAAGAGAAAATAATTGTCTTTCAAAGAGAAGTTAAGTCTTTGATGTTCGTTTCTCTGGGATAATGATTATATTCCTATAACGGATCTAGGTACACTGTTTCCTAAAAATCTAACCTTACCGTAAATTATAAAGTATATTTATAGCAGTCCCCTATGTATAGATCCCCTTAATCAGCATTGAAGTGTTGACATCAAAGCACATTGTTCATGCAGGTGTTAGTTACAGGATTTCACCGGTATGCAGTCAACGTGTTAATGTCTCTTGTTTGGCGTTGTCTTTAAGACATCTCACACCTTTCTTTTTCTTAGCCAAGAGGCAGCATTTTGCAATGCTGGACCTGGGCAAAGAAAATCGATTTGCTCATTTCTAACTTAATAGAAACTGTTTTAGACAAATTAAATGGCTACTCCATGAAAAAATAATAGCTTAAAGAACCCAAGCCTTAGGTGTAATTTCTTAAGATACTTTGCATTAGTTTTCAGTTCTCAATTACTGGAAGGATTAGGTCTATAGGAATGAGAAGATGTTATCACATTGAGCATTAAATATTCAATAATTGAAATCAAAGCTGTGACTATACAAAGATTATGTAAGAGATTTAAATAAATCGGTTCAGATGCTTTACAAGTGCCACAACTTGTTTAATGTGGGGATCAGTTCAGATCACAGCCAAAAGATATCTCTGATATCAACTATTAGGAAATTTCCAAAAAGGGATTTCAAGTCTTCATGAAATGTACAGTATGTATATTGGTTGCTTATACAGTGCTGGCAAAAATTAAGAGACCACTTTCAAATATTCAGTTTGACTAATTTTTCTCTTTATAGGTATATTTTTGTGTAAAATGCAAATTGTTCTTTTAGTCTACAAACACCGGACAACATATCTCTGAATTTCCAAGCAATAAATTTTGTATTTTTTTCTGAAAAGAGGAAATGGTCCAAAATTAAAAAAAACAGTGCTTTCAGACTGTTAGGGACGGTGGAACGCACTAAATATAAAATAATAGAAAGTGTGTTTGCCGCCCGAGGTCCACTGTGCAGAGGTGTAAAACTGCTGCTATACAATGGCAGATGTACAATATGGAATTATATCGCACACGGGTTGAACGTCACCCGGAGTGCACTGGGCTACTCTGTTATATTCACAGAGTCACCTTAAGGCATAAACATAAATGCCGAGCCTGTTGATCTCACAGGTCTCAGCGGTGTGCATGCACGGTATATGGTCACAGGACTCGGGCTCAAGACACAGGGTCGGTGTCCGTCTAGACCTACCGTGCGTGCGGCGTCACTACCTCGGATGCCCACAAGTGCTGCTGACTGCAGCGCGGCAACTGACTCAGCCGCTATGCGACAATGCCCAGGAGGGGCGCACTGTCAGGCGCTAGCTCCATGGACATGAGCACTGTGGCTTGTAGCATGCCACTGACTGGCGCTGACTCTAAGGCTAAATCCCTATCCACACACGTAATATCAGAGGGAGGGGATCTTAATGAGTCATTCGCAGGTTCATGCATCCATCATCATTCACACAGTAGCAATTAGAGACTACACTAGCGCATGGCCGAGCGGCCATGCGGACCTTTTATAGCTGTGCGGGACCTTCCAGATCTCTGGGATGGACCAATCAGATCAGGAGAAGGACCTGAGCACGTGACTCCTGATCTCCAATGGGAGATCGTGTCGTGAGCATGCCCAGTAGCGTGGTGAGAGGACTTAGCCACTGGAGTGGCTTGCTGCAGGGCAGCCTGCGCTGCTATTGCTGCCCCAGAGGTGGCAGCAACAACCAGTCCTACAGAGCTGGTCTGAGCAGAGCGCCTGCGATGCCAAGATTGCTGTGCAGGCTCCTGAGCGGTCAGAGAAGAATGGGAGACCACAGGTTGCAAGGCTCTGGATTCCCGCTGTGCAGCTGCAGGAACCCGATGCCTAACACAGACATCACATAATGCAAAGAAAACGAGTTCATAATCAATTAGAAACAACAATACTAATGTTTTAACTCAGGAAGAGTTCAGAAATCAATTTTTTGTGGAATAACCATGATTTTTTTAAAACAGCTTTCATGCGTCTTGTCAAGCTTGCCACCAGTCTTTCATACTGCTTCTGGTGCTAAAATTTAAGCAGTTCTTCTTTGTTTGATGGCTTGTGATTATCCATCATCCTCTTGATTACATTCCAGAGGTTTTCAATGGGGTTCAGGTCTGGAGATTTGATGTGGTGGTCACTTAATTTTTGTCAGAACTGTATATGCCTTGTTACCTGTTTTTTGATGTTATTCATATCAACCTTCACTAGATAAATTAGACGGAGTGATGAATTTATAGGATATGGTCAAATGTACTGTCAAGGCAAAGGTGCAAATGTACCTTGAAAAGTTGTTGCTAGACATCTATTTCTTTCATCGTTCCCATACACATGAACACTCTGATCAGATTAGAGTGCATGTTTTCTTTACGGAGAAAGGCAAAGGTTTCCATGAGTACTCTCCCATGAGTACAAAGGATTGGACATGTTGAAATTCAATGTGCCTGATTATTTTTTTTCCAGTAGAGCGTTGGGTGGTCCTCATTCACATAACATAGTGAGACGAACCACTGAACTAGTTGAGTTCAGGTGGCATATATGTATGGCTGGTCCCATTGAAACAGGTTGGTTGAGCTCACTTGGCTTTTATTAATGAGCATCTTAAAGGGTGACTCTCAATTTTGAAAATTATCCCTTGTCGACAGGATAGGTGATAATTGGCTGAGGATCGCATTGTTGAAAGTCCCAAGAACTGGACTCAGAAATAATACGTCAGTATGGAAAAGTGAATAACTCATCAAAAGGGTTGTCTAGGTAAATGATATTGCTCAAATATCATAAAGATAGGTCATAATTAACATATCTGTCAGGGTCCAATACCCAGAACCCTCATTAGTCGCGTGTTATTAACGTTGACACTAGCAGCAGTGGCTGCTACATACTAAGTGGAGCTGTGTAATTCAGCTCCATTCCATGTTCATGTACATCTGGCAACCAAGGTTATTAAAGTGAATCTGACAGCTGATACATGTTGCCTGATCTACGGGTTGCATGTACCAGACACTGACTGCAAGATCTCAGACACATGGGTTTAATTCTGAAACTCTGTGGTGTTTCAGATAAAAACAGTTTAAAAGCCACCTGGGTCTGAGCCACATGGAAGACAAGTCAGACAGCTGGATCCCCGGAGACTTCATTCTGGCCATAGCCAGTGAATGAGAAGTCTTACCATGCATGAGCTTATAGGGAAGGACCTGTCAATCCAGAGGAGCCGGCAGCGAGAAGTTAGAAGTTTAAAAAAAGTGTAAAAGCCATCCCACCATGACAAGGTGCAGCAGTCAGGAGTGTCCTATCATGTATCAGCTGTTCCCTTTAACAACTGATCATGAGGATGTCTGGTGTTCAACTTTTAGGTAATCAATAATGAGAAGTCTTACCATGCATGAGCTTATAGGGAAGGACCTGTCAATCCAGAGGAGCCGGCAGCGAGAAGTTAGAAGTTTAAAAAAAGTGTAAAAGCCATCCCACCATGACAAGGTGCAGCAGTCAGGAGTGTCCTATCATGTATCAGCTGTTCCCTTTAACAACTGATCATGAGGATGTCTGGTGTTCAACTTTTAGGTAATCAATAATGTACACCTTTTAAGGCAGCCACAACACTGACCACAAAAGCTGTCCCAGATGAATATATTACCAAATAGTTACATGTGTACTCACTCCTTGCTTCCATTACATCCTCCTGAAGTCTCTGTTCTTGCATCTACCAGTCGTTACCCTTTCAGAAACCTTTCACATTTCTGAGTGACAGAGAGGAATCACAGTGACTGAAAGAGAAAACTATTCTCCAATACCAACTGATGTAGTCCATTTCCCTGTTTGTCTCCATTCATGTAATAAGCTTTGCGAATTTTTCGCAGTAATAACATTAAATCTTTAATCCATAGTGTTTCAGATGTATGACCTACAGTGAACACAGCGCCAACATTGAAAGAAAAAGAGAAAATAATATTCTGAGATGAAGTCTACATTGAAAATCTACAACTGAGAAACAAACAGAGCTATTGATCCCGGCAAATCATCAGACAAGACAACGAAAACATTCTTGATTTACTGCCAGCTGCGCACTATAATGAATTATGGAGAATAAATTAAAGACTTTGCACAGTTATATTATTTATCTGTGTAATCGAGAGGGGGGGACAATGGCACTATTATCAGGAGTTGCCCATTCGTGCTTTGTATGTGGAAAGTTGCGGAGACCAATAATTATAAATGTCACACGAATGAGAGATGACGAGGCAAGACATGAAAGATTTCCAGAAGGGAGCAGCATAATTTTGGAAAGGTTGGGATGAACCATTATATATTATGTTGATCAATACGGGACTGGAATACACTCGGCCATTCTTGGATTGTTTTATCTTATTCGGAGGATTAGGCTTAGGGCTAGAGTTGACATTAATCCACTCAATGCCGACTTTTATTCCCCATTGACTTGTATTGGGGTTGGGTTTCGGACGAAACTCCGACTTTTTTTGCCCTTGTCGGACCAGTTTCATCTGAAACAAATTTTGTTTCATGAAACCCGATCCGACCAAAGTCGCTCAACTCTAATTAGGGCATATTTCTTTTTGAGGTGCTAGAAAATGGTGTCCACTGTGAATAGACACAGATGACCTACAGCTCACAGATCTAATTCAGGTCAATGTATCAGAATAGGATTGAATGTATTCTTACACATTTGGTGATTTGCATATATGTATTCTGAATGTATTACTTTATTAACATCAGGTATTCCCAGATACATTATAGTAATTGCATCAGGGAGCCTGGTTTAGGGTAGGATTCTACAGTTCACCTCCTATGGAGCCCAAACCACAAACGCAAACATTTAATGAAATAAGATTATTATTAACATAAAGTATAAAACCTCACTGGATTATTGAACAAGTTAATTAGGACATGTAAATTATATTGAGAGTATGCAAATCTAAAAGGTTTATTCCACAGACCCTTTTATTATTCAGTATTAACTCAG
This sequence comes from Dendrobates tinctorius, assembly GCF_039654945.1. Taxonomy (NCBI): domain Eukaryota; kingdom Metazoa; phylum Chordata; class Amphibia; order Anura; family Dendrobatidae; genus Dendrobates; species Dendrobates tinctorius. The sequence continues at coordinate 61,242,078 of NW_027361707.1, read as the reverse complement.
TGTAGCTGTACAATTGCTTGGGCTTGTTCACACGCTGCGTTTTTTGCTGTATTTTTTCCCTCGTGCTTTCGCTGCGGGACAAAAAATGCAGTGTTTTACCCTACTAGCAAAGTGAATGAGATTTCCCAAGTCTCATACACATGCTGCTTACTTTTTCCTTGCAGATTTGATCCATGAAGTGTCTTTTTCAAATCTGCAGCAAGTCAATTCTTTTACTGTTTTTGCAGCGTTTTTCAACCATTCAAATGAATAGGAAAAAAAATAAAAAAAGATAAAAATGCATGAAAAAAGTGCGTCTTTTATGCAGAGTGATTTCCAGCCAACACTCTGGTTTTCAATACAGAAAAATTTGCTGCAAATGCTCAACGTGTGCACATAGCCTTTAAAATAATAATGAAAATGTATACTTTTAGCTCATTTTCTACACTATATCTTTCAGCACACTAGTTTCTGCAAATGAGTAGCTAAATTGTGGGCAAAAAAGTGTTATACCATTGATGCTTTGAAAGCTTACTTCATTACAGTCCTGGAACGTAAGCTCCTCCCCCGAAGAGCTGCAGTTTGGCTTTTCAGAATCCAACCACAAGGTAATGTGACACGTCTTTTCAAGACCATTATTTAATTAACTAGATTATGGCCCGATGCTATCGCATTGGGAGGATGCGATAGCATCACACCTCTTGCCATGTTAACCCTCAACACACACACTCCTCAACACACACTCCTCTCACCTTTCACCATCTCCACTCACTCTTTCACTCCACATACGACCCCTTCTCTCACTCCGTCTCTCATACTCACGCCGTCATCGCCGCTGCTCCACGATCCCCGACATCTTCTTCCGCAGGCGCCATCCTGGATCCAGACGTTGTCCACGCCAGCGACATGTTCTTGCGGCAACGCCATCTTGAGTATCGTGAAATCCCGTGATAGTCAAGATAGCGTCGCCGGAAGAACATGTCGCCGGCGTGGACGACGTCGGGATCCAAAATGGCGTCGGCGAAATCTCGCGAGTTTTCGCCGACGCCATTTTGGATCCCGACGTCGTCCTCGCCGGCGACATGTTCTTGCGGCGACGCCATCTTGACTATCGCGGGATTTCGCCGATCCAAAATGGCGTCGCCGCAAGAACATGTCGCCGGCGTGGACGACATCGGGATCCAAAATGGCGTCGGCATAATCTCGCGAGATTTCGCTGACGCCATCTTTTTGGATCCCGAGTCGTCCACGCCAGTGACATGTTCTTGCGGCGACGCCATCTTGAATCTCACGGGATTTCACGAAATCCAAGACGGCGTCGCCGCAAGAACATGTCGGCGGCCTGGAGAACGTCTGGATCCAGGATCGCGGCGGCGGAGGAAGATGTCGGGGCAGCGACGATGATGGTGTGAGTATGAGAAACGGAGTGAGAGAAAGGAACGTATGTGGAGTGAAAGAGTGAGTGGACGTGAGTGGAGGTGAAAGGTGAGAGGAGTGTATGTTGAGGCGGTGTGGTGTGTTGAGGGTTAACGTGCGTGTGTGTGTGGTGACGTCACCGGTTACAACTGGACGGAAGTTGTTACAACCGGAAGCTGGTTAGGGCATTTATTATTATAGATGATGAGGAAGAAGCCGTCTGTTGTTGGCGGTGATGGCGTGTAGAGGCTTCTTCAGCCAATGTAATAGATTTAGAGTTAGGGGATTCGTGTGTGAGACGACGGCGTTTATAAGCCTTAATCTTGTCAAGTCGATGCTGTTTTTCCTCAGGAGTCTCATTAGCACGGCGTTGTTTTTGTCGTAGTGCTAAAGCTGCTTTCCTTTCACTGGCATTGGCATACTGTGCATCGGTATTGAATGGTGGTATTGATAGGGCAGAAACAGATTGCTGATTAGTTATGTCAGTGAACGGCATATGGGATGAAGTGTAGCAGTAAATTGTTCCACATGCTGATGTGGAAGCATCCTGTTGTGAGTCTAATAATAATGATGAGGAAGAGGCCGTCTGTTGTCGGCGGTGACGGCGTGCAGAGGCTTCTTCAGCCAATCTTATGGATTTAGAGTTAGGGGATTCGTGTGTGAGGCGACGGCGTTTATAAGCCTTAATCTTTTCAAGGCGATGGTGTTTTTCCTCAGGAGTCTCATTAGCACGGCGTTGTTTTTGTCGTAGTGCTAAAGCTGCTTTCCTTTCACTGGCATTGGCATACTTTTTGTTATGACTCATGTTGGCACAGGTAAAGGAGTCTATTTGGCAGTTATCTGGCAGTGAAGAAGGTGTCCTGGAGTATTGTAGAGTAAACAGATACTAATTGACCCTGTAATTGCCCAGCAGTAGTTATGAAGTGGTAGTGGCAAATTGGCCCTGTAGTTAGACACCGGCAGAGGAGCAAGGCAGCAGTAGTTATGGCGGTAGAGGCAAATTGGCCCTGTAATTAGACACCGGCAGAGGAGCAAGGCAGCAGTAGTTATGGCGGTAGAGGCAAATTGGCCCTGTAATTAGACACCGGCAGAGGAGCAAGGCAGCAGTAGTTATGGCGGTAGAGGCAAATTGGCCCTGTAATTAGACACAGGCAGTGAACAGTCAGAGGAGCAAGGCAGCAGTACTTATGGCGGTAGAGGCAAATTGGCCCTGTAATTAGACACCGGCAGAGGAGCAAGGCAGCAGTAGTTATGGCGGTATTGGCAAATTGGCCCTGTAATTAGACACCAGCAGAGGAGCAATGCAGCAGTAGTTATGGCGGTAGAGGCAAATTGATCCTGTAATTAGACACCGGCAGAGGAGCAAGGCAGCAGTAGTTATGGCGGTAGAGGCAAATTGGCCCTGTAAATTAGACACCGGCAGCGGAACAAGGCAGCAGTAGTTATGGCGGTAGAGGCAAATTGGCCCTGTAATTAGACACCGGCAGAGGAGCAAGGCAGCAGTAGTTATGGCGGTAGAGACAAATTAGCCCTGTAATTAGACACCGGCAGAGGAGCAAGGCAGCAGTAGTTATGGCGGTAGAGGCAAATTAGCCCTGTAATTAGACACCGGCAGAGGAGCAAGGCAGCAGTAGTTATGGCGGTAGAGGCAAATTAGCCCTGTAATTAGACACCAGCAGAGGAGCAAGGCAGCAGTAGTTATGGCGGTAGAGGCAAATTAGCCCTGTAATTAGACACCGACAAAGGAGCAAGGCAGCAGTAGTTATGGCGGTAGAGACAAATTAGCCCTGTAATTAGACACCGGCAGAGGAGCAAGGCAGCAGTAGTTATGGCGGTAGAGGCAAATTAGCCCTGTAATTAGACACCGGCAGAGGAGCAAGGCAGCAGTAGTTATGGCGGTAGAGGCAAATTAGCCCTGTAATTAGACACTGGCAGAGGAGCAAGGCAGCAGTAGTTATGGCGGTAGAGGCAAATTGGCCCTGTAATTAGACACTGGCAGAGGACAAAGGCAGCAGTAGTTATGGCAGTATAGGAAAATTGGCCCTGTAATTAGACACCGGCAGAGGACAAAGGCAGTAGTTATGGTGGTAGAGGCAAATTGGTCCTGTAATTAGACACCGGCAGAGGAGCAAGGCAGCAGTAGTTATGGCGGTAGAGGCAAATTGGTCCTGTAATTAGACACCGGCAGAGGAGCAAGGCAGCAGTAGTTATGGCAGTACAGGCAAATTGGTCCAGTAATTAGACACCGGCAGTAAACAGGCATAGGACCAAGGCAGCAGTAGTTATGGTGGTACAGGCAATGCCAAGCGTCCGCACAGCAAGTCGGCGTGAGGTAAATGATGCAATTTCACGAATGCAAGATGGTGTCGGCGGACGTCGTTAACACCTCTTGCCATGTTAACCCTCAACACACCACACCGCCTCAACACACACTCCTCTCACCTTTCACCTCCACTCATGTCCACTCACTCTTTCACTCCACATACGTTCCTTTGTCTCACTCCGTTTCTCATACTCATACCGTCATCGTCGCTGCCCCGACATCTTCCTCCGCCGCCGCGATCCAGGATCCAGACGTTCTCCAGGCCGCCGACATGTTCTTGCGGGACGCCATCTTGGATTTCGTGAAATCCCGCGATATTCAAGATAGCGTCGACGCAACAACATGTCGCTGGCATGGGCGACATCGGGATCCAAAATGGCGTCGGCGTAATCTCGCGAGAAATAGCATAGTAGAAAAAGTAAGACGATGTCAAATATAAATTCCAAATCTTTATAATAATGTATCAGACGACCAAAGTTTGCATTCCAATTAGTGTTAATACCTGAAGGATTTATGATCTGTTCAGTTTGTTTCTTATTTAATGACCGAAACCACAACAGAAAACACATAATAATAGCCAGCACTTGGGAATTAAAATTTCTTGTAAATGTCTGCATATCATTAGAAAATCTTCATATTCTTAATCATAGCAATTGAACAAAAAAAAACACCAATGCGTTTCGGCTTAGAGAAGCCTATATCCATAGTATATGTCCAAACAAAGCAAAGTGTATTGTAAGGCAGGAAATAAACCAGAAAGGATTAAGTTTTGTTCTTCTTTTTCATGACATCATTGTAAATAATGTTAAGCCCATGTGCCTGTTACCAACTACCATACTCATGAAGGATCCGTTCAGTTTAAAACATTTTATTTCAGCAGAACGATCTTCTACTTTTTAATATTGCAATATTGTAACCTCGTGGTTGTTTACAGGAACATAGACTGTTATTAATGTTAGGACTTAAAGGGAATCTGTCACCAGGTTTGACCGATATGAGATACGGTCATCACCTTTCAGGCCTGATATATAGCATTCTATAATGCCATATATAAGCCCCCAACCCAAACTACAAGACAAGAAAAAGTCCTTTTATTGTACTCACATGCGGGGCGGACTTGGATAATGCAATCCACATTCGTTCACGTGAAACGTTTCAGTCTACTCTATACCTTCATCAGACATACACAGGTCAGTGAACACTGAAGACATGTGACTGCCGTTGCTGTACTATAGGCATCTTGGTTATGATCCCTTTTGGGCCTTTGACACTGCCCTAAAATCTGACAGTGTCAAAACAAAGGGCTAATTCCAAGGTCAATATTAGTGCCATGTGCAGTTTGGATTTTTCTTACTATTCCATTTAGAGAACAAGCTTCTTTCGAATTTGACTTTTCTTTCACAGTTTTAATATTTCTTTATTCTTTTGTTTCACTTGCCTCGTTTGTATGAGCATTTTTCCAATTGTAGAGCACTAAGTACTACAAAAAACTCTGTACAGTATCAAAAAGAATATTATTAGCAGGCATAGTAATGAGGTTCTCTTCTCATAGCTAATGCTTGGACTGCTGGCTTACTTGGACTCTGGTTGTTACTTACACAGGTCAGACCTAACTCCTCTACTAATATAAGAAACGATGGATCTGAAAGTAGTCGTACACTTTAGACTTTTGTTGGCCAAACCAGGGTCAGTTGACCATCTCATGTGTATGATATGTTCAGTCAAAGTTATCTCACTTACTACAGCCATAATCATGAGACTAACATTTTTTCTTTAGAAAAATAAGATAAATAAATCTAATAACAAAAATGAAACAGCAAATAATCATAATAATGTGAATGTGACTATTTTTAAGGATAATTAAATGTAGTTTTAAGCACTAATGGTTTACTCGTGCCTTCATATTATATACTGAACAGGTGTTCTTCAAATCTGCCTAACTTCAATGTCTTTAGTAAAAAAAACAGGAACAGATGATACAGGTGGGCAGAAGGAGGAGGTTGTTTTTATTTTTATGCTTTTACCAGTTTACATTTTTTGTGCCATACTGTTTTTTACATTGTAGAGATTGGCAGACAGAATAAAAGACAGCTGCAAATCCATTCTCATAAAACCCTGCATTCTCCATCACTTTTCCAATTCTCACTAAAAAGAGGTGTCTGGCCTTAGAGTACAATGTCTGCTCACACTCTATGTGACTGCAGATGTGGAAATCCTCAGATCATGTGTTTTGGGTGCTGTGAGGATCCACCGGGTGTCAGGAGAAGCGGGAGCATGACTCCAAGGACAGGATTTGTATATATGCAGTTACATAATGATTAGAAATGTATAGCCTAGCTCAATCAAGTGTGTTGACAAGGCCAGACATATGTTGTCAGAACGTGTGACTGGATACACCGCCTCCAGCAGGGCGAATTTCTATAACACCCATGACCCTGGATACACCGCCTCCAGGTAGGGCGAATTTAAACAGAGTTAAGGGAAACACCGGGGAAACAGTTACAATGGAGGGCCCTGCAATAGGGAGCGAGGACGTGGAGACCTCCTGCACTCCCCTGAGTCAGTGTCCCTACACTCCTGATGATCCCTAGGCAGGTTCCGCACCTGGTGATGAGCTGGATACCTCAAATCCCTAGCTCGCCCTTCACCTATCCCTTTCTAGTGAATTGGACGGTGCAGAAACTAATCCCACCACTGCACTAATACACACACAAGGAAAGTAACAAACAGGGAAAAACACCACTTAGCTTAGCTCTGTTACTATTGCTCCCAGCAACAGAGTACGACACCAAAGTTCAGCTTCACCCCTGAAGCTCGACATCTGAATTCAGCTTCTGCCTGAAGCAATTACACCAGAGCTCCCCTGAGCTGCAAGGAACTCCTCTTTGTCGTTCCTTCCTTCACCAGACTTGGTTGGAAATGAGCAATATCACCAACAGTGAGTGAGACCACCTGCAACTCCTTTATTGGTAGGAGACAGGGAATCACACCTGCTTCATAATCACGTGCAATAACATTAGCGGCCACCGGGGGCAACTAAACTAAAGTTACCAGAGTGCAATGACCCTAACGGCCACCGGGGGCAAAACTAGAACTAAAACAACCACAGTGTAATGACCCTTACGGCCACCGGGGCAAAACTAACTTTAAGCCTACAGCTTAAAGGAAAAAAAAGGTTACTTGTGCAAAATCTGTCATAATCCAACCTGGATCATGACAGCCAGAAGTATGCAGATCGCGTAGTTGTGATCACAAGGCCTTCTGGTGCCGTCTCCTGGGAATAATTACAGTGTGCAGTTGCACTGAATAACCCCTTTAAAGTAAAGTATACTTTCAAGTGCCTTCATTACAGATATCACTTACAGTAATAATCTTTATTTTAAATAATCTTTATTTTTTATTTTTTTTTTTTATATAGCGCTAACATATTCCGCAGCGCTTTACAGTTTGCACACATTTTCATCACTGTCCCCGATGGGACTCACAATCTAAATTCCCTATCAGTATGTCTTTGGAGTGTGGGAGGAAACCGGAGTGCCCGGAGGAAACCCATGTAAACACGGGGAGAACATACAAACTCCTTGCAGATGTTGTACAGTAAACAAACTTACAATGACAGACTGATACGGAGGGGAGAGGACCCTGCCATTTCGGGCTTACATGCTATAGGATGGTGGGGAAGGAGACAGTAGGTTGGGGGGACATTTTCATAATAAGCAATCTCATGTATCCATAAGGAAAAACATTCTATACAGCCATTATATGTCTTACATCTTGCATTTTCGCAAGTGTTCCCCTCTGCTTGATTGCTAATTAGCTCTGAACTGGTTAAAGGGAATTACTATGATGCCTCCAAAAGAAAGTACAGCCCACAGAGAAATAAGGGATTAGACACAGACAGCATGGAGAACTATTTTTAGCAGTACCGAGCAGTTTGGATGTGAATCCAGTTCAGGGTGAGGTAAAAGACTTGTTTGAATGCTCAGCACAATTTTTCTTCGTCTCTTTTTGTCTGTTTCCTTCCTCTATCCTTCACAGTAAAGTATTCTCAGCTGTGTAGCCCGTTATCTCATTATACTGGCAGTTTGCCTTATCTTCAGTAAGATGGATTTGAGCAGTTTTTTTCAGATTTGTTAAGTTGAGGAGACAGGGGAGAGAAAGAGAGTTGGCTCATAAGTGGAGAAAGAATTATAAATCTCTAATAAAGTATATTGCAAATCATTCCCTGTACTATCGATTTGTGAAAAGTTTGCTGAAAGAGTGGAGTTTTCCCTTAAGTACAGAAATTATAGGGCTAATCTAATTCTGCCTATATCCAAAACTGCATTCTGTATTCAGAATATGTAATATTCTGACATTGATATCAATGAGAGCAATAACAGCAAACTGAAGCGCACTCTGTTGTTTATTTTAATGAGCAAGTAAAGAGCAAACAATGCTCCGAATTATTTTTAGTATATTAAACTTTCAGTCTACCGTCTCGCAGTAAAATTGGTTTCCATTAATTAAAACTGCACATGCACAGGATAGAAAGAGCCTTTAAAAATGAAGGATAGCTAAATTGTCTGAAATAATGATGTATAACTAATTAATTTTAAAATACTATACAGGATTGTTATCCCTGGAGAGAGTGCACAGGATTGGGAGAGCAGATTAAAAGCTTTTGCTGCAGGACATATGGGCTGGTTGATTCTCCGCTGCATATGCTATGGGACAACCCAAAGGTGCATTTTTTGTGGTGGAAGTACATTTCGATAACAGAAGTTGCATTGAATATTAAAATACCTTCAAGGCTAAGATTAGAAGACTTTCTGTGTGATGGGGAAAGTTCCTACCTCAACTTCCTCTCTTTGTTGTTGGAATTCCTATACTTAAAAGGAACTAAAATACAAGTTAAGCCAATAGAAAAAAAAAAGCTTTTGTGACATAGAAAAAAAATGAAAAACTGACGTATATTTAGATTTAAAATTTTACAATCATGTGAAGAATTCGTAATACATTTTGGAGTGTGTCCTTACATTCTGGGCTCTTTGTACTCTCTCGGGTACTGGATACGAACAGTTTTACAGATCCCAAAATCCAAATTGACTTCAAACATGAAAACCGTTTTGATTTAGAGATTTGATCGATAGTTTTTTTCTGAACATTAAATAAATCACATCTCACTTAAAAAGGAACAGAAATGTTATAATTTGCCTTTTCCAAGAAAATGTCAGGAAAGCCAATTATTCACCATCACTTTTACGTCATATAGTAGTCACATATAATGTATGGAGGTATGGAGATGACATCGGGAAAAACTGTGGATAAGTATTGAATATCTATATCTCAGGGTAGTAGAGAGGAAAGATGTCAGGGCTGTAGGGAAAAGGAACCTGAATGACACCTATCTGATTTGATGGACCTTAATAATTTGGTTCCTAAGAAATTGGCCTTTGTCTGATGGTTTTTTGGCTGGCGGTCCACTTTGTCTTATGATCTGTCACACGGAAGACTCATTATCCAGTTCACATTATTGCATTTTAATGCAATGTCGAGGCAACCAAAAAAGGTAATGCTGGCATTTCGACTTTTTTCCTCGCTAGGCCATTTAGCAATCAAGTTAATCCTTTTTTTATTGATAGATCGGGCGATTCTGAACACAGCGATACCAAATATGTGTATATTTGTTTTTTTAATTGTTTTATTTTGAATGGGGCAAAAAAGGGGGGCAATTTGAACTTTTAGATTTTTAAAAACAGTTTTTTTACTTTTGGCATGGTTCAATAGTCTCCATTGGAGACTAGAAGCTGCCATAACCCAATAGAGGCGATGATCAGTATGTAGTAGAATTATTGACTTGCTATAAGTGCCAACCACTGGGCGGCGCTTACAGCAAGCCAGCAGTGTCAACCTTCCGTTGTCATGCCAACCCACCGGTGACTGCAATCACGTGGCAGAGGTCACTGGTGGACAGATTACCAGTGCGATTGCCGGAAGCGCATGTTAAATGCCGCTATCAGCATTTGACAGTAGTATTTAATGGGTTAATAGCCGCGGGTAGATTGCGATTCCACCCGTGGCTGTTCTGGGCACTTGTGTCTATTCAAAACAGCTGACATGTGCTGGGAAAGATGTGGACTCATCACCAGAGCCCACAACAAAAGAAGGGAGTCCAAGACGCCCAATGTCGGAAAGGGGATAACCAAGAGCTATTGCTTCCAACTTCACCAAAATAATTTATGCTCCACTTCACCAAACAGGTAACTGTATTTTTAAAAGTAATCTATCACCAAGTATTTGCTATTTAATCTGAGAGCAGTATAGTATAGGGCAAATGAGTCTGATTCCAACGATGTGTCACTTAGTTTTCTGGGTGCAGTAGTACAGAAAGCTGTCCCCACCCATACCACAGCTTTTTGTGTACATTGTCTACTGACAGTGAGCTGCTTATCAAAAAAGAGGATGTGGTTGGACTAATACTTTCATGCACTATGGTTTAGGCACTGATAGTTTGCTGGTGATAAAACCTTATTTGAAAGTAAACAACAGCACGCAACCTAATAAGTAACACATCACTAAATTCAGTGTCTCAGACCCTAACTCGTGCTGTCATCAGGTTACATAGCAAAAACCTGCTGACAGATTCCCTTAGAAAAACTTTTGACATTTCATACACAAATGGGTCTGGGTGCTGAGAACTTTGACTACTGCTGAAACAAAGGAACATTAGGTGAACATTGTGCTCTCTTCCAGAAAAATATGAGGCTGATAAGAAAGCCTATTGGGGCTGTCTTTAAAGATGGAGGAGAGAAACGGTTAGTAAAATACTTCTACAACTTCATTTTACTGATCCACCAATCAAAGTTTCTGATGTCACTTTTACACAGCAACTCTTTTGACACATACTGTACATTTACACTTCAAAGGGGAGAAAATACACCACGAGATGCCATATTACACACAGGAACAAAAGATCAGGAAGCTGAAATTCTATCCACAATTTTTGCCATCACGGGAAATTAAGGAGGTTTCTATACACTGGAAGGCCCATTAAACTGGCAAATAATTGGGAATGAGCATTCAAGCAAGTTGAAAAATTTTTGTTCTTGGCAGCAATTGTCCTGCATAAATTAGGTAATGTGCTCCCATTAACATTATAGTCTATTCAGGAAAAAAAATACCATGTAGCCAGTAGATAGAAATATATTGAAATTTGAGAGTAATCAGTGGTTGATACCATTTAATGGCAAATTGAAAAGATAGTATCAAGACTAGTTTCAAGACTACTCTGCAATAGTACTGTGCCTGATGAAGAATCCTGAGTAGTCTCGAAAGCTGCTATTTTTACCATCTTTTGAGTTTGCCATTAAAAGGTATTAACCACCGAGGACAAATCAATTTTTAATATTTTTCATTATAGTCTATGCACGCAGAATGACCATATTAACAATCATTCTATGCACCCCGAAGTGTGGTCAGGCTGTCTAAAATGGCCAATAAATGACTGCTGATTATGTTGCATTAAGTTAATTGGCCTTGATTTAAAAGGGTCGCAAGATATGTTAGGATGATGGCTTATCCTATCTTATGCCCACCGATGAGCTATTCTTGGTGTCAATGGCGGTCAGATGTGCTCACTTGCATAACATATCTTCTTATAAATTCAGACTCAGAGGTCTGTCTGACCTCGGTCTGTCTGTCATTCCAAGGATGTCTTCTAAGGATAATATCTGAAATAATGCCTGAAATGAGCCTTAAGTGACCAGAAGGTACGACTAAACACTGCATTTAAATGTAATAAATTTCTTATGCCTTCTAAATTACTTTCACCATGCTGACATACGCTCTAACAGTTTTGGCTCCTTTAACCCTCACTCTCCTTCGCTATCCACAAACCCCAGCACCCGCTAACCAAACAATAATCTCTCCTTCCCTCTTGCCTCCCCACTTGACCTCCTCTGCTGACCTGCTCCTCAACCTCAGCGCTCTCCTAATAAAATACAAAACAAGCCGCCCACTCTCCTTCTCCCACATGCTCTCCCTCTCTCTACTTCTCCTCACTGCTGGCGACATATCTCCCAACCCTGGAGCCCCAAAGCTCATACCTCCCATTACTACCGCCTTCTAACCACCACCCTGCTCCCACTCTCTGGATCACTCTGGAATGCTCGCTCCATCTGCAATAAACTCCATGTGATTCACGACCTCTTTACCTCTCGTACTTTTTCCTTCCTTGGCCTCACTGAAATATGGCTGACACCCTCCAACACTGCCTCCCCTGCTGCGCTATGTTACAGCCCTGGCAATAGACATGGCGGAGGAGTGGGCCTCCTTTCTTCCAACTGCACCTTCAACCCTATCTCACCTCTTCCATCCCTTGTTCTCCCCTCTTTTAAAGACCACTCCGTCCGCATCTATTCTCCCTCCAACCTCCAAGTGGCCATCATATACCGACCTCCGGGCCTGACCACTGCCTTCATTGACCAATTCTCTACCTGGCTCCTTCACTTTCTCTCTGCTGACATTCCCACCATAATCATGGGTGACTTCAACATCCACATTGACACCCACCAGTCGGTTTCCTCCAAACTCCTGTCCCTTACTTCATCCTTTGGACTTACTCAGTGGTCCTCCTCAGCCACCCACGCAGACGGACATACACTAGATCTGGTCTTCACCTGCCTCTGCTCTCTTTCTAACTTTACCACCTCCCCTCTCCCTCTATCTGACCACCATCTACTCACCTTCTCATCCCTGTCCTCCTCACCTGTCACCCATGTCCAGCAGCATGCGCACCCCCACAGAAACCTCGCACATCTTGACACTCGCACACTCTCTGACTCTATTCTACCACTGTCTTCTATATCCTCACTCCATGACACTGACACTACCACTAGTTTCTACATTGCCACTCTTGCATCAGCCATCGACTCAGTCGCCCCTGTCATGCATAACAGAGTGCGACGAATCAATAGACAACCCTGGCACAATAAAACCACTAAAAAGCTTTGGCAAGCATCCAGAATTGCAGAACGGCGCTGGAAGAAAACGCATTTGCAAGGCGACTTCACTGCACTCAAACAAGCAACAGTTGCATTCAAATCAGCTCTCACCTCTGCTACACAGGCCTTCTTTTCATCCCTTGTATCTTCCTTATCCTACAACTTCAAACAGTTGTTTAATACTTTTAACTCCCTTCTCCGCCCACCACTGCTCCCTCCGACTTCCCTATTCTCTGCCGAGGACTTTGCCACACACTTCAAAAAAAAGATGGACCAAACACGGCAAGTCTTTATTGCCCAACCACCACAACCCCTTTGTATACCAGACCAATGCCCAAACCCCATAACCTCCTTATCTAACATCACTGAAGGGGAGCTTGCTCATCTTCTCTCCAAATCACACCTCGCCACTTGTGCACTTGACCCTATCCCTTCCCACCTCCTCCTAACATCACAACCACTCTTATCCCATCCCTAACCCACCTCTTCAACCTATCACTAACTTCTGGTACCTTCCCTACTGCTTACAAACATGCCACAATGACGCCTATCCTTAATAAGCCAACCCTCGATCCAACAGCCATGTCCAGCTATCGCCCAATATCGCTGCTCCTATTCGCTTCTAAACTCCGGGAGCAGCATGTCCATGCTGAACTTTCCTCCCACTTCTCATCTAACTTGCTCTTTGACAATCTACAATCTGGCTTCCGCCCCCATCATTCCACTGAGACAGCCCTGACCAAAATTACCAACAACCTACATACAGCCAAAAGCTAACGGACAATACTCTATGCTCCTCCTTTAAGACCTGTCCTCTGCTTTCGACACAGTTGACCACTGCCTCCTACTACAGATCCTCTCCTCCTTTGGCATCAAAGACCTCGCTCTATCCTGGATCTCCTCATACCTTTCCAACTGCACATTCAGCATCTCCCTCTCCCACACTACCTCCTCATCCCACCCTTTCTCTGTTGGAGGCCCCCAAGGCTCTGTTCTAGGACCCCTACTCTTCTCAATCTACACACTTGGCCTGGGGCAACTCATAAAGTCCCACGGATTCCAGTACCACCTTTATGCCGATGATACTCAGATCTACCTCTCTGGCCCAGACATCACCTCTCTGCTCTCCAGAATCCCAGAGTGTCTATCAGCCATATCCTCCTTCTTCTCCTCTCGCTTCCTCAAACTCAATGTGGACAAATCTGAACTGATCATCTTTCCCCCATCTCACAGATCTTCCTTACCCGATCTTTCTATAACAATTGAAGACATCACGCTTTTCCCCGTACCAGAGGTCCGCTGCCTCGGAGTAACCCTTGACTCTGCCATGTCCTTCAAACCGCACATCCTAGCTCTCTCCACCTCCTGTCGCCTCCAGCTCAAAAATATTTCCAGAATCCGTCCCTTCCTCAACCCTCAATCTACTAAAATGCTTGTGCATGCCCTCATCATCTCCAACCTCGACTATTGCAACATCCTTTTCTGTGGCCTCCCTGTTATCACCCTTGCACCTCTCCAGCCCATCCTCAACTCTGCCGCCCGACTAATTCGTCTCTCTCCTCGCTACTCCTCCGCTTCTCCCCTCTGCAAATCTCTTCACTGGCTCCCGCTCCCTCAGCGTATCCTATACAAATTACTAATACTGACCTACAAGGCCATCTACAACCTGTCTCCTCCATACATATCTGAACTAATCTCCCGATACCTTCCCTCATGTAATCTTCGGTCCTCCCAAGACCTCCTTCTCTCCTCCACACTTATTCGCTCCTCACCAAACCGTCTCCAAGACTTCTCCCGAATAGCCCCCATCCTATGGAACTCCCTGCCCCAACACGTCCGGCTATCAGCCACACTCGGATCCTTCAGATGGAACCTGAAAACCCATCTCTTCACGAAAGCCTACAGCCTGCAGTGATCCCCGCTGCCTCATCACCACTACTGAGCTACCGCCTTACCATCACTGGAGCTGCAGCAACCCCCCAACCTACTGTCTCTTTCCCCACCATCCTGTAGCATGTAAGCCCGAAAGGGCAGGGTCCTCTAAATCAGTCTGTGATTGTTAGTTTGATTACTGTAAGTGATATCTGTAATTTGTATGTAACCCCTTCTCATGTACAGCACCATGGAACCAATGGTGCTTTATAAATAAATAATAATAATAATAATAATAATAACTGCACAGCTCTGTCAATTGTATAGTGGATGTGACCGGTACTGAAAGTGCACGCCTATTCATTTAGAATATGGTGGATCTGCAATACCCTGCTGTGGCCACTATACAGTGAACAGAGCTGTGTCCTTCCGCTCTTCAACTTTCGCTCTTCAACTTCCGTCTCCCTCTGATCTCAAGATCAACCTATCACACCCCCACTGATCTAATATTAATGACCTATGCTAATGATAATCCATAAATTTAAAGCAAAATACCTGTCAACCCCCAAAACATAGCAATTTGTTGTTTAAATGATCTTAGATAGTCATGTGATATTGTTGTAATTGGATCGTTTGGCTAATGATGTAATGTGAGTTGCGAGCTTAACATATGGAAGCAGTGAGGCATTACCCTTCTCATGCATACTTTTGGTTATAGGTATCACAGATATATAATGTTTTCATTCATAATAATATAGATTCTTATACATATATGACTTCACCTTTGCTGAAGCATTTAGAAAGAATAAAAGGACATTCTGCTTGGGATCAGTAACTTCTCCACATGTAAGGGCATCGCAACTGACTACGTCACAAATCTTAAATTTCACAATCAGCAATAAAAATAAAGAGGCCCCTTGTGTATGGTGATTGTTACTTTTATATTGTCTAAAGTCCATACATAATGTGCTATGGAATCTGTGCAGCTCAGCGAAACCGAAGAGACACAGATAAAGATTCAAACTGGTCTAGGAAATTAAATGTTGGGGCCACATAAATTGCATTGTGTTACAGCCTTATGAGCATTGATCTCCCTCTGCTTCTCTAATTAAGTGCAGCGTCCATCAATAAACTTACAGAATGACCCTCAATCTCTGCATCTGAAGAGAAAAACAAAATACAATATGATTGCTTTACCACTGCCCGCAATCATCATTTAGAATATCAAAATGCTACATGTTCTGAGGGGTAATATACAGTTGTGTGAAAAAGTTTTTGCCCACTTCCTAATTTCCTATTCTTTCCCATGTTTGTCAAATGTTTCAGATCACCAAACACATTTAAATATTAGACAAAGTTAACACAAACACAAAATGCAATTTTTAAATAATGGTCTTTATTATTAAGAGAAAAAGAAATCCAAGCCAACAGGGTCCTGTGAGAAAAAGTGATTGCCCCTTAAAACTAATAAATGGTTGGGCCACCCTTGGCATCAACAACTGCAATCAAGCCTTTTTTTTTATATCTGGCAATGAGCCTTTTGAGAAAGGAATTTTGGCCCACTCATCTTTCAGAATTGTTGTAATTCAGCCACATTGGAGGGTTTCCAAATATGAACCACATTTTTAAGGTCATGTTACAGCATTTCAATCGGATTAAGGTCAGGACTTTGACTAAGCCACTCCAAAGTCTTCATTTTGTTTTTCTGAAGCCATTCAGAGGTGGACTTGCTGGTGTGTTTTAGATCATTGTCCTGCTGCATTACCCAAGTGTGCTTCAGCTTGAGGTCATGAAAACATGGCCCTACATTCTCCTTCAAGATTTTTTGATAGACAGTAGAATTCATGGTTTGATTTACCTCATTAAGGCTGGTTTCACATTAGCGCTTTTTAAGCGCACGCATGGCCGGGGGTAGCTCCGCCCCCGAGCCGGCTCTCTGCCCGGCGTGCCCACCCCTTGCTTGTAGCGCCACCTCCTAGCGGACAGCGGCGCCTGCGATCGGCGCACCCTATCTTTAGCATAGGGTGCGCAGATCATGCGCAGGCCGTGCGCTAGTTGCACTTTGACCTGCGCTGCGCACTTTTGACGGTGCGCCGTGCGTGCCAAAATCAAACTTTTCGGATTTTGGCGCGCACGGCGCACCGTCAAAAGTGCGCAGCGCAGGTCAAAGCGCAACTAGCGCATGGCCTGCGCATGATCTGCGCACCCTATGCTAAAGATAGGGTGCGCCGATCGCAGGCGCCGCTGTCCGCTAGGAGGCGGCGCTACAAGCAAGGGGCGGGCACGCCGGGCAGAGAGCCGGCTCGGGGGCGGAGCTACCCCCGGCCGTGCGTGCGCTTAAAAAGTGCTAATGTGAAACCAGCCTAAGTCTTCCAGGTCCTTAAGCACCAAACAGCCCCAGACCATCACACTGCCACCACTATATTTTACTACTGGTATGATATTCCTTTTATGAAGTGCTGTGTTACTTCTACGCCAGATGCATGGGACATACACCTTGCAAAAAGTACAACTTTTGTCTTGTCAGTCCGCAGAGTATTCTCCCAAAAGTCTTGGGGTCATCAAGATGTTTTATGGCAAAACAAAGATGAGCCTTTAAATTCTTATTGGTCAGCAGTGGTTTTCCTCTTGGAACTCTTCCATGCAGGCCATTTTTGCCCAGTCTCTTTCTTATGTAGGAGTCATGAACACTGACCTCAGCTAATGCAAGTGAGGCCTGCAGCTCTTTGGATTTTGCTATGGGATCTTTTGTGACCTCTTGGATAAGTTGTTATTGTGCTCTTTGGGTCATTTTGGTAAATAGGTTCAACACTGGTCCAGGTTTTTGCCATTTATGAACAATTGTTCTCACTGTGGTTCGCTGGAGTCCCAAAGCTTTAGAAATGGCTTTGTAACCTTTTCCAGACTGAGAGATCTCAATAAATATGTTTCCCATTTGTTCAAGAATTTCTTTGGATCCTGGCATGATGTCTAGCTTTTGAGGATCTTTTGACCTATTTCACTTTGTCAGGCATGTCTCATTTAGGTGATGTCTTGCTTGCTTGATGTTCTGAAACATTTAAGTGTGACAAACACTCAAAAGAATAGGAAATCAGGAAGGAGGCAAACACTTTTCACATAATGTAGTTGTATATCCATGACTTGTGGATGGTGGAGGATCTTGAAGGTCTCTCTGCTTTGCAGAATATTATTTGATTTTAGATTTTTATACATAAAAGGATTAAAAATATATAGAAAATGTCCAGATATTAACTTCTGGAGAACACAGGTAAAATTGGACTTCAAAATTTGGAAGAAGTTTGTATGCTCTCCCTGTGTTTGCATGGGTTTCCTCCCACACTTCAAAGACATATTGAAAGGAGATTAGAGATGAGAAAGTGAGCGCCGTTGCGGACAGTGGTCATGATGTCTGTAAAGCGCTGTGAAAACTAATGGCAGCAAATAAGTAAGTAAAATAGGTTAATCTATAAATCATTATATATATTTGTATATAAAATTATTGATTCAATATATAAATATTGTAAACAGATGTCAAAATCATCATTAGCAAGACGTTAAAAGGTTAAAGAAGCACCGTAAGCATTTTTGACCTCTTAATCTATTGCAATCATCATATTATATATCACTGTGCATTTACAATTACTCATTTTCCCCTTCTACCCAGTTAATTTTTCTCTTTTTCATTAGGTCTATGACATCACATTAAAAACTGACTAGTAAATAGTAATGACTAGGTGAATCCTTCTAAGCTCTAGGTAGAAACAGGAAGTCTCTTTTCTCAGCATGAGTCATCACTGCAAAAGTCCCTGGCATGGGGGAGGAACAGAGCAATGGGATGAAGAGTTGAAGAGGGGGATTACTTATACAGGAAATGAGACTTCCAGTTACTATATAAAACAGAAGAAACAGTAAAATGGATTAACTGGGTAGAAAGGCAAAATGAGCAATTGTAAGTACACAGTGCTATATAATATGATGACTGCAATATAATAAGATGAAAAAATGTTGATGGAAGGAGTGATTCTTTAAAATCATAATTGTCTCCTGTACTCTATACAATCCAATGCGGCTGGTGTCATCTGTCTGTTATGTTCCCCAAAGGTTATAGCCATTGTCCACACTTGAACACAACATCTTAAAAAGTTTGTGAAAACACTGAGAAATTGTTGCAGAAAGTAAATTAGCATATAAGAGAATTTTCTTTCTAGAAAGAATAACCTTTATTTGCTAAAATCAGAAAACTCCTTTAAGACTAATTTATCATTGAGGTTAAAGACACATTTCTTATGGACTAGTTGGAAAGTGTTGATGTACCAGCATCACTTCAGCTGAATTGCATTAATTTCATAAGTTATTATTGCATATTATTCACATTTTTATAGATTGTTATATTTCTATCATTCAAGGTGTGGAAACCGTTTTCCTTTTGACAGGTTTCTGGACTATTAGCTGATCCTTTGGGACCTGCTACTGCAAAGTGATGAGTTGGTATTGATGTAGGGATCCAGGAGTCATTACTTAGGTCACGGAAAGACAGGAGGGAGAACTATTACATTGCATTGTATTGAAATCAACAGATATTGACAATTTTTTATGGATATGCTTGGCCCTACCAGGTAACTTTTTCTCAATTGCTGATACAAAATATGTTCCATTCTCTTACCTCAAAAAATCCTAATATTTTTTTTTTTATAATATTGGAGCGAGACTATCAACCTTTTATCTATGCATGAATTTTTGGTAGTAATAGTGGTAATAATACAGGAATCAGTTTCATCATGCAAGGAGCTTCTTTTTCAAAGTTCTGTTGTTTAGAAGGAAGAGGCATGGTTTGTATTGCAAGTGCTGTGGCTTGGAAGGAAGAGGTGTGGCTTGTATTGTAAGTGCAGTGGCTTGAAAGGCAGAGGCATGACTTGCACTGAAAGTGGTGTGTAGGAGAAGTAAGAGGCATGGCTTGTAGTAAACATGGCATGTAGTAGAGGGAAGGAGCATGGCTAATATTGAAAGTTCTGTGACTTGGGGAGGAGGAATGGCTTATATTGAAAGTGATGTGACTTGGGAAGGAAGAGGCATGACTTGTACTGAAAGTGGTGTGTAGGAGAATAGGAGAAGTAAGAGGCATGGCTTGTATTAACGGTGGCATGTAGTAGAGGGAATAAGTATGGTTTGTATTGAAAGTGCTGTATCTTAAAAGGAAGAAGTATGGCTTGCACTGAAAGTGCTGTGGCTTAGACAGAACAGGCATGGCTTGTACTGAAAATGCTGTGGCTTAGAAGGAACAGGCATGGCTTGTACTGAAATTGGTGTGTAAGAGAGGTAAGAGGCATGACTTCTATTAAAAGTGGTATGTAGTAGAACCAAGAGACATTGCTTTGAAAATGCTGTGTCTTGAAAGTAAGAGAAGCAGCTTCTATTAAAAGTGATAAAAATATATAGTTCAAAAGAAAGAGCTGTGTTGTTGCTGTGTTATACTAAAATGTAAGTGGCTTACAGGTAAATAGGAATGGCATAAAGAACTAGGAACAAAAAAGTTTAAAAATAACTATTCTATTTTAATTTAATTAGTTATCTGACGGCTCATAAACAAAAAAAAACTAATTATTAAAAGATACTTTATTAACAATTCAATTTTAAAAATTTGGAAAAATCTTAAGAAAAACATGCACAAAAAATGCTAATCATACTACAAAATCCAGCCTATTCGTAGATGTATATAATAAATCACAATGCCAGGTGGGGGATAAACAATCTAATTATCCCTATAGGACCCTATAACTCCCCCCCACCTGACAGCGGAGGTTGGCACCCTCTTGGAACACAAATGGCGCCCCCACTTCACGGCGGCTGTCCCTCCTCACCCTGTTGAGTCCTGTCTATGGAATACCCAAAACTCAGGAACAATAGATGGCCGGGTTCACTAAATCATAGTCAACAATAGATACCTCATGCCACAAACCACCACAAACGGAGAAAAGGAGGGTGAAACCAGTAGCTGGATAAAAAATTACTTAATGGGACAAATAAGGAGGAAAAATACTATAGGTCCCTATTTAAAGATATCCCTGCCTAATAACGGAGCTTTTTCACCCTAAGTTGTTATAGTGTCCCAGCTCCAGGCTGTCCCTTACTGACCCTTACAATGATACCATATCTGAAAAGTCACATTAGAGGGGTATAATAGGGCCTACAAACAAAAGATGATTGTGGATTATTATCACAAAATCCTCCAAAAACCAAAAAAGTAATAAATTACAAAAAATCACAAAAAATCAAGGGAACAGGGTTATGGCAAATGATAACAAAGGCAAATGATAATTTAATGGGAGAACTGGACTCTTATCAATTATCTATGACATGCAAATAGTGACCACCTTTAAGTACAGATATTAACCATTTCTAAGGTCTCCATTCATTATTATCACATCCGCTCCCATAAAAATAAGCCATTATCAACACAGCTCATATTGCTAGCTGTTCTCATATTGCACTATACCATACCAACAAAAAAGATCAGCCAAAAATAACAGGTTCAAAAGAACTTAGCTCATCGCTGATAAGGTCTAGCCTCGACGCGTTTCCCTCCTATAAAAAGGAGTTCCTCAGGAGGCCCATGATACTGTTATATGCTCCCTCAGTGCATCGGATGCAGCGCCTGGTTGCAGGTGTCAAAAAAGTTGTGCAAAGTAAGCCAAACCATAGATTATGTAAAGTTAGTCAAAAGTGTCTAATTCTGCACTAAGTTTATCATCCAGCCTGAGGCCATAGAATTATGTTGGTGCATCTCCAAATGGTCTAGTTGAGATAATAGACAGTATCAGTAAATATTGTGTGTCCCAATATTACAGTTTGCTCTTTTACATGGTCATATTATCACACAAACCACTTGTTGTTCACATCCAATGAAAGGCAACAAGTTGGGTAAGAAAGTAATTTTGCACAACCCATTTCAGATGATCTCTAGTGATTACAAGCACCTTGGCTTGTTTCCCCTATTGTCTCTAGATCTATCACAGTTGCCCGAGAACATAGAACGACAATGAAAATACCAGAATAACATACAAGGTCTAATATTATCGGCAGATAAATGTGTGAATGAAGCAATCTGTTTTGACCTTGCGCTCTCATTCGAGCTGAAAGTGTCTAGATGTCTTGAAGTCCTCCAAGGGGTCATATTACCAGAGATTCCATTAGACAAAATCATCAAGCTTTTCAATGATCTGCCCTGACTATTTTGAACTTTTATTCCCAGTGTGCTTCTGCAAGTAGAAAATGAATTATCATACTTAACAAAAGCCTTTTCAGACATATTATTCCATAATAGACCGAAGCTCATTGCATCTCATATATGTGTCATGTCATTAATATTTATGGCGTTCGAGAATGTTAATGACATCACTGTCAGGCTGCAAGAAAATGTAGAAAATGGACATCTAATCCTTGAAAAGCAACAGAATATATCAGATAGTCTAAGTCAGATTACGTTGCTCCTATATTGATAAAAGTCTGACAGCAAATGCTTATGTGGATGAGATGTCTAGTTCTTATTTATGCTACTTGGGAACAGCATATTAATTCGTGTCTCGGTCTTCGGAAACCATGACAATATTTCCTACGCACACTCTTGTTATATCATGTTAGGTTTTCTGCTAAAAAATAATTGGCTATACTAAGTAAATTTTTTATGTCTAAGCTTCACTCATCTATTCAGTTGCGGTCAAATGATTCAGAATTATGTATGTTAGCATTATAAGGAAAAGGGTACCTTCATGACATTACTTGTCACCGAGAAATGGGTCGAATCACATATTTTATTCAGATTTCCTGGCTACAAATTACTTAGGAAAAGTTGAAATTGCTCCCAAAAATTGACATGAAATAATCTGCATGAGGTGTTTAATAATTATTTCATAACGTAGCTCCAGCTTTGACTTATCTCAACCTAGCAGCCCATTGATGATGACACAATGATTCCTAAATGTAAATGATGCGAGCTGTCATATTTTAATTTTGGATGTACCATATAATCATAAATGCAAGAGATGTACCAGAACCAACAATAAATAATAAATCAGAAAATGACCTTCAGAATTTTAATTAAAGTTTTAGGCAATTTGGCTACAAGATTAAGGACATTGTGATAATTCATTATTTGTGCAATAAAGCAGTTGTCTACCTTTTGGGACATAACTTTTTACTTGCATGCATTTAATTATGGCAGAAAAAAATCATTTTTGCAAATGTATTGTATAAAAAAAATCCCGCATTTGGCTTTTATAGACTTTTTGTTTCCTTGCGCATTCAAGATGTAGTCTGTGGTCATGAATCAGATTAGAGGAGCTTGGAAAAAGACAGATAAAAGAGCTAGACTAGGTTCACATTGCGTTAATGCAGTCCGCTCAACGCATAGCGTTGGCGGACTGCGTTAACGTTACTCCTGATTTGTGATCGCGTTATGAGATCCCGCTAACACAGATGCTTCATCTGCACTAGCTGCGATGAACCCTTGGATGCTGCAGACCACGTCTGAGGGTCTGTCACAGAATGACGGCACATTGGCAACGCATGCTGATTATTGCATGCGTTAGCGATGCGCTCGTCTATAGAAGTCTATGGGTGCGTTAACGTATCCGTTACATAGCGTTAATGCCGGATGCGTTAAACATACACCCTTAATGCAATGTGAACCCAGCCTTACAAATCATTCAAACAGATTTTCAGAATAAGCTTGCTAGAAGATTCTCGATTAATGCCATCTACAGTCATCAGTAGACGGTATAAAACAAAATCTAATAAAGGCAAACACTGCAACATTTCTACTGAAAACCACTTGCAAAAGTAATTACTAACCCCAAATTCATGCACTTCAGTTGGAAAAAAATGTTGGTGGACACAACTCTTTTAAGATGAGCTGGAAAATTACAAATTACCCACATGAATATTTTGCAAGAATAGGAATAGCTTGCATTGCACAAATCTTGATTCTGTCCAACTATTGATACTAATACTAAATGTCCACATTATCAACTCATTTACCAATTAATACAAAGAAGTAATTGCTCTGCCATGATTTTTCTTTAGTGACTAATAGACAAAACGTGCTTTTTAGCTCTGGAAATCCGTGTTCCCTTTTCGGAGAGAGCGACCTAGATTTTGAAACTTGGTGCAGGCTCCAGGTTTATGTATCATTGCTTTTGTAATAAGTATTTGATCACCTACCAACCATCAAAAATTCTGTCTCTCACAGACCTGTTAGTTTTTCTTTATGAAGTCTTCCTATTCTGCACTTATTCCCTGTATTAATTGCAGCTGTTTGAACTCATTACCTGTTTCAAAGACACCTGTCCACACACTTAATCAATTACACTCCAACCTCTCCATCATGGCCAAGACCAAAGCGCTGTCTAACAACACAAAGGACAAAATTTTAGACCTTCAAAAGGCTGGGATGGGCTACAGGACAATAGGTAAGCAGCTTGATGAGAAGGCAACGACTGATGGCACAATTATTAGGGAATGGAAGAAACACAAGATGGCTATAATTCTTCCTCAGTCTGAGGCTCCATGCAAGATCTCGCTTTGTGGGGTAAGGATGATTTTGGGAATGTACAAAAATCAGCACAGCACTACAGGGGAAGTTCCGGTCAATGACCTGAAGATAGCTGGGACAACAGTCTGAAACAATACTGTTAGTAACACACTAGCCATTATGGATTAAAATCCTGCAGAGCACAAAAAGTCCCCCTGCTCATGCCAGCATATGTCCAGGCGCATTTTGAAGTTTGCCAATGACCATCTGGATGATCCTAAGGGAGGTATCGGAGAAAGTCATGTGGTCTGATGAGATGAAAATAGAACTTTTTGTTATCAATTCCACTCGCAGTGTTTGAAGGAAAAAGGATGAGTATAACCCCAAGAACATCATCCCACCTGTGAAGCATGGTGGGAAAACATCATCCTTTGGGGGAGCTATTCTGCAAAGAGTAGAGGACGACTGCATTATATTAAAGGGAGGATGGATTGGATCATGTATCCTGAGATTTCAGCCAACAACCTCTTTTCCTCAGTAAGAGCACTGAAGATGGGTCATGGCTGGGTCTTCCAACATGACAATGACCTGAAACACACAGCCAGGGCAACTAAAGATTAGCTTCATAAGAAGCATTTCAAGGTCCTGGAGTCACCAGACCTGAACCCAATAGAACATCTTTGGAGGGAATTGAAACTCAATGTTGACCAGTGACAGCCCCAAAACCTGAAAATTCTGGAGAAGATATGTATGGAGGAGTGGGACAAAATCCCTTCTGCAGTGTGTGCAAACTTGGTCAAGAACTACAGGAAATATCTGATCTCTGTAACTGCAAACAAAACTTTCAATGCCAAAAGTTAAGCTCTGTTTTTCTATTGTATCAAATACTTATTTCATGCAATAAAATGCTAATTAATTATGTAAAAATCATATATTGTGATTTTCTAGGTATTCTTTTTAAACTTTGTCTCTCATAGGTGAAGTGTACCTACGACAAAAATTATTTACCTCTCCATTCTTTGTATTTAGGAAAACTTGCAAAATCTGCAGTGTATCAAATACTTAGCTTCCCCACTGAATATATCTATATATATCTATATATCTATATATATAGATATATATATAGGCCACCTTCTCCTTGTACACTGCCCCTATTTGTCAAACAATCAGTAGATTTGGTTTCCAGTACCATCTCTATGATGATGACACCCAATTATACGCTTCTTCTCCTGACATCACGCCAGCCTTTCTAGAAAACACCGGCGATTGTCTAAATGCTGTGTCTAATATCATGTCCTCACTATATCTGAAACTGAACCTGTCAAAGACTGAACTCCTGGTGTTTCCTCCCTCTACTAATGTACCTATACCCGACATTGCCATTTCTGTGTGTGGTTCCACTATTACTCCCCAGCAACAGGCCCGCTGTCTTGGGGTCACACTTGATTCCGAGCTTTCCTTTGCCCCCCCACATTCGATCACTGGCTCGCTCTTGTCATCTGCACCTCAAAAACATTTCTAGAATTCGACCTTTTCTTACTTTGGACTCTGCAAAAACTCTTACTGTTTCTCTTATTCATTCTCGTCTCGACTATTGTAACTCTCTTCTAATCAGTCTCCCTCTTACCAAACTCTCCCCTCTCCAATCTGTCTTGAATGCTGCAGCCAGGATCATATTCCTCACCAGTTGTTACACCGATGCCTCTACCTTGTGCCAGTCATTACACTGGCTACCCATCCACTCCAGAATTCAGTATAAACTTATTACCCTCACCCACAAAGCCCTCCATAGCTCAGCACCACCTTACATCTCCTCCCATGTTTCAGTATACCACCCTACCCGCGCCCTCCGTTCTGCTGATGACCTGAGGTTAGCATCCTCAATAGTCAGAACCTCCCACTCCCGTTTCCAAGACTTTACACGTGCTGCTCCAATTCTTTGGAATACACTTCCCAGGTCAATACGATTAGTCCCCAATCCCCACAATTTTAAGCGTGCCCTGACAGCGCATTTAGTCAGACTGGCCTATCGCCAAAACACATTAACCTAATCTATCCCTGTGTGGCACAGCCAAAAGTTTTACCATAACCAGATTTCCCGCATCATGTTCCCACATGCTTTATGCATCCATTAGCCGTCTGTGTTTGTACTGTTACACACTTAACATTATGGCTGGTCCATACAATCAGGGCAACTGTTACCACCCACCTTTTATGTCTACCTCTTTCCTCATAGACTGTAAGCTTGCTAGCAGGGCCCTCATTCCTCTTGGTATTTGTTATAATCTACTGTGTGTGATTATTGTTATGCTGTAACGTCTATTGTCTGTACAAATCCCCTCTGAAATGTAAAGTGCTGCGGAATATGTCGGTGCTATAAAAATAAAATTTATATATATATATATATATACACTCACTGGCCACTTTATTAGGTACACCTGTCCAACTGTGTGTTAAGACTTAATTTCTAATCAGCCAATCACATGGCGGCAACTCAGTGCATTTAGGCATGTAGACATGGTCAAGACAATCTCCTGCAGTTCAAACCGAGCATCAGTATGGGGAAGAAAGGTGATTTGAGTGCCTTTGAACGTGGCATGATTGTTGGTGCCAGAAGGGCTGGTCTGAGAATTTCAGAAACTGCTGATCTACTGGGATTTTCACGCACAACCATCTCTAGGGTTTACAGAGAATGGTCCGAAAAAGAAAAAAAATCCAGTGAGCGGCAGTTCTGTGGCCGGAAATGCCATGTTGATGCCAGAGGTCAGAGGAGAATGGGCAGACTGGTTCGAGCTGATAGAAAGGCAACAGTGACTCAAATTGCCACCCGTTACAACCAAGGTAGGCAGAAGAGCATCTCTGAACACACAGTGCGTCGAACTTTGAGGCAGATGGGCTACAGCAGCAGAAGACCACACTGGGTACCACTCCTCTCAGCTAAGAACAGGAAACTGAGGCTACAATTTGCACAAGCTCATCGAAATTGGACAGTAGAAGATTGGAAAAACGTTGCCTGGTCTGATGAGTCTCGATTTCTGCTGCGACATTCGGATGGTAGGGTCAGAATTTGGCGTAAACAACATGAAAGCATGGATCCATCCTGCCTTGTATCAACGGTTCAGGCTGGTGGTGGTGGTGTCATGGTGTGGGGAATTTTTTCTGGGCACTCTTTGGGCCCCTTGGTACCAATTGAGCATCGTTGCAACGCCACAGCCTACCTGAGTATTGTTGCTGACCATGTCCATCCCTTTATGACCACAATGTACCCAACATCTGATGGCTACTTTCAGCAGGATAATGCGCCATGTCATAAAGCTCGAATCATCTCAGATTGGTTTCTTGAACATGACAATGAGTTTACTGTACTCAAATGGCCTCCTCAGTCACCAGATCTCAATCCAATAGAGCATCTTTGGGATGTGGTGGAACGGGAGATTCGCATCAGGGATGTGCAGCCAACAAATCTGCGCCAACTGTGTGATGCCATCATGTCAATATGGTCCAAAATCTCTGAGGAATGCTTCCAGCACCTTGTTGAATCTCTGCCACGAAGAATTGAGGCAGTTCTGAAGGCAAAAGTGGGTCCAACCCCTTACTAGCATGGTGTACCTAATAAAGTGGCCAGTGAGTGTATATATATATATATATATATATACAAGGTGGGCCACGTATGTGGATACATCTAAATAAAATGGGAATGGTTGGTGATATCAACTTCCTATTTGTGGCACATTAGTATATGGAGGGGGGAAACTTTCCAAGATGGGTGATGACCATGGCGACCATTTTGAAGTCGGCCATTTTGGATCCAACTTTATTTTTTCCAATGGAAATAGGGTCATGTGACACATCAAACTTATTGAGAATTTCACAAGAAAAACAATGGTGTACTTCGTTTTAATGTAATTTTATTCTTTCATGAGTTATTTACAAGTTTCTCTTTGTTTACAGCCATTGACATGTCACAGAGGTTAACACGTGAGGAGCAGATAGAAATTGTGTTGATGTCTGGTGAATGCAGTACCCGGGTTATTGCTGCATATTTCAATGCAAGACACCCTAAGCAAGAAAACTGTCACCATTCCCATTTTATTTAGGTGTATCCATATAAATAGTCTACCCAAAAAATTTTGCCTCATCATTGAACATAGTGTTCTGTGTAAACTGAGGGTACTGTTCCAATTTTTGTTTTGCACATTCTGCAAATTCAGCATCTTGGTCCGAAACGTCGCACATTGGCAAATAAATCACACTTATTTTTTTCTATTGGAGTGCTGCCTTCGTTCTTTTGGACTATAGCATGAGGTTTGTTACATACCTGGAAGGATTTTTTGCACCCTTTGCTTTGTTTTGATGCTGCTTTTTGTTTTCTTTTTCTATATATATATATATATATATATACACACTAGCTGAAGAGCCCGGCGATGCCTGGGCATAGTAACCAACTGTGGTTAGTTATAACAAATTATAATGATTATATTGCACATAAAAACATTTCACACCATATATTCAACACTACAGATTTGCAACACAAATTAACGATTACCCAAGTATTGATAGTATTTTATTTTCAACTCATTCAAGAGCCTTTTGATAAACAACATTTTTGGTTTTTCCTTTCGGTGCAAAGATGAACAGATTTTTGGCAGTTCCAACTCTTGAACAGATCACGTAAAGTTGACCATGAGAAAAGCATGGAGATTGCAAATCGATCCCTTCTACTTTCAAGGATTGTCCCTGAGCATTGTTAATAGACATTGCAAATAGCAGTTGAACTGGAAACTGGAGGCGTTTAAAATCAAAAAACAAATCAGATGGAATGAGTGAAATTCTTGGAATGAAAATGTCCTCTCCTTTGGCACATCCTGTTTCTGAGCTGTGTATCTAACCCTATCCTGTGTGATACTTTCTGCTGAGCTGTGTATCTAATCCTATCGTGTGTTACTGACTGCTCAGCCGTGTATCTAATCCTATCCTGTTTGATACTGACTGCTGAGCAGTGTATCTAACCCTATCCTGTGTGGTACTGTCTGCTGAGCCGTTTATCTATTCCTATCCTGTGTGATACTGACTGCTGAGCCGTGTATCTAATCCTATCATGTGTGTTACTGACTGCTCAGCCATGTATCTAATCCTATCCTGTGTGATACTGACTGCTGAGCCATGTATCTAATACTATTCTGTGTGATACTGATTGCTGAGCTGTGTATCTAATCCTATCCTGTGTGATACTGTCTGCTGAGCCGTTTATCTATTCCTATCCTGTGTGATACTGACTGCTGAGCTGTGTATCTAATCCTATCCTGTGTGATACTGACTGCTGAGCCGTGTATCTAATCCTATCCTGTGTGATACTGACTGCTGAGCCATGTGTCTAATCCTCTCCTGTGTGATACTGACTGCTGAGCTGTGTATCTAATCCTATCCTGTGTGATACTGACTGCTGAGCCATGTATTTAATCCTATCCTGTGTGATACTGGGCTCCCCCTGCAGTCTGTGTCAGAGGTGAACTGTGTTGGCACGGTAATGAATTGTGTTATTTCCAGCTATACAGAAGAATGATAACACCATAGAAATGATAAGAATAATAGGCCTCAGTTACCACAACTGTCTATAAAGAAAACTGTTGCTGATAGCAACCAATCACAGCTCATTTTTCATCTTTTAAACAGCTCTGGGACAGCGTGGCGAGTTTTGAGTGGCGACTTTTGTGTTTCGACTTTTACGTGGCAAGGTTGGTGTATGTGTGGTGAAATGTGTGCTGAGGGTGGTACATGTGTTGAAGCACGTGGTAGTGTGAGGCGCATTTTGTGTGTGTGCTCATATCCCCGTGTGTGGTGAGTATCCCATGTCAGGGCCCCACCTTAGCAACTGTACAGTATATACTTTTTGGCGCCATCGCTCTCATTCTTTAAGTCCTCCTTGTTCACATCTGGAAGCTGTCAATTTGCCTCCAACACTTTTCCTTTCACTTTTTCCCCATTATGTAGATAGGGGCAAAAGTGTTTGGTGAATTGGAATGTGCAGGGTTAAAATTTTGCCTCACAACATAGCCTATGACTCTCTCAGGGTTCAGGCGTGTGACTGTGCAAAATTTTGTGGGTGTAGCTACGACGGTGCAGATGCCAATGCCGGACATACACACATACATACATACGTACACTTTTTCCCCTTTATGTACCTAGGGGCAAAATTGTTTGGTGAATTGGAACTCGCGGGGTTAAAATTTTGCCTCACAACATAGCCTATGGCGCTCTCGGGGTCCAGATGTGTGACTGTGCAAAATTTTGTGGCTGTAGCTGCGACGGTGCAGATGCCAATCCTGGACATACACACATACATATAAACATACACACACATTGAGCTTTATACATTAGATATATCTATTATATAATTACCTTGTAATGTCTTCACATCCTGTTCGATCCTGATCCCAGAATTCCAAGCGGCTGAAGTTCACCGACCGCCATATTGGGACACCCAAGTGATGGGTGTCTCAATATGGAAACTACTGTTGGTATTAGCCCCTTGTGCGGCACCACCAGCAGAACACCATCGCAGCACACACATACACAGTATACGCCGTACGCACTACACAGACAAACACACTGTATATGCCGTATGCACCACACACACACTCACACATACACTATATGCCATACGCACCACACACACACACTGTATAAGCCGTATGCAGCTTTTTGCACGGTACCACCAGTGGAACACCGTCGCGAACACGCCACCACCGGGATCAGCCGAATGATTCGCTGACTGCAGCCATCTTTGTACAGGAGGACAGCACATGAGGGGAGAACATAGCACAGGAAGGAGAGAGATAGCAGACAAGGGGGATAGTACATGGGGTAGACAGGTCAAAGAAGAAAGTACAGACGGGAGAAGTCAGTACATGGGGTAAAAGAGAGTGGATAGGTGGGAGAGCACTTGTGGGGAGAGATTCTCAATGCTGCAAAGCCTGCCCCTATCGTGACATTACTGCCCTCCCGATGTGATAGCATTAGGCCTCCATCTAGTAGATATATATATATATATAGTGGCATGTAAAAGTTTGTGCACCCCTGGTCAAAATTGCTGTTATTGTAATCAGTTAAGCAAGTTGAAGATAAAATGATCTCTATAAGGCCTAAAGTTAAAGATGACACACTTCCTTTGTATTTTAGGTAAAATATATATACAGTATATATATATATATATTCATCTTTTATATTTTAAAATTACAAAAAGGAAAATGGGCAGAGGCAAAAGTTTGGGCACCATGCATGGTTAGTACCTACTAGCACTCCCAAGTACCATAGCTTGCAAACGCTTTCTGCAGCCAACCAAGAGTCTTTCAATTCTCATTTGAGGGATTTTCATAAATTCTTCCTTGGAAAATTCTTCCAGTTCTTTGAGATTCCTGGGTCGTCTTGCATGCACTGCTATTTTGACGTCTAGCCACAGATTTTCAATGATGTTCAGAAAAGAGGACTGTGAGGGCCATTGTAAAACCTTCAGCTTGCTCCTTATTGATGAAGTCGATAGTGGATTTTGACATGTGTTTAGGATCATTATCCTTTTGTAGAAGCGATCCTCTTTTTAACTTTAGTTTTTTTACAGATGGTGTTATGTTTGCATTACGAATTTGTTGAAATTTCATTGAATTCATTCTTCCCTCTACCTGTGAAATGTTTCCTGAACCATTGGCTGCAACACAACCTCAAAGCATGATTGATCCACCCCTATGCTTAATACATAGCGAGATGTTCTTTTCCTGAAATTCTGTGCCCTTTTTTCTCCACACATATCATTGTGGCCAAAGTGTTCTATTTTAACCTCATCGGTCTACAGAACTTGTTTCTAAAATGCATCAGGCTTGTCTAGATGTTCCTTTGCATACTTCTGATGCTGAATTTCATGGTGAAGATGCAGGAGAGATTTTCTTCTGATTACTCTTGCATGAAGACCATATTTGTGCAGGTATCTCTGAACAATAGAACAATGTACCAGAACTCCAGAGTCTGCTTAATCTTTCTGAAGGTCTTTTGCAGTCAAGCAGGAGTTCTGATTTGCCTCTCTAGCAATCCAAGAACAGCTCTCACTAAAATTTGCTTGGTCTTCCAGACCTTATCTTGACCTTGACTGTTCCTTTTAACTGCCATTTGCTATTTACGTTTCAAACTAAGAAAAAGGCAACCTGAAAATGCTTTAATATCTTCTTATAGAACATTTGAATAATATTAATGCTATTAACAGCTCAGGCTGCCATATTTCTTCTGATGCTAAACACTTTATTTCTATACACCAGAGACAGGTCACTACGCTTCAAATATACGGTTTGGAATGAGTGTTTAAATCTGCACGAGGAAGAGACCTTAGAAGATGCCTTCTAATCAGGGAGGCTTTGTGGATCTTCAACCTGGGCACTCGCTTTCCCCAAGGTTTCAATTTGAAGAATGAAATAGTGCATCATTATTAGCACAATTTGTCAAAATAATTTTATTTTTTCATTTTTCTCTTCTTCATGTAAAGGTTTTTGATGTTAACTATTTGTGCCTTCTTTTTCATCCATTGTCTTTCTGTATTTTTAAACTTTGCGCTAGAAATGTCTTTGCAGAATCTGCATTTTTGCAACACCTGTTTTTGATATGCTAATTGTCTATACATGTATTTAAGGTGGATGTTGTGTTCTTTATGAAATAGGATTGACAAAGAACCATTGCATCTGTGCAAAACGCATCACTTTCTGCATTTCCGTTTTGTATTAGAATGATACTTTTTAATCTATGATGGAATAAAGTTTAAAGAAATTTTATCAGAAGCTGGAAATATCTTTTTTTTCTATTTTCTATCTTCTTATAGCCTTCTTCTGCTTTGTCGGCATCCACCATTTTCATTAAAATAGTGCTAGGCAGCGGCTTAGAAGATCCCATGGCTGCTGTTTTTTTGACACAAGGTTAGGGGAAGATTAGAGGAAGCTGGGTTTTTATAAAGCTGGATTTACATCACCTGGACTTTCCTAAAGATGATAGAGAAGAAGCCATAACCCTAACAGGTTAACTAAGGTTTGAAACCTTCGACAAAGTTATCTGAGCACACACATTTCAAAGGGTGACCAAACTTTGGAATATGCCCATTTTTTCTTTTTGTAATTTATAAAATGTAAAAAATGACAATATACATTTTTTTTGCCTAAAATATGAAGGAAATGTGTATTCTCTACATATATATATATATATATATATATTATATATATATATATACATAGACATTAATATAAACAAGGGAATGTCTTGTTACATTTTTCGCACTATTGCAATACTACAGTGTACAGATATTTCCTGCCATAGTTCTCTATGTAGTTGTCTGCCTTGGACAACCTACAATTAAATCCTCAGGTGCTGAGTATGTCACTGGTGCATTGCAAGGTTCAAAGGTTTTTCTCCACTGGTTAGGAGAATTAAGAATTACCTTTGTGCAGTATAGGGCCTATTAGTTTTGTGAGATGGCAGAAGCAGGACTTGATAGAACTCAGAAATCCATTAGGGCATTCTACAAAGCCATGGAGGCAAAATAGTATATTCCACAGAGGAATCTGTTGCCGGACAAGAGGTCATGCTCTGAAGCTCGAGTGTGTTAGCCTAAGGAATAATGTGATGAAATTCTATTTTACTGCAAACAGCATCGGGCTGCAATATGATGGACCCACGGGGAAAGCAAACTGAATGGCCCAACTGCTGCGTCACACCAGGATATGAATCAACTATCGTGTACCTGATTCTACACTGTGGCTCAAATGTTTAAATGTCGAAATGTAACGAGCTATTTCATCAGAATACTCTGTAATGGGGGATATGTACTTATACTGTATAGGACAAATGATTACACATTCGTTTTCATTTCATTATTATTTTCAATTTCACCACAAAGATTTTTTAATAAATTGGAAAAGGTTGGGAATTTCAGAGAAGATTAGACCAATGGTTAAATATCATTTTCTCTGCCACCATACAAATGAATGAATTGTATACTTTAGGTCTTGCGTCGACTACTTCTCTAGAATATTGAAAAAATAGTAAAAGTTTGCTAGCTGGTGCATGATCATAAGTATGCAAATCGCATAATTAAGGTCAAGTGATGACAAAATGGCAGAATACTGACAATGTGCATACTGCACACTGTCAAGATTCAGCAATCTGCAGTTACTCTTTGCTAACTGAAGTTAAAATGGAGCCTGACAAAACACCTTTAACCCCTTTCCGACAATGGGCGTAAATTTTATGTCGGATTACCTCCCTTTGATGTGGGTTCCGGCGGTGAGACCGCATCTTTCCTGGCACATGTCAGCTGTTTTGAACAGCTGACATGTGCCCGGAACATCCGCAGGTGGAATTGCAATCCACCCATGGTTATTAACCTGTTAAATGCCGCTGCCAAATGCTGACAGCGGCATTTAAAAAGCGCTTCCGGCAATCGTGCCAGAAATCCGTCCAATGGTGACTCCTGTCACGTGATCGCAGGTCACCAATGGGTTGGCATAACATCCAGATATCTCCTGGAGACCTCTACGGTTGTCACTGCCAGCTTGCCAGTGGTCAGCACTCTTAGCAAGTGAGTAATTCTACTACATACAGGTGATCTGATCAGTGCCTGTATGTATCAGAGCCGAACAGGTTTTGGCAGCTTCTAGTCTCCCATAGAGACTATTGAAGCATGCCAAAAGTAAAAAGAATGTTTTTAAAAATATAAAAAAATAAAAAATATAAAAGTTCAAATCACCCCCCTTTTGCCCCATTCAAAATAAAACAATTAAAAAAAATCAAACATGCACATATTTTTATCACCGTGTTCAGAATCACCCGATCTATCAATAAAAAAGGATTAACCTGATCGCTAAACGGCATAACAAGAAAAAAAGTCAAAACGCCAGAATTATGTTTTTTTGGTTGCCGCAACATTGCATTAAAATACAATAACAGGCAATCAAAAGATCGTATCCACACCAAAAAACGCCAGCCTGGCATGCAAAAAATAAGTTCTCACCCAAAAAATCGAGATGCTACTGGTATCAGAATATGGTGCAATTTTTTTTATTTTTTTTAACAAAGACATGTTTGGTGTTTATGAACCCATTATGACCTGGAGAATCATAATGGCAGGTCAGTTTTAGCATTTAGGGAACCTAGCAAAAAATAAAAAAAAACAAATGGGGGATTGCATTTTTTTGCAATTTCACCTCACTTGGTGAAATTGGCACTTTTTTCCGTTTTCGAGAACACGACATGGTAAAACCAATGGTGTCATTCAGAAGTACAACTGGTCCCGCAAAAAACAAGCCCTCACATGGCCACTTTGACCAAAAAATAAAAAAAGTTATGGCTCTGAGAAGAGAAAGGGAGCAAAAAAAATGAAAATGCAAATCCAAAAATACCTCTGGTCGTTAAGGGGTTAATATCAAATTGACCACTGTTGCAGCCAAAAACAGCTTCTAATCCTATGGGAAAACTATAGCATTTGGGAGGTGTCTGTGGGAATTTGATGCCCTTCTTTCAGGTCTTTTTGATGAGAGTCTGGGTGACAAGCTAAATTTTAGGTCACCTCAATAATGTTGTTTACCAAACCCAGGCTCATCCATCAGACTGCAGAGATATTTGTCACTCCACAAAACACATTTCCACTGTTTCAGATTCCAGTAGCTGCGTGCTATATATCACTCCATCCAATATTTGGCACAGCACTTGGTGAAGTATGGCTAGCATGCTTTGTATCGTTACATGGTCTCCATGGTTTGGCAATAGAGGGAATTAAAAACCAGAATTCAATTGTGTCCAATACTTTTCACCATATAGTGTATATGTTTTTACAAATGCTATGCTATGTTTTTTTTGCAATGTTCATATATACATATATATATATATATAATATATATATATACATATATATTATATTCATATTGGCATAAGTAGGAGATGATGAGGACAGTATTTTGACTTTTTAGCTTTCCTATTAATTGGACTTTTCCCTTCTCCAGTTCCTATTTGGGCTCATTGTGAAATAAGGCCATGATTCTGATGCAATCAGTCTAGAATCGCAGTGTATTTCTATATCATGCTAATAAATAATAAGTTAACGTTTCCAATTTTACAATGTATTTGCATGCTAGACAATGTATTTTTCAGAAAAGCTTACATATGCTGAGATGTTTGTGCTCCATTCATGTAGAATCCGGGCTGTCTAATGCCCCCCTGATGTCTGAATTTAGAATTAAACATGTCTTCTGGATCAATGCACCTCACTAATTAGAAGTTAATTTTTAGATGTAATATCAGCGTAAGATAGCAACCTACGAGATCAAGCGGAGAAAAAGAATGCGAATGGCATTACTGCAAAGAGGCTAATGAGAGCCCGTGTAGTTCATTAGTTGCCCGGAGATGAGGCCCAGGCAGAAAACAGCAAAGGGCAGCAGGCCAAGTCCTGTGGCTTCCCAACAGAAGGTGAGGATATCCACCAGGGGATAAAAAATGGCAAAATAATTCTTGATATACAAAAAAGTAAAGCCTTGACTAATTTCCCCTTCAGGAGATAAAGATGTAGCAGGGCTGAGTATGGAAGACAGAAAACAGCAGAGCTTAGCTTGGCATTTGCTATAGAATCATAGAATCATAGAATCGTAGAGTTGGAAGGGACCTCCTGGGCCATCTGGTCCAACCCCCTGCTCAAAGCAGGATTCGCTAAATAATCCCAGTCAGATGTCTGTCCAGCCTCTGTTTGAAGACTTCCATTGAAGGAGAACTCACCACTTCTCGTGGCAGCCTGTTCCACTCATTGATCACTCTAACTGTCAAAAAGTTTTTTCTAATATCTAATCTGTGTCTCCTCCCATTCAGTTTCATCCCATTGCTTCTAGTCTTTCCTTGTGCAAATGAGAATAAAGATGATCCTTCTACAATGTGACAGCCCTTTAGATATTTGTAGACAGCTATTAAGTCTCCTCTCAGTCTTCTCTTTTGCAAACTAAACATTCCCAAATCCTGCAACCTTTCCTCATAAGACAGGGTTTTATCAGGCTATATCTCAATATTACTTAGGTAGCTGTAAGTAAACATATTTCATCATCTTAAAGCTGTGCTCTACCAACTTTTTACCTTGAATATGGGACCCATGGTGGTCTTAAAATAAAAAATGTATCCACCTACTAGACCACCACCACTTGTCCACACCGTTGACTCAGATTACAGATAACCAAAAGTTCTGTCTAAGCTAGAACTTACTGTGTCCTAGTTCTCTGCCGGCTCAGATGCAAAATCAATACTGCATCCACGCAGTTTTTCCTGATTGGCTGCAGGTTGTTGCATGACTTCTACCTCCAGAAGAGGAAGCAAGGAGACTGACAGCAGCAGTAGAGGGGAGGAACATCAGAGACTGGTATGATGAAACATCGAGGGCCAGACGATGACCTTCGTGTTTTTTGGAAAGAGGTAGTCCCAAGTCAGTAAAAGGGGCTCTGAAATGCCCTGAGGATAAGGAGAATTAGCCATCATCCACTGCCTGTAGGACAGCTCTCGATTTGAGTGTCTTTTGCAATATCCTAGAGACCGAGACCATGAGTGGAGTGGTTCATTTTTAAACGAAGGAGTTCAGTCAACGCTCCATTGGCGAAATTGACAACAGTCCCTGCGAAAAAATAATAACTTGCCAAGTTAGCAAGTTATTAATGCAGAAATAGTAAAGAAACTGTTTCAACTCTGCTACATCTGCATGGCAAAGACCATGCATATGTAGTTAACGTGAGCCAGTATGGCATGTTTGTGTTACTCTAAATGTAATCCATCTATTTATGTATTAAACACCCATGTGCCGAATTTAAACAATGTTTACCAGAATCCGCTCAATCCTATGTGATGATTCACTTTTGCCTACATCTGCTTAATTTCCTGTGTCGTGTTGTTTGTCTACCCCTTTCATACATGAAATGATGCAAACAAAAGACAAACTCAGCTCCTAAATAACATCTAAATTCACGCCGAGCACTTAACGAGTCTGTAAATCGGAGCATTGATGTAACAAGTGATATTTAACATAAATGGCACTCATTTAATCAACTTTATCCAGGTGTAAAATATGAAGTCAATGCATTTGCCACTGATTTATGTTATTCTCTTTTAGCTTTGCATGTGCTACAATGAAGAAAAAGAAGCAAAAAACATTTATACATTTATCCAATATATACGTTCCTGTTATTCTGCTGTGTTAAAAAACACATGGCTCAATAGGCCAAGAAAACAACATCTGCTGATGCCCCAGTGAGCAATAGAAGTGATGGATTATACATCGGTTGGTATGTCAAACAAATTGTCAGGGTTCATTCTCATGTTGTATTTTTGCAGCATTTTTTTCTGCACCAGAGGTGACAGGAAAAAAAAAGTCACATGTGAACATATCCCTATGGTGCAGAGCACCATGGCCTTAGACAGCTCCACTGCAGGCTGGCCTTAGAGATGTGTGACTTCCATACTTAACAACTCTAACCAGTGGACATCTTGGAGATGACAGCTTTGGAGTCGGAAATTGACGGCTTTAGCCATGCCATTTTTTATAGGTCACTACCACAATACAATATAATTTCTAGAAAAATGGCCCACTCACCATGAACCTATTGGCTCTTGAATTGCAGACATCAGAAGACATTTAGTTTATACTCCAGCACTGAAGTAAAATGTTAGCAACTAAGGCTACGTTGCCATGA
This sequence comes from Dendrobates tinctorius, assembly GCF_039654945.1. NCBI lineage: Eukaryota > Metazoa > Chordata > Amphibia > Anura > Dendrobatidae > Dendrobates > Dendrobates tinctorius. The sequence continues at coordinate 61,203,237 of NW_027361707.1, read as the reverse complement.
TGAGTTTTTAGGAAGTTTATTACTTTGCGCATTTTCGAAAAATGCAAGTAACCTGTCTTACTTACTCAGCGCAGAAATGGTGTAGAGAATCTCAAACATCGAAAGCTCACCAAAAGCTCATCGTGAGAATGCAGACCATAAGGAGTTTTCTCGAGATTGAAAGTGATTGCCTATTATCTGGATAGAGGTTAGAGGATGACTTTCTGATTGCTCGGGGTCAGGGAGATCCAATGTAGCAGAGGTCAAACATGTGCACCATTGCTCAATTCATGGGCTAAGACTTCCACAACCGGTTGAGCTCTGTACTCAACTATCTTAGAAGGACCCCATTATGTGGCATGGGAATTTAGCCTGCCTGTGCACCTTTAAAACCAATACATTTCAGCTATGGTAAAAATTAAGTTTACACTGTAACAAATACCATTTTTGTGGTATATTACAGTAGATATGTTGGGCAGCCGTTGATCACATATTCTCTAAACTTCACCCACAAGTGTCACAAGAAGATTAAAAATGGGAAAAATTGCAAATTTTATCTGCCTCAAAAAGATACCTGCTCCCAAGATTGTGGTTGTTTTTCCAACTAAACATAATAAATCTTCCCATGATAGCCACAGATTAGTTCACTTAGTTGTCTGATGGCTTAGCGCAGCCTTAAAGATCTGTGATTCTTAAGATCAGAGAAAACCTTCCTTTTATGAAAGGGTGCGCTACATAGTTCTTCTACTGATAATGATATTTTTTCAGAATTTCAGAGAACTTCTTTTAAAATGCTGCATTTTTATCTACTTTTCATAATGATTTTCCAGAATAATACTATGGGGTTGTTGATCACAGGTAAAGAATAACGATGATAGAAATTCAGCCTTATGAAAACTGCAGAAAAATCTATTTGTTTTGATAATTCATTTATGACATGACTATCAGAAATTGGATTGTTCAGGAAAGAACTTTTTTTCATTATAGTTCAGGTACTTCTTGAAGACCAGGTCTGATGGGCATTGCAGATTTAATATAAATAGCCGGCCATAATTCTCATATCTCTTCTGCAAGGAATGTTATTAAATTTTAACTTGTCAGGAGTTCTGGAAATCAGAGCAGTTTTTACAAGGTGCATATTTAGAGGTGCGGAGAAATGACTGTGCTTTATTCACAAGTTATTTTATCTTTTTCTTTTTTCGTAATTAGCAGGGAAAAAATGAAAAATATTGATAGGAGAAACGTAAATGTACTGATGCAATTATATACACTGCATACATGTATGGGTGTGCAAAGCTCACTGTGAAGGGAGGAGGAGCAGGGTGAGTTGTGACGTTGTGGATTCTGTCATGACGGTAAGAAAACTGTTGTAAACAATAAAAGTCTAAAAATTGCAAGATTACTAATTTTGTTTTTTAATAAAGATCATAACTTGGCAAAAATAAAAAAAAAACATTGCACACTTTATAAAAATGCGTGGAACCTCAAAAAATGTAGTTAAACAATAGGTTTAACTAATGGCTTACCCCAGCTGAAAGGGAATCCATCACCAGGTTTATACCAGGCCATCTGAGACCAGCATACTGTTGTAGCAGAGACCCTGATTTCAGTGATGTATCACCTACTGATCTTCTTGTTAGTTATTTGATAAAGTTCCTGTTTTATCAGCTGCAGATCTAGCAGTTCTCTGAATGCTGAGCTCTATATAACCCCGCCCACACCTGATTGGTTGCTTTCTGCCCATGTGCAGTACACACCGAAAGCTGCTAATCAGTGGGAGATGTGGGGTTATACAGAGCTCATAAATATGGAGGACCACCGCGCAGCAGGTTTACTAGTCTTGTAGTGATAATTTGCTTCTAAGAAGCCAGTGATTTTATCAAAACTACTTCTATAGCCCAGTAAATGACACATCACCGGAATAAAGGTCTCTGCCTCTACATTATTCTGCTCTCAGATTTTGGCGATAAGGTGACAAAAATCTGCTGAAAGATTCCGTTTAATCAAAACAGGATCTTGATTAAAATAAAAATAAGGGACACCTGGCTCCCACATCAGCGCATTTCCCTCAATGTTGATGCCAATATTCCTGGAGGGGGATGTGAAATTGCTAAAGTCAAGTGCCCACTGCAGCAAATGAGCAGCCAATCATTGGCCTTAGAGATCATCTGACTGAATGGATAGGACATCTAATTCTTCATGTCTCAGAAGAGGCTGGTGGGCACCACCTGAGCAATGGTGGTGGAGCAGCTAGGGTTCATTGGGGTAACACATTGCTTTTTTGAAAAGAAAGAAAAGATCCTTTCCTGTATGGAGATCAATTCAATCCTCATCACATCCAATGGCAGTGACTTCCATACTCTTACGATAGTAAAATTCCCTCTCTTGTCATTTCTTCTAACTCAACGGTTCCCAATCTCCAGTCCTCACGGCCACCGATAGATTAGGTTTTCAGAATTTTTTAGTATCGCGCAGTTTCTGATGCCTTGATGATAATTCTCTCACCTTTGCAATGCTATGGAAATCCTGAAAACTTGATCTGGGGGGCCATTAGGGTTGTAGTTTGGGAAATACTGGTCTAGATGAAGAGATCATATAATTCTAGTAGTTGTTAGGTCCAGGTAACGGTGTGGTAACTGGGGCACATCAAACAGACTTGCAAGCGCCCAAACTCGGCACAAGTCCTCTCGTTGTATTCAGCCATGCCTCATTAAACAGACTTTTATCATTGTCATTGTTACTTCCATGATTCCATTTAATTGCATTTTTTTACATTTCCATATGCACGCCTAAGTGTTGTATAACAACCCGACCTTCATTTTCTTCACTTGCCCGCACTACCTTAAAAAGATTTATTGTTTCCAGTTAATAGTTTGTATATTACATGCAAATTTTATTCCTATTAAAGGTTCACATTTGAGACCACTTAATGCATAACTTTTACTGGCTCCAAAATCCTCAAGTCCCCAACTGTTGGAAATGAATCAATACATCATATTTTATGAACACAAGAGAAGAATGAGGTGATATATTTTTCCTTGTATTTCGGCTGCACTTGGAGTATGACAGTAATATTCCTGTACTCTTTTGATGAATGGCTTTTGAGTGTGCCGCACAATGTCTTATGCAAAGTTGCCCTAAACTGATTTCCCGGCATATTGTAACGCACTGCACAGTATGCTTATATTGTAACAAGTCATGTCTGCTCTCCCTTCAACAAACCAAATATTTTTTTTTTCTTGCTTTGAAAGGAAAGCAGCAGCTGCCACAGAAAAAGATCATAAAAGGAAATGACTGACACTGACCTTTAGCAGGTACTAGTTTGTCTCCTTATGATACAGTATGTCTCCCGCAGGCAGTCGCTGCTTCCCTCAACTATTTATTAAAAGTACCAAAGATACAAACTATGACAAAAGTTAAGTCGTGAAAGGAAAGCCCCTGTGTTTTTTTATTTTTATTTTGCTTTTGTTGAGAAAGGTCTTGTAAAAATAATGGCATAGCAGTGGCCCTTTCTGCATTGGCTTTGTCTATCACATATGGACCAAATATTTTTCTATAATTTTTTTTAAGTATTGTATCATTACGAATATAAGACTTCCTTATCGGATAAAATTATCTAGTACACTGGGTACTGTTAAAAATACTGTTTTATTGGGTTGGTGTTCACAGTTTTGCGAGGCCGTATAGTTATCCTAGCCATTCGGGTATCTCCAATAAAGTGGGCCGCATTTTCTTCCAATTTCAAAATTAGAGGGTCTTTGTCCTTTGTCATTTTATTCTTTGCTCTTGACTCCTCTCTCGCTTTCCCTTGTTTCTTAATAGAATTATATATATATATATATATATATATATATATATATATATAATAGTACACCCCTCTATATATACATAGATCTAGTTCATCCCTCACATTATTGTAAATTCTTTATTATATTGTTTCATGGGACAACACTGAAGATATGGCACTTTGATACATTGTAAAGTAGCCAGTCTAGAGCTTGCATAATAGGATAGGTTTGGTGTGCCTTCTAAATAACTCAACACATAGACACTAATGTCTCAACAGCTGGCAACAAAAATGAGTACACCTCTATGTGAAAATGGCCAAATGATGTCCTATTAGCCATTTTCAAAGGGACACATTAGTGTTACAAGGTCTCAGGTGTGAATGAGGAGCAGGTACAGGGGTTGGACCAAATAATGGAAACACCTAACGTTTTGGCATCATAATCTTCGAACATGTTATAAACATGCAAACCGTGACATATGGTAATGTTTGTAGTTGATTATTTCTGTTATGTGATATGTGTATGTAAATTAACTGTTTGTTTTGCAGAACTGTAAGAACATTGATGAAAACCTGATACCAATGGCAGACCTCTCGGATTTTCAAAGAGGCCAAATTATTGGTGCTCTTACGGCAGGCACTAGTGTAACAGAAAGTGCCCGAATGCTTGCTGTGTCAAGTTGTACTGTCTCCAAAGTAATGACTGCGTTTGAAAGAGAAGGAAAAACATCCGCAGCACAGCACAAGTCCGCCTGAAAGTCGAAGTTGACTGAGAGAGACCGTCGGACTCTAAAGCGAATTGTGACAGAGGATCGCAAGACCACAGCTCCGAAAATCACTGCTGAGCTCAATGAACACCTACAGAACCCAGTTTCCATTAAAAATGTTCGTCAGGAGCTGCACAAATCTGGATTCCACGGAAGAGCTGCAATTCGAAAACCGCTGCTCTCAATGACAAATGTTTCCAAGCGTTTAGAGTGGTGTAGAAACCTCCAGAATAGGTCCCTCGAGCAGTGGAAACATGTGATATTCTCAGACGAATCATCGTTTACCCTATTTCGACCTCCGGCCGAGTGTACGTTTGGACACAGCCGAAAGAAGCATTCCATCCAGACTGCCTTCTCCCAACCGTAAAACATGGCAGAGGTTCTGTGATGATCTGGGGTGCTATTTCGTGGAGATCCGACGGGCCAATGATATCCCTTCATGGAAGAATTAACAGCCGCGATTATTTAGGCATTTTGAGCGACCAAGTGCATCCTATGGTTCAAGCACTGTTCCCGGAGGGGAACGCCATCTTTCAGGATGATAATGCACCAATTCATACAGCTAGAATCATTAAAGCATGGCACGAGGAACATTGCAATGAAGTTGAGCATCTAATCTGATCCCCACAATCCCCAGACCTCAACATTATTGAGCATCTATGGACGATTTTAGAGATTCAAGTTAGATAACGATTTCCGCCGCCATCGTCGCTCAAAGAACTGGAGGGTGTTTTAACTAAAGACTGGGCTACAATTCTTTTGAAAACAATTCACACCTTGTATGAATACATACCTCAGAGAATTAAGGCTGTAATCGCCGCAAAAGGTGGACCTACACCATAGTAAACTAACTTTTGTTGACGTTTCCAGGTGTTTCCATTATTTTGCTCAACCCCTGTATGTTCCACAAGGCACCTCATGGCAAAGAACTCTCTGAGGATCTGAAAATAAGAATTGTTGCTCTACTTGTTGATCTAATCAGCAAGTGCTGGATAACAAACACAGAGTATTTAGTCGATACGTTTTTTTGTGCAAAAAAAATGTACACCAAGCTGCTCCACCACGTCAAGGTAACCCCTATTGAAGCAGTCCCTATCTAATGTATTAAAAGCAGCAGCTTGGTGTACATTTTTTTGCGCAAAAAAAAGTATCAACTAAATACCCTGTATTTGTTATCCAGCACTTGCAGATTACTGCCATTTTTTATTGCAGAGTATCTTTGCAAATCTGTCATTCTGTGTTTTCTTGTTGTATCTCAGTTAGTGGGTGATGTGAGCATTGTCTGATTGACGTGTTCACATTTGTGCATGTCCCGTGTGTTTTAATCCATTTTTTTCCTTGCTTAGCATGGTTTGGGAGACCCCACCCCTCTCTTGCGTGACGTGCACATAAGAGCTGTCTCAAACCACAAGCCCATACTAGGGAGCGGCCTGTCTGAATCCTGTTCATATTAGACACTGTTCACATGTTCAGGTTTTTAATCCATTAGATAGGGACTGTTATAAAGATGGCCTAGCCTATAAGATGATTGCCAACACCCTGAAACTGTGCTGCAGATCCTTGACCAAGACCATGCAGCAGTTTAACCCCTTAAGCCCCAAGGGTGGTTTGCACGTTAATGACCAGGCCAATTTTTACAATTCTGACCACTGTCCCTTTATGAGGTAATAACTCTGAAACGCTTCCATGGATCCCGGTGATTCTGACATTGTTTTCTTTTGACATATTGTACTTCATGTTAGTGGTAAAATTTCATTCAAATAACTTGCATTTATTTGTAAAAAAACGGAAATTTGGCGAAAATTTTGAAAATTTCGCAATTTTCCAACTTTGAATTTTTATGCCCTTAAATCACAGAGATATAGCACACAAAAAACTGAATAAGTAACAGTTCCCACATGTTTACTTTACATCAGCACAATTTTGAAACCAAAATTTTTTTTTGTTAGGAAGTTATAAGGGTTAAAAGTTGACCAGCGATTTCTCATTTTTGCAACACCATTTTATTTTTACGGACCACATCACATTTGAAGCCACTTTGAGGGGTCTATATGATAGAAAATACCCAAAAGTGACACCATTCTAAAAACTGCACCCCTTAAGGTGCTCAAAACCACATTCAATAAGTTTATTAACCCTTTAGGTGCGTCACAGGAATTTTTTGAATATTTAAAAAAAAATGAACATTTAACTTTTTTTCACTAAAAAAATACTTCAGGTTCAATTTTTTTTAATTTACCAAGGGTAACAGGAGAAATTGGACTGCAAAAGTTATTGCGCAATTTGTCCTGAGTACGCCAATACCTGATATGTGGGGGGGAACCACTGTTTCGGCGCATGGCAGACCTCAGCAGGGAAAGAGCGCCATTTGACTTTTTCAATGCAAAATTGGCTGGAATTCAGATCGGACGCCATGTCGTGTTTGGAGAGCCCCTGATGTACCTAAACAGTGGAAACCCCCCCAAGTGACCCCATTTTGGAAACTAGACCCCCCAAGGAACTTATCTAGATATGTGGTGAGAACTTTGAACCCACAAGGGCTTCACAGAAGTTTATAACGTACAGCGGTACAATTAAAAAATCATATTTTTTCCACAAAAATGATCTTTTCACCCCCAATTTTTATTTTTCCAAGGGTAATAGGTCCCTAAAAGTTATTGTGCAATTTGTCCTAAGTACACTGATACCCCATATGTGGGTGTAAATGACTATTTGGGCGCATGGCAGAGCTCGGAAGGGAAGCAGCGCCATTTGATGTTTTTGGCTGGAATTGAGATCGGACACCATGTCGCGTTTGGAAAGCCCCTGATGTACCAAAACAGTAGAAACCCCCCACAAATGACACCATTTTGGAAACTAGACCCCCCAAGGAACTTATCTAGATGTGTGGTGAGAACTTTGAACCCACAAGGGCTTCACAGAAGTTTATAACATACAGCTGTACAATTAAAAAATCATATTTTTTCCACAAAAATGATCTTTTCACCCTCAATTCTTATTTTTCCAAGGGTAACAGGACCCTAAGAGATATTGTGCAATTTGTCCTGAGTGCGCTGATACCCCACATGTGGGGGTAAACCACAATTTGGGCGCATGGCAGAGCTCGGAAGGGCAGCGCCATTTGACATTTATGGCTGGAATTGAGATCGGACACCATGTCGCGTTTGGAAAGCCCCTGATGTACCAAAACAGTAGAAACCCCCCATAAATGACACCATTTTGGAAACTAGACCCCCCAAGGAACTTATCTAGATGTGTGGTGAGCACTTTGAACCCCCCAGTGCTTCACAGAAATTTATAACGCCCGTGCGTGAAAATACAAAAATCGTATTTTTTCCACAAACATGATCTTTTAGTACCCATTTTTTTTATTTTCCCAAGGGTAACAGGATAAATTGACCCCAAAAGTTGTTGTCCAATTTGTCCTGAGTACGCTGACATCCCATATGTGGGAGAAAACTACTGTATGGGCACACTTCGGGGCTCGGAAGGGAAGTATTGACGTTTTGGAATGCAGACTTTGATGGAATGGTCTGCGGGTGTCATGTTGCCTTTGGAGAGCCCCTAATGTACCTAAACAGTGGAAACCCCCCACAAATGACCCCATTTTGGAAACTAGACCCCCCAAGGAACTTATCTAGATGTGTGTTGAGAACTTTGAACCCCCCAAGGGCTTCACAGAAGTATATAATGCCCAGGCATGAAAATAAAAAAATCGTATTTTTTCCACAAACATGATCAATTAGTCTCCAATTTTTTTATTTTCCCAAGGGTAACAGGAGAAATTGGACCCCAAAAGTTGTTGTCCAATTTGTCCTGAGTACGCTGATACCTCATATGTGGGAGAAAACTACTGTATGGGCACACGTCGGGGCTCGGAAGGGAAGTAGTGACGTTTTGGAATGCAGACTTTGATGGATTGGTCTGCGGGTGTCATGTGCGTTTGGAGAGCCCCTGATGTACCTAAACTATTGAAACTCCCCACAAGTGACCCCATTTTGGAAACTAGACCCCCCACGGAACTTATCTAGATGTGTGGTGAGCACTTTGAACCCCCAAGTGCTTCACAGAAGTTTATAACGCCTGGGCGTGAAAATAAAAAAATCATTTTTTTCCACAAAAATGATAATTTTGCCCCCAATTTTTTATTTTCCTAAGGGTAACAGGAGAAATTGGACCCCAAAAGTTGTTTTGCAATTTGTCCTGTGTATGCTGATACCCTATATGTGGGGGTAAAACACTGTTTGGGCGCATGGCAGAGCTTGGAAGGGAAGGAGCACCATTTGACTTTTTCCAACGCAGAATTGGCTGGAATTGAGATCAGACACCATGTTGCATTTGGAGATCACCTGATGTGCCCAAACAGTGGAAACCCCCCAATTATAACTCCAACCCTAACCCCAACACACCCCTAACCCTAATCTGAGCCCTAACCCTAGCCCTAACCCTAGCCCTAGCCCTAACCCTAACCCTAAACCTAGCCCTAACCCTAACCCTAGCCCTAACCCTAAACCTAGTCCTAGCCCTAACCCTAGCCCTAACCCTAACCCTAATGGGAAAATGGAAATAAATACTTTTTTTAATTTTATTATTTTTCCCTAACTAAGGGGGTGATAACGGGGGGTTTGATTTACTATTTATGGCGGTTTTTATGTTTGGCGGCTGTCGCACGCTAAAATTGTAAAAATAGTTTTTGCATCACCACATATTGAGAGCTATAATTTTTCCGTATTTTGACCCACCGAGTCATGTGAGGTCTTATTCTTTGCGGGATGAGTTGACGTTTTTATCGGTACCATTTTCGGGCACGTGACATTTTTTGATCGCTTTTTATTCCGATTTTTGGGACGCAGAATGAACAAAAACCAGCGTTTCATTAATTTCTTTTGGGGGGGTGCGTTTACACCGTTCCGCGTGCGGTAAAATTGATAAAGCGCTTTTATTTTTCGCGTCGGTACGGTTACAGCGATACCTCATTTAGGTCGTTTTTTATGTTTTGTCGGTTTTTTGCAATGAAAACAATTTTATATAAAAAATAATTATTTTTGCATCGGTTTATTCTGCGAGCTATAACTTTTTTATTTTTTTGCGGATGATGCTGTATGGTGGCTCGTTTTTTGCGGGACAAGATGACGTTTTCAGCGGTACCATGGATATTTATATGCGTCTTTTTGATCGCGCGTTATTGCACTTTTTGTTCGGCGGTATGATAATAAATCATTATTTTTTGCTTCGTTTTTTATTTTTATTTTTTAAGAGGTACGCTAAAGGGGTTAACTAATGGGACAGTTTTATAGGGCGGGTCGTTACGGACGCGGCGATACCTAATATGTGTACTTTTATTGTTTTTTTTTATTTTCAAAAAATGAATTTATTGGGGAATATTTTTTTTTTTTTTACTAATTTATTTAGCGATTTTTTTAAAATTATTTTTACACTTTTTTTTATTTTTTTTTACTTTATTACATAGTCCCAGGTGGGACATCACTGATCACAGATCACTGTGACAGATCAGCAATCTGTCACAGGCAGTTCTGCAGACTTCCTCATGCCTGCGCTTTGCAGGCAGTGAGGAAGTCAGCTCCCTACAGGCCCCCGAAGGCCCCCGTCGCCATCTTGGATCCGGGGGCCTGTAGGGAAAGAGTCCCCTGCAGCAGCGCTGCACATTGCGCTGCCGTGGGGGGCTCAGGGAAGCACGGAGGGAGCCCCTTCCCTGCCGATGCTTCCCTTTAACTCCCGGTACACCGCGATCGTGTTTGATCGCAGTGTACAAGGGGTTAACATGTCGGACCACCCCTGACACATTGTGCCGGGTGTCAGCTGTGATAATCAGCTGACACCCGGCCGCGATCAGCGGCGCTCACCACGTGGGCGCCGCTGATCGCATTAGACGTACTATCCCGTCCTTGGGAATTAAGTCCCAGGGCATGTGGACGGGATATTACGTCTAATGGCAGAAAAGGGTTAAAATATCAGGTTCCACACAGAACAGGCCTCGCCATGGTCAACCAAGGAACTTGATTGCTCCACATCATATCCACAGGTTATCTTACAAAATAGATGTATGGGAGGTCAGCCTGTTAGTGCTTAGACCATACACCACACACTGCATCAAAATGGTTTGCATGGCTGTTGTCCAGACGGAAGCTTCTTCTAACGATGATTCACAAGAAAGACTGCAAACAGTTTGCAGAAGTGAAGCAGACTAAGGACATGACTTACTAGAACCATGACCCGTGGTCTGATGAGACCAAGATAAACTTATTTGATTTAGATGGTGTCAAGCATGTGTGGTAGCAACCAGGTGAGGAGTACAAAGATGTGTGTGTCTTGTCTACAGTCAAGAATAGTGGTGGGAGTGTCAAGGTTTGGGACTGCTGGCTGTGGGGATCTAGAGTTCATTGAGAGAATTATGAATGCCAACATGTACTGTGACATATTAAAGTAAAGAATGATCTCCTCCCTTTGTAGACTGGGCTGCAGGGCAGTATTCCAATGTGATAAAAAAAACTAACACACCTCCAAGATGACCACTGCTTTGTTAAAGAAACTGAGGGTAAAGGTGCTGGACTGGAAAAGCATGTCTTCAGACAAACCCTATTAAGAATCTGTGAAGGTGGAAGGTGGAGGAGCACAAGGTCTCTAAGGTCCACTAGCTCCTTGAAGTTGTCATGGAGAAGTGGAAGAGGATTCCAGTGACAATTTGTGAAGCTCTAGTGAACTCCATAGTTAAGTCAGTGCTTGAAAATATTAGTGGCCACAGAAAATATTGATACTTTGGGCACAAGTTGGCCATTTTCACTTAGGGATGTACTCAGTTTTGTTGCCAGTGGTTTAGACATTAATGGCTGTGTGTTGAGATGTTTATAGGGCACACTAAAATTTCACTGTTATAAAAAATGCACACTGACTTCTTTACATTGTAGCAAAGTGTAATATCTTCAGTGTTGTCCCATGAAAAGATGCAATAAAATATGCACAAAAATGTAAGGGGTGTACTCACTTTTGTTATGTACTGTATATAAATATAACCAGAGAAGAGTCAGCATATCCAAATTATTGAAGAAGTAGTAATCCTTTATTCACCAACATCAGCATGCTTATGGGAGTTTTGCAACCATTTAGGCTGTTCTGCTGTTTTTCTGAATTTTTATATATTGTGCTGGAATCGTTCTCTCTCTCTCTCTCTCGCTCTCATTATGCAGGATGGCAGACAAACAAATGAAGCATCTAACAAAGATGAAGCGGAGTCAAGTGTGTGAATATATATGGGAACAGTAACTCTATTGGAAACTGGTAAGCAAGGCTGTAGTTAATCACAGGAATGGAGTCTGGTATCTTGCAGCAGTACAATGAACAAACACAGAAGTTATCAAGAAGTAAATGCAGTCTTGTGTCTTCCAGCATAGCAATGGTTAATTGCAGTAATGTAAAAGAAGAATAAATGTACGACACCTAAACAAGTTACCTTGATTGCAGAGGCCAGGTGTGAACTCAACTGAGACCATTTGTGAAGAGTTTGCAACATGCTTGCTAAGATCTTGGTGTGGACAGCACCTAGTAAGCTGGACTGAGCTTGGAAATAATGCTAATTGTTGCATGGAAGTTAGAAGTAGAAGAGATGATAAACACTTGGCTGGTTCTCAGTCCACTAAAAGTAGAGGAAATCTCCTGACTAGTGTTGAGCGATACCGTCCGAAACTTAAAAGTATCGTATCGGATGGTATCGGCTGATCTAAAAAAAAATATCGGGTATCGCCGATTCCGATACCGGAAGTCCCATTCAAGTCTATGGGACTTCCGATATCGGAATAAGAAAAACCCTATTTTTGCCTTGTACAGCCTCTCTGGGGTCTGTATGGGCCTTTCGGGGGGCTGTGCCGGCTTGCCGGGGGGTCTGTGCAGGCTCCGGTGGTCTGTGCAGGCCTGCCGGTGGTCTGTGCAGGCTCCGGTGGTCTGTGCAGGCCTGCCGGGGGGCTGTGCCGGCCTGCCGGTGGTCTGTGCAGGCTCCGGGGGTCTGTGCCGGCCTGCCGGGGGGGGCTGTGCCAGCCTGCCGGTGGGCTGTGCAGGCTCCGGTGGTCTGTGCCGGCCTGCCGGGGGGCTGTGCCGGCCTGCCGGTGGTCTGTGCAGGCTCCGGGGGTCTGTGCCGGCCTGCCGGGGAGCTGTGCAGGCTCCGGTGGTCTGTGCCGGCCTGCCGGGGGGCTGTGCCGGCCTGCCGGTGGGCTGTGCAGGCTCCGGGGGTCTGTGCAGGCATTGTCCGATGGGACTACAAGTCCCATCGGGCGATGCCTGCTACCATGACAGTGATTGACACATTAGCCAATGATGGGACAGTAGTAGTCCCATCATCCGGCTAATGTGTTGAATGTAAAAAAAAAAAAAAAAAATTACATGCTACATACATACAACATGCATACTACATATATACTACATGTAACATACATACTACATATATACTACATGCAACATGCATACTACATACATGCTACATACTACATGCATGCTACATACATGCTACATACTACATACATACTACATACATAATACATATATACTACATGCATGCAACATACATACAACATATATACTACATGCATGCAACATGCATACTACATATATACTATATATACTACATGTAACATACATACTACATATATACTACATGCTACATACATGCAACATACATCCTACTTACATGCTACATACATACACACTACATGCTACATACATGCAACATACATACTACATACATGCTACATACTACATACATGCTACATACATACTACATATATACCACATGCATGCAACATGCATACTACATATATACTGCATATATACTACATGCATGCAACATACATATATACTACATACAAAACATACATATAGACATACAGTACATATAACATAGAGTACATACTCACCGTAACTTGTCACTTTGATCCCCGAAGCCATTGTCCCCTTGAGGAATAAATATCAAAATAAAAAAACACCAATATACTTACCCCGATCCGCAGAAGTCCACGAGGGTCCCACGTCCATCTTGCGTGGAGAATAGCAGCATCAGCTGATGCTACCGTTCTCTACCAGCTCAAGGAAAACAATGACGGAAGGTAGGTATCCTTCCACACTGTATTCCTCCACCACTTTAAAAAAAAAAAAGTCCCTAGTCTCACTTTATGCCGCAGCAATGGCATAAAGTGAGACTAGGGACTTTTTTTTTTTAAAGTGGTGGAGGAATACAGTGCGGAAGGATACCTACCTTCCGTCATTGTATTCCTGGAGCTGGTAGAGAACGGTAGCATCAGCTGATATAAAAAAAAAAGTCCCTAGTCTCACTTTATGCCGCAGCAATGGCATAAAGTGAGACTAGGGACTTTTTTTTTTTAAAGTGGTGGAGGAATACAGTGCGGAAGGATACCTACCTTCCGTCATTGTATTCCTGGAGCTGGTAGAGAACGGTAGCATCAGCTGATGCTGCTGTTCTCCACGCAAGATGGACGTGGGACCCTCGAGGACTTCTGCGGATTGGGGTAAGTATATTGGTGTTTTTTTATTTTGATATTTATTCCTCAAGGGGACAATGGCTTCGGGGATCAAAGTGACAAGTGAAGGTGAGTATGTACTCTATGTTATATGTACTGTATGTCTATATGTATGTATTGTATGTAGTATATATGTATGTTGCATGCATGTAGTATATATGCAGTATATATGTAGTATGCATGTTGCATGCATGTGGTATATATGTAGTATGTATGTAGCATGTATATAGTATGTAGCATGTATGTAGTATGTATGTTGCATGTATGTAGCATGTAGTGTGTATGTATGTAGCATGTATGTAGTATGTATGTTGCATGTATGTAGCATGTAGTATATATGTAGTATGTATGTTACATGTAATATATATAGTATATATATAGTATGCATGTTGCATGCATGTAGTATATATGTTGTATGTATGTTGCATGCATGTAGTATATATGTATTATGTATGTAGTATGTATGTAGTATGTATGTTGCATGTATGTAGCATGTAGTATATATGTTGTATGTATGTTACATGTAGAATATATAGTATATATGTAGTATGCATGTTGCATGCATGTAGTATATATGTTGTATGTATGTTGCATGCATGTAGTATATATGTATTATGTATGTAGTATGTATGTAGTATGTATGTAGCATGTATGTAGCATGTAGTGTGTATGTTGCATGTATGTAGCATGTAGTATATATGTAGTATGTATGTTACATGTAGTATATATAGTATATATGTAGTATGCATGTTGCATGCATGTAGTATATATGTATTATGTATGTAGTATGTATGTAGCATGTATGTAGTATGTATGTTGCATGTATGTAGCATGTAGTATATATGTAGTATGTATGTTACATGTAGTATATATATATAGTATATATGTAGTATGCATGTAGTATATATGTTGTATGTATGTTGCATGCATGTAGTATATATGTATTATGTATGTAGTATGTAGCATGTATGTAGTATGTAGCATGTATGTAGCATGTAGTATATGTAGTATGTATGTTACATGTAGTATATATAGTATATATGTAGTATGCATGTTGCATGCATGTAGTATATATGTTGTATGTATGTTGCATGCATGTAGTATATATGTATTATGTATGTAGTATGTATGTAGCATGTATGTAGTATGTATGTTGCATGTATGTAGCATGTAGTATATATGTAGTATGTATGTTACATGTAGTATATATAGTATATATGTAGTATGCATGTAGTATATATGTTATATGTATGTTGCATGCATGTAGTATATATGTATTATGTATGTAGCATGTAGCATGTATGTAGCATGTAGTATATATGTAGTATGTATGTTACATGTAGTATATATAGTATATACACTCACTGGCCACTTTATTAGGTACACCTGTCCAACTGTGTGTTAAGACTTAATTTCTAATCAGCCAATCACATGGCGGCAACTCAGTGCATTTAGGCATGTAGACATGGTCAAGACAATCTCCTGCAGTTCAAACCGAGCATCAGTATGGGGAAGAAAGGTGATTTGAGTGCCTTTGAACGTGGCATGATTGTTGGTGCCAGAAGGGCTGGTCTGAGAATTTCAGAAACTGCTGATCTACTGGGATTTTCACGCACAACCATCTCTAGGGTTTACAGAGAATGGTCCGAAAAAGAAAAAAAATCCAGTGAGCGGCAGTTCTGTGGCCGGAAATGCCATGTTGATGCCAGAGGTCAGAGGAGAATGGGCAGACTGGTTCGAGCTGATAGAAAGGCAACAGTGACTCAAATTGCCACCCGTTACAACCAAGGTAGGCAGAAGAGCATCTCTGAACGCACAGTGCGTCGAACTTTGAGGCAGATGGGCTACAGCAGCAGAAGACCACACTGGGTACCACTCCTCTCAGCTAAGAACAGGAAACTGAGGCTACAATTTGCACAAGCTCATCGAAATTGGACAGTAGAAGATTGGAAAAACGTTGCCTGGTCTGATGAGTCTCGATTTCTGCTGCGACATTCGGATGGTAGGGTCAGAATTTGGCGTAAACAACATGAAAGCATGGATCCATCCTGCCTTGTATCAACGGTTCAGGCTGGTGGTGGTGGTGTCATGGTGTGGGGAATTTTTTCTGGGCACTCTTTGGGCCCCTTGGTACCAATTGAGCATCGTTGCAACGCCACAGCCTACCTGAGTATTGTTGCTGACCATGTCCATCCCTTTATGACCACAATGTACCCAACATCTGATGGCTACTTTCAGCAGGATAATGCGCCATGTCATAAAGCTCGAATCATCTCAGATTGGTTTCTTGAACATGACAATGAGTTTACTGTACTCAAATGGCCTCCTCAGTCACCAGATCTCAATCCAATAGAGCATCTTTGGGATGTGGTGGAACGGGAGATTCGCATCAGGGATGTGCAGCCGACAAATCTGCGCCAACTGTGTGATGCCATCATGTCAATATGGTCCAAAATCTCTGAGGAATGCTTCCAGCACCTTGTTGAATCTCTGCCACGAAGAATTGAGGCAGTTCTGAAGGCAAAAGGGGGTCCAACCCCTTACTAGCATGGTGTACCTAATAAAGTGGCCAGTGAGTGTATGTAGTATGCATGTTGCATGCATGTAGTATATATGTTGTATGTATGTTGCATGCATGTAGTATATATGTATTATGTATGTAGTATGTATGTAGCATGTATGTAGTATGTAGCATGTATGTAGCATGCATGTGGTATGTAGCATGTATGTAGTATGCATGTTGCATGTAGTATGTATGTTACATGTAGTATATATGTAGTATGCATGTTGTATGTATGTAGCATGTATGTAGCATGTAATTTTTTTTTTTTTACATTCAACACATTAGCCGGATGATGGGACTACTACTGTCCCATCATTGGCTAATGTGTCAATCACTGTCATGGTAGCAGGCATCGCCCGATGGGACTTGTAGTCCCATCGGACGATGCCTGCACAGACCCCCGAAGCCTGCACAGACCACCGGCAGGCCGGCACAGCCCCCCGGAGCCTGCACAGACCAACGGCAGGCCAGCACAGCCCCCCGGCAGGCCGGCACAGACCACCGGAGCCTTCACAGACCACCGGCAGGCCGGCACAGCCCCCCGGCAGGCCGGCACAGCCCCCCGGAGCCTGCACAGACCACCGGCAGGCCGGCACAGACCCCCCGGCAGGCCGGCACAGACCCCCGGAGCCTGCACAGACCACTGGCAGGCCGGCACAGCCCCCCGGCAGGCCGGCACAGACCCCCGGAGCCTGCACAGACCACCGGCAGGCCGGCACAGCCCCCCAGCAGGCCGGCAAAGACCCCCGGAGCCTGCACAGACCACCGGCAGGCCGGCACAGATCCCCGGACAGTCAGCACAGCCCCCCCGAAGGCCCGAACTGACGGCGCATCATGATGCACACAGACAGCGCATCATGATGACGTCATTTCAGCAGCCAATCAGAGCCACAAAAGTGGCTCATTGCATTTTGGACTTCCGATTCCGGTATCCGATACGAAAAAAGTATCGGCACTCGGTATCGGAATTCCGATACGGCAAATATCGGCCGATACCCGATACTTGCGGTATCGGAAAGCTCAACACTACTCCTGACCAATCTATGTCAACTGTTGACAAAACTATTTAAAATTAATGCACAAACATTTGCCCTCTTGGATGGACTACTGTAAAAGGAGGAAGCCACTGGAAAAGGAAGCCACGCTTGCTTGTGCAAGGACAAGTGAATAACATAGAGGAGCTGTGGAGTGTTGTGAGATCTGGCTCTGCGTGCCTGGATCCCATAATCTGGAAGTTCAGGTCCTTTTGGGAGCCAATAGGGAACCATGCCAGATTTTTTTTTAAATAAATATTAAGGCTATGTGCACACTCTGCGGATTCACCCACGGAATTTGTATCTGCGGATCCGCAGGTAAAATCGCAGGTAAAATGACCTGTGGTTTTACCTGCGGATTGGCCCGCGGTTTTCCCCTGCTTTTTGCCATCTGGACAATGGAATAGGTGGAAAACCGCAGCAGCTTTTCCGCAGTTGAAAAACCGCAGCATGTGCACTGCGGATTGTAAGTCACATAGACTTACATTGTACTGTACACTGTCTGCAGAACTGCTGCGGATCCGCAGAGGCCAAATTTGCAGCCGATCCGCAGCAGAATCGGCAGCGTGTGCAAATAGCCTAAGAAAAATCTACAGAAGCTCAATGTTTTCTTAAATATAAGCCACTGATTATTTGTAAGTGTTCATTAAAGAAGGGAACTGTCTGTCTGGATCATTTTTTTAGTTAAGCCAGCCCCCTTTTCATTGCAGTTGATGCATACATAGTGAATCGAGCTTGCTTAGCTAGTAAACTGAGCTAGATAGTGACTTTCATTACACGCAGATACTCAAAATGGTGGGAAAGGTTTTGAGTTATTTTGGACCAGTGCTGAAAATGTGACTGTGCGAAAAGACTTTAACTTCAATATCATATAAATCTATGGGATCCATTTGTTTTATACAATGTGAAATAGGCCTAGTTTCAATGCTGGATGTCTACCATCTTCATTACCTTCATTACCTTCAGTCTTCTCTCTTTTAGTTTGTGCAGATTTACATCTTATTTCTTTACCTTTAGGGTTTTTATTTTAGTGTGATTTATTATTTTGGTACAGAAATGTGTACAATGTTGGATTATGGACAGCAGTGCACCAGAGAGCCATAACATTCAATTGCCTCAGTTTTTCTGCACCCAAATCTCATACATATTAATCTGGAAAGGTTGTGTCATTTTTGGGAACACATGGATCTCATGGAAATCAGATATTTTCTGTCCACTCCTGTATTAAACTGGATTGACCATGGACAGGACTGTTTTCCCTGACAGTGTTTTTGTTCCCTTGCATACATTAGACAAGGGGTGGGAGTGATATTGACCAGATGTACACATCCTTCCCCTTATGGGCATTATTACAGATGTGCTCTTCATTACCTTTCCTCTTGACTTAACATAAGTTGAGATAAGTGGAGCGAGAGTAACCAGCTTCGAAGAAAAAGCATGGTTTTATGATGAGAAAATGTTTTGTATATGTATTATATGTGGCCAATCAATAACTATAAATGCATTGCAGGTTGTCAAGGGTTGGCTAGAATTTCTCGAGAATTTGCATAGGGAGAAATTGGAGAGATATTTGTGAAAATGAAAAAGTGGACAAAAGAGATTTAAAAAAGATATTACAGTCATATGTAAAAGTTTGGGCACCCCTATTAATGTTAACCTTTTTTCTTTATAACATTTTTGTTTTTTGCAACAGGTATTTCAGTTTCATATATCTAATAACTGATGGACTCAGTTATATTTCTGGATTCAAATGAGGTTTATTGTGCTAACAGAAAATGTGCAATCTGCATTTAAACAAAATTTGACCGGTGCAAAAGTATGGGCACCCTTATCATTTTCTTGATTTGAACACTCCTAACTACTTTTTACTGACTTCCTGAAGCACTAAATTGGTTTTGTAACCTCATTGAGCTTTGAACTTCATAGCCAGGTGTATCAAATCATGAGAAAAGGTATTTAAAGTGGCCACTTGCAAGTAGTTCTCCTATTTGATTCTCCTATGAAGAGTGGCATCATGGGCTCCTCAAAACAACTCTCAAATGATCTGAAAACAAAGATTATTCAACATAGTTTTTCAGGGGAAGGATACAAAAAGTTGTCTCAGAGATTTAACCAGTCAGTTTCCACTGTGAGGAACATAGTAAGGAAATGGAAGAACACAGGTACAGTTCTTGTTAAGCCCAGAAGTGGCAGGCCAAGAAAAATATCAGAAAGGCAGAGAAGAAGAATGGTGAGAACAGTCAAGGACAATCCACAGACCACCTCCAAAGACCTGCAGCATCATCTTGCTGCAGATGGTGTCACTGTGCATCGGTCAACAATACAGCGCACTTTGCACAAGGAGAAGCTGTATGGGAGAGTGATGCGAAAGAAGCCGTTTCTGCAAGCACGCCACAAACAGAGTCGCCTGAGGTATGCAAAAGCACATTTGGACAAGCCAGTTACATTTTGGAAGACGGTCCTGTGAACTGATAAAACAAAGATTGAGTTGTTTGGTCATACAAAAAGGCGTTATGCATGCGCTGTATTGTTGACCGATGCACAGTGACACCATCTGCAGCAAGATGATGCTGCAGGTCTTTGGAGGTGGTCTGTGGATTGTCCTTGACTGTTCTCACCATTCTTCTTCTCTGCCTTTCTGATATTTTTATTGGCCTGCCACTTCTGGGCTTAACAAGAACTGTACCTGTGTTCTTCCATTTCCTTACTATGTTCCTCACAGTGGAAACTAACAGGTTAAATCTCTGAGACAACTTTTTGTATCCTTCCCCTGAAAAGCTATGTTGAATAATCTTTGTTTTCAGATCATTTGAGAGTTGTTTTGAGGAGCCCATGATGCCACTCTTCATAGGAGAATCAAATAGGAGAACTACTTGCAAGTGGCCACTTTAAATACCTTTTCTCATGATTTGATACACCTGGCTATGAAGTTCAAAGCTCAATGAGGTTACAAAACCAATTTAGTGCTTCAGGAAGTCAGTAAAAAGTAGTTAGGAGTGTTCAAATCAAGAAAATGATAAGGGTGCCCATACTTTTGCACCGGTCAAATTTTGTTTATATGCAGATTGCACATTTTCTGTTAGTACAATAAACCTCATTTGAATCCAGAAATATAACTGAGTCCATCAGTTATTAGATATATGAAACTGAAATACCTGTGGCAAAAACCAAAATTGTTATAAAGAAAAAAGGTTAACATTAATAGGGGTGCCCAAACTTTTACATATGACTGTATATCAAATTGATGTGATTTTTCTAGGAATTTGCTGGGTCTGTCAAGCTTGAACAATCTGCACTTCATTTTATACATTTTACACATTGGATAAGATTACATTAGCCAGAAAATAATCCCATGGCCTCGAACATGGCTGACCAGGCTTCTCTGTAATTCGCTGAAGCTATCACATAGCATGGTATAGCACAGACAATTAGGATGGGCTATCAAAGCCTGTATAAAAGCTGAAGCAGAAAAGGCAGAAGCCAAATCATGGTGAATATGAACAATGATCACAACAAACAGCTTAGCCATAGTGATAGAGAGAGAAAACCATAAAACACTGAATAAATTGCACAGATAGTGTGGCGCCCCTGAGGGTCCGCTCACCACAGAGGTACTGCACCTCATCCAGAGGTGTGGTATCCCACTCTCAGGTAAGGAGGGAGCACCACCCAGGACTCCTAACACTTGCATCCAACACACACCAGGCTGGCCAGGAAAGGATGTTGGAAGGTGAGTGGGAAAGGTAGGTAGAGGGGGAGGAGCTTAGGAGATGGTGTGAGGTATGTGATCCAATCAGTGAGAGAAAGGTGACAGTTAGTGGGAAGAGCAAGTCCTAAGGTAAATAGTCTTGTGTAGAAAGAGTGAGTCGGTGGCAGGACAGCAGAAGAGCAGGATTGACGTGAGAGGACTGAGAGTCAGAGAAGCAAGAAACATCTAGAAGAAGCTCCTAAGAGAAAGAAGGGGTCCTTGGGGCATGGGTAGTGTGACAAGCCACCCATGGGGCCCACATCCCTGAAGGGAAGGACCAGGCCACGGTGGGGGGCCGGCCCCTGAAGCTAGTGGAGAACTACAAGGCTCAGCTAAAAAGCCAGAGGCTGAGGTAACTTTAACTGCCTCAGCCACAACCACAAACATTCCTCTAAAAGGCAGCAGTAGGGATAAAGGATCCCGGGGCCTGACCAACGTCGCCTGGTGTGATCCATGGCTGCCGGCTTGGGACACTGCTTGTGAAGGCGAAGAGCAGGAAAGAAGGGAGAGATCAGCGCAGAGACACGGCCTAGAGAGGAGACACAAGGAGGAGCCTTGAAAAGGTTTCCTGATCTACCTGGGAGTTTGCTGGACCCCTCCCTCGGAGGACACAGTACAAAGTGGGCTACCGCATGCAGGAACTGTGAGTAAATACCTTGAAACTGCACCCAACTGTGTCCTTGGTGTCATTTACATCTCGCCTGCTACACACACTGCATTCACCATCACCGACTCACAAGTACCATCTCAACTGCCCTGGGACACAGCTCTGCCCGTGGAGAGCTTCACCATCTTGGCTGCTTTAACATCATACCAGAGGATTTGCATCGCAGCGTCGGCTACCCTTGCCGAGTACCACGGGTGGCGTCACGAATCCCTTTTTCCCAATTAATTATTCTACCTCATTTGAACTTCCATCATCTTCTTTATTGGACACCCAGGGCCACGGACCGGGTCACTGCCACCGTGACATCCCCCATTGAAGTTAACGGGCCCGGTACCGAGTTCCCCCCGGCCCTGCTGGGCGCTTCAATAATGTGTGTATAAATTTATAGAAGAAGATAGTTCAGTTCTCAATTTTGCCAAAAAAGGTTAAAAAAAATGACATGACAATAGCTTTTTATCAGTTTAACCTGATTTTAATTTTATGAAACTAACTTTAATATGGATAAATTAAATTTTACTATTTTAATAAACTTTTTTTTAACTTTTTTAAATCGATAAAGGGACCGATTAATTAAGACTGATATCATCAGGAGGATACACTGCTTAATGAATTTGGCACATGTTATTAGTGGTGTGTGCCTCGTTGTGCCTCGCCAGAAATACTGCTCTACTTACGGAATGGAGAACATTTGTGGCGTTACACCCCTGATGGTGTAGCTTTTGATAAATTTAATGATGCAACACCACATCCCACCCTTGCTTTGCCCGCTTTGCCCACTTTGCCCACCAGGACTGATGTGAAAACGTCAAAAGTAGCAATTGAGAGTGTTTTATGCCAAGAAACCGTCGTAAACACTTTGATGAATCGGCCCAATTGTGCCTATCTTATTCTGACTTTGGATTTTTGTTCTTGCAATCCACATGGATTTAGATATGAAGCTGAGTATGAAGTCAGCTGAACACATACATTTTTCAATTGAACAGATAGTGTGAAAAAGATTAGTGTGTGATGAAAAGAGAATAATAAAGATGTAATTGACAGGGGGAGACAGGGATAGGACAGTCACTGAGTCATACATGTTATTTCAGGGCAACTGGATGTTTTGGAGCACTTTGGATTCTCTCTGATCGATCTGCTACGAAACTGAATTTCCTGACAAGTGCGGCCAATCTCGTGAATTTGAATTTCCAAAGATTGCTCATTTCTAATGGTTTTATGTGTATGAAAAATCCTGAAAAATGAGCATGTAGAGGTCAGTCACATAACATAATATACGCTATTACATACATGCTGCTTTTCACGAGAAACAGATGCCGTCTTGAAGCTAAGGTAGAATATACAGTAATAGTATTCAGGCCTTGTTAAAAATTCCAATCCTATTGAATAATGTTATTAACATTGATTTGTCCTCACCGCAGCCTTCATTTTCTGCTTTATCCATACATCATTCTGATCTGAAGTGTCATTGATTCTACTGATGTCCAGCATTCAGGCATAAGCACATTTCTACACACTGTAACATCTGGCCTGTATGAGAATCACGGCAAAACCCAAATGACAACCGGCCAACATTCTAAGTAATGGATCATCTGATGTTTTGGCACTAATCACCCGAACATTCACCATTTTGGTGCATTCTTTCTTTAGGTGCCTCCTGGGCCGTAAACGTTCCAAGAGATATTTTTCATTCTGCAGCTCAGGCGTAGGGTGGGGAGCAGCCATTCTACACACAATTAGTTTACGATCCGAATGGGAGAAAACATGGAAACGTTTCCAACATATTTTAATGATCAAATTACATGAAAGCCACATTAATCCATTTGCAATGCAGAATTACGAGTGGATGCATGCAATGTAGAAATTTATTCCTTCTGAATGAATATTTTAAAGTGATTCCAGATTTAACCTTGCCCATTATGTCGCTAAAGAAAACCGGCAGCATAAGATAAATAATTGTGTTGCTGCTTATAAGTGAATACATTCGTCATTTAAGAGTTGCTTATTATGGGGTTTACTACGCAGCAACATATTGTGCTTTAAATAGGATTTTTAAATGAACTTGGGAGCGGCGCGCCATGATTCTTCACACTTCGAAACCCTATTAACCTCTACGTTTTGCATGCATATCAGCCGTTTTCTGCAGGACAATACATTTGTGGATTGTTTTCTGATATTTGCATCAAAATGGATGTTATTATGTGATAATGATAATCTTTACTTTTACATAGCACCAACATATTCCGTAGCGCTTTACAATTTGCACACATTATGTGATAAAATGACACTCGGCAGTTGCATCCTGCTGAGACACAATGACAGCAGCAGTGATAATACAATAGCCAGATTCACAAAATGCCCCCACTCAGCTCGTCCTAATTCTCTATATATGGACGGTCTATCATGAACCTTTAGAAGATCTTTCCAATTAGTTTTCTATTTTATGTAGTCTTGAGAAATCTACAGTTTTGTGTGTGCAGCTCCTGTGCGGACCCATGCTTCTCTGTTGCAGACTGCAAACCAGCCTAGTGTAGTCTCATTTTAAAGTCAAAACCTCCTGATTCTTAATAACCTGATGAATGCATATTTGTAAGGATAGTTTCACACTAGTGTATGGAGGAGCTGTGGAGGGATGCGGACTTCCTCTATGAAGCTCCACCCATGGCCGCACCTCCTCTGGTCAGCTCCGCCTCCGTCGGCATGTGACTTGCATACCCTATCTTTAGCATTAGGTATGCAGGATGTGCCGATCTATGCGGATGCCTCCGCATGCGTCGTTTTGATGGTGCGGTGACTGCACCAAAATGCAACACGTTGCGTTTGGCGCAGGCCGTCGCACCGTCAAAATGACGCATGCGGAGGCATCCGCATACATTGGCATGGCTTGCGTACCTAATCCTAAAGATATGGTAGGCAGGCTGCATGCCAATGGAGGCGGAGCTGACCAGAGGAGGTGCAGCAGTGGGCAGAGCTTCATGGAGGAAATCCGCATCCCTCTGCAGCTCCTCCATGCGCTAGTGTGAAACTAGGCTAAGACGTAGGGGACAATGTCAGCTTTTAATAAGTAAGAAAAATACAATAGTACAACAGCAATAATTCATTGGGGCAAGAACTAAGGTTTGTAGCCCACAACTAAAAACACGGCTTTTGCTGCAGAGCAACCACTGAAAATATCAAATGCAATGAGACGAGAAAAAATCAGTATAGAGAGGATACTCTACAGTGCAAAGATCTCAAGCCAAATTGGAGCAGGAATAGGCTTAGATAAGAGGCAGTGGCATCACTCCAACATCTGATTCTGGAATTTTAATATTACGGCCCCTATTTGTAAGACAATTTCAAGATAATGTGAATACTTAAAAACCAGGATCAGAAAACTGAGCAGAACTGAGCAATTTTTGCATCTTGGGAAAAAACCTAGTATTGATATATTCTATATTAGCGTCCCATATTGGATGTGTTTTTTGTGGTTTTCACCTTCAAAGGTGACAGTATACATTGATGTTGGTTGAATCCCTTGGTTTTTGGTGGGATAAGCCAACTATCTGTTGAATATTGGGATCTCCTGACTCTACTCCATACATGTGATGTCAGGGTGAGAAGCATCTGGCTCCTTAAATGCAAACAGCCCATATTTTTGTCTTCAGAAGCTATATAGATATTCCTCCTCCCATTGAAAACACATGAATACTTGATCAATGAGCAATTTCATATGTATGGGAGAATCAGGAGGGTTGGCTGTTGTCGATAGTCTCAACCGCATGGATATCTTTTAAAGGGAATCTGTCATCAAATTTTTTGACTATCAGCTGCTGTAATGCTGTAGATAAGCCCCTGATGTACCCTGAAAGATAAGAAAAAAGAGTTATATTATACTAACGCAGGGGCGGTCCGGTTCGGGTCCGGAGAGAGTCAAGGTCCTGTGCCTCCCATCACGCAGCGATGACTTCCTCTTCACTCCTGCCCGTCACGGCTCTGGCGCAGGCGCACTGCTCTGCCCTGTTGAGGGTAGAGCAGATTACTGCAGTGTGCAGATGCCGGAAGAGGTCCGGCGCCTGCAGGACTCTGCTCTGCCCTCAATAGGTCAGAGCAGTGCACCTGCGCCAGAGCCGCGATGGGCAGGAATAAAGAGGACGTTATCTCTGCAAGATGGGAGTTGCCGGACCGCAACACCCATTGGACCAAGACCGGACCGCCCCCTGGTAAGTATAATATAACTCTTTTTTCTTCTATTTCAGGGTACATCAGGGGCTTATCTACAGCATTACAGAATGCTGTAGATAAGCCCCTGATGGCGGTGGCCACAGCTGATAGTAAAAAAATTGATGACAGATTCCCTTTAAGCCTAATTCACATGACTGTATTAAGGTTCAGTACAACATTTGAGTTCATATCCATAAAATACTTCCCATTGGCTTTGATGAGACTCTAGTAAACCTTGAATTTCATGCTGGTTCTACAGTTTTTTCTTCTGCCAGATTCAATACATGCTCCATTGAGTGTAATATTAGAAAGGAACCCTTCTATCGTACTTTTGTTTGTGACCTGTGTTGTACCTTCTGTTAATGGCAAGGCTCTCAAAAAATCATGTATTGCTCTAAACAGTCAAATATTCCTAATTACCATGTACAAACAACAGCATCATACTTTGGACAAGTAAGACTTCCATAGAGTTATCTACATAACAATACTTAACAATGCCATACAGAGCAAATAATAGCCCCAGAAAGCTAACAATGCTAGAAACTGTTTAAACCACAGATTCTGAATTACAATCCTCAAGGCCCAACAACAGGTCATGTTTTCAGGATTTCTTTAGTCCTGCACAGGTGATGGAATTACTAGTAGGGAAACAGAAGTTACCACCGATCCTTTCTATAGGATATCCTCAAATCTTTACCTGTTGGAGGCCTTGAAACAGGACCTGCAAACACTAGTCTAAATAATACTGCTATTCAAATGATATAACATTTCTTGTGCTGCCCCCTTCATCACTGATGGCTTTTACACTTCAGGCAACTGTGTAGGCTCCAAGCTCTTAAAGAGAATCTGTCAGCAGGTTTTAGCTACCTCATCTGAGAGCATCCTGATGTAGTCAAAAAGAACCTGATTCCAACGATGTATCATTAAGTTTACTGGGTGCAGCCATTCTGACACAATCAGAGATTTTAGTTTTAGCAATAAGCAGAGCTGAGGAAGCTAATCACGCCCACACCACAGCTAACCCCGCCCACACCAGGCTCTGTATACACAATGTCCATAGACAGTGAAGTGCTCATCACATCAGGGAGTATTGCCAGACCAGGAGGCATGGGCTGCTATGTCCCAGCAACAATGAGCTCCTGTTGCTAAAAGAATCATTGCAAACAAACAAAAACTCGGAGCTTGACTAGAAATGCATTGCTGAAATTTTTTTTTTAACCCCACAGCATGCTCTTTTCAGATTACAGAGTAAAAACTTGCTGACAGATTCCCTTTAGAGTAGCAACACCTTCAGGGTATTTTGAATTGAAAACTTTTTATGCAATTATGCTTCACTACTAATTTTTCATAACTTGACTTTTGAGGCCATTTATTTCCCTGTTCCCTGCTGGGTGCAGAATAAGATCAACTAAGAAAACTAAGAATCTGTCAGTCAGCTTTATTATGACTAAGGACCCTGCTTGAGCTTGAAACGTGCAGGTAAAGTCAATCTTTTAGATTTTTTTATCTTTGAAATTTTAGAGTGACCAAATTATATGTTTATATGTTTTCTTTATTACTATTATTTCAATTGAAGATGCTGTAATTATCCACTGTATCTTATTCACATCCTGGGACCCGGTCCCACACACTTGTCTGTGCACTGCACCCAACATGCTGCTATTGCGGCCATTTGTTCTAGTGATATAAACGCCTGCTTACACAGGCAAAGTGCACTGTGATAATCAATAGATCGTTCAGTGCTCAAAACTTACCACTGCTCTCGGCAGCACAAGTTCCGCTTACAGAGGACCACGCGCTGCAGAGAATGATGATTTTGTGCAAACCAAAAGATCACCTCATCCATGAATGAGAATTTTGCTCAGACGTCGGGAATCGGAAACCTGTTTAGACCACCATTATCGTGAAATGAGTGTTTCTAGGAACGATACTCATGCAATGTAAATGGACCTTATCTTTTTTATGTCTTTTGCTGAGCTCCTTTCAGCTGATTCATGGTCCCAAACCAGATAAAAGTGGAGCTGAATCTTAATGTAATGATAAATCAGCTGAGAGGAGGTGGACGAAAGAGAAATAAAACCGTTACAAACTCCCATTGGAACAAAATCTTGTTCTGCAGCAAGAAAAAGACAGCGTAACACAGAGGCTTTTGATGGTTCCAAATTTTTAATGGAACCCGACTTAAAGAAATATATATTTTAATCTGATAATGTATGCATTTAATAAAAAAAATGCCCATCAAAGTGTCCAAATCCATTAAGTCTAACCTTGGTACTCTGCATGACCTACAAGCCTTAGGGCTTGAGCAGACAACCATAATATCGGTCCGAGTGTGATCCAACAAAACATCGGATCATTCTTGGACCAATGCCAGTGTCTATCTCAGGAAACAAAAAGCCGCATGCCAAAGTTTGATCCGATTTTCATCGGACTGCACTTGGATGACATCAATGACAGAATGGAGAAGATGGATAATTTTTTTCTCCATCTTCTTCTCATCCAAGAGAATCGTATCGCTCAATGCTTACTATATGATCAGAGTTTGATCTGAGTGTCATCTGCATAATTGGCCTGATTCTCACGGATGAGAGATTCTGCACCTGCCCTAAGAGCTAAATTTGTATTTTTTTCCTTGAATTTCCAATTATCCAAAACAAAAGGTATAATCTAACACCTGTCAAATCCCATTTTTTTTTATACATGAAGAGCAAGTGACATAAAATATAAACAGTTGTTACTTCTATATCGTGTTTAGAAATGACTGGATGGAAAAAAAATATAACATAGAGACGCAAAGCTGTAAATATCTCCAGCAAAATAAGCTGCCGCAAGATTAAAAGTGTTTGGTGTTGTGTTGTAATTAATTTGCTAATCAAAACAGGCTGACAGCATGTCTTCATGGAACAGAATGAAATGTAAAAAGCAAGGATTATCCCCAGGCTATCCCCGCAAAGTATGTTGACTTAAACAGAGCCTTCTTTAAAGATGGTCTAGTATTCCATTCACAGCTGTAATTCCTCTAGTGATTTATAGCAGATAACAACTCTAATTATACTCTCTGCAGCATGTAAAAAAATAGAAAACCATCGGCGAACTTCATATTTGAATAAATCGTAAAAAAAAAAAAAATCAAATAACCTTCAAATTGATTTACTAGTCATGTCCTGGCCATCATTTTCCGTTTTCTTTCTAGAAGTCTGTTTTCAAATAAACAAAGAAACCTGGAAATAGAGAGTAGATAAAAAGTGGAACGTTTTTGCTTATCTGGTCTGTGCTCTGACTGTCAATTCTAAAACTTCAGTCCTTGGTCCTGTTTTAAAATTCAGTCTAGCTCAATGGCTTCTGCAAGTGTTTATCAATTCCTCCACTGTACTTGTCTTTTACCACTGCTGCTAGGAAGCTGGGACTAAATAGACGGCGCATAAAACCTAATGCACACAAGGACAGAGGAACTCCGCTAGAGCAGGAAGGATTTACATGATTGGATAGAGCCTATATCGAAACATCAAATTGACAAAGTTTCATTCATTTTTATTAATATTGTTTGGTTATTCTGATTATGTTGCAATATGCTCCTTTGATGTTAACACTTGAGGGAAGCAATTTTTTTGTTTATTTTAATATGAGCATTTGGGGAGAAAAAAATCATGTTTGCATTTGGGTTTCATTAAACATTTTGAACTGGTTGAATTCCACAACTATTTAGATAATGTTATGTAAAAAATAAAAAGTATTCCAGGAGTTATACATTTATTGGCTTACTAATACTATACATAGATGGCTGCACAAGGAGATAACTGTGAATCGATCAGTGATCTGATTTTGAAAACAGGGTATGTATCTTAATTTTTTTTATCCTGATCATTCAATGCAGAGTTATAATTACATACTGTAAGTGTTGCAATCTCTACTTTCAAAATGAGCTCACAGACGGATTCAGAGTTAAAGGGGTTGTCCAGCCTTAGTGTAGAAGTTGTTAATAGTGATGGGTGAACCTGAACAGTAAAGTTCAGGGTCCGTACCGAACACCTACTGTTTAGGCATGGACCTTTAACACAGTCTACTCTATGAAGGCTGTGTTACTGTTCAGGTTTGGCTCCCCGAACATTGGGTGTTTGCCACACTGTCAGCTGCATGACAGCGCAAGAAACACCGGAGGCTCTGATCGGCGGTAAGATTATTACCTCCGGTCAGAGCACCAGCCCCTGTGACCAGCAGTAAAAAGGTCACAAAAGCACCAGCTGATGTAAGTACTAGTCTCATCAGCCTTCACCTGCTATCACTGATAACAGTCTGGCTTCCACCCCCTACATTCGACTGAAACTGCACTCATCAAAGTGTCCAATGACCTTCTGACAGCAAAACTTAACAGTGACCACTCTCTGCTCATTCTTCTTGACCTATCTTCAGCTTTCGATACTGTTTTTCCACCATCTCCTACTCTCTAGGCTCCAGTCACTAGGCATTAAGGACACTGCTCTCTCCTGGTTCTCTTCCTATCCCTCTGACCGCTCCTTCAGTGTTTTGTTCTCTGGCTCCACGTCATCTCCTCTTCCTCTTGCTGTCGGGGTACCTCAGGGCTCAGTCCTTGTCCCCCTTCTTTTCTCTCTCTGCACGGGCCCAATTGGACATTCCATCAGCAGATTTGGCTTTCAGTACCATCTTTATGCTGAGGACACACAACTATATACATCTTCCCCCGACCTTACCCCCACTGTACTACAGAATGCCAGTGACTGTCTGTCCGCAGTCTCCAATATCATGTCTACTCTCTATCTGAAACTCAACCTCTCCAAAACTGAACTTCTTCTGCTCCTGCCGTCTACTAACCTCCCTAAATCTGACATTTCCCTCTTCGTGGGTGGTACCACAATAACACCCGGGCAGCAGGCGCGCTGTCTGGGTGTTATGTTTGACACCAATCTCTCGTTCACATCCCATATACAATCTCTTGCCCGGTCTTGCCGCTTACACCTAAAGAACATCTCTAGAATCCACCGTTTTCTCACCATGGAAACAACAAAAACCCTCACTGTAGCATTGATCCACTCTCGCCTGGATTACAGCAACGCTCTATTAATTGTCCTCCCCATCACTCGACTATCCCCTCTCCAGTCCATACTTAATGCAGCAGCCAGGGTCGTCCATCTGGCTAATCGGTACTCGGACGTGTCCGCTCTTCGTCAGTCATTACACTGGCTGCCCATTCATTATAGGATCCAATTCAAAGTACTTGTTCTCACCCACAAAGCTCTCCACAGTGCGGCACCCCCCTATATCTCCTCCCTCATTTCTGTCTATTGGCCTAGCCGATCGCTGTACTCTGCAAATGACTTTCGACTAACCTCTGCACTAATCTGTACCTCCCACTCCCGACTCCAAGACTTCTCCCGTGCTGCTCCTATCCTCTAGAATGCTCTACCCCAAGAAATTAGTACTAACCACAATTTGCTTAGTTTTAGGCGCTCCCTCAAAACACATTTGTTCAGAGCGGCCTATCACGTTCACTAATCAAAGTCACTCTATGTGTAAGTGTGCGTGTGTAGCCCATTCACTATCTCCATCCATCCTTCACTCCCTCAAGATGGGTGGACCTTCATTGTAAATACACAATTGTAAATACACACCTGTACTTTGTATCTCCCTCACCTCATTGTAGATTGTAAGCTCTCATGAGCAGGGTCGTCTTATTTTGCTTTAATTATTGTATTGTTAATGTTGTTACTTATAACTTGTGTTTTGAAATTGTTAAACTGTAAAGCGCTGTGGAATATGTTGGCGCTATATAAATAAAGATTATTATTATTATAACAGCAAGTGCAGGCACCGATGAAGGGAGTATTAATCAGACGGCACCTGCACTATAAATAAAAAAATATATAAAAATTACATGGGATCTGTTCTATTTTTGATAACCAGCATGGCAAAACTGACAGCTGAGGACTGAAACCCTCAGCTGTCAGCTTTATCATAGCTGGTTTTCAAGGTCCGCGAACCTTGTTTTTAGTTATTTAAAGAAATAATTAAAAATTAGCATGGGGTTCCCTCATTTTTGACAACGAGCCATCTGGGGGCTGGTGTTGTTAAGCTGCTAAAGGGCCATGGTTATTGTCCCCAAGTCTAAAAATAGCAGCCCACAGGCATGCTAGAAAAGGAACATCTATTTTGGCTCTTTTCCCAGCTCTTCCAACTTGCCCTGTGGCTGTGGAAAGTTGGGTAATAGTTGTAGAATCGATGTCACCTTTGTATTGTCAGTTGACATTACGCCCACAGGATAATAACTGGAGAAGCGTCTATTAGATGCTTATCCATTGCTAATCCCATAGTCATATTGTAAATAAAAAAACCCCAGGATAAAGTCCTATATTTGAAATAAAAATCCACACTCTGTTTTACCAATGTTTAAAAAATAACACTTATATTCACTTTAAACTCATAGCATTGAAGCCCTTGTCTCCTAAAAAAACAGAAAATAATAAACAACAAAAATACTCACCTATTGCCTAATCCATTAATGTCCATGTCCGCTGTAGAAAATTAAAAGTAATAAACAACCATATTCCTCACCTGTCCGAAGTACAGCTAATACATACTGTTCCATGACTATGAACTACGGTGAACTTTCTCAAAGTGGGAGGTCAGCACTAGACATTGACAGGAGTGAGTACGCTCCTGTCAGTGTGTGCCAACTGGCAGGGAGAGCGCCAAATCATCCTAATCAACTCGGGACAGTATGGATTAGTTGCACTTCGGACAGGTGAGGGATATGGCTGTTTATTATTTTCTTTTTTTTTACAAGGGGCAAGGGAATTATTGGATAACGCATACGGTGAGTATTTTTGTTGTTGATTAGTTTCTGTTATTCTACAGGTGACAAGGGCTTCAATGGAATGGACTTAAAGTGAGTATAACTTTGGTATATTCAAATAATTTTTTAAAAGAGGGTGTGGATTTTTATTTCAAATAAAGGACTTTATTGTGGGTGTTTTTAAATTATAATATGACTATGGGGTTAGTAATGGAAAGGCGTCTTGCAGACTAACCTGTGGGCTTGATGTCACCTGATGATACAAAGGAGACATCAACCCCACAACTATTACCCTACTTGCCAACGCCACAGGGCAAGTGGGAAGAGGAGAGAAAATTGCCAGAATTGGCACATCTATTAGATATGGCTTTTCTGCGTCTGCAGCAGACTGCTATTTATAGGCTGGAGGAGGCCAATATCCATGGCCTCTTACCAGCCAGAGAATACCAGCCCCAGCTGTCTGCTTTAGCTTGGCTGGTTGTCAAAAATGGGGAGACCCCATGCCGTTTTTTTAAATTATTAATTTAAATAATTAAAATAACAGTGTGAGTATCCCTCTATTCTTGATAACCAGCTTTGCTATCACTGACAGCTGAGGGATGCAGCCCCCATCTATCAATTTTGCCTGGCTGGTTATAAAAAGTACAGGGGAACCCACGCTGTTTTTTAAATGATTAATTTAGAGTGCAGGCACCGGCTGATGAATGCTCACATCAGCTGCCGCCTACTCTCACTGTTCTTAGCAGAAGCAGGCATAAGCTGATGGGAATACTAGTTCCATCAGCTGACACCAGTGACCAGAGGTAAACTTTTTACCTCCAATCGCAGCTGTGGGCTCACGCACGGTGTCATATGAAACTGTGAGAACTGTGGCTGTCTGACGGTTGGTAATGATTTTACTGCCGATCAGAATTAGTTTTTGGCGCACTGTCATGCACATGCAGTCACCTACAGACTAGACTTGCCCTGCATCACTTAATACGCTTGCATTGAATGAGGCTGAACAAGTCTAGTCTGAATGTGGCCAGAAGATTGCAAATCGCATATTTGTAGTCACATGACTGCCAGCTCCCGGAAAATCCTCACAGCGCACAGTAGTCAAAATAGTAACATAGAGTGACTGCAGGCTTGTACCATAAGGGCAGACAACCCATTAATTCATACTGCACTATCAAATACCTATAGACTTATACCTGAGTCAATGTTTTTTCCTGGTATCTTGGTAAAACCAAATCAAGTCGCCTCTCTGGCTATTAAAGAGAACCTGTAACTGCCAAAAATGGTATTTATCTGCAGCTATACTAGTTATCTTTAGGCAAATTAAAATGAAATGAAGAATGATCATTTAAGGGAGAAAATGAAATTATATTCTACCTGCAACTGCTTGCTTACAATCATTGGTGCAAGGAGCCATTATAATCACCACTCACTAAACGGTAAGTGCACTGTGATCACATCTCTGCACATTGATTAACATCCTCTTCTACATACACTGCACAAATTCGCTGTAGAGAAGACTGTCAATCAATGTTCGGGGAGTGATTATAGTGCGCTTACAGTACAGAGAGCAGTTACTGTACCGGCTCCCTGCATCGCCACAATGACTGGAAGAGAGTGGCTGCACACAGATTAAAATTTTAATTTCTCCTTTGGCCGCTGCTATAGAAAGCCTAGCAGATATTATTTAAAGGCATTTTACCTGCGGATTACTACTTTATTTGCAGGTGTATAGAATTTATAGAATTGACACATTACCTTTAAATAGGGGATTCAAATAGAGGACCTCAATTTATTCGTTTATATACCCTAATGGGAAGTCAGACCCATTTTTAAAGAGACTTACAGAACTTAATTTGTATAGCCTGAGGGAAAGAGAGAAGAAGAGACGTAATGTCAAAAAATGTTATTTTACTCAAAGTGCAGTAGATGCTTGAAGCAAACTGTAAGTACATGTGGTTGGAAAGTCAATAAAAAATCAATAGAAAGTGAATGTAAACGTGCCTGGAATAAACATATCCTTTCCAAGATAAAAAAAAATAAATATATAGGGGACCAAACTGGATGAGCGTTATTTCTTTCTGTCATAATTTATTTTTATGTTTCTCCATTTCCACATAGTAGAACGTTAAAAAAAAAAAGTCAAGTAGTCATCTGTGTATCCATAAGACTTCCAACTAGTCACAGTGTGTAGATTATACTGAAGTAAGACTGGAATTAGTGCTGAGCGAACGACCTCTGATAACGTGTTATCCGAACATGCTCGGGTGCTAACCAAGTGTTTTCAGCGTGCTTGAATAATATGTTCGAGTCTCCGCTCCTGCGTGTCTCGCGGCTGTTCAACAGCTGCAACACATGTAAAGATTGCCTAACTAACAAGATGTTGAACAGCCGCGAGACACGCAGCCACGAGGACTCAAAATTATTTTTCCAGCAGGTCGAAGACACTCGGTTAGCACCAGAGCATGCCGGATAACTCCTTATCGGAGCATGCTCGCTCATCACTACTGGACATGTTCTGCATCGAGGCTGCTCTGTAACTGACACGTATAACCTCTGAGGACACAGAGGTAATAAAATTCACCAGTGGGTTTATAAGCCAGTAAGACAGGATATCAGTATAATCTTTTTCCCTTGATTAATTTGGCATTCAGTTTTCTGAATCATCAAAAACAGATGTTCATACTTCACATAGCGCTCACTTAGCATGCGCTGACATGTCAAATATCACACAGCTCAGCACAAAATAAACATCCTAATCTTTCCTTTATGTGCAGAGGTTACAGCGAAATATTCAAGATCATAATGTAACTCATCTGCGTCTCGTTTTCTTCCACAGATCTACATTATTACTGCGCGTAAACAGCGCATCCTGTAAACCGCGAATATACACGTCCAGGGTATGCAAGCCGTAGAAGTCACAAAGTACAAACAAAAGGGGTTCCCCTTCCGTTGTTGGTTCAAAAGAAATAAAAAAAAAACATTGAAGATGCAAAGTCAGTGCATAAAACCAGGGAAGAAGGAGAACCCATATCGAAATAGTGGATAGTCGATCACCACATACTGAAGAAGTGTATCAGACAAAAAGCTACATATTATAAATAAGCTAGCTAAAGAGCCCGGCACTGCCCAGGCATAATAGCTAAATACGATTAGTTATAACAAATTATAATGATTATATCCATATATATAAAGCTGACTGTAGAGACACTCCGCATAGCCACATTCACTATAATATCCCACATCATCCCGTCAGCCAGAGTTACCGGACTACTACCCCTAATATCCCACATCATCCCGTCAGCCAGAGCCACCGGACTACTTCCCCTAATATCCCACATCATCCTATCAGCCAGAGCCACCGAACTACTTCCCCTAATATCCCACATCATCCCGTCAGTCAGAGCCACCGGACTACTTCCCCTAATATCCCACATCATCCTATCAGCCAGAGCCACCGAACTACTTCCCCTAATATCCCACATCATCCCGTCAGAGCCACTGGACTACTCCCCCTAATATTCCACATCATCCCTTCAGTCAGAGCTACTGGACTACTACCCCTAATATCCCACGTCATCCCATCAGCCAGAGCCACCGGACTACTACCCCTAATATCCCACATCATCCCATCAGCAAGAGCTACCAGACCACTACCCCTAATATCCCAGATCATCCCATCACAGCCGCCGGACTACTACCCCTAATATCTCACATCATCCCATGAGCCAGGGCCACCTGACTACTCCCCCTAATATCCCACATCATCCTGTCAGGCAGAGCCACCGACTACTACCCCTAATATCCCACATCATCCCGTCAGGCAGGGCCACCGGACTACTCCCCCTAATATCCCACATCATCCTGTCAGGCAGAGCCACCGACTACTACCCCTAACATCCCACATCATCCCGTCAGGCAGGGCAACCGGACTACTCCCCCTAATATCCCACATCATCCCGTCAGGCAGGGCCACCGGACTACTCCCCCTAATATCCCACATCATCCCGTCAGGCAGGGCCACCAGACTACTCCCCCTAATATCCCACATCATCTCGTCAGACAGAGCCACCGACTACTACCCCTAACATCCCACATCATCCCGTCAGGCAGGGCCACCGGACTACTCCCCCTAATATAACACATCATCCCATCAGCCAGAGCCACCGGACAACTACCACTAATATCCCACATCATCCCATCACAGCCACCGGACTACTACCCCTAATATCCCACATCATCCCGTCAGAGCCACCAAACTACTACCCCTAGTATCCTACATCATCCCATCAGAGCCACCTGACTACTCCCCCTAATATCCCACATCATCCTGTCAGGCAGAGCCACCGACTACTACCCCTAACATCCCACATCATCCCGTCAGGCAGGGCCACCGGACTACTCCCCCTAATATCCCACATCATCCTGTCAGGCAGAGCCACCGACTACTACCCCTAACATCCCACATCATCCCGTCAGGCAGGGCAACCGGACTACTCCCCCTAATATCCCACATCATCCCGTCAGGCAGGGCCACCGGACTACTCCCCCTAATATCCAACATCATCCCGTCAGGCAGGGCCACCAGACTACTCCCCCTAATATCCCACATCATCCCATCAGGCAGAGCCACCGACTACTACCCCTAACATCCCACATCATCCCGTCAGGCAGGGCCACCGGACTACTCCCCCTAATATCCCACATCATCCCATCAGCCAGAGCCACCGGACAACTACCACTAATATCCCACATCATCCCATCACAGCCACCGGACTACTACCCCTAATATCCCACATCATCCCGTCAGAGCCACCAAACTACTACCCCTAGTATCCTACATCATCCCATCAGAGCCACTAGACTACTCCCCCTAATATCCCACATCATCCTGTCAGCCAGAGCCACCGGACAACTACTACTAATATCCCACGTCATCCCATCACAGCCACTGGACAACTACTCCTAATATCCCACATCATCCCGTCAGAGCCACCGGACTATTACCCCTAATATCCCACATCATCCCGTCAGAGACACCAAACTACTACCCCTAGTATCCTACATCATCCCATGAGAGCCACTAGACTACTACCCCTAATATCCCACATCATCTCGTCAGCCAAAGCCATCGGACTACTACCCCTAATATCCCACATCATCCCATCAGAGTCAAAGGACTACTACCCCTAATATTCCACATCATCTCGTCAGCCAAAGCCATCGGACTACTACCCCTAATATCCCACATCATCCCGTCAGCCAGAGCCACCGGACTACTACCCCTAATATCCACACATTATCCCGTCAGAGCACCAGACTACTACCCCAAATATCCCACATCATCCCGTGAGAGCCACCAGACTACTACCCCTAATATCCCACATCATCCCATCAGCCAGAGCCATTGGAGTACTACCCCTAATATCCCACATCCTAACTTCCATACCGGGGATCCCTTTAAGAGAGGCCTGGGGTCAAAACTAAAGCGCTGGATGGATTTGCCCTGACTTCCATACCAGTGATCCCTTTAAGAGGAAAAATGTGGATATGGAATGGAGGATGTGTGATGGGTATATGGGAAGGAGGGGGGATTCATTTCTGTCCTGTGCTCTCTGCTCCTTTCTGGGGGGGTAGACAATGGCTGGGAGCTTATGTTCCTTCGAATGCTAGATTTCTCCCACCATGGCAGTGTCTGCTGAGGTGTTGTCGTGGAGTGAGAAAACTATTGCTCACAGCAACCAATCACAGCTCAGCTTCTTTTCTTAGTGATTGGTTGCAGGGAAAACTGTTGCTCATAGCAACCAATCACAGCTCAGCTTCTTTTAAACAGCTTTGGTGAAATTAAAGATGCTTCGTGATTGGTGATACACACACACATACATACATTCACTTTTATATATATAGATTAGTGGCAGAATGGAAGAACTGGTAGAGAGGGAAAGAAAAATCTACAAGGAAGAGGAAGGGATAGTAGGTATATACAGTATGCAAGAAATAGGCATACATGATACACATAGGTAGAATCTAATATTGTCACATACAGCAGCCATCCTCTGCAGGCAAATGTCCTACAAAAGACACAAAAGTGTCCAGAATTTATTATGTCATACCTTACATTAAAGAAGCACTCCCACCAAAATCATGCAAAGAATGGAGAAATTGCGAATGATATAGCATACATGTCTAGATAGTACATGATATTGGCTTGAAAGAAGCACTCCTCCTCCTCCTCCCATCAAAGTTTTTATCATATTAATATATGGTAATCGTCATTTAATAAGGCACTAGGTACTTACAATTGCTCATTCTGCCTTTCTACCCAGCCAAATTAAATATGAGGAGAACTTGAGTCGTAATGTATCTCAAAATATAAATATTTTATTAAAGGTATATATTTACCACATAGGCTAAATACAAATACAATAAAATAGTGTGATCCCAAAAAATGGAGTAACAGTCATAGGGTAGGTCAGGACGACATATTATGCTAAAGAATGACATATACATGTGGAAAGCAATGCATATAAACAATGTAACTTAAGCAGGTAGGATAATCAGGCACTTGGTACCAAGACTAATCAGTTCCACCTATAACTATCACCATGTTTAGCGCTAACATGCATTGCTAAAAACCATTACAATAGCATAAAGTATGCATCAATAAATCAAGGGTTAATTACCCGCTTGTCCACGATGTGACCGCCAACCCGACGCGCGTTTCGCGAGTATAAACACTGGCTTCCTTTCTACCCAGCTAATTGTTTTTCTTTTCTATTACAATACACGGATGATGAAATATTGTAGAGCTCTCAAAACGACATGTATGGATGAAAAATAAAAAGTGCGCCTTTTCAGTAATGGTTTTGAACTATTTAATGATCATTCCTTTTTGTACAATAAAATAGATGCTTGATGGGTCCTCCGAAAACCCAGTGAGTAATGACATTCCCTAATTGGTCTAAGAGCTGGTCGAGGGCAGAAGAGCCTGATCGAGCCCATAGAATGTCATGTTCCTGAGACTGCTCTAGAGAGGCAGGAAGCCCTGAATAAGTGACATATTGTACTATCAGTCAGCAGGTTTGTCTGGTTAATGCTTTATCTTACTTTAACACCGTTGTGTTGGTGAAAAGTTTCCTAAGTTTCTGATAACTGATGATTTGGGACCTGAGTGGCTCTGCCCCCCACCACTTGTGCTTCTGATTCACTGACTGCTGGAATGCCTTCTGATACAATGGAGCCAATTATAATACAAGGATGTGAATGTCAGCACTTACAAGAAAACCAATGTTGGCCACTCATAAAAGGAACGGCCTCAATGCAAGGAGGTGCGGAGCCGGAGGAGACAATCAGGCATTGTATTATGGACATTCACATCTACAACATAAAAGAAAAAAAAAAAAAACTAATTCCAAGTTCTAGACCCCACTCAGGCCATGTGTCTGCTGCTTACAAAACCTACAGCATTTTCCAGTGTTCACCTCATTTAAAATTCTCGTCAATTGTAGCTTTTTTTCCCACTAAATGGCAATTACACCTGGAATGTTTGTTTGTCAGTGTTACACATGTTTTAGCGCATTTTGAATGTTAATTACCGGTGAATATCTCTAGCAGGCCCTTTCTCTAGCTTCACTCCTATGGAGCAGGTACAGGCTTTCTGACCTTTTCAGAACATTAACCATTTACTCCCATGGGTTACATGTAAAGCTCCGCACTCAGAATGTTCCTGAGCATGGAAATGGCTTCCTGGTGAGAATGGAAATCACTGGCCATCGCTAAAGTGATGCTGACACAAATATGGAGTTCATGTAGGCGGCTGTAACACGGAGAAACAGGTGCAAGTGTGTCTGCTAGGTAGATATGTGTACAGTATCTTTCTATTTTATATGGCTATCGTTATCTATCTATCTGCTCTATCTATCTATCTATATAGCTATCTTTCTATCTATGATCTATCCCATATCTATCTATCTGTCTATCTATCTATTATCTATCCCATATCTATCTATCTATCTATCTATCTATCTATCTATCTATCTATCTATCTATCTATCTATTATCTATCAAATATCTATTGATTTATATATCTATCTATGCTTCTATCTATCTATCTATCTTTCTATGTATTATCTATCCCATATCTATCTATCTATCTATCATCTATCAAATATCTATCTATCTGTTTTATCTATCTATCTATCTATCTATTCATCTATCTATGTATCTATCTATCCTTCTATCTATATATTGCTAATATCTATCTATCTGTTATATCTATCTATCTATCTATCTATCTGTCTCTCTCTCTCTATCTGTCTATCTATTTATCGATCAATCTGTTCTATCTATCTATCTATCTATCTATCTATCTGTCCATCTATCTATTCATCTGTCTATGTACCTATCTATCCTTCTATCTATACATTGCTAATATCTATCTATCTGTTATATCTATCTATCTATCTATTTGTTATCTATCTATCTACCTGTCTGTCTATCTATCCATCTATATATTCATCTATATATCTATCTATTCATCTATCAAGATATTATCTATCTATCTATTCATCTATATATTCATATATCTATCTATCTATCTATCTATCCATCTATCTAATCATCTATCTAGATATTATTTAACTATTATCTATCTATCTATCTATTTATATCTATTGATCTACTGGTCTATCTAGCTATCTGTCTTCCTATCCTTCCGTGTATCTATCTATCTGTATATATGTTACTACTTCAGAGATGAGATGCAGCAGAAATGAGAAGAATAATGAATACATGTATATTAACAACCTAGCTAAGTACCGATTATGTTCAACAAAATGTACTTGATAAAGCATTGTCAGATAAGTCTGCAATCCATATCAGCGTGTGTATCACATCTGACCTTTTGGAAATGTGTATCTATCTGTTCCGCTGAAGAAGGTGTCACTTGGAAATAATATTCCTGGATGATTGGGAAAATATATGCTATATGCCCTGGACTTGTCTGGTTTGCCCTTAAATGTTTTTTTTTTTTTCTTTTTCCAAGTGCCTATTGAAAGTTCATAAATTCACTCAGCTCAAACCTTATTATCAAGGTGTATCAAACCCATTACCGCGATCCCATGTGAAACGTCTCCGTTCTCTATTCCCACTTCATAAATAAAATAACTCCTAGCCATCCCAGGGGAATGTCTAACATTCCTGCAAGTTTAGAAAATTACATTTCTTAAAGACCTTTGCGAACGCAAGAGGTCTACCAGGATTATGAAGGGCAGTGATACATCAGTTGTATGATTAGTGCGAAGAAATTGAAAAATGGCGGCGATTTGTGAAGGCTGATTAACCTCTTGCACACACATGTTTTACAGATTCCAGCCCACCCTCCTCTTGTTATTCTTCAGCATAAGATATCAGTTTCTAACCAAGAATTTCTTTAGTATCCATAAAAGTTGATGCTTGTTTTTCTTTTACATCACTAATGACTTTTTTTACTTTACTACATTTTAATCTTAGTTTTTTTTAAGGCCGTATTCCCATCCATGACATTTTAATAGACTGTCCATAATATGCTCTCATGTATGATACCTTTTGGATCCCTATGGTCACATTCAACATTCACAGAAGAGACTTTCCGAGGATTGCATTGCAATAGAACGTAGAATCGGAAATGTGATCACATATGTTTTTTTTAAGATTATAAGATACATATAGAGATTCCTATGGCTGTATAATTCATGCATTTACAAGATGTCACAGAGATTATCTTGTAATACAATTTCTATTTCTATCATTGTACATTTGCTAATGGGTTCTCCATAGATTACTGTGGTATCTACCATAAAAACATCGTCTATATATCCAAAAAGGCTATAGACTACTTTAAACACAGAGTATGGTCAAAATCAAAAGAAATAGCAGATAATAATCTATACTATTTGTAAGGCTAGGTCCATACCCATTATTAGCTAATTACTGAAGGCTAATTATGCACCAAACTCGCTTTATTTACATAGAGCCAAACAAAAGCCGTAGCTCATACACTGCAGAGTAAAAAGGCGCCATGAAAATATAACCCCAGAGTATAGAAGCAAGTGACCACCATAGAGCAACCTCTGTAAAGGAACTCACATGTGTGGAGTCTTATGCCGTGTCCCTCACCTCGACGCGCGTTTTGTTCTCTTCTTCAGCCTTTTTGTGTCCCACAATGGAGGTTACCTTTTTTTGTCACATTATTTTTGTTCGGTTTCCATAATTTTTGTTTTAATTTGGAATAATAAAATTATTTTAATGTAATTTTTTGGCGTTGTGCTTTTTCTGTTCTCCATTCTTCTTATTTATGGTGGAACAGACGGGTTGATTATTATTGCGTTTGGCACATATGAAATTTGCTGGATCTATTTTTGATTATAACTATACATTTTGATATAGAAAAAAAAACTGTATATCTTTGTACCGTGTTAGCCAGTAGAAATATTAACATTTGAGAGTCCTCGATGGTTGATACCTTTTAAGGGCTGAAAAGATGGTAATAAGTGGCATGCTCTACAGATGAATCAGGTCTCTTCTTCAGACTAATAAAATGCCTGATGAAGAGACCTGCTTGTCTGGAAAGCTTGCCATGTGTTACCATCTTTTCAGTTAGCCAGTAAAAGGTTTCAACCAGTGAGGACTCTCAAATATTTTCTATCTTACCTATGTAACAGATTCCCATTGCTAGCTGTAATCCTTCTGCTAAGGAAGCGTTCATTTTATTTGTAATGAACTTGGCGTCAATGGGGCACTCATGATTTGTATGGATGAGTCATGTCTTCCAATGGAAAATACACTCTTTTCTTTGGCAGAGGACCCTATTAGGTTATATCAATCCATATTTTTCTATGCCCATGCTACTATTTAAGTGAAGTTGCCACAAAGATTTTGCTTTTTTTTTGCTTTTAACTCGCTTTGCTTGATTGAACAAAAATTTTTATGACTTCGTACAAAGCTGCTTGATACCTCACGAGCCTGATCTGTGCACAGAGGAGTGGATTGCCAAGGCACCAGATTAAGCAACATACTTTATTTTAGACGGGGTGAGAAGTATACTCACGTTTTCTTGTAGTACTATTATGAGCATTCATAGATATCCACCATTAAGTCCCCTATGTTATTTATATCCACTATTACTATTTACTTATTT
Organism: Dendrobates tinctorius; assembly: GCF_039654945.1. NCBI lineage: Eukaryota > Metazoa > Chordata > Amphibia > Anura > Dendrobatidae > Dendrobates > Dendrobates tinctorius. The sequence goes on along the minus strand of NW_027361707.1, from coordinate 61,158,969 downwards.
GCTTACTGCAGGGTATATGCTCTTTATTATTTATTTTTTTGGATTTTGCCTGTAAAAAGGTCAGTATGTGACCATTCACACATTGCATATATACCAACTTATGCTCCGGCTCATTTCTTTGGTTTTGCATTATTTTTTACTCATAAATAAAAATTTGTAATTTTTTTTTTCCACAAACTTTCACTACGATTTTTGATTTTTTAAAGAACATAAGTGACATACAGACCTACAATCTCGCTCATCGCACAGAAGGAAAACATTGCTTCTTCAGAAGCTGCTGCAATTATATAATGTTTCCAGAGTATTGGGTTTTTTTTTTTTTTTTTAACAAAAACGGTAAATTTGAGACTGGCTCTGTAAATGACTGGTTTACTTTTAACACACTGTGTAGGATGATAAGTGTCGTAAAATGGTTGCGAGGCCTCAGTGACTGGAGTTAAAAAGAAACTCATTTCTCCTCGGTTGCATAGACAGACAATAAGTAGAAAGGCTGCTGTGCTATTGTTAAGAAGGACTCATTTGAAAATATGTTTCTTTGATGGGACTGGTAATTGCTTCTTTACTGGATAAATTATTGCGATAAGTACGAGCACAGCACAGCGGACCGGTTTACGCTCACTGGCAATGCACCACTATGATGATCAATGATTATCTGGAGATGAAGGAAAACTATCATCTAGGAATACAATTTTAAAGTATTGTGCACAGAGGAATATATTTTAACATTGCAACTTACCACATTATTAGAAGTGGCGCATTCGTCATGTTTTCTGCACACTTTACGTGGATGGTATCTCTGTGTCATACAGCATCGGTAGCATTGACCGGCCTTGGGACTACCATTAGTTGACTATTAAAAGGGGTTATATCATTAATAAAACAGGAAATTTTTATAATGTCTGGTAATCTTGGTTGTATTTTACGTTTGTAAAAATTGTATTTTTTTATGAGCCACAGTTTTAGTTTGTTAAATATTATAGAGCTGAATTATAGGCTTTAGATCTGAAATCTCCAAGTGTTGTTTAGTGACAGTTCACAGTTATCTCCAGTGAGTTGCATTCTGGGACGTGTTGTTTGACGTCACATGATCACAGCTGGTTGATAGTCATGTTTCTGTTGAGTTGACAAAAGTAGAATTGAGAATGCAGCTCTGGAATCTGCATTCAGCTTGTGTGAAGACTTGGAGGTTGTTTTTGAAATCTTAGGTATATGTAACACATACATCTGGAGCCATTCTTGAAATAGTAAGTAGCTTATGTTCCTCAAATAATTTGCCATTGAAAGATAATATCAAAAAGACTCTGGCATAAGGTTTTGTCCCCAAATGGTATGTACATGACTTTTCTGCTCCCATGTCCCACCGGTGCCCATTATAGCTGAAGTATGATAAGCAATTTACTTTTATACCGTTATGACTAGAGTTGAGCGACTTTTGCTTTTTTAGGGTCGCGTTTCGTTTCGTGAAACCCGACTTTTCCAAAAGTCGGGTCGAGCAAGATCGTCCGATTATAGGGAAAAGTCGGGGTCGTCCCGAAACACGAAACCCAATGTAAGTCAATAGGGAATAAAAGTCGGCAGTGAGAGGAGGACAGGAAACACACCTACAGTGCCCATTTGAATGCCAAAAGCATCAATTCTTCTTACTTAAGCTTGTCAACCTTAATTAACTTCATAATACAAGTTACGCACTGAAAAATGGGGGTTATTTGGCTAAATTTGTGGGGGGGGAGGGCTGGCTGCAGGTTTTCATGTGCCCTGGGCAAAAGAGCGCCCCTTTAACACATACCACAACTCATCATGCTCCGATACGGCAGAGAAATAGCGGTATAGTACAATGAAAAATACCTCACTTTTTACATCTCATGACGAGGCCCATCTATTTCTCCATACAAAATCATTGGTCCCATATAATGTTTGAAACAGTATATGATGAGCTCCACATAATGCTACAGTATATGTTGGTCCCCATGGATGAAGCTCCACTGTCTTATGGGCCCAAATAATGCTCCAAACATAATGGGCCCCATTTCTACTGCTCTAGTGTATAATGGGCCCTGTAAATGCTGCTCCAGTGTCTGATGTCCACCTTTGGAATGTTCCAGTGTATGGTGGGCCCCATCTATCATTCTCCAGAGTATAGTGCTCCCCAAAAATTGCTGTCCCAACATAGAAAACAATCAAATAAGTCTCCTCGCTAGGGAATCCCTGTACTTGTCTGGACAGGTGCTGTAGCTTGCTTAACAGCTCGCCAGCCGTTCTCACGCCCAGTATGGATTGCACGTGATTGCACAAAGGTTAGAAAGGGTACCGTATCCCTGGATAACATGTATGGATAGCGTACACATTCAAAATATATGTCTATACAGCATGAGGCAGGCTCAAACGGTGTTAGGCCCAGTATGGATTGCACGTCATTGCACAAAGGTTAGAAGGGGTACTGTATCCCCAGATAACATGTATGGATAGCGTACACATTCAAAATATATGTCTATACAGCATGAGGCAGGCTCAGACGGTGTTAGGCCCAGTATGGATTGCACGTCATTGCACAAAGGTTAGAAGGGGTACCGTATCCCCGGATAACATGTATGGATAGCGTACACATTCAAAATATATGTCTATACAGCATGAGGCAGGCTCAGACGGTGTTAGGCCCAGTATGGATTGCACGTCATTGCACAAAGGTTAGAAGGGGTACCGTATCCCCGGATAACATGTATGGATAGCGTACACATTCAAAATATATGTCTATACAGCATGAGGCAGGCTCAGACGGTGTTAGGCCCAGTATGGATTGCACGTCATTGCACAAAGGTTAGAAGGGGTACCGTATCCCCGGATAACATGTATGGATAGCGTACACATTCAAAATATATGTCTATACAGCATGAGGCAGGCTCAGACGGTGTTAGGCCCAGTATGGATTGCACGTCATTGCACAAAGGTTAGAAGGGGTACCGTATCCCCGGATAACATGTATGGATAGCGTACACATTCAAAATATATGTCTATACAGCATGAGGCAGGCTCAGACGGTGTTAGGCCAGTATGGATTGCACGTCATTGCACAAAGGTAAGAAGGGGTACCGTATCCCCGGATAACATGTATGGATAGCGTACACATTCAAAATATATGTCTATACAGCATGAGGCAGGCTCAGACGGTGTTAGGCCCAGTATGGATTGCACGTCATTGCACAAAGGTTAGAAAGGGTACCGTATCCACGGATAACATGTATGGATAGCGTACACATTCAAAATATATGTCTATACAGCATGAGGCAGGCTCAGACGGTGTTAGGCCCAGGATGGATTGCACGTCATTGCACAAAGGTTAGAAGGGGTACCGTATCCCCGGATAACATGTATGGATAGCGTACACATTCAAAATATATGTCTATACAGCATGAGGCAGGCTCAGACGGTGTTAGGCCCAGTATGGATTGCACGTCATTGCACAAAGGTTAGAAAGGGTACCGTATCCACGGATAACATGTATGGATAGCGTACACATTCAAAATATATGTCTATACAGCATGAGGCAGGCTCAGACGGTGTTAGGCCCATGATGGATTGCACGTCATTGCACAAAGGTTAGAAGGGGTACCGTATCCCCGGATAACATGTATGGATAGCGTACACATTCAAAATATATGTCTATACAGCATGAGGCAGGCTCAGACGGTGTTAGGCCCAGTATGGATTGCACGTCATTGCACAAAGGTTAGAAGGGGTACCGTATCCCCGGATAACATGTATGGATAGCGTACACATTCAAAATATATGTCTATACAGCATGAGGCAGGCTCAGACGGTGTTAGGCCCAGGATGGATTGCACGTCATTGCACAAAGGTTAGAAGGGGTACCGTATCCCCGGATAACATGTATGGATAGCGTACACATTCAAAATATATGTCTATACAGCATGAGGCAGGCTCAGACGGTGTTAGGCCCAGTATGGATTGCACGTCATTGCACAAAGGTTAGAAGGGGTACCATATCCCCGGATAACATGTATGGATAGCGTACACATTCAAAATATATGTCTATACAGCATGAGGCAGGCTCAGACGGTGTTAGGCCCAGGATGGATTGCACGTCATTGCACAAAGGTTAGAAGGGGTACCGTATCCCCGGATAACATGTATGGATAGCGTACACATTCAAAATATATGTCTATACAGCATGAGGCAGGCTCAGACGGTGTTAGGCCCAGTATGGATTGCACGTCATTGCACAAAGGTTAGAAGGGGTACCGTATCCCCGGATAACATGTATGGATAGCATACACATTCAAAATATATGTCTATACAGCATGAGGCAGGCTCAGACGGTGTTAGGCCCAGGATGGATTGCACGTCATTGCACAAAGGTTAGAAGGGGTACGGTATCCCCGGATAACATGTATAGATAGCGTACACATTCAAAATATATGTCTATACAGCATGCGGCAGGCTCAGACGGTGTTAGGCCCAGTATGGATTGCACGTCATTGCACAAAGGTTAGAAGGGGTACGGTATCCCCGGATAACATGTATGGATAGCGTACACATTCAAAATATATGTCTATACAGCATGCGGCAGGCTCAGACGGTGTTAGGCCCAGTATGGATTGCACGTCATTGCACAAAGGTTAGAAAGGGTACCGTATCCCCGGATAACATGTATGGATAGCGTACACATTCAAAATATATGTCTCAGGAGGCAGGCTCAGACGGTGTCAGGCACAGTATGGATTTGACGGCCCAGATTACACAGCGGAGGAGCAGGGAGAGGTAAAGATTGCAAATGCTGGGGCCCTGGCCAAGCAAGGGGGGCCCACTCGTGGGCGTCGGTACTGGCACTGGGCCCCTCATAGTACAGCGGTGTGTCTGACGGCGGGTGTGCACCACCACCGTCAGAGACACTTGATTGCACTATGATGGACCCTGTGCCAGTGCCCGCGCCCAAGAGTCGGCCTACCCACCTGTCCAGGGCAACGGCACTCACACGGTGTCGTGCGCTAGGTGGTGACCCCGGCCATGGGGGGGAGGCAGCACAGTTAGGGAGTTTTAGAAAGTGGCATATGTTGATGTTGGACATTCAACCGATGCAAAAGGCGAAATAGGTGAAGTACCAGGAAGAGGTGGACCAAAGCAAGCCATTTTTCTGTCACCCTATGTGTCATCAGGGGAAGGTGGGACAAAATCCTTGGAAACCCATGCGTGGTTCATTTTAATGAAGGTTAGATCATCCACATTTTGGGTTGACAGACGGGTCCTTTTTTCTGTCAGGATTGATCCAGCTGCACTGAAGACTCTTTCCGATAGCACACTTGCAGCTGGGCAAGCGAGCTCCTGTAAGGCATATTGGGCCAATTCAGGCCAGGTGTCCAGTTTAGCGGCCCAATAGTCAAAGGGGAATGACCTGTGTGGGAGAACATCGATATGGGAGGAAAAGTAGTTTGTAACCATAGTTGACAACTGCTGTCTCCTGTCACTTTCCATCGATGCAGTATTACCAGTTGTGTGAGCAGTCCGTGAAAAATCAGTCCACAACATTGTCATGAAACCCCTGTCTCCAACGCCACTTCTGCTGTGTGCACCTCGAACACCTCTGCCAAGCTGCCCCCGGCCCGTACGGCTCGTGTGAGAACCATCACCGCTGCTGTGTGCTGGGAATGCCTCAAGCAACCGATTTACCAGAGTTGCTTGTTTATTAGCCAATATTAGGTCAAGGTTCTCCTGTGGCATGATGTTTTGTAATTTGCCTTTATAGCGTGGATCCAGGATGCTGGCCAACCAGTAGTCGTCATCGTTCATCATTTTGGCAATGCGGGGGTCCCTTTTTAGGATCCGCAAGGCATAATCTGACATGTGGGCCAATGTTCCCGGTGTCAATGATGCACTGCGAGTGCTGGGTGGAGGAGCACTTTCTGGCAAATCCACATCCCTCCAGTCACGCACAAACCCTGTACCAGACCTTGCCATGCCAACATTTTCACTTGCCCCACGAGATGCATCCTCCTCCCCTAAGTAATCATCCCCATCATCCTCCTCCTCCTCCTCCTCTTCTTCCTCCACCTCGTCCAGGAGAGGTCCCTGAGCAGACAATGGCTGAATGTCATCAAGGATTCCCTCCTCCTCTTCCTCCTCATCAACATTGGCTGCAGACGCCTGCTCCTTAAGGTGCGTCAAAGTTTGCATGAGCAGACACATAAGTGGGATGCTCATGCTTAGGATGGCGTCGTCTGCGCTTACCAGCCGTGTGCATTCCTCAAAACACTGAAGGACTTTACAAAGGTCTTTCAGCTTCGACCACTGCACGCCTGTCAACTCCATGTCTGCTCTCAAAGTGCCTGGCCGTGTATCCTCCCACAAATGCATTATGGCCTGCCTCTGCTCGCACAGCCGCTCCACCATGTGCAGGGTGGAGTTCCACCTTGTTGCAATGTCGATAATGAGGCGGTGGTTGGGAAGGTGGAGCAATCGCTGCAGCTTCTGCATACGAACGGAGTGATCTGCGCGCACAGTCTTCGCACCTTCTGGAGCAGGGCTGTTAACTCCGGATAATTTTTGAGGAAGCACTGCACCACCAGGTTCAAGGTGTGAGCCAAGCAAGGTATGTGGCTGAGTTTTGAAAGGGCTATGGCTGCCACAAAATTACGGCCGTTATCACTAACTACCTTGCCTGCCTCAAGATGTACACTGCCCAGCCATGACTCAGTTTGTCGCTTCAAGTACTCGGCCAGCACCTCGGCGGTGTGTCTGTCGCCCAAACACATCATCTGCAACACAGCCTGCTGACGCTTTCCACTAGCTGCTCGATAGGGGGACACATTGTGTGCAACAGTGGCAGCTGCAGATGGAGTGCTCGTACGACTGCGCTCTGTGGACGAGTTGTCGCTTCTGGAGGAGGAGGAGGAGGAGGGTCGAACGCCTACAGCCAACTGTTTCCTATACCATGGGCTAGGCAGCACTGTCCCACCACCGCTGTCCCCTGTGGACCCTGCATCCACCACATTAACCCAGTGCGCAGTGATGGACACGTAACGGCCCTGGCCATGCCGACTGGACCATGCATCAGTTGTGAGGTGCACCTTTCCGCTCACTGACTGCTTGAGTGCATGGACAATGCGGTCTTTCACATGATGGTGGAGGGCTGGGATGGCTTTGCGAGAGAAGAAGTGGCGACTGGGTAGGTCATAGCGTGGTACTGCATAGGCCATGAGGTCGCGGAAAGCTGTGCTTTCCACCAACCGAAAGGGCATCATCTCAAACGAGATTAGTTTGGCAATGTGGGCGTTCAAACCCAGTGTACGCGGATGAGAGACTGAGTACTTTCTTGACCTACTCATAGTGTCTGGGAGGGTGAGCTGGACTTGAGAGCTGCATATGGTGGAAGTAGCGGTGGACAGGGCGGACTGAGAGAGGGTTGATGATGGTGATGGAGTTGGTGTTCTTTCTGATGGCCTAGAATCAGTCTTTCGTTGATATAACAGTGGGATTCCCTGACTGCTGTGGCCTTGCAACGACACCTCAACATTTGCTGCTGTGCTAACCGGTGGGCTTACAGTGGGGGAAACAATGTAGCGTTGCTGACTACCTTCGTTGTGATCAGTTGCACACGTGGCACTTGAGGTTTGGTGTTGTGTCCACGCTTGCAAGTGCATGCTGGTTAAATGTCTAAGCATGCAACTGGTATTCAAATTTTTCAGATTTTTCCCTCGGCTAAAGGTCTTTGCGCACTTCTTACAGATAACCTTGGCCTGATCATGAGGATTTTGTTCAAAAAAGTGCCACACTGCACTCTTCCTACTTTGGCAGACATTTTGCGGCCTAGCACGCTGTGATCTTTTGACCCTCTGGACAAGCTGTCCAGCAACTCTTTTGATGTTTGGAACCTGTCTTTGGAGTGCTCCGGGCCTGCTAGATAACAGCTGTTGCGATGTCGATGTCTGCTGTGGATGCTCCTCATCTGAGCTATTGGAAGCAGCACCCTCTTCCCCCAATGGATGCCAATCTGGGTCAACAACTGGGTCATCCATCACCTCCTCTTCTATGTCATGTGCACCTTTCTCTGTGTCACCGTGTATGGTGGTATAGTGTGCGGGAAGGGGCACCTGAGTCTCATCAGGGTCAAAATCTGGCTCTGTACACTGCGAGGACAATGTAGTGCTTTGAGTGAATGTACCAGCAGAATCATCCATCAGCGGCTGTGCATCAGTGCACTCCATGTCAGATTCATCTTGGCCTGGGTAATTCACCATTTGACTTGATAATCCAGGCATGGTATGTGAAAACAGCTCCATGGAGTAATCAGTAGTATGGCCTGCGTCATCCTTCAATCTTGGTTGGGGTGAAGGACACAAGGAAAGGTGTGGTTCATGAACATGAGCCTCCAATGACGACTCAGTGCTTTTACTTTTTACAACTGAAGAAGAGGAGGCGATAGAGCTGGAGGCTGAGTCAGCAATGTAAGACAAAACTTTTTCCTGATGCTCTGCCTTTAAAAGCGGTTTGCCAACTCCTAGAAAACTAAGCGTTCGAGTCCTTATGTAGCCAGACGATGACGCAGGGTCAGCACCTCCTGCATTCGGTCCTATTTTGCTCTTGCCACTACCATCAGATCCACCACCAACACCATCATTACCAGCTGCCAACCCCCGCCCAATTCCACGGCCTCTTCCACCAGCCTTCCTCATTTTTGGTAGAAATGTAGACAAAATCCAACAAACTATATAGTAATGTAAAACAAGGTACAAGGTGTCTATAGGACAGAGGAGTTTTAGAATTTCTGCACACACTTGTGGACACTGGACACTTGTGGATTGTGTGCGGCCCTCTGATATCTGAGCGCTATGTGACACGCTCGATGGCACAGCTGCCTGTGACCAAAGTGACGAGAGGATAATGGAGATTTTGAATCTCTGCGTACACTTTTGGACACTGGACACTTGTGGATTGTGTGCGGCCCTCTGATATCTGAGCGCTATGTGACACGCTCGATGGCACAGCTGCCTGTGACCAAAGTGACGAGAGGATAATGGAGATTTTGAATCTCTGCGTACACTTGTGGACACTGGACACTTGTGGATTGTGTGCGGCCCACTGATATCTGAGCGCTATGTGACACGCTCGATGGCACAGCTGCCTGTGACCAAAGTGACGAGAGGATAATGGAGATTTTGAATCTCTGCGTACACTTGTGGACAGTGGACACTTGTGGATTGTGTGCGGCCCACTGATATCTGAGCGCTATGTGACACGCTCGATGGCACAGCTGCCTGTGACCAAAGTGACGAGAGGATAATGGAGATTTTGAATCTCTGCGTACACTTTTGGACACTGGACACTTGTGGATTGTGTGCGGCCCACTGATATCTGAGCGCTATGTGACACGCTCGATGGCACAGCTGCCTGTGACCAAAGTGACGAGAGGATAATGGAGATTTTGAATCTCTGCGTACACTTTTGGACACTGGACACTTGTGGATTGTGTGCGGCCCACTGATATCTGAGCGCTATGTGACACGCTCGATGGCACAGCTGCCTGTGACCAAAGTGACGAGAGGATAATGGAGATTTTGAATCTCTGCGTACACTTGTGGACAGTGGACACTTGTGGATTGTGTGCGGCCCACTGATATCTGAGCGCTATGTGACACGCTCGATGGCACAGCTGCCTGTGACCAAAGTGACGAGAGGATAATGGAGATTTTGAATCTCTGCGTACACATTTGGACACTGGACACTTGTGGATTGTGTGCGGCCCTCTGATATCTGAGCGCTATGTGACACGCTCGATGGCACAGCTGCCTGTGACCAAAGTGACGAGAGGATAATGGAGATTTTGAATCTCTGCGTACACTTGTGGACACTGGACACTTGTGGATTGTGTGCGGCCCACTGATATCTGAGCGCTATGTGACACGCTCGATGGCACAGCTGCCTGTGACCAAAGTGACGAGAGGATAATGGAGATTTTGAATCTCTGCGTACACTTGTGGACACTGGACACTTGTGGATTGTGTGCGGCCCACTGATATCTGAGCGCTATGTGACACGCTCGATGGCACAGCTGCCTGTGACCAAAGTGACGAGAGGATAATGGAGATTTTGAATCTCTGCGTACACTTGTGGACAGTGGACACTTGTGGATTGTGTGCGGCCCACTGATATCTGAGCGCTATGTGACACGCTCGATGGCACAGCTGCCTGTGACCAAAGTGACGAGAGGATAATGGAGATTTTGAATCTCTGCGTACACTTTTGGACACTGGACACTTGTGGATTGTGTGCGGCCCACTGATATCTGAGCGCTATGTGACATGCTCGATGGCACAGCTGCCTGTGACCAAAGTGACGAGAGGATAATGGAGATTTTGAATCTCTGCGTACACTTTTGGACACTGGACACTTGTGGATTGTGTGCGGCCCACTGATATCTGAGCGCTATGTGACACGCTCGATGGCACAGCTGCCTGTGACCAAAGTGATGAGAGGATAAGGGAGATTGGATTGCTTTTAAAAAAGCAGTTTGCGGAGCAGTGGGTAAACAGCAATGCCAGCGTGTCAGGAAGCCTTAAAAGGCAGCCCAACAACCAACACCACTGATACACCACAATATAGCCTCCCCTTGCACTGCACACACAGTGACTTGTGTGTTGTGCAGGCCAAATCGCTAGCAGCAGAAGCAGTTTTTTTGTCTTCTTCCCTGCCTAACGCTCTCCCTACAGAATCAGCAGCAACCTCTCCCTATACTAAGATCGGCAGAAGTAAGGTGGCGGTCGGCGTGCACGCCCTTTTATACCCCCTGTGACGCCCACCAAAGCAAGCCAATCACTTGCATGCCCTTCTGAAAGATGGTGGTGACCCGTGCCTATGTCATCACGTTGCCCACAGTGTCCGTGGATCCTGATTGGCTGAAAAAGAGCGCAAAACAAACTTTTGAAACGCGACTTTGGCGCGTAAGTCGCCGACCTCGTGGCCGACCTCATCCTAGGGTCGGGTTTCGTTTCATGAAACCCGACTTTGCCAAAAGTCGGCGACTTTAGAATTTTTTCGACCCGTTTCGCTCAACTCTAGTTATGACCTTTATGACATTGAGCTATGTGCAGTCAAGTAGGTGGAGAACATTCTGAAAGATGTCAAGATGTCACTATCCTAGTCCACCCCAATCTGAAAATTTTTAGTATGTGCGGTGAAGCTTTCAGCATGTGTGCAAAGAACTAATCAAGATGGGGCAAGTACTGTATACCCAGCTTCAATATTAGTAGTTATGAGAGCAAAATTCTTCTGAGAGTTTCCTTTAAAATGGTATCAATGGGTAAAGGCAATAAAAGATTGTTTTTCATGGTCTCATATTAGAGTTAAGCAAAAAGATTGGCAAGACCCTGGTCCAGGAGCCACGTTGGTTGTCCTTGGCCACCAAACCCTGCAAATCGTCTACCATCTGCAGTGTCCTGAGTGCTTCTTCTGATTAGAAGGTCTCTCAACACCATTACTTTGTGGTGCACTACCTTCATGATGTCTTGGAGGCCTAATGATAGGAGAGGTGGTGGGAACATTATGGATAGTAGGAGTTTCACAGAGCCCTTGTCCGGTGACCACATATTATTAACGTGGCTCCTGGGCTAGTGTCCTGTGAATCTTTTTTGCTCAACTCTGTTTCATAATATACATATGCTCTACGTAGAGAAACACTGAGGAACCTTAGTAGTCACCTTGTCTGCTTCAACAATGAATAAGGTAAAGTGATGATGGCACATGGGACAGAACCTGATGGAAATCTGAGACTGGTTCAGCAAGAATACACAGGGTCAAGATTTTTCACCATAATGCACCTTCAAAACTTTACTTTAGTTTTCTCATTGCTAGAAAATGATATTTTTGGGAAATCAGACATCAGATCAGTAATCTGGATTGGTAAAACTGTTTGGACTTCAGATAAAAGACTAATAATAATAATAATTGAATCTATAAAGCAGAAACAATTCCCACTGTGATGCTCAATGTCATAGCTAAAAAGTCCAGTAATATGTAGATCCACTAAAAATGGAAACAAAGAAAGATGTGCACAATAAAATTGCACCGGATAGAATATATTTCATCCAACTAAGCACACCAACATGGTTGATAGAGTTTAGTGACCTGTCTTACATGTAGGGGACGAGATTGTGTCACTGTATATTGGCCTACAAACAGTGCTGTAATATAAGCAGCCTCATAGCAATCCGCCAACGCTGACCTAGTGGAGAAAGAAGCCAGGTGACGTGCCCACACATGACTCCTATAAGTCATTCTCATCACCGGCAGCCTGGTCACTTTCCTACTCAGCAATATGAATTTAGGCTGTCGCGAACCGTAATTCACAAAGCAGAAACTCAATCCCGGAGGAGAATAGCTTTCTAAGTACTCTCACAAAATTGAATTTCCCTCTTCCTTCACTTTGTTTTCATGATCCTCGGTGCCTCCACATAAAGATGGAAGTGGCGTCACTGTCAAGCACTCTTTCTATGAATCTTGGAAACCGCTAACTCTCGGACATTTCCAATAATTTTCCTGAGCACAATGTTTTACATCAACTCTGTTCAAAACACAGGGAAAAAAGGTGCATGCAAATACCAAACCACAATATGTACACTTCTCTCCTACTTTATTCTGGTAACATTACCTAGTTCAGACATGCAAATACATCTATGAGTACATCCACTTGGGAATAATCCACTGTGGACTCTCTGCAGCAACATTAGCACAGCAGATTTTTTGTCCTGCGATGCCAGGGGTAAAATCTGCTGTGAAAATCTGCAGCATAAACTCACACGGAGCAGATTTCATATCTGAAATTCTGGTTCATTTCTGCCACTGCTTTTATCGTAAACCAATTTTTTTCAGTGACCAAATTGGTGTATGAAAAATCTCAGAATGTTTGAATTTCTTTCCTTAATCAAATGAGACTCACTCATTCAAGCCTATGGGTGCGCAGAAAAAAAATCGGACGGCAAGCGAAACAACAGTAAGGCATCCGATTATTATGGTACATTGCAATTCTATAGCACAGGAAACCGTCAATGGTCTTGTTTAATAGCTGACGCTGTAAAATATCAGATAGAATGCAAACAGCACGGGGAAGACAAGTGAGAAAAAAATAGTCACACTTTTCTGGATGAAATTCTGAACGATTTTTTTTTAAATAACGGTTGGGTGAACCTATCCTTAAAGGGAACCTGGAACCAGAAAAAACACTATTAACCCGCAGATATGGGGTTAATCTTCAGATTAATAGCATTATTAACCTGCCCAGTGCCCATACTTTGCCGAGCGCTGCAGGGAGTAAATTAAATTTATTCCCCCCCTGTAGAGTTCAAGTTTCCATCACGGGAGCAGCTCCAGCGCTGGGTTCAGTCATTGATCTCAGTCACTGCTGAGTATATGGAGCGGTGGCTGTAACTGTGCCCCCGGCCATAACCGACACTCGCTTAGCGTTAGGACCGGCTGTCATAGGGCAAATTCCACAGCAAATCTGAATGTAAATTATTTGGGGACAAATACACTACAGATCTCTCTCCTTATGGTATGGAGTTATCATACATGCATACACGTGTCTTAAAATATAAAGAAGCATCCACTATGTGTATTGATTCATCTAGATCTGCTTATGGTGCGGAAAAGTGGCAGAAGAGCATTTAGCAGTTCATTACTAGTATTCTTCGAGTCAGTCATTGGGGGCTTTAAAAGAGAGCGACATCAGAAAATAACATTGTTTAAATCAGATTTTATGTTAAATCTCTATATATAAAAAAGAATGTGTGTGTGTGTATCACCAGCCAATCACGAAGCATCTTTCATTTCACCAAAGCAGTTCCAAAGAAGCTGAGCTGTGATTGGTTGCTATGAGCAACAGTTTTCTTTGCATCCAATCACCAAGCATCTCTCATTTCACCAGAGCTGGTTAAAAGAAGCTGAGCTGAGATTGGTTGCTATGAGCAAGTTTTCCCACTTGACAACACCTCAGCAGACACTGACCAGGTGGGAGAAATTATCCCTAGGAACATAAGCTCCCAGCCATTGTCTGCCTCCTAGAAAGGAGCAGAGAGCATGACAAAAGCGAATCCCCTCTCCCGTGCCTATATACCCATCACACATCCTCCATCCCATAGGCACATCTTCCCTCTTAAAGGGATCATTGGTATGGAAGTTAGGGCAAATCCACTCTGTGCTTTGGTACTGACCCCAGGCCCCTCTTAAAGGGATCCCCGGTATAGAAACCAGGGCAATTGCCTTCAAATGCTCTGGTACTGAGCCCAGGCTCTCTTAAAGGGATCTAAGGTAAGGAAGTTATGAGAAATCCCTCAGTGCTCTGATTCTGACCCCAGGGTTCTATTAAAGGGATCATTGGTATGCAAGTCAGTGCAAATACACTCAGCGCTCTGGTTCTGATCAAAGGCTCTCTTAAAGGGATCCCCGGTATGGAAGATAGGGCAAATCCACTCTGCACTTTGGTACTGACCCCAGGCCTCTCTTAAAGGGATCTCCAGTATGGCAGTTAGTGTAAATCCCTCAGCACTCTGATTCTCACCCCCAGGCTTCTATTAAAGGGATTCCTGGTATGGAAGTTAGGACTATTCCACTCAGCGCTCTGTTTCTGACCCCAGGCTGATGGGATGATGTGGGATATTAGGGGTAGTAGTCTGGTGGCTCTGGCTGAATGGATGATGTGGGATATTAGGGGGAGCAGTTCAGTGGCTCTGGCTGAAGGGATGATGTGGGATATTAGGGGGAGCAGTTCAGTGGCTCTGTCTGAAGGGATGATGTGGGATATTAGGGGTAGTAGTCTGGTGGCCCTGGCTGACGGTATGATGTGGGATATTAGGGGTAGTAGTGCGGTAGCTCTGGCTGACAGGATGATGTGGGATATTAGTGATAGTAGTCCAGTGGCTCTGGCTGGTGGGACAATGTGGGATATTAGCTGTAGTTGTCTTTTGGCTCTGGCTGACGAGATGATGTGGGATATTAACGGTAGTAGTCCGGTGGGTCTGGCTGATGGGATTATGTGGGATATTAGGGGTAGTAGTCCGGTAGCTCTGGCTGACGTGATGATGTGGGATATTAGGGGTAGTAGTCCGGCGGCTGTGACGGGATGATGTGGGATATTAGTGGTAGTTGTCCGGTGGCTATGGCTGACAGGATGATGTGGGATATTAGGGGTAGTAGTCCGGTGGCTTTGACGGGATGATGTGAGATATTAATAGTCCGCTAGCTCTGGCTGATGGGATGATGTGGGATATTATAGTGAATGTGGCTATGCGGAGTGGGCGGGGCTATACACTCAGCTTTATATATATATATATATATATATATATATATATAATCATTATAATTTGCTATAACTAACCGTAGTTAGTTACTATGCCCGGGCAACACCGGGCTCTTCAGCTAGTTTGTTATATTTTTTAAATACTTATTTCAATTTTACTATCTAGATTAAAAAAAAAGAAATCTTGCAAATCTCATATTGGCCACTAGGTCTAATACTAGACTCATACTCCCTGCTCTCTCCAGTTGATTAATAAGATGTCTCATAATCATCACAGACAGGATTATGATGAAATTATAACACCTCTACATACAGCAGATAATACAGGATCCACCATCCTCAATAAGTGATGACAAAGCTCATCTTCTCGCTCTCTCCTCACAGTGACCTTTGTCACTGATTATTCTCATTAAACACTTTACTGTATACTTAATTAGAGCCTGAGTCTGTCCATGTGAGCAACAGGAAGCAGGAATCTAATATTATCTTCAGTGGACAGCACGAAAATTGGAAAAAAAATGTATATAAACAGGTTGTCCTGCCTGGGGCTACAAGTCTGCATACACTGGATGTGACTGCAGCCTTGTGAATCCTTTCATTATCCATAATACTGCTTGCTGTGAGGATTCTATGGCTCCGGGAGCTGTGGGCACATGACCACAACTATGTGATTTTCATGCAAGTGGTCACGTGCTGACTAGATGTGCATGACCTCACCCAATAGAATTGTATTGAGTGAGGCAGGACAGTCTAGTCTGAATGTCACCAGAAGTGTGCAAATCATATACTTGTTGCCGCATAACTATTATTATGATTATTTATTATTATAGCGCCATTTATTCCATGGTGCTTTACATGTGTAGAGGGGTATACATAATAAAAACAAGTACAGTAATCTTAAACAATACAAGTCACGACTGGTACAGGAGGAGAGAGGACCCTGCTTGCAAGGGCTCACAATCTACAAGACTATCCATTCTCGGCGCCGACACCAAGGAATCCTCACTGTAATCTGTTCAGGTGCATATATGTCAGTGAGAGTGCACCATAACAGGTTACAGTCCTTTCTTCAAGAGAAAACTTTATACACTGAAGAGGTTTCATTATTCCCTTCAGGCTGAGCTCCAGCAGCTTCCAGAGCCTGGCAGAAGTATTCTACTCCATGCACAGTTCACACTGAACAGGCTGTAGCTTCCACACACTTCTCTGGAGCTCCAACACACAGACTGCTCAGCTTTCCTACCTGACCCATGCAGTCTCTATTTAGAGAAAAACTCTGGCACCTCCTTAATATTGCCAGCTCTAGATTAGACCAGGAATCCCCAACCTGTGGCTCAGGTGCTACATGTGGCTCATGGGACCATGATGTGTGGATCGCGGCTGTCTGCCACATTAGCATTTGATCTAGCAATCAGCTATGAACAGCAGGTCTAGAGGTGGTGACTTTTTGAGTAGTCCTGCATAGAAGAGCAGGTCTGGATGTGCATATACTGGCCCCGGGATTGGAGAGATAAATTAAGCAAGTACTAAACTGGAGACAAGGTTATACTGCCAGGTAGAGGGGGAGTTGGAAACTGAATGGTGGGAGTTCTTGATGCAAAAGTACTTAATGAAAGTAAGGTGAGAACCACTAGATGCAAGTATTCTGCCTTGGTGGGATTCATGCGGAGAAGCTTTGGCTGCACGCTGTTTCAGTTTTGAATCCCTTGGACTTTTATGAAAGTAAAAAAACTGCGCCTGGTTGGGCCAAACCATATCGCCTGTGTGAACGCTACCTAATGCCTACCTGAGAGTGAATCCCTAAAATACACACACACACGTCATTTTTAATTGCGCATCATAATAATTAACCTTTTCCACTGTCGCAGGCTCATTAACCCTTTCTTTACGCATTGCCTTGCCGTCTTTGAAAAAAAACCAAAACAATTTCATTCATTGTGTAGACACCAATCTAAACATTAATAATGAAAATAAGATAAGATCAAAAATGGAAGTGACCGGGTCCTTACGAAGAGTGGGAAATATATGGAAATAATATATGAGATCCTTTATAGGTGATCCTATATATACGGTATTTAGATATAGTTGAAGTTATAGATCCTTCATACATCTTTAGGGTGTGAAAACTTATGACACCCGTGGAATATTATTAAGGAAGCTGTGGCCGGAAGCTCTGTGTGCATTCTCTAGTTATCAGAGCACGCAGAGGGAAAAAAAATCTTATTATATTTGCTATAAGGGATGAAACAAAAAGTGTCTAATGTATTAAATTAATGATGAAAACAAAGACTCTTCCTTGATACATAGATCCTTTAAAGCGTGAGCTGTGTGAGACAGGAATTCATGATGGAATAGTCTACTCTTTACAGTGCCGCTTACCCTGGCAGAGATACATAAAGATAATAAATGAAGCCTATTCTTCATGGATCATATCTTTCAGAAAATAACAGTGGGGCAGTAGTAGTCATTTCTCTTCTGTCTCCAGCTGCTTGCTGGCATGGATCAGAATTTCCATAGGATGCACCTAAAATATCTAGTGAAGATCAGAGCTCTCTCCTCCACAATGAAATGTACTGTTAGCATCACTGGAGCTGGAAATATTCCGAGCATTGCTTCCAAAGGCAATCAACCAGAATGATAAATGATCGGGGCACAAAAAATGTCTTTCACCATCTCTCAAATGCTAAAACATTCATTTATTTTCTAAAGAGCATTGATAATGTAGAGTCATTTTTTTTTTTGCTGTTCACGAAAATATACGAAAGATGTGATCTAAAAAGTCTTTAGTAAGAACCGCAAGAGTTTGGCAATTTATCAGGTTTCTGATATCCAGCTATAGATCGCGCCAGAGATCCAGTAATGATCTTGACCTGGCAGAATTGCTTAGTAGCTTGCTTTAAGAAACCCCATAGAAAACGATGATTTTGCTGCTCTCACATCCTACAAGTTATTATTGTTCTTGGTCCAAATACTGTGCTAGTCTAATATACAGTATATAGACAATGTATGTCCAGTATCTGTTCACTCACTCTGTGTAAGTAGGCAGTTTATCTTCATCAGCATTCTGCCAGCACTGTAAGTACAGCGTGGGTCACGTATATGGATACACCTAAATAAAATGGGAATGGTTGGTGATATCAACTTCCTGTTTGTGGGAGAAGAGAAACTTTTCAAGCTGGGTGGTAACCATGGTGGCCATTTTGAAGTCGGCCATTTTGGATCCAGCTTTAATTTTTCCAATGGGAAGAGGGTCATGTGACACATCAAACTTATTGAGAATTTCACAAGAATGGTGTGCTTGGTTTTAACATAACTTTATTCTTTCATGAGTTATTAACAAGTTTCTCTTTGTTTACAGCCATTGACATGTCGCATAGGCTAACACGTGAGGAGCGGATAGAAATTGTGTTGAAGTCTGGTGAATGCAGTACCCGGGTCATTGCAGCAGATTTCAATGCAAGACACCCTACGCAAGAAAACTGTCACCATTCTCATGTTATTTACGTGTATCCATATAAATGGCCCACCCAAAAAGCCTGCCTCATCACTGAACATAATGTTCTGTGTAAACTGAGGGTCGTGTTCCAATTTTTGTTTTGCCCATTCTGCAAATTCAGCTCGCCGATTTGGGTCATCGTTGAGATGCTGCAGCAGCAGGATTTTGTAAGGGTGCCATTTGTGAGTAGCTAATATCCGCTGAAGGGATGTTTGACTGATGCCTGATCGGCGCACTGAATTTGAAGAATGGGCAAAACAAAAATTGGAACAGGACCCTCAGTTTACACAGAACACTATGCTCAGTGATGAGGCAAACTTTTTTGGGTGGGCCTTTTATATGGATACACCTAAATAAAATGGCAATGGTGACCGTTTTCTTCTGTAGGGTGTCTTGCATTGAAATCTGCTGCAATGACCCGGGTACTGCATTCACCAGACATCAACACCATTTTTATCCGCACCTCATGTTTTAACCTCTGCGACATGTCAATGGCTGTAAACAAAGAGAAACTTGTAAATAACTCATGAAAGAATAAAGTTATGCTTAAACCATGCACACCATTGTTTTTCTTGTGAAATTCTCAATACGTTTGATGTGTTACATGACCCTCTTCCTATAGGAAAAAATAAAGTTGGATCCAAAATGGCTGACTTCAAAATGGCCGCCATGGTCACCACCCATCTTGAAAAGTTTCCCCCTCCCATATACTAATGTGCCACAAACAGGAAATTGATATCACCAACCATTCCCATTTTATTTAGACGTATCCATATACATGGCCACCCTGTACAGGAACTCCCTTTTCTCTCACTTCCTAGCACTGATATTATCCAATGGTTTGCCTATATGCAGTTTGATAAACAGGAAAGCAGGAGCAGAGAGACAAAGACCAGTACTCACTTCTGTAGCCCATCTCTGTGTCTGCGGCTACAGACGATCTACACCTGACAGCAAGCGGCACTAGATAGCAAGTTACATAGAATGGTTGTCGCTTAGGAGTAATTTTATTGAGAGTGAGAACATTTTTTAATATAGTGGTTTGCAAATTGTCTATTTATTAGATCTATCAAATGCGTTCAAGATGCCCAAAAGTACATGGACCATTTAAGCAGGTCACACAATCAAGACAGTAGTTTGCTAA
This sequence comes from Dendrobates tinctorius, assembly GCF_039654945.1. Taxonomy (NCBI): domain Eukaryota; kingdom Metazoa; phylum Chordata; class Amphibia; order Anura; family Dendrobatidae; genus Dendrobates; species Dendrobates tinctorius. The sequence goes on along the minus strand of NW_027361707.1, from coordinate 61,139,031 downwards.
ATGCTTGTTAGCCAAAACCTATTACACTCATGTCCCCCATAAACATACATGCTCCACCAAGTGTGCATGTTGTTTAATTGAGAACAGGGTAATTAGAAATAAGAGACTTCTCAGGAAGAAATGTATCTCCGATAACCCAAAGGATAGGGCATATTGAATGTTAACATGCCTGATCATTTTTTTTTTTCAAAACATCCTCCATTAAAGATATTGCGCATGAGATATTGGCCAAATCCCACTAATATCTGCACGTTCAGCCAACATCTGTCTTATGTGTATTGGCAGATAGCTGTACGGTCCTGTAATATTCCCCAAAACACTTCTGTTGAGGCATATTGTGAAATATTTGGGGGATTTTTTTATGTTGAATTTCATTTAATGAAAATGAATCTTTGAAGCCTCATTATAGAGCTGTTTTCCCCTTTTTTTAGCAAGTCAGATCCATTTTTCCTATTGCTTCTGTGGGAAACAATACTCCTTTGTTGCAAAAGCTTACTCTACTATGTAATTTTGACAAAATTTGGGGTGTATAAACCCCTCCCTATCAGAATACTGCTTCTTCTTCCCTTCTTATAAAAATATATCAAGTTCAATAGAAGTCAGTAACTCTTGAATAGTTTTCATACACGAGTCTCATAGTGTAGAAAATCCAGGACAGATATGCTGCATTGACAAAAATGGGTCTTGTGACATAAGCTGCTTTTTGCTCTTCAAAAGAAATGCATTTTACTGATTTGTAACTAAGCTGGATTTTCTACCACCTTTCCTTCATCTTTCCAATAATACACATAAATAGAGCTCGTATTTTGTAGTTATATGTGGTGTATTTTATAGTCTCTTCATACATTCTATAAAGGTTCACACTAGAATGGTCAGGTGCTCACAGATGAGATTTACCCTTCACATATTAAAAGGGCCATATATCAGTGCCAAACCGACATCATCCAACCTAATATCTCTCCTCCAGTCACCATAAATGTATGAGGGGCATGATGCTTCTTTCCAGGTCCGCTGTTCTTTTCCGTAGTGCTGAAAATTTCTACAACATATCAGGTTATATTTAGTGATGAGCCAGCGTGCTCAGATAAGGTGTTCTCCGAGCATGCTCGTGTGCTAACAGAGTGTCTTCAGTGTGCTCGAATACTACGTTCGAGTCACCGTGGCTGCATGTATCATGGCTCCTCAATAGCCAAAATATATGCAGAGACTGCCTAACAAACAGACAATCCCTGTATGTGCTGCGACTGTCGAACAGCCACAGAAACACTAAAAAATGTGCTACTCCAACATGACTTGTCATTTACATTGCTCCTTTGTCATGCATTCGAACTTCTGAGCCTGTGCTTTATGGTTGGCTTCTCTGTCCGCCAAGCCACAGCAGATACACTTTTTCTTAAGGGGTTTAGTTTCTTTTATTCTTGCTACAGTTTTTTTAGGGTAACTGGTGTTTTCATTTACTCAATGGTCTGCCTTATCAACTTTCGGGTGCGGCTTTATATACTTTCCCCTTGCTGTTATTTCGTGCTGGTGATAATTTCATTTGGATGTCCAGTCACGCTGCTGCAGTTTAATCCAGGTCAGTGAAAAAACAGCTAGGGTTTATCTCTCTGCTGTTTATGTTCTTTACCCTGCATCTATCTTCTGTTCCTTTTTAGGAAGTCGGCAGCATATTCTTTAACAGAACATACGTAATCCTTTATTTTGCATGTTGTGGTTCTTTTTACTCACTCTGAGATCTCTTTTTATTTCAGCACACTTTCTCTTCTGTAGGTAATTTGCACCCTGCTCTGCCCTCTGGTTCTTTACGAGGAACATGATGCACACGACGACTTTCAGGCAGCATAGGTCCGAGTTGCCAATGTCTAGGTTGTGGTTAGGGCTATCTCATCACTGGGGGCTGCGTGGTCAGGATCTCTAACCTGCACAAGAACCGGCAGGGTCAGTTGCAGGTTTCAGTGAGTTACCTATTTCTCGAATGAGTTGCTACGCTATTATAACATCCTTACTAAAGTACTGAATTAGAGAGAAATATAAACTACTGTCGTTTCATAACCAAGTCTTACACTGTCTGACCACAGGCATGTGAAACAGAGACTGAATGACAACTTTGGCAGCACGTTCTGAAATTATCGGTTCAGTTACAATGAAGTAGACTTATACATGCAATAGATGAGTCCTGTGCACCACTCTGTTGTCCCTGTACATGTAAGGGAAAGAAGATGCTGAGTCAAGAAGAGCTAAATTATATAGTAATGTTTACTAATGTTTTAATGTTATTATTGTTTTATATAAATTTGCATTTTATTCTTACGGCCGGTTTGTGTCTTGGTTTTCCTGTAGGTTTTACCTCAAGGCCATCCTCGGGGATTGGGGAGGTCTGTCCATAGTGGGACCATTATAAGGCACAAGGATATAACTGCAGCAGTTTGGGTAAGGTGTAGTTAACAGCTTGGGAATAGCCTATTGATGGGGAGGCGTTAGATGAGATAAAAAGAGGAAGCACTTCCTAGTGGAATGGGAAAGTTCAGTTATGTTCAGTCAGAGTCTCAGACAGTGTCAAGTTTTAAGTTCAGGTACATGCTGCTATAAGCCCTAACAGTACCAAGCTTCCAAACAGCAGGATGGTGTACCGAGAGTCTAGCATAGATCCCTGGATGGTATGAAGCTTGGTATGGTTAGGGCCCATTGCAGCATGAACCTGAACCTAAAACTTGACACTGTCTGAGACTCTGACTGAACCTCTCCACTCCTGGTGCTTCCCCTTTTTTTATCTGATCTAACCCCTCCACATCTGTGGGCTAGTCCTAAATTGTTAACTATACCTTATAGTCCCTATGGACAGACCTCCACAATCCATGGGGATGCCCTTGAGGTAAAACCTACAGGAAAACAGAGACACAAACTGGTCTTAAGGATAAGATGGAAACTGATTTAAAACAATAATAACGTTAAAACATTAATAAAGGTTACTATATAATCTAACTCTTCTTGACTCGCTGTCTTCTTCTTTTCCCCTTATATGCAATCAGTGCAACACTCCACAAGGGTGAAGCACCAGATGTCCTACTTTTAGTAACTTTATTAGTACAGAAAAAAACACAACGCTATGGCATCGCACGACCTTCATTAAGCCATATCTCGCTTTTTGATGTCTTCATAAAGCCCCTATGCAGCCGAAATATTGTGTTTTGTCTTTACTAAAAAAATTAATGTAAGGAGGATGTCTGGTGCCCTGGTTACTAGATTTCTCCATAATAGAGCAGCATACATTATCTTAAATAACCTAAAAAATGAATAGACTCAGAGTTTATCAATGTACAATTCTGCAGGCTACAAGGGTAACATAGGCAGATTGGATCATCCATTCATATGATCCATGTAAAACAATGTTGCTCTGCCTGCAGCCAAAATCCACAGGATCGGATTTTAGCAGGCAAATTGATGTACTATATATTTGAATGTATGTGCGCTGGTGGTGTTATATGTAAACATGTTATGTCTATATACAGTATGTACAATGGGTACAGAGAATATTCAGACCTCTAAATTTTTCACTCTTTATTTCATTGCAGTCATTTGGTAAATTCAAAAAAGTTCATTTTTTTCTCATTAATGTACACTCTGCACCCCATCTTAACTGAAAAAAAAACAGAAATGTGGAAATTTTTGCAAATTTATTAAAACAGAAAAATTGAAATATCACATGGTCATAAATATTCAGACCCTTTGCTCAGATCAATGGTGGATTATAATGAGGTCAATCTGGGAGGTAGCCCAGGGCCCAGTGGTGTGGGGGGGCCCACCAGCCCAGGGTAAATTGCCCCATTATAATCCGCCACTATAGTGCCACAGCCCCCATGTACCGCTGCTATCCTCACCCTCCCAGACAAGCCCACTGGCCACTGCAGCCGCTGCCCCTCACTCATAAATCCCCACTCTGTAAGCACAGGACCTGTGATGAGGTCACAGGAGGGGAGGAGTCAGGGGTCACAAGATCAGAGGCTTCAATCCAAGACCCCTGATCATGTGACCCCTGACTCCTCCCCTCCTGTGACCTCACCACAGGTCCTGTGGGCACAGCCCTCAATTTACGGTTAAAGCAGGGCTATCTGAGGATCAAAAAAGACCCAGTGCCTTACATTTGCGCTGAACCTCTTCCGTCAAATATTTTGGAATGGCATTATGTGGTCCATGGACCTGAGATGACACCTTATAAAGGTGGCTACTATCATGGAAAGCTAATATTCCCCAGAGAATTTCCATTCAAGCCTCCCAGTATTTATATGATTACTCGAAATGGCCGGTTTAGATCTACTGTATGCAGGACTCTGCTGTGCAGGACTGCAGGTTGTCCTGCTGGATGAGGGATGTATGTGTGGGGTCAAGACGGGTTTACAGGGTGGATGTAGCAGAGCTGTGTGTGCGAGGTGAATGGAGCGGAGCCGTGTGTGTACGAGGTGTATGGAGTGGAGCTGTGTGTGTGCAAGGTGTGCGGAGCGGAGCCATGCGTGCGCGAGGTGTACGGAGCAGAGCCATGTGTGCACAAGGTGTACGGAGCGGAGCCGTGCATGTGCAAGTTGTGCAGAGCGGAGCGTGTACGATTTGAGCGAAGTGTGTACGAGGTGTGCGGAGCCGCGCGTGTATGAGGTGTGTGGAGCGGAGCCACGTGTGTAAGAGGTGTGTGGAGCGGAGCAGCGCGTGTGCGAGTTGAGCAGAGCCACGCATGTACGAGATGTGCGGAGCAGAGCCTCACGTGTACGAGGTGTGCGGCGCAGAGCCACACGTGTACGAGGTGTATGGAGCGGAGCCGCGTGTGTACGAGGTGTACGGAATGGAACCCTATGTGTACAAAGTGTACGGAGCTGAGCCGTGTGTTTACAGAGCGGAGTCACATGTGTATGAGGTGTATGGAGCAAAGCCGCATGTGTACAAAGTTTACGGAGAGGAGCCATGTGTGTACAAGGTGCACAGAGCAGAACCGCATGTGTACGAGGTTTACGGAGTGGGGCCATGTGTGTACTGAGTGGAGCCGTGTGTGTGCGAAGTGTATGGAGCAGAGCCATGTGTGTACGAGGCATACAAAGCGGAACCGTGTGTGTATGAGGTGTGCGGAGCCATGCGTGTATAAGGTGTATGATGGGGAGCATTCATACCTCCCAGCCGTCCCAGATTTTGAGAGTCTGCCCCACTGCGCCGACCGGGAGCTTACTTTTCCCACGGACACAGGAGTACATGGTGGAGCCCCTAGAGCACTTGAAATCTCACACGTGACATTCCATCAGAAGTGACGTGCTGGAAGCTGACCGGAAATTAGGTAATTTCGGGAGGAGATTGTGACGGAACCATGGAGGCACTTCAGGGAATGCTTCAGATCCATCACCGTGTCCTCCAACAGCGCAGATAGCGGGATTGCCTTGAACTCGGGGATGTCGGCCATGTGAGTGGATCATGATATGTCCTGCACCAGGAGGCTCAGGTGGGCATTACAATGGGAGCCGGGCTGCTAGAGTATCTTTGTAGAATCTTTCTTTCTTTCTTTCTTTCTTTCTCTCTCTCTGTTCTTTCTTTCTTTCTCTTTCTTTCTTTTGCTCTCTGTCCTTTCTTTCCCCTCTTCCTCTCTCCCTCTCTGTTCTTTCTTTCTTTCCTATTTCTTTCTTTCTTTCTTTTTTCTCTCTCTGTTCTTTCTTTCCCCGCTTTCTTTCTCTTTCTTTCTCTCTCTGCTCTTTCTTTCCCCTCTTTCTTTCTCTCTCCCTCTCTGTTCTTTTTTCCCTATTTCTTTCTCTCTCCCTCTCTGTTCTTTCTTTCCCCTGTTTCTTTTTTTCTCTCTTTGTTCTTTTTTTCTGTCCCCTTTCTTTCTCTCTTTTCTTTCTTTCTCTGTTTCTCTTTTTCTTTATTTCTTTCTCTCTGTTCTTTCCTTCTCTCCTTTCATTCACTCTCCTCTCTCTTTCTCTCTCTCTGTTTTCTTTTTTCTCTTTCTGTTCTTTCTTTTCCTCAGTACCAGCCACTGTGCCCACAATCCCAGCCACTGTGCCCTCAGTACCATTCAGTGTGATCAGCAGTGCTAAATGGGTGTGGTTGGGGTGTGGACATGGGTGTGACTAGTTGTGAATTGGGTGTGGCCGGGGCCCGGTAACCAATCATCATAGTGGAAGTCATCTGTTTCCATCAACTTTGTTATATGTGGGCAGTGGGCACCTCTAGTAAGGTGGGCACAAGATGGCGGGTCTTGTCACCTCTGCCTCACACATTTACTATGAGGTGTACTTTATTCCTGCCACATTTCTTTCTTGGCCTACTGAGAGAAATGTTTTGACCAGTTGAAAATTATACAACCTGAGTAATGTGCATGTGTGCGCTGCCCACATATAGCAATATGTGTGTGTGTTTATATTTACTTACACCAACCCCTATATAAACCCTGCCCCTCCGACCACCGTCCACTTTCCCATGCTCCTGTTCCAATCCTGGGATCTTTTTTGTCCCCGCTTGGTCCTCCACATGCTGAACATCTGGGACATGACTAACATTGCGCAATGTGCACTTGTTCGTCACCAGATGCAGCATCGTGTCCAGTGTGTGAGGAGACGGCGACTTGTCTGTGGCATTAACCCCTCTGCTGCCATGTTGGGCACAACCTGTGATAAGGAGCGTGTCTTCCTGTGTATCCGACCACAGGTTGCACATCGGAGGCTGCTTCTTCTATCTGGGGAAGTTCATGAAGCAGAAGCCCCTGTGTGACTCATGTGAAGTAAGTTGTTTGACAGGTCATGGGTCCAGGTCAGCAAATGATTGCAGACTATTAGCTGGTTTCGATGTTAGGTACAGGTGAGTCAGGACTAGATGTTGGGTGGAAGCCTTCCAGTATTTGTAAGGCCTCGTGCACACGCTGAGTATTTGGTGAGTTTTTACCTCAGTATTTATAAGGCCTCGTGCACACGCTGAGTATTTGGTGAGTTTTTACCTCAATATTTATAAGGCCTCGTGCACACGTTGAGTATTTGGTGAATTTTTCTCTCAGTATTTGTAAGGCCTCATGGACACACTGAGTATTTGGTGTTTTTTACCTCAGTATTTGTAAGGCCTTGTGCACACATTGTGCATTTGCTGAGTTTTTTACCTCAGTATTTAACCCCTTCTCGCCCCTTGACGCACCGTATGCGTCATGAAAACTAGTGACTTCCAAACCCCATCACATGACCCTGTCACATGACCAGGGGGCCCACAGAGTCTGAACAGCCCAGGTCCCTGGCTACCCATAATCCACCCCTTGCTCAGATACTCATATTTATGTCACATGCTGTCTATTTCCTTGTGATCCTCCTTGAGATGGTTCTACTCCTTCATTGGAGTCCAGTTGTGTTTAATTAAACTGATAGGACTTGATTTGTAAAGGCACACATCTGTCTATATAAGACCTCACAGCTCATAGTGCATGTCAGACCAAATGAGAATCATGAGGTCAAAGTAACTGGCCAAGGAGCTCATAGACAGAATTGTGGCAAGGCACATACCTGGCCAAGGTTACGAAAGAATTTCTGCAGTACTCAAGGTACCTAAGAGCACAGTGGCCTCCATAATCATTAGATGGAAGACATTTAGGACCACCAGAAGTATTCCTAGACCTGGCCGTCCAGCCATACTGAGCAATCATGGGAGAAGAGCCTTGGTGAGAGAAGTAAAGAAGAACCCCAAGATCACTGTGGCTGAGCACCACAGATGCAGTAGGAAGATGAGAGAAAGTTCCACAAAGTCAACTATAACTGCAGCCCTCCACTAGTTGGCTCTTTATGACAGAATGGCCTGACAGAAGCCTCTCCTCAGGGCAAAACATATGAAAGCCCACACAGAGTTTGCTAAAAAAACACATGAAAGACTCCCAGACTATGAGAAATAAGATTCTCTGGTCTAATAAGACGATTATAGAACTTTTTGGTGATAATACTAAGCTGTATGTGTGGAGAAAACCAGGCACTGTGCATCACCTGCCCAATGCAATCCTAACAGTTAAAAATGGTGGTGGCAGCATCATGCTATGGGGGTGTTTTTCAGCTGTAGGGACAGGATGACTGTTTGCAATTGAAGGAAACATGAATGCGGCCAAGTACAGAGAAATCCTGGATGAAAACCTCTTCCAGAGTGCTCTGGACCTTAGACTTGGCCAAAGATTCACCTTCCAACATGACAATAACCCTAAGTACACAGCTAAAATAACAAAGGAGTGGCTTCAGAACAACACTGTGACCATCCTTGACTGGCCCAGCCAGAGTCCTGACCTAAACCCAATTGAGCATCTCTGGAGAGACCTGAAAATGGCTGTCCAAAAACGTTCACCATCCAACCTGACGGAACTGGAGAGGATCTGCAAGGAAGAATGGCAGAGGATCCCCAAATTTAGGTGTGAAAAACTTGTTCCATCATTCCCAAGAAGACTCATGGCTGTATTAGCTCAAAAGGGTGCTTCTACTCAATACTGAGCAAAGGGTCCGAATACTTATGACCATGTGACAATTCAGTTTTTCTTTTTTAATAAATCTGCAAAAATTTCTACATTTCTGTTTTTTTTTCAGTCAAGATGGGGTGCAGAGTGTACATTAATGAGAAAAAAATGAACTTTTTTGAATTTACCAAATGGCTGCAATGAAACAAAGAGTGCTAAAATTTAAAAGGGTCTGAATACTTTCCGTACCCACTGTAGCTTCTATGGGGTCCATAGAGAGAAGTAATACAGTTCCTGCATAGTACCTGTGCTGTACTTCCATCATCAAAGATACTAGTTGGTTGAGGAGGTTTAAAGTGTTAAAGTGGAGTAAAGAGGAAAACATCAGGATAGTCTGTCCTGTGTGCAAAAATATTGAACCTAATGGAATCAAATCTGATTTTTGCTGTGGCCCCGAATCCCTGCTGTTGCATCAGTGTGTAGTTCTTAGCATTTATTTGTATGCTCGTGTGTGTGTTTTTATGTGTGTGTTTCTGTATGTTTGTGTGTATGTATGTTTGAATGTGCTTGTGTATGTATGCAGGTGTGCCCATGTGTGTATGTACATATCTTCGCATAGTATGTGTGTATGTAAGTGTGACTGTGTGTGTGCATTGTGTGTATTTGTGCACAAAAAAGAGTGTATGTAGGTGTGTATTGTTGCGTACAGTAAGTTTATATGTGCACATTGTGTGTGTGTTGGTTTATGCATGAACTATGGGTATATACGGAAAAGGTTCAGGTTAAAACTGAGGATCAGCCTCTATATTTATGTGGTGCACTGATCCACGTAGTGTGAGTAGGGATGATCGGACATGTGAAAGTTCGGGTTCTGACACCCAACCAGAACTTTAGTTCAAAGTTTAGACTGGGTACTAGAACTGCACCTGAACTTGAACCAGAACCCGGACCCCAATAAAAACAATGGATGCAAACTTTGGAGCAGGAAAATTCTCACTTTGCAATGGACTTCCCTCAGAACTCCGAACATTGCATAGGACTTTCTGAAGAAGTTCGTGTTTGGTGTTTAATTCGGGTTTGCTCATCTGTAAGTGTGACCCTTCTTTTGATAATAAAGGCTGCATCTGTATGTATATATGCATGTAGGTATTTGTTTGTGTAAGTAAATGTATGAGTAAGTGTTTGCGTGTCTGTGTGTATGTGGTTATCGGCATATACAGTATGTGTGCATAAATGCGCTTTACACATGTTTATCTGATTGTATTTCATCCTTTAGTCCTTTCATTTATATTTTTCACAGTCAGCTTGGCTACAATGTGTACAGCTACAAAAGGATATCTGAGAAACGCTACCCTACAATTAAACTCCTACATTTTCCTTCAGCAGACACTAAAAGTTTATTCTTCTTTGACGGCAATCACTACGCAAACTTTGCCGCATAGACTGTAGCTGTTAAACACGGGGACAATTCACAATCAAAGCCTTTTTTTCTGCCACTCTCCATAATTGTCCTTCTCAATATACACCGAACAATTATAGCGCTTTTACGTTTTAATGTCTCATTCACCGTCTCTAAGGCGAAAAAAAAAGTGCATACTGAAATTCCACTACGACGACTATGTCCAACCGAGAAAATGAAGATTGAAATCCTTCCTTATTCTTTGGAAAGTTCTAATCGCTTCACTGCTTACCACTCATTGACACCTGACACCAAGAGACAATGGGAAGAGTAGACTTGATTAGTGCATGAAACAGAAAAGGTGGCTCGCCCGAGTAACATTACTGAAAGGAGACGGAAAGAAATCCAACATGCCTGCCTATTTGAGTAAATTGGAGAGCTGTGTTTTTTTGGGATTCATTCAAAGGCTAATAGTTAGCTGATCACCCATGGGAGTTCCATTTACAATGTGATTTGCATGTCTGTGATGACAGTCCTTTGTTTCTTAGTGTCTCAGATTTTCTTCTTTTTTTAAGTGGTGCTACAGACTTTTGGCAATCAACAAACCACCCCTCAGGATACCATATGGACCGTAAAGAGCATGTTTGAAGAACATAATTTATTGCATCTTTTTTTTTGCTTTACTTCAAAAATCTCCTTTAGTGGATTTCAAAGACTTGTAAATTATGATAGAAAGCAGAGAGGTTTGAGAAGGTGCACGAAGAATACGGCTGAATAGAGTCACCGTTCTTAAGCGCTGCTTCATTAACTGCTATAAAGTAATTAATTGTCCTTAAATTAATTACAGGGATTATCATTGTTTTATATGTTCATTTTTATTCAAAATTTACATTAGATTGCTTTCCGTTCTTAGCAGAAGGCATTTTAAAGAGGCTTTTGAGGCAAAACAAGAATGTCACACTAAGACGATGCTTGACTTCAGAACTACGTAAGTGTCCTGCTGGATAACAGAAATGCACCTTATGTCAGATGTGTTCAGCACTGTCAAAATTTAGATGTGAAAGAATACTGTCTTTAGGACCAGGGGCGGACATATCATTGGGAAAAACTGTTCAGCCGCACATGGGTCCTGGAGGTAAGCGGAGGCCAGTTCTACATACAAAGTAGGAGGAATTGTGTATTTTGACTGCAAAAGGCCTACATACTGTTCTTCCACAGGGACCTCTTCTGTCTGTGTCCAACACTGTTGAGGACCCCTTCTCTGATAAAGATTTACCAGTGGGTGAAATATCTCTAAGGTACTGTACTATCACGCAGATGGATAAATTGACAAAAATGAGCACCAATCAACCATACACCAAGTCTATCGGCGCTCAATTATTTGATGGTAAGGTCACATATCCGCTGAGCTTAGGCTGTGATGTGACTCTCTATATACAGTCGCAGCAGAGAAGTTAGATGCAATGGATTACTTAATTATTGGGCACACAGTTGTACAAAATACACACAATCACTGTTACTAAGTAATTTATTTACAACCATTTCCCAATAATTTGACACTTGCCGTGACTGCCAGAACGAGGCCACGTCACAGCCGCACCTCAGCCACGAACATTGCAGGAACATCTATTTATTTTATTCAATTATCTAGTGCCATCCATCAAATTCCACAGTGTTTTACAGATATCATCGCTGTCCCCATTGGGTCTCACAAACTATATTTTCTATCACTATGTCTTTAAAATGTAGGAGGAAATGATAGAACAGAAAGAAAACCCATAAACACATGGAGAACATACAAACTCAGATGTTGTTCTTGGTGGAATTTGAACCCAGGACCCCAGCACTGCAAGGTAACAATGCTAGCCACTGAGCCACCATGCTGCCCATGTATGACTTTACCCTAAGGATACAGTATGTTCAAACAATGTCGTTTCAGGTGGGTTTGAAGTGACTTTGCTCCAGAACCCGTCTCAAAAAGAGCTAACAAAACATTCAAAAGGTTGAACATAATCACTCCCATGTAATAACAAATTGATCTTCAAATGTTTAAGTTTCCATACTAAAAAAACAAGTCAATGGGAAGGCTTAAAAAATACTCAGGAGACGCCCAGTCATCATATTGAGCTTTTTTTGGCATTTCGGCTTGAAAACCCACGTAAGGCTTCTTCATTGTTAAATGGAGTTTAAAAAAAAGTTTAAAAAATAATGCCAATAGAACAGTCACCACAAAAACACTGGGAAAACACTAAAAAAAACACCCGCTGTCAAAAACCTCCAAACAGTAACTCTGGAAATGAACAAACAACAGTAAAAAATGACTCTTTAGGTTAACAAAATCCAAGAGAAAAGAAGCGTTGTCTGAAGCAGTGAAGAATGGACATTCATAACAACATGAGAAAGACATCATGTGAACATACCCTGAAAGCTACAATTAAAAAATACACTGGCAATTGATTGTGGAGGATTGTTTGAGTGATAATCACCTCACATAAAAGGCCTTTAAAAGACACCATTCACACTATGGCCACTGCTTGAATACTTCATAGTCAAAAAGATTTTGATGGATCCATTTTCAAAAGGACCCTGGTTGATATATAAAACAGTACATCAGGTTTCTCATCAAGCGTATAAGAACACAAGACCATAAACCAGTAACAAACCAACCAATACATCTATTTTTATTCTAACTATATATTTTTTATTCTAACTAGGAAAAGACCCAAAATTCCAGCAAGTACTGGTTGTGATAATATTACACATTATTAGATATCACATCGTTGTTTGCCAATTGCTTTATGTGTGTAAGAAAATGTCACACTGATGGAGGGATGAAAAGACCATCAATACTGGCATAAGTAAAGGTAAAACCTATGGCAAACTTGCCAGACAATAGCAGATATCTTGCTCGTCTGGCCAGCTCTGCATGCTCTTCGTTGCTTACCAGGCATTGTGCTGTAGGTCTCAGTGGCTGTGACTGGTATTGCAGCTCATAGTGAAAATATCTTGGCACTCAACTTAAGATGTCCTTAATCAGAAGACAAATTTTTATTAATGCAGTCTGTACAACGTTTCGGCCTATATGGCCTTCCTCAGTCCGACTGCTTAAAAATTGGTGGATAAGCAATGAAACTTTGTATCGGCTCTTAGTATAAATTCTGTAGTATGGAGTATAGAAAGTGTATCAGCTCTCTGTATTAAGACGGTTTCTGTGAATAGGCTTTGTCGCTATATATCAGGTCCCTGCCAATGTTAGGTTGGTGTGCTAATATACAGCGTCGGACTGGCCCACCGGAGAACCGGAGGATTCTCCGGTGGGCCCTGGCATCTGGTGGGCCCTGGCACCTGCTGGCATACAGGGCCAGCAGTTGCCTAGGGCCCCCGCTGCTCCAGGGGCCCCCAGCCAGTGGTGTGTCGCACACCATGGAGCAGCAGCGGGTGTCAGGAGGCAGGAGCCCCTGTCCCTGCTACTAAAGAGAAATGAATATTCACTGCGAAGCAGTGAATCTCATTTCAGGTCTCCACCCCCCAGAGGCCCCGCCCCCAGCCCAGTAAGCCGCTCTGCATCAGGGCCGGCGCCGCCCTCAGTCCTCTCTGCTCCTGGCTCACAGCCAGTGCGCGATGACGTCACTACATCGCGCACCCGCTGTGTGTCTGGCAGAGGGGGCAGCTCCTGACACTGAAGCCGGGATCAGCGTGGGAGCGAGGAGGAGAGGTGAGTATTGTGTTTTGTTTTGTTTTTTATATCTCTCTCACTCTCTCTGTCTGTCTCTATCTATCTATCTATCTATCTATCTATCTATATCTCTATATATATCTCTCTCTAGCTCTCTTATATCTATCTTTCTATCTCTATCTATTATCTATATCTATCTATCTCTATATCTATCTCTATCTATCGCTCTATCTTTATATCTATCTTTCTATCTCTACATCTATCTCTATATCTATCTATCTCTATATCTTTCTATATATGTCTCTCTATATCTATCTATTATGTCTATCTATCTATCTCTATATCTATTTACTCTCTCTATATCTATTACACAGGTCAACGAAAAAATTTTTTTTTTCTGGTGTCCAAAATATTTTAATGAATTTGGGGTATTTTTGGGGTGCTGATTCTGAATATGTCATCAGTTTTGCCAGATTGGCTCAAGTTTTTGAGATTTTTGGTATCTTATTTATAGCACTTGTTGGTAAATGCGACGCATCATCTCATTAATTTCTTTGGATTAGTACTTGAACTGAGCAGTTCTCAATATAGTTTTGTGTTAATTAGTGTTCTAAAAGTTTGTTCATAGCTTGATTTTTGCACTAACTTTATGTTGTTGTCTGTTTTCCAGTGAAAAGCATGAACTCATCATGAAGAAGTTGTCTTAACGATCCAGACTCATTCTGTTACATTTGTGGTGAATATACACTGCCAAAACATAGAAGAAACATAACACACTTCGTAAAAAAAGTGTATTTTGCCTATTTTGGGGTTATGCTTGGGGACCAAGACAAGTTTTGGGCACCACACATAGTGTGCAAAGCATGTATCGAATTATTACGAAAATGGAGCAAAGGACAAAGAAAAAGCTTCAAATTTGGTGTTCCAATGGTGTGGAGAGAGCCAAAAAATCATCATGATGACTGTTATTTCTGTGCAGTGCAAGTGCAAGGATTCAATAAGCATAAGAAACGAAAATGGGAGTAACATGGAATCTGCAAGAAGGCCTGTCCCTCATTGTGAAGATGTGCCTGTACCTGTGTTTACCATAAATAACAGTCATCATGATGATTTTTTGGCTCTCTCCACACCATTGGAACACCAAATTTGAAGCTTTTTCTTTGTCCTTTGCTCCATTTTCGTAATAATTCGATACATGCTTTGCACACTATGTGTGGTGCCCAAAACTTGTCTTGGTCCCCAAGCATAACCCCAAAATAGGCAAAATACACTTTTTTTACGAAGTCTGTTATGTTTCTTCTATGTTTTGGCAGTGTATATTCACCACAAATGTAACAGAATGAGTCTGGATCGTTAAGACAACTTCTTCATGATGAGTTCATGCTTTTCACTGGAAAACAGACAACAACATAAAGTTAGTGCAAAAATCAAGCTATGAACAAACTTTTAGAACACTAATTAACACAAAACTATATTGAGAACTGCTCAGTTCAAGTACTAATCCAAAGAAATTAATGAGATGATGCGTCGCATTTACCAACAAGTGCTATAAATAAGATACCAAAAATCTCAAAAACTTGAGCCAATCTGGCAAAACTGATGACATATTCAGAATCAGCACCCCAAAAATACCCTAAATTCGATGAAATATCTTTGGCACCAAAAATGCTGTTGACCAGTGTTATCTCTATATTTATTATCTATCTAGCTACCATCTATATCTATCTATCTTTATCTATATATATCTCTATCTAATATCTATATCTATCTAATATCTATACCTATCTATCTATTTATCTATCCGTTATCTATCTCTATATCTTTTCTCTGTATCTATCTCTATATCTATATCTCTCGCTATCTATCGCTCTATCTCTATATCTATATCTATCTCTATATCTATCTTTATATCTATATCTATATATCTATCTCTATCTATCTCTATATCTATTTCTCTCTATATCTATCTCTATATCTCTCTCTATAGCTATCTATCTATATATCTCTATCTATCTCTATATCTATCTCTCTGTATATCTATCTTTCTATCTCTATATCTATATATCTATCTTTATCTATTTATCTCTATATCTTTTCTCTGTATCTATCTCTCTCTATATCTATCTATCTATCTCTATATATATCTATTATCGCTATATCTATTTCTCTCTATAGCTCTCTATATCTATCTAGCTCTATCTCTATATCTATCTCTCTGTATATCTATCTATCTTTCTATCTCTATATCTATCTCTATATCTGTCTATCTTTATCTATCTATTTATCTCTATCTATTATCTATATCTATCTCTATCTATCGCGCTATCTCTATATCTATCTTTCTATCTCTACATCTATCTCTATATCTATCTTTCTATCTATCTCTATATCTATATCTATCTATTATGTCTATCTATCTAGCTATCTCTATTATCTATATCTACCTATCTCTATATCTTTCTATCTTACTCTATCTCTATATCTATATATTATCTCTATATTTATTATCTATCTTTATCTATCTATCTCTATCTATTATCTATATCTATCTCTCTATCTATTTATCGATCTCTGTATCTATCTCTCTCCATATCTATCTCTCTCTCTATCTACCGCTCTCTCTCTCTATCTTTATATCTATATCTATCTATCTATCTCTATATCTATCTATTATCTCTATATCTATCTACCTATCTCTATATTTATCTCTATATCTGTTTCTCTCTATATCTATCTCTATATCTCTCTCTATAGCTATCTATATATTATCTCTATATCTATCTATCTCTATATCTATCTGTTATCTCTATATCTATCTGTTATCTCTATATCCATATCTATCTCTATATCTATCTATCTCTATCTATATATCTCTATATCTATCTTTCTATCTAACACTATATCTCTATATCTATCTCTATATCTCATTATCTATCTATCTATCTATCTCTATCTCTCCCTCTTTATCTATAGATCTATCCATCTATCTCTATATCTATCTATTATATCTATCTATTATCTATATCTATCTATCCATCTATCTATCTATCTATCTCTATATATCTCTCTATATCTTTCTATCTTTCTAACTCTATATCAATCTATCTCTATACATATCTCTATATCTAGCTATTATCTCTATATCTATCTTTCTATATCTATCTTTCTATATCTATCTGTCTCTATATCTATCTATCTATCTCTATATCTATTATCTCTATATCTATCTATCTATCTCTATATATATCTCTATATCTATTTTTATTTATAGCCATCTATCTATATATATTTATCTATATATCTATCTATATATGTCTATATTATTATTATTATTATTATTATTATTATTATTATTATTATTATTATTATTATTATATCTGTATATCTCTATCTATTATCTATCTCTATCTATATATCTATCTATCTCTATATCTTTCTATCTATAGCTATCTATCTCTATATCTATCTATCCATTATCTATTTTCTATCTATCTCTATATCTATCTACCTATCGATCTATCTATATTTCTTTCTATATCTATCTTTATATCTATCTCTATCTATCTCTATCTATCTCTATGAATCTTTCTATCTATATCTATCCATTATCTACTTTCTATCCATTATCTACTATCTATCTCTATATCTATCTATTTCTACATCTATCTTTCTATCTATATCTATCTAACTCTATATCTATATATCTATATAGCATTATACCCTATGAGGGGGTGCATTATTCCCTATGAGGGGGGCAGTATTATACCCTATGAGGGGGCAGCATTATACCCTATGAGGAGGCAGCATTATACCCTATGAGGAGGCAGCATTATACCCTATGAGGAGGGCAGCATTATTCCCTATGAGGGGGGCAGTATTAAACCCTATGAGGGGGGCAGTATTATACCCTATGAGGGGGCAGCATTATACCCTATGAGGGGGTGCATTATACCCTATGAGGGGGGCAGTATTATACCCTATGAGGGGGGCAGTATTATACCCTATGAGGGGGCAGCATTATACCCTATGAGGGGGTGCATTATACCCTATGAGGGGGGCAGTATTATACCCTATGAGGGGGGCAGTATTATACCCTATGAGGGGGCAGCATTATACCCTATGAGGGGGGCAGTATTATACCCTATGAGGGGGGCAGTATTATACCCTATGAGGGGGGCAGTATTATACCCTATGAGGGGGTGCATTATTCCCTATGAGGGGGGCAGTATTATACCCTATGAGGGGGGCAGTATTATATTCTATGAGATGGCTGCATTATACTATGTGAGGGGGCTGCTTTATATTCTATGAGGGGGCTACCCCAACTCCTGCTACATAATTAAGACATGTACAACCTTATACCCGGATATTAGCGTGTTTTACCGCATAATTGGTGGTCTGGTATTTAACTCTATGCAGCTACATAGTGGGCCCCAAGAATGATTTTCTCTGGTGGGCCCAAGGTGTTCCAGTCCGACGCTGCTAATATATATAAGCCCCCTGTAGTACATTGGTGATTCGTGGGTATGGGCATGCAGGACGTGGCTTCCACCGCCTGTTTTCTTATTTTGACTCACATAGTTGTGGTCTACCTATGATGTCAATTACAGGCCTCTCTCATCTTTTTAAGTGGAAGAACTTGCATAATTGGTGGCTGACTAAATACTTTTTTTCCCCACTGTAACTAGAGATTACGGTAACCCTACAGATAAGAGGTAAGTAGTAGATGTGTCCTATGTTTCCATGGGATACACATTTTCTTAAAAAGTGAAAAGAACATGTCATGGGTGGAATTTCATCCCTTTTCCATATTGTTTTATTCCTAAATTTAAGATGATGCAAGAATAGTAAGAATAGTGAATGACCACCACAATAGTGCACACAATATGGCCACATCATAAAAACCAAATGATAATCATAAGCAATATTGAAAGAGTTTTCCCAAAATTTCACGTTTTCCCTTTTCTGCATGATACGTAATAACATGTTGATTACTGGGGGTCAATGACTAGGACACCCAGAAATCTCAAGAATGAATTTCCATAACCCAAAAAATGAAGCAGATATGCACATGCCTTGCCTGTAGGACTGCTAGACAAAGCCGAGTACCAGACTCTGCTGTTTTTGGTAGTCCCATTGACATTAAATGGAGCAGATGCTGAACATACGCACCTCTCTATCATTCAAGATGGGGCTCTACAGAGACCCATTCTTAGGACTGCAGAGGGTCCTAGCAGATGAGCCCCTAACAGTCAGCAAGTTATTCTCCTAACCCATAAATAGGGGATATCTTATACTCTTTAGACTTCCCTAATTAGTCTAGATACGGGATACTATCGTGAAGGATTAGGATTATTTCATTCATATTACTGGAATTTTTATTTTTGAAGATTTGCCCCTTTTCAATCATTTTCATGTTCAGTCTTTGTAAATATGAGTATAATTGTTCATGCATTAGTGTATACAAGCATGGGAATAGAATAACGGAGTCTTTGCTTGACAATATAACCTTTGCACCGTGCTTTCTATTATCAGGTATGTTCATTTTCAGAAAAGGCTTTCTGCTTTAGCAGTCCATGGCTGCGGGGCCTGGCAATACATGAGCTTCTAATGCCGAGCTAGAAACTAGTAGTGAGGAAATTAAACTAATGATGGTTACCTAGTTGTCACATTTCATCCAGCGGGTCAACAGTTCGGAATTGCATTTCCTACGGACGCACAAAGCATGGCTCACTCTTTCCTATTTCTAATCATGTATTTTTCTGGGCAATCAAATTGTGATTTTCTAACTATAACAAAAAAATAGAAAAAGCACTTGTAATAATTTCAGTACGACAAGATACGCTGCGGTGTGGGAATACGCTATTTGAATTTCAGCAAGAGGCAAAAAAATATCCCTCCAGAGAGAAATTCACCCTTAGATCAAAAGCTTTATGGCAAATTCAAGGTAAGTCATCACAATAGATTTTCTATCCGCAGACGGCAAAAAAAAAAATCCCTTTAGCTCAGCTTTTTGGATCTCGTTCGACTTACATTTAGAATAGGACCAGAGATGAAAGAATACTATTCAGCTTTGCGTTTAGTAAAAGCGACATGCGAATATTTGCAGCCAATGCTGCAGGGGCCGAGATGAATACACAGTATTTTACTGCGTCTCTATTTCAAGCACGCTGCTTCACTACAATGAACCGATAGACCCCCTAGCGTTATTGGGAATCAGGGCTTCCAGGATATTTGACAAAAGCAATGCGTTGTAATTTTAAGGTTTATTTTCCTTGTTTCCTGTTGAATATTCACATGGCACCTTTACTGTCTGAGATCATACGGATTTGTTTGTACATTCATTACCAGCTGCTTAGTCGTATTCAGGAATCTACGAGCCCCGGAGATTCCTTAATGGCTTACAGTGGAATTCTTTCATCAGGAAAGAGAAGAACAGATAAAAGCTTCAGACTGGGGTCAGCACCTTCCTTTACGATATACGTCATAGAGCTCCCCATGCACTGGGGAGGGGAACGCATACAATCACTGCACCTTTTTACCTGGAGGAGAACCTAGAAATCAGATCTGATTATTATCAGAGCTAAAGGCCCTCTGCTCAGTTGGAGATGACGGCACAGGTGAGACGCTCTCAAGTGCCCCTTGTCAGATGAAGGCAATTACAAAATCCCAGCAAACCGCTGACCACAATGTATTGATTACACCCAATGCTCCTCCGGGCAAATTCTTCTTCTTTTCATTCCTTGATGGCCATTTTCATTGTCTGCCTGGAATTTAGATAAGGGTCATTCTTGTGTAGGCAATGCTCTCATTGCCTACACAGAGGTGAGGAGGTTGTAGGAAAGTAATGAAGGGAATCTTCGTACCTGGTTTATTGCACCTTTTTAAAGAGATACCTGCGATTTGCATTAGACGTCCATTATAGCATATTAACCATTTATTGGACTCTTTCAGAAAGATCCAAGGTAAATTATAAAGAGTCTAGCCATTATGTGTTATAGGATCAAGTGACTCATTCCACAGTTTACTAAAGGCACATTACACATAAAAGTCGGTTCCTATTATTCACACCTATGGTAGGAAATATATTTAGATGTTCTTAGAACTGGAGAGAAAGTAGTCACGATCATGGGGATAGTTGTTTTCCTGGACTTCCTATCCCTAATCCTGTTGACTGAGATGTCGATTCTCATGTTACAAAACAGAAAAAAGGTAGACGGAAGGATTATTGTTTCTTAGGAGGGGTTCTTAAAGTTCCATCTAAGAGCAGGAAGTGTGTTAAAAGAAAAAAAAACAATACTCAGTTCTTCAACCCCTCCCTCTACGCTATAGCTTTGTTTACTTCCCTGTAGTGATGACATCATGTAAATCCATGTAACCACTGCAGCCAATCACTGCTGGGTCCAAGGTCACTCATATGTTCACCAGATAATTACTACAATTAACAAAGACTTGTAGGGAGCATAGAGCACTGTCTTTATAGGGAGATTGTACAGGTAAATTTTATTTTTTTATTAATTTTATTACAAACGTTTTCCGGTACAACATTTTTTTTTAAACTGCTTTTAACCACATCATAGAATGACCCCTAATACTGAATCCTGAGAATAAAAGATTGCTCATTGGCTATGCCAGGTATTGTGGGATAGGACATTTTCTAGTGAATGGGGATATGATGCAATATCAGGGCTTTTTCTGATCGCAAACAAACCTTTAATGGAAATCTGAAAAGTTTTATGCATCTCTTTTCTCCTAGAGTTAAAATATAAGAATATTTAGTCTGTCCATGATAGCTTATAGTATACATATGCAAATTATCTCTGACTCTTTAGAACCAGTGGCCAGTGGTGAATACTGGGGTTTGCATTGATCCGATATTTATGGGAGCTATATTTTCTGAGTTGCAATGAAGATACGAACATAACACATTCACTCACATCACCGTAAGGCTGACCAAACACCACCAACTTAATTTTGATCAGATGGTTAATCTATGCCTTGTTTTATCTCTATAGAAAGGTAAAATTGTGATAAAGAACATGATCACAATATCTACTGCCTGGGACCGTCAGTGGCAAAGATCTCTTGAAAGTTGGGGATCTCATAAACTTTTAAAAGACCTAGCACATCCCACAACCAGCTCCTCATATGAACACACCAATGAGAGGTATGTGGCATAATTTTTATCTAATAAAAAGCAGTTTTTTATGGTTTGCCAGTCTTGGAAGGTGCAGCTTGAGGTGGTTCTGTCCATTTCTTAAAAGGAGTACCTCCCTCTGCTAAGCTCTGAGACATAGGTTTAATACGTTTTCTTGTGTTATCCCTTTCATTCTATATAACTCTATATGCTTTATTGTTTTGTTACCACTTTGTAAAATCTTTGTATATTTTTTTATAAACCCTGTCTACCTTTCCAAATTTAATATATGAAACATAATATTTCCATTCCTCTTGTTCTGTAAGCCACACACATGAAGCCATACGCTAACTATAACCAGTGTCCAATCTGTTTGTAAAATTTCTGGTGGCAGCTTGTAGTTTAGTTACTGTGGAGTTGGCAGTGATCGCATCGGGTTTTATACACATATATATAGTCCATGCTTTGGAATCAGAGATGTATATACCATGCGCTCACTGTTGGTTTCTCTTGTAGTGGAAACAGTCGCGTCCTCGTCCATTTCTCGTTATTCAATTGTGTAACTGTTCTGACGATAGCAGCAGAGTTGCATCCCCTAACATACTGTTTATACTAATATATATATATATTTATATATATATGCACATACGAGACCAGTGGGTGTGCTTAATGGATATATGACAAGCAGCACACACAAGTACAAAAAGACTAGGTAGGAAAATATTTTCGAGGATTATTCTGAGAAATTAAACACAAATCATTTTCCATGATGGCTTTTCATGGTTAATATGATTATCTAGGTTTTGTTCCAGCTCAGAATTTTCAATCCTGTCATCATATGGCTAAACAGAAGCTTTTGCTCATGTTTTTCAATGCGTGTAGGAAGAAGAGTCATGTTCATTTAAAGTAATGACAACTATGGTGTTGTAGATTTTCCAAACGATAGAGAAATATTATTTAGTAAAAAGTAAGGTCGTGGCTGCTCCAGTAGTGCCAACTCTTCCCCAGTAATTATGGGCTTATGTACTGTAACTAATTGAAACTAGTAATTAAAGATACAAGTTGAAACTATATGTTGTATTGTACAACACCACAGTCACACCTACCTGCTCTATGATTGATGGATGTGCATCCCCAAACACATCACCAGAAGTTATGCCCAATGCAATGACTCAATGCTAACACATTTTGATATCTTAGGTCATATTTATGGTATAAGCCATTTTTGTCCTTGACTTCTCAAGGGCACTGCAATTTATTCTTGCAAACAGGCATCAGGTTGTGAATGATCCATCCTATCACTATTACTACTGTGCTTTACACTAACCCCTATTAATGTATGACCGGCCTGCAACTGCATGACCAAAGAAAAGGGAATTACTCTTGAATTGGTTGCCAAATGCCAAACCTGAAGAAGGAAATTGCTTGTAGACCCGGAATAATACAAGTTCACTCGTTCAGATTTACAAGTAGTTTTAGTAAACCTTCCGAAGACTACATTTCATGGTTGATCTTTTATTATGAGCAAGTGAAAAGAAATAGGAATCACAGATTTCCCACCAGTTACTGTATGTCCTAAGCAGAAGAAAACACCTTTAATAGACTATGACAGCGATCCGCACACATTACACATGAGTGACATGTATAATGTGATAATCAATGCACCTTCTGTTCTGCAACAAAAACAATGCAGAAGTTAACAAGACCTATCATGGGTAGACTGCTTGCCATCAATTACACTACAATAACCAATTATTCATAAGTAGAATGTGAAAGTCTATGCTTTATTATGTCATGCCATCCTTACAGATACATTTTCCGATTGACTTTCCCACTGCCTTCAATGAAATTTTTGCTCTATTAATTGCCAATTCTTTTGCCTATGTTGGACACATTTGGTGGAGAAGCTTCAGCTCAGTTCAGATATCAACTATTGAGGACTATCAAATTTTAATATTTTTCTATCTACTGCATAACACGGTACAAAGATATATTTTTTAAGTTAGCCAAAAAAAGGTATCACGCATTGAGGACTCTCAAATCTTAATATTTTTCAGCTCAGCTCAAAAAAACTTATTTTTTTATTTTTTTGAGACAACCAGACCTCCAGAAGACCATTTTTATAATGTAATTTGACACAACATTCTAAACTGTATTGAAAAATGAAATGTTATACTCAAATGAATATGATTTGTACTATCAAATATCAGTGATATGTTGTGATTGTAGCATGAAAATGTACAGTATTTTCTGGATGTGTGCAAATAAGTCTTATGGTGCCCATATACCTTATATATCTGTTCTTTCACATCTTACATATATGCTTAATCGGGAGCGAGGAATAAGAGCTGTCCAATGCCTCTCAAAACAAAGGGGACACCTGTTGAAATAAAACATGTCCTTTGCTTTCAAACAGGAAAAAAGTTGGGTGGTCCTCTCCTTAGAGGGTTGCCTGGTCCTAACCAGATCGGCAAATTCCGCAACTGAGATATTTCTGTTGTGTATGGCGGCTTTTATCTTCAGTAGTCTACCTGAATTTTCTAATGTTGCTTTAGACGACAATAGTAAAACCAATTATTACATTGATCTATAGGGATGACACCATAAATACACAGGTAAATTAATTTAATTGCTTCCTTAAGCCAATAATCACAAGTCATTATGCTCAGACAGGGCAAGTTTATCAGAACAAAGACCAACAAATCCCTTCACATGAGCTGGCGCTTTAATGATCATTTCCACAGGTATCCACATGTAATATGCCTGATTATAAAGATTTCAAATCAATGTTTGTCACATGTAAAGTTTCTGTCAGTAAAGATATGAAGTCTTCAGAGACTATAGTAACCTGATAGTATAAGAATATAATGGCTATGGTATGTCTTCTGAATAAAGAATTTTCCTTCATAAATCCTTCTAAAGCTGGAAGATACATGACCTTTAGTAATTCACGTCTCAAAGTCTACAAGAAATGGTTACATCCCAATTTAGTCAGGAAACATGGTGTAGAACTCTGGTAAATTGGTGAACTGGTAGAGCATATTTCTACTTTCTTGTATTGGTGCTGAAAGTAATCGGTTAACAACGGCTTATTCCATTTTATTTATGCACATCAACAAACAAAATATTCACTTCCAAATGTGATGTAAATTTGGTACCAACTACTGGAAAACCTTAAGCTTTTGCAAATATAAACCTGGCTTTACTCAATAGATGGCTTATGACCAATTGAAGTTTCAGAGGATCGTTT
This sequence comes from Dendrobates tinctorius, assembly GCF_039654945.1. Lineage (NCBI taxonomy): Eukaryota > Metazoa > Chordata > Amphibia > Anura > Dendrobatidae > Dendrobates > Dendrobates tinctorius. The sequence goes on along the minus strand of NW_027361707.1, from coordinate 61,114,132 downwards.
GGCCGACAGCCATCACGGCCAGCTCTCCCGTACACAGGAGCACTTAATCGGCCAAGAACTCATGTTCTCTACACGAAAGCATGTCAAAAAAAGTCTGCCGATTGGCTTATCTTCAACGGACCAACGCGATTGTCAGTCCTGAATTGGACAGAATTGGACATACCCAATCCACATCTCCCTTCATGGATCAGTTGTCTGGGGTCCCCATGCATATTAGATTGTCATCAATATATTAATCTGACGTTAGTCTAATGTGTATGGGGGGCTTTAACCCCCACAATTGTCATGATCATCTACCGTATAGGGTTGTCATAAAAAAATAAGTAACAGTGAATATAGATCATAAAATTATAACAGCACAAGAAAGCTATGAACGTCCCTTATAATATTAGGCCGGGGTCACACTGGCGAGGAATACAGACGAGTGAGAGGCGTTAAAAGCACGCATTACACACGGACAAATTATTCACTATGGGGCAGCTCCCAACAGCCGTATATTTCTTGGGCGTATTCTACGGTCCGTGCCAATCGCAGCATGCTGCGATTGTCAGCATACTACGCCCGTAATACGCCAATGCAAGTCTACGGGTGCGCAAAAAATACGGATTATACACCGACCACACATGTGACTTGCGAGAAATAAGCACCCGGTGTCTTTTAGAAAAGCCGGCAATTCAGTGCGCTATACAGTAAACTCACACTGACAAGTTTAATAAAGAAAGAAAGAATAGATATATACACATAGAATACATATATATATATATATACATACATGTCATTGTGACAAACATATATATATATATATTTATATTTCACAGAGTTCTTCATAGCAGAATAGCCACTAATTAAATTGCCGGCTTCTATCAAATCATTCCCCAACCCGACATGAAATGACACATGCTTTACATTCAGTAAAGCATTTCACTTCATGTTTTTTTTATATGTCCTTGACTAATTGTAAGGTGACATTAACCCTTTGCTAGATTAACCCATTCGCCACCGCTAGAGGGCAATGGGAAGCCCACATATTTTTTAACAACGAATTAACACCTTAAAATAACAACTACAACTCCCAAATTTTGCACACAAGCCCTCATCTAATTATGACTTGTGTGTATATATATATATATATATATATATATATGCATTCTATGTGTCTATATCTATTATTTCGTTTCTGTAAGAAATATATGTCCATTTTGCAAGGCGGCGAGAAAATCTTGCCATATGGATTGCATACGGATGCCATATGGATTACATACGGATGCTTACATGCCCAAAATACGAAACCACACCTTGCTTACGGATGACATATGGATCACTATTTAGGGGTCATTCACACGTATTACGCTTGTAAACTACGGACCGTATTTTGCGTCGGTTAGTGTGACCCCGGCCTTACTGTTAAAAAGCAATACCACTTGGAAAGTTATATCCTTGTTATCTTTCAATTGCAATAATTTAAGTGCAGATCATGTGTCTCATTGGATTATGATGTCAGGAATTAAAGAGTTATATAGGGGATGGACGGAGTGATGGAAGTTTGAATTCTGGTACCTGACCTAAACTTTATTTCAAAGTTTGGTTCGGGAACTAAAATAGTACCGTAACTTCAAACAAAACTCCAACCTCATTGAAGAAACACTGCTACGGACTTCTGAGGAAAGTCCATGTTCGGCGTTTAACATACTGTCCGGTACGAACGATGAACTCATAAGTTCTGCTTCCCCCATCTCTATTTATAATTTCTATATAATAACTAGTAGAATACCCGCAGCTTCGCTCATGGAAAATATGTTAAATTGTTGGTTATGGTAGCTAAAGGAAAATTTTCAGTGTCACCCTGAAATTGACATTTCCAGAGTGCTACAGTAATTTTTTTTCCACTTTAAATTTTTATTATTTTGGCATTTTATTAATTTGTCATAACATTGATGTGAACAACAACTTTTTTTTATTTCAACTTTTTTATTGATTTTACATATTCAATACATATTATGTAGTTTAAACTATTACAAGTATTTTTTTTAACTATTTTTTATCAAAAATGAACTTGCCCAATAGATGGTCGTTTTTTGGGCGGCATTTTAAAAAAACAGTCCTTAGTATTGTGACCCTTTAGTATTCACCTGACACTGATAAGAAATGTAATAGGATGAATAGTAAATACAGAGCAGCCCTCACACAGTATTACTATGACCTGAAGGAGCTCACATCTCAGTAATGAAAACCGCCTCATAGGCAGACTTGTCTAGTTGCCCATAGCAACCAATCAGAGCTCAGATTTCACTTTACCTCAGCAGCTTCAGTGATGAAAGCTCCCTGTATAGTAAGCAATAATGACAATCTTACTATGAGGCATTTTTTGCCAAACCAATATTGCTGCTCAGTAATGTTCATCCGTTTGCAAAGGGTGCATCCATCTGAGTGTGTTTGCATGCGTGTGTGATCCTTGCGTGTGTGTGTGTGTTTGTGGTGTGCATGAGGTATTTATGGGGTGGTGTTGTGGTATTTGTAGGGTGGTGTTTGTGTTGTGCGTGTCTAGAGTGGTCTGGTGTTTGTGTGGTGTGTTGTGGCATTTGTGTGGTGTTGTGCTTGTGGGTTGGTGTATGTGTGCTGTCTGTGTGATGTTTGTATGGTGTTTGTGAAATGTTTGTGTGTTGTGTGTGGTGGTGTGGCCCCTTTAGCAGTGACGCTTTGGCGCCATCGCTATAATCCGTCCCTGTCAGTCACAACTGTTGATTTCCCCTCAGCATTTTTGCTTTCACCTTCACATTTATCCATTATATGTATAGGGCCAAACTTGTTTCACTCCAATTAGGTGCCTAAATTTATAACTTTACATAAGTAACTTTTCATTATAAGTCAAGAAATGGATTGATGATCTTTTCAATGGAGAAGTTGTGAATAGTTGTGATAGAAGGATGAGGCAGGAGCAGCAGATCAGGGGCAACTATTGATTAGTGACGCTCTACTCTGACAAACGGGTGAAGGGAGTTGTTAATTAGTTTCTTCTGGGAAACTCTAAAGCTCCCGTCACACATAGCGATCTCGCTAGCGAGATCGCTGCTGAGTCACAAGTTTTGTGACGCAACAGCAATCTCACCAGCGAGATCGCTGTGTGTGACACTTACCAGCGACCACCCCCCTGCCGGGTATCGGTGATCGTCCTGGAATGGCCAGGACATTATTTTGATCACTGGTCTCCCACTGGCCAGCATGCATCACTACGTGTGGCAGGTGGGAGACCAGCGATCAGCAACCTGGCGCTGGTAACTAAGGTACACATCGGATTTCTAAGCGGTGCGCAGCGCTTAGAAACCCAATGTGTACCTTAGTTACCAGCGAGCTGGTGCAGGGGGCTGGTAACCAAGTTACACATCGGGTTTCTAAGTGCCGCGCGCCACTTAGAAAACCGATGTGTACCTTGGTTACCAGCTCCCTGCACCAGCGCGCTGGTAACTAACGTACACAGTGGGTAACTAAGCGACGTGCGTCGCTTGTTACCCGCGTGTCACTGGTGCTGATCGCTGGTGAAGCTGCCTGTTTGGCAGTTCACCAGCGATCATGTAGCGACATACCAGCGATCCTGACAAGGTCATATCGTTGTTGGGATCGCTGGTGTGTCGCTATGTGTGCCGGGGCCCTAAGTGCTTATAATAAGGGGATAACTGATTGACACAACCCCTATGATAATGTTTTAAGCTGAGATTCTTAACAGTCCCAACATAGAAGTAATTATACTCATTCTACACCATATGCAGTGCTTTGTAGAGATGCATGTATCCTACTGTATAGGTATGCATATAAGATGCCATTACATGGTGTAGGAAAGTCATGAAAATTACCACGTACTTCAAACTATGCAGCATGCATGACCAAAAACATAAAAGCCAAAGAGATTAGGCACCTATATTTCAAGGTGTACCATTACTAGTGATGGTCACTGCTCCATACTAAATCGAGCATTGGGGTGCTCGATCGAGTATCGAGCAGTGCCGAGTATTTTGTGGTGCTCCAGTCCTCATAAGAGGCTCATTTGATTATCTGAGCTGCGCTGCAGTGAAGTGGGGTATTCTCTTGCTGGGAGCGCAAGGACGAAAGAAAAAGAGAGAGTCACCGTCTGTCCTCCGCAAAAATGCTCGAGTTTCATATTCAATTCCATCATGCTATCTACTCGAGTCCAGGACGTCCGAGCGTTCAAAGTGCTCGATTCAAGTACCAAGCACTCGAGCATTTCAGTGCTCGAACAACACTAACCATTATCCCTAAACTGCAAGTCATCTGCATTGTGTACAGCGCCCTTATAATCTCTATACAAGAGAAATATCAAAATGAGAATTCACTGTTACGCCTATTACCATTAAATTCAAAAAGCAGCAATTAAAAGAGAAAAGTTGAAACCATATTTTATCAGGTTGTTTTGAAACTTGTTTCATTCTTCTGCAATGAATAACAAATTGATCAGAGTCCCACACTTTACTGGGCTACAATTCAAAAATGATAATATGTTTGCAAGTGGGATACAAATGATCTAAAGCTAACAAGCACAGACAAAAAATATTGCTAAAGAAATATTCTGGAAAGTAATTTACATTTTATCTAGTGTTACTGGCATATCATACCCTATTCAGTCTCACATAAATTGTAATTCAGAAGGAGTAATATATGTTATTGAATGCGTTTTTTGTAACCTACAATATGTAGGCTGCACAATAGGACCTCTTAAAAAGAGAATTAGGAAACACTTGTCAGAAGCTACTAGTAGTAATTATAATATCTCAGCAGTTTCTTATCATTGTAAAACTGTTCATGGAGGTAAAACTGATAGTCTCAAAATTATAGCAATAGAGAAAGTCTATAGATCTACTAGGGGAGGTGATTTCAGGAGAAAATTATTAAATCGTGAATCCTTTTGGATTTTTAAATTAAATACAAGAGTACCATTAGGTCTGAACAAACGACTTGATTTAATATTGCAATTAGATTGATATTTTCTTCTGTATATTTACATTCTACTTAGTCCTATTCAATTCTGGTTATTCTGATAATTTTTGTGATTGTTATCATATTCTTATGATATCTTTTTATTAGATTTTTTTTTTGTTTTTTGTTTTTTTTTTTTTTTGTTTTTCCGACAAGTTTTTGTTTCAGCTCCACATTAGGCTGAGTGTTTGCAAGAGTTAACTGGTAGGGATACTCCCTATTTTCATTAATTCTTTTGTCCAACACCTGTGATTTACTAGTTTTTGTACTATTTGTAGTCGTCAGTATTGGTCTAGTGTGAACCATGAGTAAGACCCTCTAGGTTGAAACGCGTTGGTTGGAGACCACCAGAGACCCCATCTGCCTGTATGTCCTTATCCATACTTTTTTCTGTTCTATTTTAAGAATTTACAATAAATGATGTATTTTTAACTGAAGTCCAGCGCTGGAGATTCCATTCTTTATTTTGCTTCAGTCAACACCCCTGATCAAGGTGACTCCGTGCGCAGGAGGATTATGGATCGCAACCGAGACTGGTGAGCTGACCTCCCTTCATTTTCCCTATCCTTCTATAATTATATTTCAAGGTGTACCATTACTAGTGATGGTCACTGCTCCATACTAAATCGAGCATTGGGGTGCTCGATCGAGTATCGAGCAGTGCCGAGTATTTTGTGGTGCTCCAGTCCTCATAAGAGGCTCATTTGATTATCTGAGCTGCGCTGCAGTGAAGTGGGGTATTCTCTTGCTGGGAGCGCAAGGACGAAAGAAAAAGAGAGAGTCACCGTCTGTCCTCCGCAAAAATGCTCGAGTTTCATATTCAATTCCATCATGCTATCTACTCGAGTCCAGGACGTCCGAGCGTTCAAAGTGCTCGATTCAAGTACCAAGCACTCGAGCATTTCAGTGCTCGAACAACACTAACCATTATCCCTAAACTGCAAGTCATCTGCATTGTGTACAGCGCCCTTATAATCTCTAATCAAGAGAAATATCAAAATGAGAATTCACTGTTACGCCTATTACCATTAAATTCAAAAAGCAGCAATTAAAAGAGAAAAGTTGAAACCATATTTTATCAGGTTGTTTTGAAACTTGTTTCATTCTTCTGCAATGAATAACAAATTGATCAGAGTCCCACACTTTACTGGGCTACAATTCAAAAATGATAATATGTTTGCAAGTGGGATACAAATGATCTAAAGCTAACAAGCACAGACAAAAAATATTGCTAAAGAAATATTCTGGAAAGTAATTTACATTTTATCACTGACGTTTAGGCTACATTCACACACGGCGGTCATGGTGCAGCTTTTAATGCCAACGTTCCAGATAATGGACTCTTTTCACTGTTTCCGTGCGCAATCACTTGTTCTTGCTAGGAAACTGCTGTTAAACTTCTAAGAACTCGAAATTGATCATATAAGCAGCAAGGCTTTTCATGTGACAGATGTTTATCCTGCAAGGTTAAGTGATCATGAAGAAGGCAGATGCCGAAACGTGCGTTGGGGTGGACGCATCCAGGAACAGTTCCATATCCTTTATCTTACAGTTAATTGTAGTTTATGCACATCCATCCTTACTTTGTTGGCATTAATATATGGGGCTCATGCATACCTCTTGGTTATCTTTTATATTAATTGGCCCATAGATATACATGAATATGCACATGCACTTTACATAGGATACTTACTTATATGGGGCTCATGCATACCCCTCGGTTATCTTTTGTATTTATTGTCCCATAGAAATATATATGCATGTGCACATGTACTTTACATAGGATACTTGCCTTGTGCACAAAGCACTTTATTTAGGACATCCATTTTCTCCTTACTTGTATTATAATATATGAAATTTGTCACATCTTGTCCAGAAATTTCCTATCCAGGCACTCAAGCTATTGCATGCACTTTCCACTTAATATGGTATATAATCATCATAATCAGGTATTCTACTTTGTGATTTAAAATGTATATATAACTTTCCTGGATTTCACATACGCTTCTTTCTGGTTATTTTTCCCCACTCGTATCCAAATTTTTATTCTTATGTAACTAATAAAATTTCACTTTATTTTTATCAAAGACTCTTGTATTCAATTTATTTCTTCTTCTTATAGAAGGTTAAGTGATCATACAGGGAAACAGTGAGACCACTGCAGCGGCACAGGGATGGGGGAGAGCTCAGCGGTAAGGCTCTTTCAGACTACCGTGATCATGGGTCTGATCTGGGATCACAATGCACCAACTGATCGCAAATCTCCCAAACCGAACGTGACAGACTCATAGAATTGTATGAAGCTATCACTCTTGGTTCTGGAGAAACATGGCTAGTCAGTGCATTGCGCTCCAAGATCTCATCGATGATGACAGAAATCTGAAAGAGCTCTTAGGGCCCAATTCATCAAGCCTTTTACGCGAGTCTTGTGGCCTAAAAAGCTTTAAAAAGTTGCATCATTTTGGCGCAACTGGAGGTTGCACAAAAACTATGCAACTTTTGGCATTCTCACCCAGCTTATACAAAGTGGGCAGAGCTGTGGGCAACATGGGCGTGGTGGCCACAGTTCATCAAATTCATGATAAGAGGATGCACTCACTACGCCACAAATGTTACTCCAGCAGGGAATGGGGTAGAATTTGTGGTAAGGCGTGCACCATTCGTCCAGCACTCCATTTGCCTCTTCATGAATCAGTATAGTCTGACTCCATCACCCCCGTCATCAGGAATGGTGGTCTTTATAAATCGGGCCTTTGACCTTTCAATGCAGTCGTGAAAACCAGCTTGCCCTAAGTTGCAATTACACCCCTCCTCCCACCCACATTAAATCATACACAGGTGTGGGATTAAGTGACAGCTGCTCTTGAAATTTTCCTTTAGACTCACTTGAAAATTACAGGATATAATACAGACATTCTGTTTTGGCTTGCATTAAATCCATTGGTTTAGACGTTTTTTCCAGCAAGGATAGATACTAAGGACATGACATCCAATGAGATGACACCCAATTTATTACGTGTTCAACGTAAATCATATTAATCCTTATTTTTATATATTTTTTCTTTATCTTTAATGAGATAAATATCTCATTAACTTTTCCCTTGGTAGCATACATAATCAAGTCAACACTTTTATCTTAACTTACTAAGCCTGGAGGTAAGCAGCCACACCTGGAATGCAGTTTAATGGTGGGCGCGCCTCTTACAAGGCATGATGAACCAAAACATGTACAACCTCACCTACACACTTTAGGAATGAGCACTGCTAGTAAATCAACACTTTCTAGATGTAAAAGAAAAGGAAAAAACACTATTTCTAAAAAAATGAAATAAAATCAACAAAAAAATAAAATAAAATTATTAAAATAAACAATTGAAATTAAACAATGAAAAAAGTAGATAATACAAAATACTAATTTTTTTTTTTGTTTAAGTCGCTCCAAAAATGGCAGCAAAATACATTCAACAAACCATATTGAAGTGTGACCACAGCGTTAGACATTGTGATTACTAACTGTAACCCAATTATCCTCCGGTGACTCATTTACCATAATAATCTTTGAAAATTAAAACAATAAATGGCAGATATGATTATATTTTAAGATATATTTTTTTACTCATTTGGGGCTGCTCATAAAATAATAGTGTTACAGAGTTTAATTCTACGCCTTTCAAATCTTCTGGCATTTTTTTTTTCCATCAGGAATAAATTTTCTTTTATCCTTCAATTTTGCACCGACAGCAGATCATGAAGTCTTATGAAGTCATTAAGAATTTCTGAAACCTTTAAGAATGTCTTAGCCACAGTACTTTTCGGTAACTTCATGCAGTCAGCTCCAGATATTAAAGACTTCGCTTTATATAATTTTTAGTTTTTACCCAATACGATAGTAAAATAGACAAAAAAAATTAAGGTTTAATAGAAAAATTCACTTTATTCATCAAATGTGCACGGCATTTGCAATTACAGCAGTTTTGTATTTCTGTAACAATAAAAAGTTTTGCATGATGTCTCATAAATACACAAAGTCAATTTTTTTTTACAAAAAAAAGGCTAAATGTTTGCCTTGTAAATTATTTCGATGTAATAAAAAAAGAAATTTCAATGTACTTAAGCCAACAAAAGTAAGACAGTCATATTAAATAACATGATATACTGATTGGACAGGAATAACCCATATTTTGCACTTTTGCAATCACTTACAGTTTGCTTTTTCCCTTTTTGGCCTAGTTAAAAAAAAATTCTAAACAAAAAAAAATATATATATACATATAAATCCCTTTGTAATGAAACGACCCAATCCTTTGGGGATTTTATTTTAAATCCTTTACATGAAATATAGTTTGAATTCCCTTTCCTACCTTTTGTTATGGCCCAAAAGGAAACATTACCAGGTAACAAAGCTTAATGAATCACCTCCTATGAGAGCTGCGGGTTACAGTCTGTTGCAGCACACCATAAAGTATTACTGTAAAAACAATAATTAGTTCCCTTTTAGTTTGTACCTATATCGGTGTTGATATTTCAGTTGCAGTTCAGAGCAGAATCACCTCCCCAGAGGATTGCACTTATATGAGTAATAGCTCAGTTAAGAGCGACATTTATCACAATTTTGGTCTTTCATGTTTCCCTTACAAGGAATAATCGCTTTAAAATTTGAAATGATGAAAGTAGCATTTTCTTTTAAACTACGACAGTGTGTGTTAGGCAAAACGACGCCCTGAGTGCTTCTCATAATCGTTAAGGAGCTAAAATGTATTTGGACTGCATGGGAGAACATTGGGGCAGATTTACTAATCTGGTCTAATACATAGCCAAAATACACTTATAGGGGGTGTCCAATCTTGTGATAGAAGTCACGTGACTGCAGACTTCTGAATCCTTACAGCCTGACCACCACACGCTGTCAGGATTCTCCTTTATTGAGGCAAAGAGCGGGCAGTGATGAGATCGCATGTAAGACTGGAGTCACACTGCGTTAATGCAATCTGTTCAACACATATCGTTGACGGACTGCGTTAACACTATAGCATAACCCGATCGCGTTATGCTATACCGCTAGTGCTGATGCTTCATCTGCGCTAGCAGTGATGGACCCCCAGATGCTGCAGACCGCATCCGAGGGTCCATCACAGAATGACAGCACATCGCTAGCACATGCCGATTATGTCATGAGTTAGCGATGCGCCCGATAATGGGAGTGAATGGCAGTGTTAACGGATCGCGTTACATCGCGTTATGCTGCGGTATAATGCAATCAGTTAAACGGACTGCATTAACACAGTGTGACCCCAGCCTAAGCGACTGAATGCTTCCGGCCACATTCCAACTAGACATGCTATGTCTACCTCAATCAAAGGTTAAAGGGATTAGTGGGCAATCTCTGCGCTGCCAAAAGGAATGAGATGTATATTCCAGTGGAGTTTAAATAAGGTGGTGGTTTATTCTACGCGTTTCGAAGTATACAGTTACTTCTTCAGGAAAGACCATATGAAAGTTTAAATAAGGAAGTGGTTTATTCTACGCATTTCAAAATATAGCGTTACTTCAGGAAAGACCATATATACATACATGTGGTCTTTCCTGAAGAAGAAGTAACTCTATACTTCAAAATGCGTAGAATAAACCACCACCTTATTTAAACTCCACTGGGATATGCGTCTCAATCCTTTTGGCAGAGCGGAAATTGTCCACTAATCCCTTTTAACTTTGATGTCTGATGGTCACTTGCTGACCCGTGCATCTGCTGCAGCTGACTCTTCATATTATATGCTGTCTTAACAGATTGAACAAGAGAGTTTAAATCTGAGCGTAAAGCTTACTATATTTCTCGGATAAGACCCTATTTTGCTCTGATCTCTCCTACAACTTCTTGGTTAAGTCTACCTCAATGGAAGTAAATGAGACAAGGCCGAGCAAGTCACGTCGGCATACGACCTCACTCTCTCACCAGCAACCCTGACAGCCTGCAGTGCGCGCACTCTAAGAATTAAGAAGTCTTCAGTCAAACAGAGTGACAATAGCTCTCACCGGACAACCACTTTAAGACTAGACCATCTAAAGGTACACTACATTCATCTTTGTAGCTCATGCTGGATCTTAAATTTGGTGCATTTTTTTAAAATATTTGCATAATTTTCTGCCATTTCCATCTTGCCTTGCCTTTAGATGCTTTTTGACCAAAATGTTGGTACATTCTTAGCTACGTCCCTTTCCAGCTAATGCAGCACCTCACTACAAAGCCACCATTTTAAGTAGTGTTTTAAGAGCATAATATATAGGTCTAAAGACTAAATAATTACTTGGTGCCAAAATGAGTCAAATTTCTCCAAAAAGAGACATGCACTTAAAGTAGAAAAATGTGTTCCACTGTCTTTATTTTATCTTAATCCAGCCACATACATATTATTAATGGAGCCAATTAATTCAATAAAAACTGTTCCCTTATTTCTCCACTTAGGTGCGGGTAAAAATTTTGGCTGTATGTGACCACCACTAAGGGGGAGATTTGCATACATCTGTACATAGCATTTACTAATCCAGATCCAAATGTGAACATCTATTGGCAGTAATTGGAAACCTACACACAGAAAAAAGTATAAATAATTTTTGCTGATAGAAACAATAAAAGCTAGCCAAATTATCCAATAAAAGTTTACATTCTCATGTCTCATACAGTCTCCAGATCATAATCATATTTCCAGATTCAATATTTTTTGGCTGCTTCTATTTGGTGGAAAATAAATGGCTAAACCTTTAGAGGTAGTTTTCCTGTTCTGAAACAATACTTTCCCAAATGGGAGCACTAGACATCGAGAATCTAGATGTCAGATATTCTACCTGGGCTCTTTATTTATGGTCTGTAGAAAAGCTGAATAGTCAACCATGCTAAGTAGCATAAAAGAGGCTTTTAACCATACTTACGGCTTGTTTTAGAAGAAAGTCATGAAAATCTAAGAACAATACACCACTATCCATTTCTAAATTTTTTCTGGAAAGTTATTTATGGTTTTGGAAAATTTGAGCTCTATTTTTTGTGACTTTTACAAATTTTGACTTTACACATTTCGCAATTTAATACAGCAATAGTATAAAACTAAGAAAATATACTTTCCAAAATATTTTATGACTATTCTGTCATTCATGATCGTTATTTATCCCACTGATTGCATAATTTGAACATTAATAATACAATTAAATATATACCATTGATACATTTTAGTGCATTTTTAAGTTTTTGGGCTAAGACTAACATTATTTTTGAGCGTTTTAACGCCTCAATTAAAAAGAAAACAAAACATATGCAAACAAAAAGTAAAGGTGCCACCCACAGCCAACAACCATGTGCTAGCTGTTATTCTACTAGAGTTGCCCATAATACTGGATTAGAGCTGCATGGACCTGCCAATTTTGGCAACGTCAGATGATGATCTAAGAGTTCCCATAAACATTGGGTGTAAGTCCGCAAATCCTGCAGTTTTTGATGGGACCAGCAAATTATGGAAATATTCTGGCGTCACTTTCCCAGGAACTCCAGGACATACTATCAAGAATGACCCATTTAGAAGATCTGATGGTTGACCCATCATCACACGATGATCAAATAAAATTTTGACCGTTGAGTGATCAGATTTTTTTTGGCTGGCATAAAAAAATATCATTTACCTCATCACATTAAATAGGGAATGTGCTGCCAAAAACATTATTCTGTACAGGAACCCAAATGATTGTTCTATTCCTATAAGTTTTCGATGACTCATAGACAAGGCAAATAAATGATCGACTTGTATGTAGTCAATTGGTGCTAGTTGATGGCCAAAATTTTCTCATCTAAATAGGGATTTTAGTCACTGTCAAAGGTGTGGAGCAATAGTTTGCTCACTTTCCCTGTTGACATAAAAGAATAAAAATGGGGGGAGGGAGAGGTCAGGAATGATAACTGTTGACTAAATCTAGGTTTAGCACACAGCTATTTAGTATGCATGGCTCAAAGAAGTCAGACTAGTTGCTTTTTGTTTGCACTAGTTTTCATGTTTGTGGCTGTACGTTTTGGGGGACACAAAATACCCAGGCTTCTAATACGAATTGTAAAAAGGAGAATGTATTCACAAACTTTAACCATGTGATATGCTAATGAGATTGTTTACTGCAAAACAAAGGCAGAACTGTTCTGACATCTTCTATAGACTGCAGGACAGGTCAACAGAAACTTCAGAAGGAGGCACCCCTATCCTTGTATTTCATGAAAAGCAGACCTTGGGAGCAGAAAATTACTACTTACAAATGTGTCTGGGTGGTCATTAAACATAAGAGACACATAGAAAATCTTTAGAGGAGAAACAAAATCTGTTTTGTAGTATATTGATACATTATTAAAATCTAATTGAGACTTCTTTTAAGCAATGTGCCTTGAATGCAAGTTATCATCTAGCCACAGGATGGAGGATAACTTGACAATCGCTAATGTTCCCCCACAGAGCACCAAACTGGTCTCATGAATGAGGTTTTGGAGTTCCTTTATGGTCCCACATATTCACAACTAATCTATTAATTGCCTAAAGGCTGCCAAACACATTGGACTAATGTCTACCAAACCTGCCAATATCAAAGGGTTCGGCCAATGGTCTACTGTGTATGGGGTCACTTGCCAACTTATGGCCGTGAGATATGTCGATTGTTCATGTCCATTTTTAGATTGACAATTGCTTGTTCGGCCGAAGATAAGACACAAATCAACATGTCAGCCAATGGCTTTCTCAAAAAGAACACTGGAGCACTCGGCCAAAAGAGTGGTCCTGTGTATGGGAAAGTTGGCTTAGATGACTGTTGGCCGATTGATCAGCCAAAGCATGGTTCAGACAAAAGGCATCAAATGTTTATGGCCAGATTTAGTGATTGCCATGGTTAGCAAAATAATCAGCTATCTCTGCTGTCCCATAGACAATTAATGAACAGGCAACTCTATTCAAAAAGGACACTCCAGAGCCTCGTTCTTGGGATTAGTAGGTGTACCAAAAATGACATTCCCAGGATCACAAAGTTATCACCTATGGATAGGTGAAAACTTGCATTTACACTACAACCCCTTGAGGTTTCCACAAAGTTAGTACTGTTCAATTTTTCTGTCTCTTATATAGAAACCCTAAATAAAAGCAAATGAGTACGATTTCCAAACATTTAATGGGACGTCAGGAATTAGAAAAATGCTGTTTTTTTCTTTTCAACTCAATTAGTTGAGTCTAAATCCAAAATACCAGACACAGCCCATACACAAGAGTGGTGCTGTTTCCAAAAAAAAAACTTTTTTTATTATTTCCCTAAACCCCATAAAATATTTTTACATCTTATACAATTCCATTTTCTTTTTCTCCTGCCAGTTTATTAAAGATTTATAGATATATATCCAAGAACAATTTTTTTTGAATGTGTTCATGCTAACTATCTTCTACCTGTACCCTCCTTAGCAAATAGTAAAATGAAGAACGCTCAAAATGGCTGCCTGTGGTATATCTGATATGACCTATCTAATTATACGTGATGTATTTATTGGTAGTGCATTCACTTATTTAATTTCAGTCAAGCAAAAAAGTTGCTATTATGTTTAAAAAAAATCCAAAAAAAAAATCCTGTGTTCGGAGTGTAGACATGCATTTTATTCGGCAACACCATTAGTTTCAAGCTTTAAATTAAAGCTCTGATTATTTTTTTTTTATTTTTTTTCTTATATATCTATAATAAATATTCATCTTTATATAATAAATATATTTTATTGGTTTATTTTATAAGAAAATAAAAATGTTCCTTCTTAAGTCGTCGTTTCCTAGTTTAGCCAACGGTTGCATGGAAAGTACATAACAATTGACAAATTATTTGTAACATTGTACATTTCAGATATCACAAGAGGTTATAAGCATTCAGGGAAGAAAAATTTTTTAAAAAAGAGTGAACGGTCAATAGAACCATTTATACATACAGCGTACCTTTTTGAATGCAAACTTTAACCAAACGATGGATTCCTTAGGTATTCCAACAGTCTTGCTTTTGTGAAATTCATTTTTTTTGTAATAAGGCAAGTATAAACTTAATACTTTAAAAGGAGTTTAAATGTCTTTAAATGTATATATAAATGGTTTTCAAGGCTCTCCAGTGTTTCCGATGCGCATCACTTGAAGCTTCTTTCATAATTTTTAGGCAGCAGAGTCACTCTCTACAAACGCTCGTTAGAGCGACTCTATGAAAAATTGTCCCACAATCACATTTTTTTTTTCTAGCTCTTTAAGACAGATATTTTTCAAGATCGCAGTTGAGGTTCACAGGAGGAGTGCGCAGTGACCTGTGGATAAATAGAGGTCTTTCAGTTTCAAGTTTAATTATCCCCAATGAATGAGGAATTGCAAAATGATATGAAAATTATAAACACCTGAAAAAAAAAGAACAAAAAAAAGACCTATGCTCTCGTAGATAGTATTGGAATTTCCAGCATCATTAAAGGTAAAATGTACTGCTTAGAGCAAATGAAAAGATGCCTATCCATGTATTTGCCTGTCATTAGGTTACACAGGGCACCGAGCTGCAGATAAATTATAATTACTGGCAGCAGATAGAACAATTTAGGCTAACAATAATAAAGGACTGCACTGCGACTGTCAGCACATGAAGAAATGATGTCGAGAAAACAGATTTAACCATTATTAGTCTACTAGATCTACAGGGTGGGCCATTTATATGGATACACCTAAATAAAATGGGAATGGTTGGTGATATCAACTTCCTGTTTGTAGCACATTAGTATATGGGAGAAGGAAAACTTTTAAAAGATGGGTGGTGACCATGGTGGCCATTTTGAAGTTGACCATTTTGGATCCAACTTTATAAATGGCCCACCCAGGTGTATCCATATAAATGCCCCACCCTGTATATATGTATAAATTAGTGATGAGCAAATGTGCTGGGTTTATGCTCTGGTGATAACCGAGTGACTTCAGCGTGCTCGAATAATATGTTCCAGTCCCCATGTTCCACAACACATGAAGGAATTGCCTGTTTGTTAGCTAATCCCTGCATGTGTTGTGGATGTTGAACAGCCACGAGACTTGTAGACACGGGGACTCGAACATATTATTCAAGCACACCGATGTCACTAAGTTAGCACCTGAGCATGGCGGATAACACCTTATCTAAGCAAGTTCAGTCACTATATATATATATATAGTAACATATCATACAAGAAAAAAAATAAGTAAAAAGACACTTTTCAAAAATCTACACTGGAAATTCCAAACTTTTGTTTTCCACAATTTTTCAAATGCTACAAGTATATATGATAAAGTTGAGCAAAAAGATCTCCAGGACCTAGATCCAGAACCTATGTTACTACTCCATGGCATCTGTACCAGGACTGATGCCAAGCAGTGTGAACAGTTCTCTTAGGTCCCTGTACAATTGCGATTGTGATTGTTCAAACCTACTCAGATGGTGGCTTCTTGAGCGCCTCTTGTGATTAATAGACCCCCGGGAGATTATGATATTGGGTGAGGTCTAGTCAATGTCATGTCATTCATCGCGTCACAACATTTTGTCATCATGGAGGGACTAATAATGTCAAGAAGTTCCTAGGATGCCGGCATTCAACGTTCGGACTGCCCCGGTCCAGCTGCCATGGACTACCAATCTGAGTCCTGCAAATCTTTTTTAGTCAACTTTAATATATATCGTTAGTTAGGTTGGTATATATGGACACTTATAGTTCATTAGTTGTATATACTTAAAAATAACACCCAGAATTTAGTTAGCATAATTGACATGCCCTAAGAGAGAAAATTTATACCTCAAGGGATGATGACTTCTAAATTTGGATAGAAGGATCACTAACCTTTTGACTGGTAAACTAGGTATATTTTGAACAAACAAATGGAAAAAAAAACTATAAGGGTATGTGCACACACTGCGGATTCTGCTGCGGTTCCGCAGCGTTTTTGGCCGCTGCGGACCCGCAGCAGTTTTAGCTGCGGTGTACAGTACCATTCAAATGAATGGTACAAAAAAACCGCTGTGTAGACGTTGCGGAAAAATCCGCGCGGATTTGCTGCGGTTTTGAAACCGCAGAAAGAATTGACATGTCAATTCTTTCTGCGGAATCCGCAGCGGGTTCCTATCTCCACCATTGTGGAGATGGTGAAGCCGCAGGACCAAACCGCAGGCAAAACCGCAGATAATCCGCAGGTCTTTTGATCTGCGGATTATCTGCAGTTTTTGCAAAATCCGTGCGGATTAATCCACAGCGGATTCCGCAGCGTCTGCACACACCCTAACAGTTGACCAAACTGAATTTTTATTAAAAAGATTTTGGGGCTATAAAAATTTAAATTATTTGTAAGCTTTATAGCAGGTGCAGATGGACGTAGATTCTTTCATTTGAGGGAATCGGACCGATTATGCTGATGACACTCTGATCAGAGTATGATCATAGTGTGCTCCAATTCTCTTGAATGAGAAGATGGGGATAAAATGTCTCCATCTTCTCCATTCTGTGAAGCCCAAAAATTGGACTGTACTCAGATGTAGACTTCCACATACCAATTGATTTGCATGGTCGAGTGCGATCCGAACATCAGATCAAACTGGAACATGCTGCAATTTTTTCCTCAGACCAACTTAGTCTGAACAAAAAATTGGACTTGCATGCAGCCTCATAGAATAACATTGGTCTGAGTGTGATCTGATTTTTTGTCAGACCTCACTCAGAGTGAAAGTATAGTGGAGGGAGCGAGCCCTTAGGGTGTGTGCAGACGCTGCGGAATCCGCTGCGGATTAATCCGCACGGATTTTGCAAAAACTGCAGATAATCCACAGGTCAAAAGACCTGCGGATTATCTGCGGTTTTGCCTGCGGTTTGGTCCTGCGGATTCACCATCTCCACAATGGTGGAGATAGGAACCCGCTGCGGATTCCGCAGAAAGAATTGACATACCATTCATTTGAATGGTACTGTACACCGCAGCTAAAACTGCTGCGGGTCCGCAGCGGCCAAAAACGCTGCGGAACCGCAGCGGAATCCGCAGCGTGTGCACATACCCTTACAGCTATGACAAAAGGCTACGTTCCCACCTGCGTTCAGCACCAGTGCACCAGGAGCTTGGTCATGTATTATCTTTCTTTTTGCGAATAGTGCAGTCGGGATGTGCCATGAGACCCATCCGGTGCACCACTATGAACTGTATTATGAACAGGTGTGAAAAGAGCATTATAATGTTACAGTTTTTTGTATCTTGTTTGGAAAAATTAGTGAGAAAATGTGAGGCTTTTGTATCATGCAGATATTCTATATTTTTCTGATGCATATTATATTATGCTCAGTATAATCATTGAGTTGTCAGAGGACTAATCGAGTGATCATACATTTCATAGGAGAGAATATGGGGGTAATAATCTGGATGATGTTTCATCACATATACTAAGGAACTTGTAGCATAAGAAAGAATCGCTCGGTAAGGGAGTCTTCACACATTGCGGCCACGATACAGTTTACGGCAAAAATTAAATACTTGAATTCTTGACAAAACCACATTGTTTGCCACCTGTGGACATGATCGAATACAGCACCCTTATCATCATAGTCATTGGTTCTCTATGAGCCCGCAAACAGACTTTGTGCACTGGTCTATACAATGTACATGAATTTTAAAGGGGTCGTCTTGTCCACTATCTGGACAATCTCTTTTAAATTAAATAGTCCCCTTTTAAAATAAAAACATAAAATTATCACCATCCGTACCGGCACCAATCCGGGGATACTGGCGCCGGGTTATACCACATGGGCCCTGCAGCTAATTAGTGGCTGCTATTGCCTGCTGATCTATCACTTCTGCTTCATGCCTTTGGACTAACCTTGGACTAGCAGAAGTAGTAAGCGCACAGCAGCCCAGTGGCGTCTGCAGATTGGCTGCAGGAATCATGTGGCCTAACAATATCACATGAGCCCCGAGAGACCTAGTGCCAATATCACTGAAGTAGCGCTGGTGCAAGACATAAGTGCTTTGGGGACTATTTCATTTAAAAAGTGGTTCCCGGGATGTGGACCTCTGTACAGGGGCTACATACAGTTGTGAATATAGCTCATCCTTGGCACGAAAGTCATTGTATACCCGGTGCATGAGCAGCTTTGTCATTCTGATATACTATATAACAAGTAGCAAACGTGGCAACAAAAGTGGTCAAGAGTGACATTGAGTGATGGACAGGACGTGACAATCAGTGCTGAAAATCATCGCACATGTAACATATTAGTGCAGCATTTGGTCTGACTTTTATTCATCTTTTCTTCCATCGAAACTTACACTGGACATTCACATTACTTTCTAAATCAGTGGGACGTTTGATGCCGAGTCATGAAGCCTAGAGAATTCACTATGTGCCCATGTTAGATTGTACAGCCAGCAGGATGGAAACGTGTGCACATGAGTGAACGAGAGAATATGGCATATACTGCAGTACTAGTCACAATATGGCCTCAGGTTAAGATTTGTTTCTCTTTTCCAGGGTCATAATGATTATTATTATTACATTCAGCTTATAATGGAACTGAGTGTGCTTATCTGAAGTGGTTATGATTGGCTGCATGTATGCACATATGACAGGTCTACAACATGTATCATACTACTCTCCATCTCTACTACATGTACTGCTCTATACCTGTTCTACATGTACTGTTCTCCGCCTTTATTACTGTACATGTAATGCTCTCCACCTGTACTACCTGTAATGCGCTCTACCTGTATTACATGTACTGCTCTCCACCTGTACTACATGTAGTGCTCTCCATCTCTACTACATGTACTGCTCTCTACCTGTACTACATGTACTGCTCTCCACCTGTACTACATGTAATGCTTTCCAACTGTACTACATGTACTACTCTCCACCTGTACAGCATGTACTGCTCTACACTTATACTACATGTAGTGCTCTCCACCTGGACTGCATGTACTACACTCCACCTGTACTACATGTTCTGCTTTCCACTTATACTGCATGCACTACTCTCCACCTGTACAGCATGTACTGCTCTCCACCTGTACTGCATGTACTTCACTCCACTTGTACTACATGTTCTGCTTTCCACTTATACTGCATGCACTCCTCTCCACCTGTACAGCATGTACTGCACTTCACCAGTACTACATACACTGCTCTCCACCTGTACTGCATGTACTACACTCCACCTGTACTGCATGTTCTGCTTTCCACCTGTACTGCATGTACTACTCTACACCTGTACTACATGTACTGCTCTCCACCTCTACTACATGTACTACTCTCCACCTGTACTACATGTAATGCTCTCCACCTGCACTGCATGTACTGCTCTCCACCTGTACTACATGTACTGCTCTCCACCTGTCCTACATGTATTGCTCTCTAGCTGTACTGCTCTCCACCTATATTACATATACTATGCTCCACATGTACTGCATGTACTGCTCTACACCTGTACTGAATCCTGCTTTAAGCAGGGGGTTGGACCAGATGGCCGAGGAGGTCCCTTCCAACTCTACAATTCTATGATTCTATGAATGTACTGCTCTACACCTGTGCTACATGTACTGTTCTCCACCTGCACTATATGTACTGCTCTCCACCTGTACTGCTCTCCACCTGTACTACTTGTACTGTTCTCCACCTGTATTACATGTAGTGATCTCCACCTGTACTACATGTACTGCTCTCCACCTGTACTACATGTACTGCTCTCTACCTGCACTACATGTACTGCTCTCCACCTGTACTACATGTACTGCTCTCCAACTGTACTACATGTACTGCTCTCTACCTGTACTACATGTACTGCTCTCCACCTGTACTACATGTACTGCTCTCTACCTGTACTACATGTACTGCTCTCCACCTGTACTACATGTACTGCTCTCCACCTGTACTACATGTACTGCTCTCTACATGTACTGCATGTACTGCTCTCCACCTGTCCTACATGTACTGCTCTCCACCTGTACTACATGTACTGCTCTCCACCTGCCCTACATGTACTGCTCTCCACCTGTACAGCTCTCCACCTGTACTACTTCTACTATTCTCCACCTGCACTACATGTACTATTCTTCTGTCTACCTGTACAGTTATTGTACTGCTCACTTACCGTAGTACATGTATCATACAGTTCTCTACTTGTACTATATCTGTGGTACTGCTCGCTACATGCATTATATGTATTGCATTAGTCTCTACCTATACTACATGTAATGTACTGCTCTTTTCCTGTATTACATGTATTGTAGTGCTCCTTACTTGTACTACATGTAATATTCTGCATTATAACTGTGCCATGTTAATTTTACTCTATAGTGCATGTACTTTACTTGACCCTGAAGAAGCTTCAGCTCTTAGCAAAGAAAGTGATTCCCCAAAACTTCCAGCAGCTCTTCTTGACTTTTATACCTATTGGCCCAGATTCTCAATGACCAGTGTTTTTCACGTTGGTCTTGATGAGCAGGACAGGGTGAAGTGCGAAGTGCCAGAATCATTAAGAAGTGCATTCCTCAGAGTGAATTAAGCAAGGTGCAAAGTGACATGTTCCTCCGAGTGCACCTCACAATAAATCTTACTCCAGTCATGGACTGGAGTATGATTGATAGCATAAAGAACACCAACACTTATCATGAGTGAGTCATGCCCAATGTCCTACTCCAGCTCTGCTTCTTGGGCAAAAATTGTGTAAAAACACAAAAAGTTGTAAAGTTTTTGTACAGCCTCACATTGCTCAAAAACTATGTGACTTTTCAAAACTTTTAAGCCAGTCTTGCTTTATTTTTATTTTTGGGTCATTTTTGGGGGCTTATGCATACATTTTCAAGTCTATTGGGGTGTCTGGGAATACTTATATCAGGTATATCTTTTGTCTTTCCTGATTTATGTAAAAATGAATAAATATCTTTATAAAATATAGATATGCCGTGAAGTGATTACAATACTATGGCATAATATCAATTTACCCTAATCAGCAGTGAACCATCTAGACCTAAATAATGCAAGTTGATCGCTTTCATATTTATGATCGCTACAAGACAAAGCACATATCATAAACCAACCACAAAAGCATATAAATAATGAACTGTCCATCTATGAAACAGTTTAACACGGCTTATCAATAATTCACTGCTGTGCAAACTTTCATCATTTTAATGTTTTGAGTGGGGCTTTATTGTGCTTGTGTCTTTTATTGATGAAAAAGTGTTTATTTTGACGCTGCGGTATGTCCGTGCTGTACTTTTATGACATCTGGCTGGTGCTTTCCACACCCTAATAAATAATGTAATGTGGAGCTTAGCAGAAAGCAAACAGAGCTTACAATTTCCAAATGTTAGTACAAAATTTATATGATGGCGGTAAAATTTATGTGACCTTATACTCTAAGGATGGCATGCATCATCTTTACCGCTGATAACGTTTACATTTCCAGTATGCAAATAAAGGAATTTAAGCATCAGTTGCCATTTTAAATTCCATTTTATGTTTCTCTTTTAGAGCACAGGGGAAATTTAATATATAAATGTATAAATTTAGCTGAAATACATACAGTAAGCATTAGACTTGATATAGATATGCTCGGTGTTAAGATTCAGCCCCTAAGGCTGAAGATTAGAGGTTGGGCGGCTCTAGGGGTATTTTACATAATTTAAAAGTTCTGTTAAAAAGATGATAAATCTTAATTCCAGAGGTATGCCCCTTACTAGGCTACTTACTTTAGTTTTACTGCAATCCCCATTTTATCTGCTTCAGTTTTGTTAGTCTTCTCACTGATCAGCACTGTCTAGCCTTGCCCAATAGATTGACAGCTTTCTGCACACACTGTGCATAGGCAGAAAGATGCCGATGGGTGGTAGAGCTTGAGGCTAGCTTGAGCTCATGAATATCACAGACTACATAACTGGAGGTCATCCCTGAGAGGACTAGCAGAGCTGCAGCAGATAAAATAGCGATTTACCAAAAGAAGCAAGAAGCCCTGTAAGTCACTCAGTGATAGAATCAATCTCTTCCCACTGGTTACGTTCCTCTCAGATGGTGAATCATAACATTAATTACAAGCTCCCTTTAAGCTGGCCATACACATTGAATAGCTTTTGGTGGATGCCATGCCACCCACAGACATTTTTGGCTTTGCCAAGCTTGCATGTGTTCTGAATGTGAAGAAGAGATTAAGTGCCTCCATAAACCTCTGGTGGTGACTTCTCTCTCCTGAGACCAAAAGGATTGGGCATAATGGAATCCAACTGACTGATCCTTGTTTCCTACAACATGGAAAGATGGGTGACAGCCATATACATTAGGACATTTGGTCAACATTAATCTGATGTGCATGATCACCTCTATGTTGTCTTCATACACTAGACTAAGGTCAGCGAGGTCTTACAATATAGATAGGATCTAAATATATAAATTACTTCTTTAGAGAGGAAGATGACTTGAACTCTAGCGCCACCTATTGGAAGTAGCAATCATAAAAGTCAATACCAACCCTTGCCAAGTGACCTAGGATAAAAGCAAAACCAGAATCGAAAATTGCATACAGTGTTTCAGGGTGTTGCCCCTCGTCAGTGCAAGGTGTGAGATCTGATGTGGCTGATTGAGAGGCATAAGACTTGGATCTAAGGGCAGGCTTGGACTGGCCCACAGACGAACAGGAGAATCCTGCAGTGGACCCATGTGCAAGAATGGGCCACCACCCTCTTATACGAGCAGTACTTGGCACTATATACGTGTACAGACAAAGGCGACATCTTATTCATTTATCAATCTACCCAGTTCCATGTAATATAAATTTGTGATTTTGGATAATGTCACATTTGCATGTAGCTGAAAAGTGGGGCCCTGGAGTTGGTTACTGGTGGGCCTTATGCACCCCAGTTTGGAAATGGGGTAACGTTTCCCATTGTGGAGAGTGACATGCCTGGTGTGTCAGTGTAAGGAGGCTTATACGCCATGCAATGCTCAGGTGGCATTAGAGTTTAAGTCCTCTACCCCTCTGAAGAGGCAATTTGCACATTCGTTAAAACAGACGTTCAGCCAACAGTTATTATATGTTCATGGTGGGGTTGTCTGTTCCAAATCGATAAGTATGCAGTCACTCTGAAGGGTAGGTATGAGTTATACACACTCCCGGCCAGTGGGTGCGGCCTCGCTCTCCACATACTTGTATGGAGTAAGGCTGAGCTCTCTAGTCGGCCATGCCCACTAGATGGCTGCATCACTAGTTGGGACGCGGCCTTGGCTTAATACAAGTTTAAGGAGTGATGCCGTGTCCACTGGTTGGGAGTATGTATCACTCATACATACGGGTCAGAAACCGGCGAATCCCCGCAGCACACAGTAGGTCCGCTGTGGGGATTCATAAGTCTGCAGTCACATAGAGTGCCTACAGACTTATCGATTGGACTGGACAACCCATTTAAGGCTCGTGGAATGTTTGACATTTAATGTTCAATTAAGTCAAGTAGAATATACAGGGGGAAAGTTGAAGGCTAAGATGAAAATTCAGAATCATACTACGTATCTCATGAGTGTTGGTAGATTGTGAAGGTACCTGTGCTACCATGGTGCACTGGCAGTGTAGGGAAGATAGATATAATTTAATGTGCTGATCAATGGCATCAAGGGAAAGACTCAGGGGCTACGTGCCTGTGCTACCACAAATGTAATTGTTACATTCTAACAAGATCTCATTTAGGTAGCAAAATGTTCACAATGAACCATAGGTTGTGTGTGTACAGTGAAGACCATAAGTCGCACATTACCATTAATCCTCATTCTTCTAGTCCTTCAGTAATGATAGTTAAACTTTTACTCTAGCTACAGAATTCATTTTTTTTTCTTCATTTTAAAATATAAAAGAATATTATGTCGAAAAAAATAATGAGCATGGATGGCATGTACTTTTAGCCTTTCTGTAAGGATATTTCATATAGGCAATTAAATTCTAAGCTTAGATAGCATATAGCTATGTACAAAATGGATTTCACTTCATTTGTATTAATGTTCATTTTAATGAATCTGTAAAGAGCGGTTAATAAGTAAATTACAATTCCTCAAGGAATTTAACACTGTGGAAATGCACTGGACGAAAACCACAAGTAAGAAGGATCTATAAACCCTACCGAAATAGAACAGCTTTTGTTTCAGGTTTTTGATCTTCATACTGAATTGTAAGTGATCTTATCCTCTAAGGGGAAAAAGACGGAAGATAAGCAGCTATGGCTATGGTGGATCCTAAAGAGGGTAAGCTCGGAATTTGCTTTCATCAGTATGTGACTTGGTGGAATAGCAGGGGAGGGATACAAAAAGTCTTCGACAGAGAGAGAACGCACAATGAAAAAAGGAAATATCTTCTCTGAAAATTAGCGAGGCGCGCATGAAAAATAGTTAATAGCGACTCCAATCTATTGTTGCATTCCATAACATTGGCAAGAGACGGTCTAAGCAGTGGCTTTATCGAGACTATTATTCAGTAATGTCATCCCAAGTCTTCAAAAGGTTCTTCAATCTTCCCAGTCTGCCATGTTATTAGCGGATGCGTACCGCCGAGCGAGCGGACAGGCAATTGTGCAAGCAATTACGGCACAGAATTATGAAGCCGTATATGTGTCAGATGATCAGTAGAATAATTCTTCAGGTGATGTCTTCTTTAAAAAAGAAAAAAAATCTTAGTAATTCTAGAAACTCAAAAAATTTAAGCAAAGTCACCGAAGATTGCTTATAATAATAACTCATCATTCGGTTCTAATAATAAAAAAAGGGAACAACAAAACAGCACTAGTGTTTGCTCCGATGATCTGAGAATCATCTTACCAGTAAAAAGTTGACAGGAGCACCAAATTGCTCATCAAATGGTATAAATTGCCTCTATTATCCCTACATGAGTATTGGCACTGTGGGGGAATCTGATGTCAAATGGCTTTGCTGGATGGAATAACATACTAGCTGAATCCAACAGATTTGGATCTGTGCAGAAAATATTATAAAAAGAAAGCTAAAATTTAAAGGGCAAAGGGTTTTCAAAATTATTCAAAAAAATAACAAAATATATTTATCTGATTACATTTCATTTTACTTATTATATTTATTTTTTAAAATTTTAAAAAATACAAATAAATAATTTATTTCTCTAGCGTTTAAAAATTTGACGTTAACGTATTTCCGGTTCTTCCTCCTGGGTTGCAAGTGGTTTGACGTTTCAGAAATGTTTCAATTTTTCTTATGCAAATTTTTGAATCCAAAAGTGCCTATTAAGAATTTTTTTTTGGAGAAAGTGTCATCTTAAAAAAAATTAATTATTCCTCATTATCCATTTTTTTTTTTTAAATATCTCATGTTACAAGAGAAAAGGAAACGAGGGTTAACAGCTTTACATAGTGAGATTATTCTACACCAGGAATGTCTAAAAATGTGAGAACTGAGTACTATGACATGCCGTCTCCTACAGGCACTCGCATTGCAGATAAGTCACTACATGATTTTAAAATTGTTTATAGACAGAAAGTTAAGAAGAATGCAGAAGTAAATGGGAGAAAGTCTCTAGTCACACGACGAATATTCACTTTCAGAGCCAGCTTGGACAGGTGTTGCAGGAAGATTGATTTGAACTAATTGCCTAATGGTTTTCCACAGGTACGTGCACACGATATCTTTTTTTAGGTAGTCCACCTCAAGAACCCGCCTGAAAAAGCGCTAAAGAAACAATCAAAAGAGTACGTCAAAATGACCAGCCATCATGTATCTTCAGTCTTTTGAGCTACTTTTAACCACTTTAGGTTTCTAAAGCCACAAAGCAGCTAAAATAACTGACCTGACCCTTCTTCAGGTGGCTTCTGCTTTGAAGTCGCTCACTATTTATACATACAATTGTAAAATAAAAATTGCTTGAGAGCAAGCCTTCAAAAAAAAAAAATTGAAAAAGACGTAAAATAAGACGTTTAATAAAAAAACTCTGCGTCTTCCGCTTGAAAAACTTGATGAGTACGCTGGAATATAAAAGACATCGTGTGCACCTACCCTTTGACTGCAACTCTGTAAATTGATTGCATTGCCTAGCATTGCTTCAGTGAACGGTCAACACCCTCTGACAAAGCTGGGTGAAACATTATCATTATGTAACTTATTTATAACAATTATGTTCAGCTCATGAATATGTATCCCACTGTGATTGAAATCTGATTCATTCATGCACAAAAGCAAATACATTCCATAACCTTGGTATGTTTTCTAGCCCTCCGTAGAGTTACTCTGATTTTTGAAGTTTCTTTTGATATTATTTTTTTTTCCAATACTAATAAATAAATTATTAATAATAATTTATTTGTGAGACATGTTGCAGCACTACTTTCTTCTGTGGTAGAATTATTAACCAATATTTTTGTGATTTTTAAATACATGTTAAACAAAATGTCAGGGAACCTGGCTCCACAGAGCCTCTCCACTCACCATGTGGTTTCTCTTCACTGAGGTTTATTTCCTTCCTTCTGCACTCCTTTATGCTTCTTTTAAAGCATGGAAGTTCCATCTGGCTTAGGGGGACATGACTGATCTCTGCAGGAATATAACCCTGCTGTGTCCTGCAGAGATCTGGATTCACCACCGATCCCAAGTGAACAGGCTCTACATATGGCAACTCCTCCCACCAACCCTTACCAGAACGTAAGTTCCTAGCCTGTTTAACCAGCTAGTGTTCTGTTGGTGCTCTGTGTGTTTATTCTGCTTCCCATTACTGACCTAGCCTGCCTACCCATCCTGTCTGACTTCTCCATTCCTGACCTCAGCTAAGTATCCTGAACCTGTGCTGCCTGCCCTGACCTCAGTCTGTCTGACCTCATTGTTGTCTTTGCCCTCCTGTATCACTAGCACATGCCTCTAACAGTCCGGTGAGGTGCTGCATTCCACAGGACTGCCCGCAGTGTTACTTGGTGTCTACCAGCAGCCCTTTCTAGCCTCACCACTAGAGGTTTTAGTGAAGATTTGGTAGACACCTATTTTCTCCCCTCCAGGATAAGCCCGGCCTGTGGCATAGTGGGCCCACATCCATCGGCATTACACCCGTCCCCCAGCATAATTCAATACTGCATTGGTCTCATAAGTCACACTTGGTTCTTCATTCTGTTGAAAGGTATTGTTTTTACCTTTTCACTTTTTACAATTTAAAACAGTATGCAACAGGATTCCGGGTTCTGGATCCATCTTGATTCTATTTTTGAACAGTACAGAAAAAAGGGAACAAGTATCCTATTTGTGCCCCATTGCATCCCATCTTCGCATATATTCAGAATCAAGTTTTTGTCTTGGTTTCTATCATTTTATCTGAAAAAAAATAAAACAGCACAGCGTGGTATACTAATTTGTTTCTATTAAAAATTACAGAGGGGACCTCCAACACAGATATGAACACAGTCTTTAAAGAGGCATTCCCATCTCATTTTTATGAAGTGGTTTGATATTTCAGAAATATATACTTTGCGTATTCACAGTATATGCCATAGAAATATAGTAAATGCAGATCACATTGAAGGAACCAGCATCAATCTGAAACATGGCGCCACATTGTCTTCTGCGGTCAGCGGAGAGGTAGTTAGAATCCTAACACAAATTAATTGGAATTTTGACTACCTCTCCACTGACAACAATGAATACCATGGCATCATTCTCAAGCTCTCTAGCAGTGGGACCTGCATCTACTATCCATTTATGGCATATACTGTAGATGACAAAAATATTCAATATGAGAATACCCCATAAATGGTGAATCTGCCTTAAATAGAAACAATACCTTTCAAAAGGATAGAAAAATATGAGGTGAGCCTAACCAACAGAGCTCCAGTGCAAAAATTGTCCATGCATTGTGACCAACTAGAGAGTCAAGACCCAATCGTGTGTCATAAGACTTGCTCCGATCTATTGACATGCCCTGCAGTAGAGTTCCCCAACCTTTTGAGAATCACAAGCCCTATTCAAATATGTTGAGCACAGATAAACACTACTAAGAAAAACCTAATAAAGATATAATTAAGTGCATTATCTCACCCTTGCTATAGTGGCCACCGATTGTTCTGACCTAGCATTAAGTATTGATAAAGCTATGTGCCCCAGTTACTTCCTATGTAAAATAGTATTAGGCGCCACAAGCTCAGGAGATTCATGCAGGGTGCATACTGCAGTAAAGGTATGATTCTAGTCTGTAGGAATTTAACACTTTTCTGAATATTATGACCTATGTGACAGTTAAAGATTTTTACATAGATATTCAGACTTAGAAATGGTCATCAATATCTGATGGGTGGAGATACCACACTTGGAGTCGTCGCTGATCAGCTATCCTTAGTGCAGAACTGAATCGGGTCTCTGTACTTCTCAGCCCTTATCCACATGTACATCACTTGACAAATGGTAAGCTTTTAAAACTAGAGTTTAGGACCGTCCTGAGTAGGGTCACCGTGACGTGGTGGGATGGCTTTTACATTTTTTTATCTAAATTATGTTAACTAAGAACCCTATATTATTTTCATGCACTATTGCCATTTATTTATTTACTGCAAGGTATTTGCTTATTATAGTTTTATCTTGGGTTTTGAATCAATAGGGGAAGATGTGCAGAACCTGGCTGTGGCCACTATGCCACTGACTGAGCTGTTCTGTGCAGCTCCTCAACTAAGCATTGTCATCTGCTGCCAGCACCAGGAACAGCTGATAGCCATGCGTAGTGAGTGTAGAACCCCGCACAGATCAGGTAATCAAGACCTATCCTGAGGCTAAGCCATTAGTGTAAAAGTCCAGGACCACCCCTTTAATAGAAACTAACCAGAACAATGAAAACAGATGTATTGAGAATAAATGACTGGCTATCCAGGTGTTCCCACTCTGCCAGTGCAGCAATCTATAATCTTACAGCTAATGCTCCATAATTATAACAGATGGAAAGTATTCTCACTTTTCTTTCTATTTAGAATAGGACGTTGAGACAAAAATGGGCAAAAGCCAAAAATAAAGGGTAGTTGAAGTCAACATGACCTGAACAGTTATTATCAATTATAGTATAAGATTACAGAGAAAAGGAGAAAAATAAACATCAAAACGGCAGATCTGTTCTAGCCTGGGATTGTGCACTATGGTACAATGAACTTGTCATTTGGACAGGTTTATGTGCATCCTATGAAACCATGAAACCGACCATTTTAGCCATAAACATAAGTTTGCTTTTGGCAACAAATTTGCTCGTCTGAATTTCTTCCATTGATTCATTAATTTGGCCATTGCAAATGGTCGTCCATCACTTATCTGCCACCAAAATGGCGGGAGATAAGTTATGGACTTAAACTCATTCTAAAAAAAAGTGCAAGTACAAACTTCTTTGCTCCAATAGGCCAATTTAGGGGGCCTAATAGTTCAATCTGCTGAGGGAAAATAAGTTTCCTTTATATACATTGATGATTTCGATCTAGTGGAGCTGTGATGTTTCTGTGCCATGGGAGAATATACTGTCCTAAGGCTCATCTGTCATTGTTTAATTGCTCCGTACAACCTCATTGACACCGATAAGTTTCTCTGAAATCTTACTGTACCTCTGGATGCTTCTTATTTTATATAAAGGCTTACAGAAATTTTTTACATTGTTGTTTTTTTATGATCCAACAGAAAAAAGCAAGAACTATGGAACACTATAATACTAAATATTGTGGTGGCATATTAAAGGGAACCTGTCACTTAGAATGTGCACAGTAACCTACAGACAGTGTCAGGTCAGCGCTGTTCTACTGATTACAATGATACCTTGGTTGAGGAAATCCATCTTGTGGTTGTTGTTCAACCTGTATTTGCAGCTTTCAGTTAATCAGGCCTGTGGGTGGGACTATGTGGCGCTTTGCTTACATATTCATCTGTATAGCTCATGACACGTCACTGATTCTTCAGGTACCTGTCTCCTATTTTACATAAAGTAATGCATATAATATTGTTGGCTTCTAAAAATAAAAATTACATCCAGTAACATGATGCTATTTTGCGGGATGTAAATTTTTTCTCTAAGCCAACAGTATTATGCAGTATGTAAAATAGGAGGCAGGTTACTAAGGGATCATACAGCCCATACAGATGCATTTCTAAGCAGAGTACCAGATAAAGACCCCCCCTGCCCACAGGTCGCCTCGAATCACAAGAATGTCTTTAACTGAAAACTGTAAATACAGACTAAACAACAACCACAAGACAGATTTCATCAACAAAGGTTTCATTGTAATCAGTATAATGGCGCCGACCTGACAGTTTCTGTAGTTTACTTAGCAAAATCCTGCTAACAGGTTCCTTTTAAGGAATTATAAATTGACACATATGGCATGCAAAAGGGAATTATACACCCACAAAGTAATAACATATCTTAAAGGGGTTGTCCGGGCTTTTCACATAATCTCAGTAGATATCTGGGCTGCAGAATTATGACAATAAGTAATTTACTTTCTGTCACTAGTTTGCACGATTTTCCCTCCTCACTAGTTTCACTTTCCATAGATCACTGTTCAGCGTGTGTCTGGGGGAGGAGCAGCTGGGTGGTCTGCTCTCTGCAGTGAGGCTGCTAGAGGGGGAGGATTTGATACTGTGTGATGAGGGCTTCTTCATGTGGACGGGGAGGGCCTGTAGCTATGGAGGGTGGGGTTGTTGCTATAGAGGGCATGTTTGGAGTAGAATAGGAGGTTACGACCAGTTCTCATTTCAATGCTATAACACCCCCCCTTGGACGTTCTGTTCAGAATATATAGAAAACCGTGCAAACTAGTGACAGAAAGTAAATTACTTATTGTCATAATTCTGCAGCTCAGATATGTACTGAGATTATGTGAAAAGCCCAGACAACCCCTTTAAGGATATCACTTCATGGTGTGGGACTGACCTCCATGTTACCCACCAATACTTGGAATAAAGAGGCATTGATGAAGTTCCCTAGCCACCCCCATGCAGTAATACTGTTCAGCTAAGTGTACAGAAGTGCAGATATGCAGAGGAAAATTAGAAGGCAACAAAATTCTAAATAGTGTGATTGCTATACAAGGTCATTGTGTGTCCTAAAGGTCAAAGCCCCCACTGATCAAAAAGTCTTTGCATCACCTAACAATATACTATTGATTCCATGGTGCTCCGTGTGCGTCAATACAGCTATGAGGCTTTGTACAGTAACATCCTCAAACCTGTTTGTAAAGGTTTCAAAAATGCTGCAAATGTTCTTCAAGCAAGGTACAGAATGTTTAGCATGACAAATAATGCAAGATCATACCGGCTGCTGTCATTCCTATTCCGGAACATATATATACTATGATATACAGGGTGGGCCATTTATATGAATACACCTGGGTGGGCCATGTATATGGATACACCTAAATAAAATGGGAATGGTTGGTGATATCAACTTCCTGTTTGTGGCACATTAGTACATGGGAGGGGGAAAAACTTTTCATGATAGGTAGTGACCATGGCGGCCATTTTGAAGTCGGCCATTGTGGAGCCAACGTTATAAATAGCCCACCCAGGTGTTTCCATATAAAGGGCCCACCCTGTATATATAATTAAATAAAGAGTACTTGAACTTTTAATTTTTTTATAATTTGGTCCAGCATGGAAAGTTATGATTCCTTAAATGGAACCTGTTAGCCGGATTTTGCTACGTAAACTACAGACACTGTCAGGTCGGCTCTGTTATACTGATTACAATGAAACCTTGGTTGTTGTTTAATCTGTATTTACAGTTTTCAGTTAAAGAGATTAGCAGATCACTCATAGCAGGAGACAGGTGCAGATCCATCACTACCATCATATGTACTCCAAATGAGTACGTTCTGATGCCAATGCAGCTAAAGGCAGGAAAATAGACTGGATAATAGCAATTGTTTGGAATCCACCTACATGCAATATTTACTTTATATTTACTTTATTTGGGGTTTGCAGAAAAAATAGCATATGCTGGAAATGAGTAATGAAATAAAATTCAAATAAATAAATGAATTAATAAATTAACTACATTTATTGTGGATTTGTAATTTTTTTTTTTGTCAAAGGGAACCAAAGCTAAGTATAGCCATGTAGTCTGGTTATAAATAGGGAAAATAAGAATTTAAGTGCAGGTCAGTTAGGGACAGACTAGAGAAGCGCTAGATAGGAAGTAAGAGCCTAATATAGCTCCCCAGTGTGACAGTAATTCTATAACTGTATTCCTTGTCTCTACCAAACAAATAGGACCATTATTTTCTCTGGTATCAATGCATTGGATTTGTAGAAATCTATAATGCGCAGCAGTTTCTCAGCTATGATACAGTAACGATGCCTGGCAGTGGAGTCTTGTTGGAGCTCTCACAGGGAATGTCTCAAAAGCCTAATTAAAAAGTAGTGCTCTTAGTGTATGTGCGATTTATCATCCCTCAGCTAATACTATAACACTACTTACTAGATGGTAAAATAATTCAGCTCCAATAAATATGTATGCTGAGCACATTTCTTGCAAAATTAATGAAGTGCATAATGTAGTAGCATTAGACCGTGTTCACACATGTTCACCGATTACATCTGGCACATACGTGGGAAAACAATGCCCTGCAGATGTAGGCAATGACATGAGGCATACAGTCAGCCGCTGACTTATCAAACAAGTAGAACATAAGGTCTACTTTTTCTGGCGGTGACATTGCTAGCTTACTTGTTTTCATTCTAATTTAGGGGCATTATTTTACTTTTTCTCAGAGGGTTTTGTCCTGCTCCTGTGCTATCTTGATGTTTGTGGCGTTTGCAGGCTCGGACTGGCCCACAGGAGAATAGGAAAATCCTTCGGTGGGCCCCCCCCATGCAGGAATGGGCTTATAGGGTTACTCTAATAAAAAGTCTATTCTACAAATTCAGATTTTATCTGTGACACATAGCCCAGTGTACGCGGCTTTCTCCATACATTCTGATTTTTATATCTTGATTTCCAGTTGGAGTTATTTTAGTGTGTATTTGTTGCACCCTTTTACGTAATTGTGGATTATGCCAGTCTTTTGTCTTTTCGACCATTGCTAACACTCGGCACATTTTGCCCCATGTCTCCCCATAATGATTCTATAACTCCCCACAGCCCCCCTGCACCGATGCCCCCCAAAGTACCCCACAGTGCCAATAAGTAACCAGATCTAAACCACCTGATATACGTCATGAAGATACACTACTGACATTTTTTCGGCTCTTAGTAAACCATAGAAATGATAAAGTATATATCGGGATAACTTCTAGCTGTATGCGCTGGACGTAATCTACAAAATATTGTGAACGTGCCTTTAATACTAGCAAATACTAAACAAATGTAATCATATAGTTGAAAATAACAAGTAAAAAATAAAAACAATGATAGTCTTAGCAAAGAATTAAATCAAGTTTGAATATCAATGTAGCCAATAGATTGTGACCGGTTGATGGGGGAAGGGTGTTCCTTACTACCCCGAGTATCATATAAGATGTCCGACTGCACATGCTTTACTGCACAACAGTGCCCCTACAGGAAAAATGATGTTTTACAGTTTGTGTATAGTTTGACTCCATTGGTTCTCCAGAGTTAGGGAGGCCATACAAGCAACATGGCTGTTGGCCAAACTATTGGCCGACGCAGGAGCGCTCACTCGGCCGACGGTGGCTTATTTCAGAGAGGACATTGTGATCAGCATTCCAATATCGGACATGTGCGGCCGACCTCTCTCCTGGCCATCGGTCTTCTAGTGCACCCATGCACATTAGGCCACGACTAAGGACTCTTAGAGAAGAGAAACTCTTCACATCCTTTTTTTCTTTACTATTTTTTCATCTTTTGCATCATGTTCTTTACTAAAGATTTTATCATCTTTTAACCTAAATTTCTTTTGTGCTGGATTCCCATCCTCTCTTTATACTATATTATCTATGGGGGGCACTTAAAAGCTACAATGAACACAGCTCTTAACTCTAACTCAGCAAAAGTAGTCAATCCCTAAAAGTTTTAAATTTTTTTAACAATATATTGTTTTCTCTCCTCTGCTTTAGAGTTACATTATGTATGGGAAACCCTCGATTTAC
Source organism: Dendrobates tinctorius (assembly GCF_039654945.1). Lineage (NCBI taxonomy): Eukaryota > Metazoa > Chordata > Amphibia > Anura > Dendrobatidae > Dendrobates > Dendrobates tinctorius. The sequence goes on along the minus strand of NW_027361707.1, from coordinate 61,079,035 downwards.
TGGTATCTCTCCAGCACCAATAGTTGATGTGACATTTTGCTCCCTCTTGACGTTACTGCCCCAAATTAAGATCCAGGTACACTAATGGATGGATTATTAGATAATGAAACGATTATACCAGAACATGTAGGAGTATACATTGTACTAGGTTATATACATACTTACATACATATGTCTATATATAGATGGCAGAAATATCCTGTACATGCAGAAATTGGATAGTAATATTGACTGAGATGCATACATTCATTTGCAGTTGTGGTTACATTTGCAGGACTAACATTAGAGGAGATGTTTACAGATGAGCTTACGGCAAAGCCACCAGAGACCCGAGGATCACAGCTCAAACAAAAGAGTATTTTCATTATGCAGCTGGAAATGCTAATAATGCGCAGTTATACCGGTGCCCAAGACTGGTTAAAATCATGCAGGAAAAAAAGCAAAATAGCAAGAGGCAAAATATGTTACGCCATAAAGCTTAACCCTTAAATATCTTCCTCTTAGGGACTTCTGTTACATACCAATTTTTGTCCTTCATCCAGATGATAACGCCCACATGGTGAAATCAAAACAAAAAATGGGACTGGAAAAAGAAAAGGTGAAAACGTAAAAATATGCACACAAATGAAAAAGAAAAGAAAAGTAAAAAAAAAAAAGTAATATATATTGAAATATAAAATAACAAAATAAGACAAACAAAATGGCTACAAATAAACCAGTTGTGAACAAACTCAAGGAGGCAAAGAAGTGGAACTTAGAGAGTAAGGGCTCAATCACCTTATGGCACTGTACAATGTTCATGTAAAGCACCTATGGACGTCTATAGTCCCCGAATATTCCCTGAATATTCCTCCATATGCCTCCAATGTTATACAGAAGAATACAGATGTCCATGATATGGTCACACGCAGAGCACCACATGACTGCACATAGAGTGACATAATGTCACGGTGCATGAGGCCTTGAAAGGGTCATCCGGTCACAAAATATAGATGACCAATGCACAGGATGAGTCATCTTTATTAAATGGGTGGACGACCTTACCGAACAATGATCAATAATCTATGATTTTCTACTAGCCACTGCTCTGCAGTACCCAACAGCGGCTGCGACACTTTGAATATAGGTTTGTTCGGATTGGAAGCTCAAAGTGTTTACATCCGATGGCCTCAGGAGCGAATAACGGGTCATCAAAAGTAGTAATTAGGCTACTGCTCTCAATCAATGAATATAATGAAAAATATCCTGTCGATTCTTAGATGGAAACTAATCGCCGTCTTCCATTGACTTGTACATCTCTGTATGTGAGGTTTGACATTAGGAAGGCAACATATGGACAATATGCTGGGTTATAAGGAATGTCATGAATGTTAACTCCATGATAAGTATTTCACAACCATCCCACATACCGTACACTATCTTGTATTTGTCATGTTTTATCTTCTGTCTCAAACCTACAGCTGTTCATCCACTAATGAGCATGTGTATGTATGTATCAATCAATCCATCCATTCAATCATCCATTATCTATCAATCTAATATCTATCTATCATCTATCTATTATCTGTCTATCTATTGGACACAATGGGCCAATAAAAAAATCACTTTTTACAAAATATGGTGTGTTGACTCAAGTTGCTAATTTATCTGAATGGCTTGGTATTTGCCAGGGAGGCTTGGAACTCTCATGGTTCTTGTGCTGCTCTCTTTTTTCCGTATCTATCATCTATCTATTATCTATATATCTATCTCATAACTATCTATTTATCTATGTCCATCTATCTATCTATCTATCGATCTAATTCTGTAGCTATGGACACTTTCATCTGATGACTTTCTGCTTCCCCTTAGTTAAGGACTATTTCATACCTTACATCTGGTCTTCAGCCTTGCTGACGTGTCAGTGATTGTACCCAGAAGGTTAATGAGCAGATCTCACACTGCACCATGTGCCCTGAACAGCAGAGCACACAATGACATCATGTCCAGATAACGTCTGACACAAACATTATGGTAACCGCAGAGAGTGAATATTGTGTCAATGACACAGTTTCTTCCATCAATAACAAAACCTTTATCAATAAAAGTGAAACAAACCAACAAGCTATTGGGATGAACCATGAGCACGTCGTTTTGTACTGGACACTGAAAGTCTTAAGACATGGCTACAGTCGCTGTCACTGCAACCATCCCCTAGAGATCAGGGATAGTGATGTATATTCAGCATGATCACAGCGGTTGGATGGACAATCATTCAGCCGGCAGCTGCTAGGTCAGACTGACTCAGTACCATGCCGGCTTGGCTCTGCTGATGAAGCACATATCACTGCCATATACGTAGGTAAGGTCACATCGCTATCAGCTACACAGGGATATAATCTGATTTTCTTTGAGAATAACTATAAAGAAGAAGCTTTGTTGATGATGTAGACGTCTGAACACTGCTCACCTACAGACCTAAGTGAGGCCACCCATGGGCAGGAGATGCTCTATCACTGGCATGTCCTTGGTTGCTGGCCTGGTGCTATGTTATTCCATTTTACAAATACTAACATGAGATAATGTCTGAGAAATTGAGCATTTCTGATACGTGCAAGCACGTCAGCTTACACATCCAGAATGTGTAAACCAGCCTGAAGAAGGAGCCTGGAAGTATGCAAATACATATTTTTCTGGTTAGCCAATAAAGGTATCACTCCGAGGACACTTTTGTTACTTTTGGGCATTTAAGTATTTACATATCCAGGATTAAAATCCAACCAACCAATTCTTCTCTCTTGAGATATATGTCGAAGTAGAGTTGGGAGGCCTCCATACACATCTAATGGTTGGCCAGTCCCACCAAAATTGGTGAGTTCATCCATCCAACTTTCATCGAATGTTTTTTGGGGGCATCTTTGATGGGTTTCATAGCCATCTGATTGCCAATGTTCTGCATCAATTAAAATAAATGCTCAATGTGGATACAGGATTTTGTCCAGCAGGATTTCTTCCAACAAACTGATTACATACACACGTAGGTCTATCAAAGATCAGTCCTGAGAATTCAGCATTTAAATTGATTTACAAATGAGGCTGTAGATCTGAAGCCTCTGTCACTCCAGCTCTATTCTCCACTTAGCTCTGCCTGCTCCTCCTTGACTGTCAGCTTTGCCTGTAATCTCACATCATAGAGGCTGCCTGTCTGTCAAGCAGAAGGAAGCAGTGCTGGATGGAGAACAGAGCTGGAGTGACAGAGATGTCAGATCTACAATTAGTTCTTTAGCTTCGTTTGCTTATAAATTCAAACACTAATTTCTCAGTTACAGAAGAACTGACTGACCACGTAGAGGTGTTGCTGGACTTGACTTTGTAAGATCTACATGAGCATATAAATAGTTTAGTGGAGGAAGGGTGAAATCCTGCTGCCAGATTCCATTCAAGTGGAAGGAGATAGGCTCACCACAGTTTTTTGTTTCTGTAGCCGAAGTGTCACATTTAAAATAGGTTATTCAAGTGAATTGTGCGGCCTGACATTTTTATATTTTATGTAGTGGATCTCAGATCATTATTCAGAGCTTTGTACCCAATGTTCCACAGTACAAACATTTCTTTTATTTTTATTCATATATTTTTCTACAGGTGCTATTGAAATGAATTTCTCACCAGATGTCGATAACAACCCATCCAATCGAAAAAAAAAATAAAACAATAGGTGTCCATAAATTAAGTTAAGTATAATAATGAGAAATGACACAGGGAAAAAGTATTGAACACATGAAGCAAGAGAGGTGCAAAAAGCCATGGAAAGTCATGACACCAGCTGAAATCTATCAGTAATTAGGAAGCAATCCGGCCACTTAGTGAAGAATAATATTAGCTGGTTCAACTGATAACCTATAAAAAAGTGTCTCATTATCAAGGTGTCATACAAGAAACATCTCATGATGGGTAAAGCCAATGAGCTGTCTCAAGACCTTTGCAACCTTATTGTTGCAAAACATACTGATGGCCTTGACAGAATAATTTCTAAACTACTGAAGGTTCCAGTGAACACTGTTGGGGCCATAATTCAGAAGTGAAAAGAACATAATTTCACCATAAACCCACCGTGGCCTGCTGATCCCAGCAAGATTTCAGACAGAGAAGTGAAAAGAATTATTAGAACAGTTGTCCAAGAGAAAACAACCACTTGTGGAGAGCTACAGAGAGACCTGGAATCAGCAGGTACAGTTGGTTCAAAAAAAAAACAATAAGCAATACAATCAACTTCCACGCCCTGTTTGCACGCTCACCACGCAAAATACTTTTGCTAAACAAAAAATATGTTCAAGTGATTTCAAAGTTTGCTCAAGGACATTCAGATGACTGTGAAATACTGGGAGAATATAGTCTGATCAGATGAGACCAAAATTGAACTCTGTGGATGCCATCAGTGAAGTTTGGAGATGAAAAAATAATGGGGCGGGGCTGTTTTTTCAGAATACAGCACTGGCAAATTTCATGTATTTGAAGGAAGGATGAATGGACAAATGTACTGAGACATTCATGATAAATATCTACTGTCATCTAACAGGATGATGAAGATGAAATGATGATGGACATTTCAGCAAGACAATGATCCCAAATAGCCAAGGAAAGTCTCAATTGTTTTCAGAGAAAGAAAATAAAGCTGCTAGAATGATCCAGCCATTCACCAGGCCTGAATCCTATGGAAAATTTATGGAACAAACTAAAGCTCAGAGTTCATAGAACAAGCCCACGGCACCTTCAGAATTTGAAGAGTGTTTTTGTGGAAGAAATGGTCAAAATCACACCTGAGCAATGTATGCAACTAGTTTCTCCATATAGGAGGTGTCTTGAAGCTGTCAGCACCAACAAAGCCTTTTGCATGAAATATTAAATAGATATCAGTATGTTCAATACTTTTTCCCTGTGACATTTCACGGTCAGGATATCCAGCACTGACATCCAGTCAGTGTCTGGACCCTGAGCAATCCGTACTGCTGCAGGGGCTTACTGGGATCCCTGGGTGACTGAGCACTAGCTCCTGGGGGAGCAGGAGCAGAGAGAGATGATGGCCTGAGAACAAAGACTCTACCAGCAGGTATAGCACAAACAGAAGTGCCGATGAGCGCTAGACAGGAGGGATGTCAGGGACAGGCTAAGGGTCACAACCGCACGGACAGCAGAAGTACCAGGGGTGTAGACAGGAGAATAACCAGAGACGTATCCGAAGTCAGAAACCCGGAGAATAGACACACAGTACCGAATCAGCAGGCAAGCGCACAATGGGGACAGACCGGATCAGAAGCCAAGATATCATACACTGGAGCAAGCACACTGCATGAGGCACAGGGGTCACTTAAACTAAGCCAAGGGCAAAAGTATAGCTGACAGAGAACCCTGGTAAAGAGTGAGTATAAATACCCCTCCCAGATCCAGAAAGAGGCCACATACACTTAACCCTGCTTGTGCAGGGCAAGAACCCTGTCCAAAACCATGACATTCACATTATTACGCATTACTTAATTTATGGCAATCTATGGTTTGATTTTTTTGCCTGTGTGGATTGGAAGGGTTGTCACCGGGATCTAGTAAAAATTTCATGTCAATAGGACCTTTAGAAGTACATTCACTTAGAAAATTGGTAATGTGTCCAATACTTATTTTATCAGCTATATGCTATATATACACTCACTGGCCACTTTATTAGGTACACCTGTCCAACTGTGTGTTAAGACTTAATTTCTAATCAGCCAATCACATGGCGGCAACTCAGTGCATTTAGGCATGTAGACATGGTCAAGACAATCTCCTGCAGTTCAAACCGAGCATCAGTATGGGGAAGAAAGGTGATTTGAGTGCCTTTGAACGTGGCATGATTGTTGGTGCCAGAAGGGCTGGTCTGAGAATTTCAGAAACTGCTGATCTACTGGGATTTTCACGCACAACCATCTCTAGGGTTTACAGAGAATGGTCCGAAAAAGAAAAAAAATCCAGTGAGCGGCAGTTCTGTGGCCGGAAATGCCATGTTGATGCCAGAGGTCAGAGGAGAATGGGCAGACTGGTTCGAGCTGATAGAAAGGCAACAGTGACTCAAATTGCCACCCGTTACAACCAAGGTAGGCAGAAGAGCATCTCTGAACGCACAGTGCGTCGAACTTTGAGGCAGATGGGCTACAGCAGCAGAAGACCACACTGGGTACCACTCCTCTCAGCTAAGAACAGGAAACTGAGGCTACAATTTGCACAAGCTCATCGAAATTGGACAGTAGAAGATTGGAAAAACGTTGCCTGGTCTGATGAGTCTCGATTTCTGCTGCGACATTCGGATGGTAGGGTCAGAATTTGGGGTAAACAACATGAAAGCATGGATCCATCCTGCCTTGTATCAACGGTTCAGGCTGGTGGTGGTGGTGTCATGGTGTGGGGAATTTTTTCTGGGCACTCTTTGGGCCCCTTGGTACCAATTGAGCATCGTTGCAACGCCACAGCCTACCTGAGTATTGTTGCTGACCATGTCCATCCCTTTATGACCACAATGTACCCAACATCTGATGGCTACTTTCAGCAGGATAATGCGCCATGTCATAAAGCTCGAATCATCTCAGATTGGTTTCTTGAACATGACAATGAGTTTACTGTACTCAAATGGCCTCCTCAGTCACCAGATCTCAATCCAATAGAGCATCTTTGGGATGTGGTGGAACGGGAGATTCGCATCAGGGATGTGCAGCCGACAAATCTGCGCCAACTGTGTGATGCCATCATGTCAATATGGTCCAAAATCTCTGAGGAATGCTTACAGCACCTTGTTGAATCTCTGCCACGAAGAATTGAGGCAGTTCTGAAGGCAAAAGGGGGTCCAACCCCTTACTAGCATGGTGTACCTAATAAAGTGGCCAGTGAGTGTATATATACCCCATTATATCATTTTTGCTGAAAAGATAAATATTTACAGACAGTGGCAAAGTGAAAAGTATCTATGACCAAGGTTACATGTCGCCATTGCGCACAATATTAAATGGAACACTAAACTGAAACGGATTCAATAGAATAACAGAGTCAGAATATCTCCCACAAAGACAATTAGTTAATGTAGGTACACGATAGCATCACAGGATATGAAAACGTTATCATTGCGAGACAATATTTTATCTCTGCTCAACATGTCCTTGATTAGATATTATGCTGAGAGCAGAAGATGAACATTGAAAAGCCAAAATAGACAATGAGAAAAAGTAGAGCAAGTTGGGACTTACACAAATAACCATATAAAGACATGGAAAAATGCATATGTAAGTAATATATAGAATGTATATAGGTATATCATAGATAATTAATTTAAAGTATATTAAATAAAAATACTTAATTACTAATTACTTAAAGTCCTGGGAAAAACCTATTGGCTTCTGAAGATAGTGGCTAGCTCAGTTTGGCTAAAATGTCTCCCCCAATGAGTAGAATGGATCCACTCTATGTTGGCCATGTTTTTATCAACAGTTCCCACAACGTTACAAAACCAACCTAAAGATCACTATATAATCAAGTTACTACAAACGGAAAGTTAGGTGAGAGAAAGATCAAACTAGCAACAGGTTTCGGTCCAAGGATGGAATTGTGGGGATATGAAGTAGAGCCAAAGGACCTCACTTTTGTATTATTTTTACTTTTAAATTTAGAAAGTTAATTGATTATATTACATTTGGATGGACTTTCTCAAATTTTAAAAAAACAATCCTTGTAAATTTGGGCATGTACTGTAGTGATGAGAAGTGAAGCTTACAAAACCATAGCCAACCATGGATGGTTCCATCCAAACGTATATCAATGGGAGATGATGAGAGCCCTAGTTGCCAGATAGTTCCCAAGGAACAGGAAGGTTGAGATGATGGTATGACACTTTTACTCAATCGATGAAAGTCAAAGCATTTCGGGGTCACATGGATGCCTTTGTCAGGACATGTCACAATTATTCTATCCAAATGTGGGCATTCACTAGGCAAGACAAGAATTCTTACTTTACCAATGGCCATGATCATAAGTCAGTTATTTTTATAACTAAATTAGTTATGAACGTCATCATTCTCCATTTTTACCCCACCACACAACCACAACCTAAAACACACACAAGCAAGAATGCACATTTCTATACCCCTTATCAGAAAAAACATTTGATGGGGCTGTCCAAAGTGTGACCCGTTTCCTTCCTGGTTTTATACAATAAAGCACAAGCATTTGGAAAGAGGAGGTTCCTGCCAAAATGCATCACTTACAGTAGCATTATCAATTGGCTTTGTTATTGGTCACTGAACACGCAGTCCGATCATCAATAGAAAGAAAATATGACACTCCGGGTAAATGTACAGTAGGTCCCGGATAGGATCCCAATCAGTGTCAGTCAAATAGTAGAATAAATCCAGCACCCTAAGGTACGTATGGTGAAAACCAGGAATATTCTATTGCAGTGGTTCTGATTAGTGAAAGGCGAGAGTGCTCTCCACTACTCGATAGAGAATTTGGGTGCTCGATCGAGTACCAAGTAGAGCCGAGTATATGATGCTCGAGTGGTCTGGTCACTTAGCCGCTCAGCACTGAGGCCCTGAGCCGCGCCATGTGCACTCACTCTCTTCTTGGCCGTCGACTAAAAGTCTGCAGGAAAAGTACTTGAATGCTTCACTGACTTTCATTATACTCAGTATTCGAATTGAGTATCTGAGCATTCCAAAGTGCTTGATTTGAGCACCGAGCACCTGAGTAATTTACTACTTGCTCATCACTAGTCCAGATACACAAGTCACTTCCGGTAAGATTGCGGGACATTACGCTCTTACTGGACTTCTTAATATCTGCCAGTGCCTGGATCATTTGCACTGCACACTACAGCGACAGAGGTGACTTTTATCTATAGCGGTGCTCCTTATCTCATTATTTATGGATGACATATATGTGTATCTATATCTACAGTATCTATTTATCCATCTATCTATTCAAAAGAGAAAAAGGCAGCACTCCATAATCTAATATTCAATGGTTTATTGACCCATCATGAGAGGGGAACGTTTCTTTCCAAGTGTGGAACTTTTGATCTATCTATCTAAAAAAAATCCAAAAAACAGAAACAGCGCACCGGTTTTTCAGGGTTAAATGAGAGCTGTTTATTTTGCCCATAATTGCAATGTTTCGGTTCAAGTGGCGAACCTTTTCAAGCAATGAATATGTTACAAATGCCAGGTATTTATAGGTTGTACAAAAATTACAATTGTTAGCAAGATTACAGTGAAAAAGACAAGATCATGTAATCTTGTGAACATTTGTAATTTTTGTACAACCTATAAATACCTGGCATTTGTAACATATTCATTGCTTGAAAAGGTTCGCCACTTGAACCGAAACATTGCACTTATGGGCTAAATATACAGCTCTCATTTAACCCTGAAAAACCGGTGTGCTGTTCCTGTTTTTTGGATTTTTTGCATCATAAAGGTTTGGTACATGCCTTTGGGAGCTTTGCACCTGGACTCTCTTTTGTATTTTTGTGCTGCTCTATTACTTGTCTTCAATATCTATCTATCTATCTATCTGTCTATCTATCTATTTGTCTGTCTGTGTCTGACTCTATCTCTGTGGAATGTTTGCACCCACACTACACTTTAGTACTACAAAATAGGCAATTTTAGCAAAACAAAATAGATGCAAAAACACATTTATTCCCAATAAAGCTAAATACGCTTCTTATGCAGCCACTTATGACAATGTTATTAAAATAATTAATTCTGGCTGCATGACCAATAACCTTCCAGGCAAGATATCAAGCATATTATTAAAAAAGACTGACACTACCTGTCATGCACGGGATGTCACATAAGCTTCCAAACAGAAACCACAATTACAAGCTGTATCATCCCTGGAGCTTCCAGCACATGGAAAATCCTATTGTTCACAGCAACAACATATAAAACAGTAATGCATTACACAAAACAGAGAGCCAGATACAGAGGAGACTGATACAGAGGCGAAGGATACAGAGGTGACAGATGCAGTGGTGACAGATGCAGAGGTGGCAGATACAGAGGTGAAGGATACAGAGGAGACAGATACAGAGGCGAAGGATACAGAGGTGACAGATACAGGCGTGAAGGATACAGAGGAGACGGATACAGAGGCGAAGGATACAGAGGTGACAGATACAGAGGCGACAGATACAGAGATGAAGGATACAGAGGCGAAGGATACAGAGGTGACAGATGCAGTGGTGACAGATGCAGAGGTGGCAGATACAGAGGTGAAGGATACAGAGGAGACAGATACAGAGGCGAAGGATACAGAGGCGACAGATACAGGGGTGAAGGATACAGAGGAGACGGATACAGAGGCGAAGGATACAGAGGTGACAGATACAGAGGCGACAGATACAGAAATGAAGGATACAGAGGCGAAGGATACAGAGGTGACAGATACAGAGGCGAAGGATACAGAGGTGACAGATACAGAGGCGACTGATACAGAGGCGACAGATACAGAGGTGAAGGATACAGAGGAGACAGATACAGAGGCGAAGGAAACAGAGGTGAAAGATACAGAGGCGACAGATACAGAGATGAAGGATACAGAGGCGAAGGATACAGAGGTGACAGATACAGAGGCGACTGATATAGAGGCGACAGATACAGAGGTGAAGGATACAGAGGAGACAGATACAGAGGCGAAGGAAACAGAGGTGAAAGATACAGAGGAGACAGATACAGAGATGAAGGATACAGAGGCGAAGGATACAGAGGTGACAGATACAGAGGCGAAGGATACAGAGGTGACAGATACAGAGGCGACTGATACAGAGGCGACAGATACAGAGGCGAAGGATACAGAGGTGAAAGATACAGAGGCGACAGATACAGAGATGAAGGATACAGAGGCGAAGGATACAGAGGTGACAGATACAGAGGCGAAGGATACAGAGGTGACAGATACAGAGGCGACTGATACAGAGGCGACAGATACAGAGGTGAAGGATACAGAGGTGACAGATACAGAGGTGAAGGATACAGAGGCGAAGGATACAGAGGTGACAGATACAGAGGAGAGGCGACAGATATAGAGGTGAAGGATACAGAGGAGACAGATACAGAGGTGAAGGATACAGAGGTGACAGATACAGAGGCAAAGGATACAGAGGCAAAGGATACAGAGACGACAGATACAGAGGCGAAGAATACAGAGGCGACAGATACAGAGGCGAAGGATACAGAGGCGAAGGATACAGAGGTGACAGATGCAGAGGCAAAGGATACAGAGGTGACAGATACAGAGGCGAAGGATACAGAGGTGACAGATATGGAGCTGATGGATACAGAGTCGATGGATACAGAGGCGACAGATACAGAGGCGAAAAATACAGACTCGAATACAGAGGTGACAGATACAGAGGTAAAGAATACAGAGGCGACAGATACAGAGGCGAAGGATTTATCACTTGAGCTTATGGCACAATGGTAAAGTTTCTGCCTCATGGAGTGGAGCCTCTAAGTTTACGTAGAGCAGCCAATGCCAGGCAGCGGCTGCTAAGCCAAACAGGATCATGGGGTGCTTTAAAAGAGGTCTGGGTACACATGATGAGAGCATTATACTGCCTCTGTACAAATCCCTTGTTAGACCACACATGGAGTACTGTGTACAGTTTTGGGCACCGGTGCTCAGGAAGGATATAATGGAACTAGAGCGAGTACAAAGGGGTACAACCAAATTAATAAAGGGGATGGAGAAACTACAATACCCAGAGAGATTCGCAAAATTAGGATTATTTAGTCTAGAAAAAAGATGACTGAGGGGCGATCTAATAACCATGTATAAGTATATAAGGGGACAATACAAATATCTCTCTGAGGATCCGTTTATACCAAGGAAGGTGACGGTCACAAGGGGGCATTCTCTGCGTCTGGAGGAGAGGTTTTTTTCACCAACATAGAAGAGGATTCTTTACTGTTAGGGCAGTGAGAATCTGGAATTCCCTGCCTGAGGAGGTGGTGATGGCGAACTCAGTCAAAGGGTTCAAGAGAGGCCTGGATGTCTTCCTGGAGCGTAACAATAGTGTATCTTACAGTTATTAGTTCTTTAGAAGGACGTAGATCTGGGGATTTATTCTGACAGAATATATGCTCAACTTGATGGACAAATGTCTTTTTTCGGCCTTGTAACTATGTTACTATGTTACAGAGGCGATGGATACAGAGGTGAAGGATACAAGATGAAGGACACAGAGGCAACAGATACAGAGGCGACGTGTGGTGGAACACACGGAACAAGCTGAGAACGACACGCACCTCCCAGCATTTACCGACATAACGTTTATTTTGGCAGAGGATCCTGCAGGTGATGATGGCTGTAAAGTATGTGTTGGGTTTTACCAGCTCTTCAATGCCTGCATCGAGATCTTGTGAACTATGGAGCTTAGCATTGGCCTAGCTGCACTAAGCTCTTATCTCAACACATCTTTCTCACAATGACACCATATTAACGCATTTGGTTTCTAAAGACCCTGAGCTGGCAGCGGTCTCTTCCCCTAGACTCCTACTGAGATCAGGTATAAAGGATATTTTTTTCTATTTTAGAAAATGTCTCGAATATGTGATAAGTGAAGAGCATGCACCACAAAATACGTGAAGAATCTTTTGGTTATTTTTTTTTCCATTACTGATGACGCCTCTGATTTATGTACATTCCACACAATGGCCAACACCTTATAAAAAACGTACATACAAGTCTTAAACTGTATTTGCAAGAATGAAATGTGCATTTTTCAATGACACTGACACAGCTTGAAGGCTAAAACATCTGTCCATATGCTGGAAAGCGGCAGTTTTACAAGTCACCACTATTAACCTCCGGACTCATGTTAGATGTCAGTGATTTTTCAAGTATGCAAAAAAATGGTCAGAGCGTCATCAGTGTTTGGTCAGTTTTTACGGTAAGTGATTTATCAGTTATTTTCGCTACTGGAAAAGTAAAAATAAATTGCAAATCTTCTCCCATCCATTATCCATTTCAGACCTATATACTTGTTTTGGGATTTCCTGATCCGTGAAGCAGATCAAAAATGGAATTTTTTGGTGAACACACGGTAAGCCAAACAACACGGACATGTGATCAGCTCCATAGGTTGTAATGGGTACGTGTTCTATCTGTGAAAACCACTGATAGAATACGTACATGAAAGTCAGAGGTCTGGATGAGGCCTAAGGCAATGTTCACTTCACGTTTTACCTTAAGATCAATGATTCTATCAGGATTTACGTGCTGACCCCGGCCAAATGAGATTTGGGCTTATGCCTACATGGGGCCATTGACAATAAAGATCCAGATAAAGCCACCGTGTGCTCTGTTGTACATCATTTACGGTTGTATACGACTATTAGAGGCGGACATCAAGGACACCAAGACATAGTCTACAACCATATGTCTTACTGCCCACCTCAACTGGGCATATATGGCCAAAAATGATATACGACAGAACACACGGTGACGCCGTCAGCATCATTATAGTCAGTGGCCTCATCAGGACATAAGCCAGAGTCCCATTTTCCAGGGGTCAGAACGTAAATCCCGATGTAGCCACTGAATATAAGGTAAAATGTGATGTGAACATCGCCTTAGTAAAAGCACATGGGCACAGGTGGGCACCAAGTGGAGTTCTCTTGGGCTTTTAGGCTTTGTTCATACGTCCGCCTATCTTTTCTGTTTGTCTGTTCAGTTTGGAACAGACAAAGTGGACAAATACATGGAAATTAACATGCATTCTGTTCTAAGAATAAACAACAAACATATAAATCAGTGGGGATTGTGGATTTATGTTTGACACAGGAATGTACGACGGTCTAATTCCATTTATCTGTTAAAATTTGTGTGGTGTAAACAGAACAGATCAACGGACATGTGAACAGAGCCTAAAGGTGACCCATCTCAGCAACCATTCAACATCAGAAGCAAAAGTGTTTAAAAGAATAGTAACACACATAATAATAATAAAGTAATAATAAAGATAACCATAACATTAAACCCTGGTTAGTATCTACTTGGACATCACCTATTTCACAGGGTTTTCCAAAAATAATTAATATATTGATCATTGAGATCCTGTTAAATTTGTCCTTGTGTCCTCTGTGAGCCGAAAGAGAGAAAATGATGTGAGTATAATGAGAAGAAGAAGTAGAAGAATGAGAAAAAGAACGAGGAGAAGAAGAAGAAGAAGAAGGAGACGAAGAAGAAGGAGAAGAAAAACAAGAGGGAGGAGAAGGAGAAGAAGGGGGTGGAGAAGAAGGAGAAGAAGAAGATGAAGAAAAATAAGATGAAGGGGAGGAGAAGAAGGGGAGGATGAGAAGAAAAAGATGAAGAATGAGGTGGAGTAGAAGGAGAAGAAGGAGGAGAAGGAGAAGAAGAAGAAGGGATAAAAGAAGAAGGGGAGGAGGAGGACAAGAAGAAGATATAAAATAATGAGAGGAAACAAAAATAGAAGAGACAAAAGTAAAAGAAAAAAATAAAAAACAAGAAAAGAAGAAGAAGAAAGAAAAAGAAGAAACAAAAAAAGAAGAAAAACAAAAAATAATATACCAGAGTGCTATATTTGGGTTACAGGACCCCATGGTGGTCTTCCTTTATAGAATGCAGAAGAAAGGGCACGATCTATTTCCTGCTGCCTTGTTCTTCCATACTTGACACATCTGGAAGCTTTACTGGTGGATGACATTATCCTGCCATCTACTGAAGAGACGTTCACTGGATTGTTATATTATACAGGCTTAGACCACCCAATGTAAAAGCTAAATAAGCTCCATCGTTTTGTCTACCAGTCACACATGCTGCAGCGGTGATGTCACAGTCAGACAGGCCGACACGGGCGCTCACTGCAGAACCTACACTATTACTAATCTGGATTATTTCAGCTCAGAAATCCCACTCATTGGAACAGAAATACAAGGAAACTTCTCAAATGAGAAAAACATGATATTGGTAGCAGAATGATGAATAACTGGAAGCTCACACCGCCCTCTGAATGCCATAATGAGTTATATATTTACATACTGGGACAATGGTGGCACGAAGAAGAAAATGACGGTTATACATAATACATGCATAGTATAGAGTGTAAGGCAAGTGTAACATATATGTTACTTCCCACCAAAGAGTACACAAGCAAAACCATAGTATTAATGAGATGTTTCCTCCTTTCCTGCTTTCTATAGTTTGCTAAGACATAACTGTTGAGGGTTTTTGGTAGAGTAAATTATCGTCGACTTCACAAATAACCTTCCTATGGTAACTGAGTAACCTCAAAGAGAATTACATCCTCATTATCACCGGAAAGAACGCACAGCAATGTGGTGGGACTGGGAACAACTCTACACTCCTCTTTTATTCTTACTCAAAATTTATAATAAATAAATTGACAACTTGTTCCACCAATCCCTTTTTGTCAATTAAAGGGGTTGTCCACTATTGGAAAACCCCTTATGATCGTCCCCAATCTGTTGGGTGAAATAAAGGAAAAATACCTACTGACCCGCTGGACCATCACTGCTTTTCTGCCCTTTAGATTGCCAGGAAATACAAGGCTCAGCACGGAAGAGCAGAGCTGGTCCAGGAGATAAGTAGGCATTCATTTTTATTTTATGTTGTACATTGGTGACATTGGTAAGGAGTTCAATCTGTTGGGTGAAATAAAGGAAAAATGCATACTGACCCGCTGGACCATCACTGCTTTTCTGCCCTTTAGATTGCCAGGAAATACAAGGCTCAGCACGGAAGAGCAGAGCTGGTCCACGAGATAAGTAGGCATTCATTTTAATTTTATGTTGTACATTGGTGACATTGGTAAGGAGTTCAATCTGTTGGTGAAATAAAGGAAAAATGCATACTGACCCGCTGGACCATCACTGCTTTTCCGCTCATGAGATTGCCAGGGAACACAAGGCTCAGCACGGAAGAGCAGTGCTGTTCCAGGAGATAATTATTCTTTTTTTATTTTAGGTTGTACATTGGTGACATTGATAAGGAGTTCTTTTAGTAGTGAAGAACTCCTTCACTACATGTCCCAATGTAGTGTGACATTGTATAATCAATACTGACAGCATGCCGGTGAGCAGGCAATTACCCTATAAAGGAGGGAGATGGTCAACTGCCAGTTTATTCATACACTGACAGGAGGAATAACAGAGGAATTAGACAATGCAGCATTCTAAGAAAAAGATGATTCAGGATGATTATACCATTGAGGATATAACACATCACTGACCAAAGATGAGCTGACCAGTGTCCCTTAAAGGGGCTGTCCACTTTGAAAAAAAGGGATTTTAAAATGTATCTAAAATAGCAAACTATACTAGTAAATCTTAAACTTCAAGAGTGACCAGTCTCCGGATATCAGCATCAGTACCACATCCCAACTTTATTGGCTCATTCCAATAACTAAGCCCGACCACTTCTAGGTTCAAGTTAGTGCAAGGATAGAGAAGGGGGCTGGCAAAGTAATTGAAATAAGCCTGGCAGCCAGTTCCCTTTGTTAGATGAAGGATAGGAGTATGCTTTCTAGCTTGGTATTTTTCACACATTTAATGGTCATTTTTCACAGTGGACGAGCCCTTTAATTCCGTGATCTGATTGTGCTTTGTCGATTATATCTATTTTGACTGAAGACATGCGCGTCTTCTGTGACTGTCCTGTGCCATTCATTTGGAACATGTAAGTTAGAAGTCGCCCGCGTTACTAAAGAATGCAACCTCGAAGACCGTGCACATTAATGTAACAGATGAACTGACAAAAAGCATTTGCTCTCGACTTGGTATTTTTCCTATTTGCTTAATAATTGCATGAAACATTAGGATCACTTACTGTTTCATCATTAAATTTGTGCTGCGCACTAAAAGGACAGGGTCAATGCTTCCCTGTCTAGAGAACGTACCACTTGTCTGTGGGCCGCAGACCTTTTCCATCTAAGTCATATATAATACTCAGCGCAGGCCTGATGCCGAATCCATACTCCCCATGGGATCGTGTTCATTAGTGCTCTGTGTTCGTGGAGCTGAATAATAATCAGGGTCATGGGCTCAAAACAGAAAGGTAAAACGCAACAAATTGAATTTTACGAGTTACCCATCACCCGCACACGCGTGCCCGTGTCACAAGTGTTTTCCCTTTGCTCCAATTAAGGGTTAGAGGTTGTGACATGTTATTGGACAAGGATGGATGGCGTGCGGGTGGATTAGCACAATTGAGTTCTATGGAGATACCGGCGTGCTAATTACATGGCTGACTTACTAGATCTGTAAAAAGTTTGGTGACACTTGTCATTTGTCACGGTGCAGCAGAGCTGACTATGTCGGATATAACAGAACTGTCCGATATCGAGGAGTCACATTCTGCGTGTGCTCTTAACTCGTCATCATAAAGCACAAACTCTGCAGCCCCAAGGGTTAAAAGGCAGATAAGGCCCTGCTCCATCACCACCACATCACAAGGTTAAATGATGTGTGAACGTCTGGATCCATAATATTTGGGAGTATTTGTGTTCGGCCGTCGAGGACACAGAATCTTCTCGGCTCAGATTGCCGATGGTGGATTCTTTTACAAATATTTGTCTAAAAGGCTCGAATACACGCTACTGTAAAAGGAAACGATTTTCCTGACCCCTGATATTGTAGTCAATAAGATGTATCACTTACTTAGTCTAATTACACTAATGGCAGGGGGTATCAGCTTCCACCGCTACTACACAGGTCAAAGCCCAAAAGTAAGTGTATATGTGCCCATTAATGTAACCGGCATACCTCTGCATGGAACATGGTGAGAACAGATGATGCACGTACACCATGGCCGACAGACAACAGCAAGCTCAACGATGCAAGAACATGACCTCGCTATCTTCTGTGGATTACATGATAGAGAGACAGACAGATAGATGATAGATCGATAGATAGATAGATAATACGATAGATAGATAGATAGATAGATAGATAGATAGATAGATAGATAGATAGGTAGATAGGTAGATGATAGATAGAGAGATAGATAGATGATAGACAGATAGATAATAGATAATACAATAGATAGATAGGTAGATGATAGATAGATAATACAATAGATAGATAGATAGATAGATAGATGACAGATAGATAACACAGGTCAACGAAAAAAATTTTTTTTTCTGGTGTCCAAAATATTTTAATGAATTTGGGGTATTTTTGGGGTGCTGATTCTGAATATGTCATCAGTTTTGCCAGATTGGCTCAAGTTTTTGAGATTTTTGGTATCTTATTTATAGCACTTGTTGGTAAATGCGACGCATCATCTCATTAATTTCTTTGGATTAGTACTTGAACTGAGCAGTTCTCAATATAGTTTTGTGTTAATTAGTGTTCTAAAAGTTTGTTCATAGCTTGATTTTTGCACTAACTTTATGTTGTTGTCTGTTTTCCAGTGAAAAGCATGAACTCATCATGAAGAAGTTGTCTTAACGATCCAGACTCATTCTGTTACATTTGTGGTGAATATACACTGCCAAAACATAGAAGAAACATAACACACTTCGTAAAAAAAGTGTATTTTGCCTATTTTGGGGTTATGCTTGGGGACCAAGACAAGTTTTGGGCACCACACATAGTGTGCAAAGCATGTATCGAATTATTACGAAAATGGAGCAAAGGACAAAGAAAAAGCTTCAAATTTGGTGTTCCAATGGTGTGGAGAGAGCCAAAAAATCATCATGATGACTGTTATTTCTGTGCAGTGCAAGTGCAAGGATTCAATAAGCATAAGAAACGAAAATGGGAGTAACATGGAATCTGCAAGAAGGCCTGTCCCTCATTGTGAAGATGTGCCTGTACCTGTGTTTACCATAAATAACAGTCATCATGATGATTTTTTGGCTCTCTCCACACCATTGGAACACCAAATTTGAAGCTTTTTCTTTGTCCTTTGCTCCATTTTCGTAATAATTCGATACATGCTTTGCACACTATGTGTGGTGCCCAAAACTTGTCTTGGTCCCCAAGCATAACCCCAAAATAGGCAAAATACACTTTTTTTACGAAGTCTGTTATGTTTCTTCTATGTTTTGGCAGTGTGTATTCACCACAAATGTAACAGAATGAGTCTGGATCGTTAAGACAACTTCTTCATGATGAGTTCATGCTTTTCACTGGAAAACAGACAACAACATAAAGTTAGTGCAAAAATCAAGCTATGAACAAACTTTTAGAACACTAATTAACACAAAACTATATTGAGAACTGCTCAGTTCAAGTACTAATCCAAAGAAATTAATGAGATGATGCGTCACATTTACCAACAAGTGCTATAAATAAGATACCAAAAATCTCAAAAACTTGAGCCAATCTGGCAAAACTGATGACATATTCAGAATCAGCACCCCAAAAATACCCTAAATTCGATGAAATATCTTTGGCACCAAAAATGCTGTTGACCAGTGTAATAGATAGATAGATAGATAGATAGATAGATAGATAGATAGATAGACACTTTCCCAATAATGTTACTTGCTCCCTGTCCAGATGGTTACTGTATATTTTTTTCTCCAACCACATAAAGTACTGATACCCGGAGTCATTACTCTACATTCACTAATGTGCAGCTTAAAGCTGAAATGGATACAATGTGTCGGAGTAAAAGGCTTCTCTACTTCAGGCATGATACATAATGACACGGATGTACAAAGCGTCATTCTTTTGCTATTATTAACACAAAATAAACAAACTTTCAAGTCCAAGAAAATGTGATCATCACAAGTCAATGTGAGCTCATTATGATGATCTATGGCCGATTATTACCAAAATAAACATTGCCCTTTAAAAAGAACAAAGTTTCTACTAACAACCTGGCAGACTTCAGAGGGGGCTACAGTCCAAACATATTAAACCAACATGTCACAAGTTCAGCTAACATGTCTGAGCCAGGCCACAGGCACCGCTTACTCCAGCCCCATGTATACTATGTATCATTAGAAAGTATATTTGGTAGCATGGCCCGTCTCCGCAGTCAGTGCCTCACCATCCCAGCGCCATGGCTCAGTCGCTGACACATTTCTGGCCACTATTGTGCCTTGTTGCTACAGCAGACAGATGAGGCATACTAAGTGCGCCTTTGTCTGCCTGATGCCAGATAGAAAAACAAATGTCTAGCCTGGAACCAATACTGGGGTTGAAAGAGTAGACTTTCAGGACAATGTAATACAAAACACACACCATCAAGAACAACAGAACATCAGACAGCCATGATTGGCCCATGCAGGGCTCCAGAGAGCGGGACCATGCTGGAAATGCGATGGGAGAGTGTCACAACTGGTAGGGTGCACATCAACACTCAGGCTTGGCATTTATGTATATATATATATATATATATATATATATTTAGTGTTAACAGAGCAAAAAAATGCTTCATTATTGTGTAAGGTTTTCAAGCCTACATTGCACCGGAGAGGTAAAAATAAATGAGCTTTAAATACTAAAACAGTTAGAAAGACTAACCTCAGTATAGATATTGGTGGCGTCTATCTAGGATATGACACCAGATTGGGAATCCCACCAATGTGACCCCTGATGACCACCAGAATGAAATAATGGTGGAAAAAAAGTGCCACTCAATCTCCTCCAAGTGATTTATTCCGGGTGGTCGCACGATCGACCACTGACTGTAATGGGCCATGTGGCCAGCGAAGGAAGCTTGAGCAGGACCGTTATGAGGCAAAGCTGCATGACGCCTTCCTAGGCCGCCAAGATGTCACCAGTGACACAATCCTTTTAAACAGGTTCATAGCACATCAACAATCTATGTGAAGGGTAAACTCTTACAAGAATTTGTACTATTCCTCCATAACCCAATACTTTAGATTTACCCAATATCACGACAAAATGGGTTAAAAAAAAATGAAAAAAAAAAAAAAGTTATTGTATAAAGGAATTTTATATGGGCCAAAATTAAAGCATGGGTCGAAACTAAGACCCAGCGTCAGAAGGATGAGCTAAAGCTCCTTCATTCAGGGTTTAGGAATGTTGGCAACAGCAACCCAAGGGTTAATTGATTCGCTTCCAGTTATCATTAAAGCAGATCCTCCATTTATGATGCAACTGCTTTTCCTAAGCACCCTGAGACTGTAGACCTAATGAAAACTCTGGCTGATATGATGTCACCGTCAGATAGCTGAGCACCAACCTTTCCATTAGTGGCATCAGCCTGCAGAGCGATTGCCAGTCTTTGCAAGTCACCACTGTGTGCCCTCCTATTGGCTGCTGGTGAAATGACAGCGTTCAGATGGAGAGGAGCAAGCTAACCAAATGCTGCATTAACATTAGAGGAATGAGGTTCACCTTTACATGCTACTGTAAAATGCAAAACCAGGCGGTGCACCGCGGCGGAAAGAAGTGCAAGTACACGATGAGACAAATATTTATACCAGTGCGGTTATCAATAAGAATATATCCATAAATATTCATCTCTACATTCATAGACAAAAGTCAAAAAGGCAACAAGAGGAACACAAGCACAACAGGATGCATCTGTATACATGTGTGTCTCTATCTATATATATATATATATATACTCCTGTATGGGTATGTAGATATTTACACACATATATGTGCAGCTATATAGGCATATGTCTGTATGTGTGCAATACATAGATATGTACATTTATATTGCATTTATATATGCATGTATGTGTGTGCATATATATATATATATATATATATATATATATATAATGTGTGTGTGTACATATATATATATATGTTATATATGCCATTGGGCATGTTTTTGCTATTTATTTTATATATATATATATATATATATCACATATATATATATATATATATATATATCCAGATAAAAAGCAGCACTGCCCAAATGGGTGCAAGTCTCTCCCAAGGACACTGTCAAAGTTTCCTATCAAAGATGTAAAAATCCCAAAAAAAGAGGCAGAACATCCAAAACAGTGAAAAGTAAGGCTCCTTTACTCACCTATTCACCTGCTTGGGAAAAGCTCCACAGAGCCCTTATTTTTTCCCTATTTTGGACGTGCTGCCTCCGTACACATACAGACATACATACTTATACATATATGGGTAGTGTTCTGCTTGTGTTGCACTTGTTGACTTTTTAACCCTTCCACACCCCAGTGATGCCGCTGCCCATCATGACGTTGCTCGCTTACCTGTTTGCTGTACTTGTTATTGGTCTGACAACTGTACTCAGAACAATGGTCCGATCCAATTGAGATGTTGTCTCCAGCTCCTACAAAAGTGTTGGCTGGTGGTAAATCTTGCACAGCCTGGTGTTTTTTCCCAGCAGTGGGTGACTGAGGATGAAGCTGCACTGTGGGAAGTGGAGAACTAGATTTGTAATGCCTTGCCAGGTCAGGACTACCAGGACCTCCATTGACAGTTCTGTATCTCCCCATGCTGGGGCTGTCTGACAGCTTTTCATTGACGCTGTCATATCTCTGCCCGTTTGGCTTTGACGCTTCCACTGTCACTATGCTGCTGTATAATGGCTGTTTAGATTTTTTATTTTTCTTGTCTTTTTTGGGTTTCTTAGACTTGTCATGTTGCTGGGGGGTGAAGAAGTCCTCGTGGTCTTTCTTGCCAGCTTCGTAGCCATTTTTACTTTTGGCCCTACAGTAACGTGCCATCACCACCACTAGGATGATTAGTATGACAGTCATGATCCCAGCCACCACACCAATCACTATGCTAAGTCTCTGCTTGCTCATTTCATAGCTGGGATCCCCGGCAATATCCTGGCTTAATGGGATGTGCAAACTTCTGGCAATTTGGGAATCAACAACTGAGGCATTGGACACAGTCTCGTTAATAAACACATGGACCAGGGCGGTGGTGGACTGGGATGGTTGACCACTATCATTCACCTGGACCACTAACCTGTGAAGGCCATAGTGTTTCGAGGTCAGCTTGCCCACTAGTGACACCACTCCACTGGCTGGGTTGATTTCAAAGAGCTTAAAGGGATTTCCTCCAACAATGCTGTAATTGAGATCCGCGTTGACCCCAGAGTCTGTGTCAGTGGCCACCACAGTAGCCACCACTGTCCTGACAATGCTGGATGGGGAGACCACAGAGTAAGAACTATTGATGGGGCTAGTGATGACTGGGGCATTGTCGTTCTCATCCATGACAAAAAGTGACACTGTGGCAGTAGCAGACCTAGGAGGGTCTCCACCATCCACTGCTTTCACTTTGAAGGTGTATGATATTTGCTGCTCCATATCAAAGGACACAGTAGAACATATGGTGCCAGTGTTGTTCTCTATCGAAAAGATGCCATTATCTTCCTCTATAAATAAACTCATCTCTGCATTGCGACCCTTGTCAGCATCCATCACTGTCACCATCCCAACAGGGCTGTTGGGTTGTAAGTTTTCCTTGACATAGAAGTTGAAGACGTCCTGCATAAATTTGGGGTCATTGTCGTTCCTATCAGCTACCTGCACTACCACGGTGGCAGTGCCCTGCAGGATGGTGGGCAGACCCTTGTCTTTGGCAACAACTTTAAACTCATACCTGTCAGTCTGCTCCCTGTCTAGGACTATGTTGGCTGTTATGTCTCCTGTGTCTGGGTGAATGGAGAAGACCCCGGCCATAGACTGCTCCAGAGAATAGGCAATCTCTGCATTCTTCCCACTGTCTGCGTCTGTGGCGATCACTGTGGCCACCCTCTCCCCAGGCACATTGTTCTCAGGAAAGGCTACCTCCACCACGGCTTGGCTGAACACTGGGGGGTTGTCATTAGTGTCCACCACCTTTACCAGTAGGGAGTTATTACTGGACAAGCTGGGGCTCCCAGAGTCCACAGCTACTATAATAACATTGTACTCCTTGACGTTCTCATAGTCCAAGGGGGCTGAAGTGTGCAAGAAATACTTCTTCTTGTTCTGGTCCCCCTCACTATCACTGGCAGGCTTAAGCTGGAAGGGGACATCTCCCACCACAGTGCAGGTCACTACTCCATTCTCCCCTTGGTCCCTATCAGACACCTGGACTAAAGCTATGGGGGTGTCCACCAGGACGTCTTCAGCCACACTGGCCATGCCATCCTTCACAGGGATCCTACCGATCTTCCTGATGTCTATCAGGGGCACATTGTCGTTCTCATCCTTGATGTTGAGGATCACGGTGGCCTTGTCACTTTTGGGGGGCTGTCCCCTGTCTCTGGCCATGACTGTGAACCTCAGCTGGTTCACCTCCTCCCGGTCTATCCTATGCAGGACACTCAACCACCCCGAGTTCTCATCCAGCCTGAGCAACCTCCTTACCGACTCTGTCGCTGCCCCGAACACGTACTCGATCTGCCCGTTCACCCCCACGTCGTAGTCGGTCGCCTTGAGCTGCAGGATGGGGGTCCCGGGGGCGCTGTTCTCCGCCAGATCCGCTTCGTAGACGCTTTTCTCAAAGCGAGGGCTGTTATCGTTGACATCGGTGATGAGCACCCTGAGGATGGACTGGGACGATCTCGGCTGCTCTCCCCCGTCTCTCACCCGCAGGGTCAGCTCGTACGAGTCCCTCTGCTCCCGGTCCAGCGCCCCCTTCACTATGAGCTGCGGCTGCTTCTCTCCGTCGGAAGTGTCCGCCACCTGCAGCTCAAACACGCTGCTCCGGCTGTCCGTCTCCATCCGTCTCTTGCCCGGGTAGAGGGCGCTATCGCCGGGCTCCAGCCGACCTCCAGATCGTCTGCCCGACATGAACAAACTCTCCCCGGCGTCCTGGATCAACTCATAGCGCTCGATCCCGTTCCGTCCAAAGTCCCTATCGGTAGCGGTGGGCAGCAGGTAGAGGGTCCCCACCGGCCGGTTCTCCTCCACGGTGAGGGTCAGCACGGGCGACGGAAAGGTCGGAGTGTTGTCGTTAATGTCCAGGATGACCACCCGACCCTCAAACAACTCCACCCAGCTCTGCGAAGGTCCGATCACCGACACCTCGAAGTCTATGAAGCACTCGTTCTCATCGAAGATCATCTGGCACTGCGGCAGCTTCTCCCGATCTATCCGGCGCTCGGTAGTGCTCAGCTCGCCGGTCATGTTGTCGATCTTGAAATAGTCGGAGCCGGATTCCAGGCTGAAGGTCACATCCCCGGAGCCGGTGACGATGCCGATATCTATCGCCACATTCCCGATCTTGATATCTGGCTGTCCTTCCTCCGCCAGCCGGTACTTTAACGTCTGCTTGGAGGCTGCCAGGGCGATCGCCACCCTGAGCAAGAACAGGCACCAGCCCCATACAGTCCTCATGTCTCAGAGCCGGGGGTGGTCGGGAAGCTGCGGAGATCTGGCGACACGGACTTGGATGATCCCAGCACAAAGTTACCCTCTCATAGCGCCCTGTGCCTCCACAGTCCACGGGACGATCGGTGGACGATCTCAGCCGGGGACTCCCGCTCCAGTTTGTATTATTCCACCATAGGCAGGATGCTCGGATGAAAGGCTGATCTCCTGCACGACAGAAATCCTCTCACTAGATCCCGGCGCGATCCAGCAAAGTTGTGGGACGGAGCCGGTGCAGGAGGAGGCGCCGGAGTCAGTGGCGGAGCCGCAGTCGGTGCTGGGCTACCTGCATTTGCTCTGCATGTGTTAGCAATATGTATCTGCAGCCCTGCGAACGGTTCACAAATGATATTGCAGAGTCTCTCCCCTCCCCTCACTCTCCTCCCCCTGCTCCTTCCTCCTCTTCTCCTTCTTGTCCCAATGCAGGTAACCGGCGCTGAACTTGAGCCTGCAGTTCAGAGGTGAGGAGCGAGCCGGTCTGCGGGCGAGGATCGCCCTCACTAATGGGGAAGGACGGAGGGGAGACCGTCAGCGCGCCCAGGATGGAGGGGAGACCGTCAGCGCGCCCAGGATGGGGGGAGACCGTCAGCGCACGGAGAGGTGGTGCGCCCAGGTTGGAGGGGAGACCGTCAGCGCACGGAAAGGTGGTGCGCCCAGGATGGAGGGGAGACCGTCAGCGCACGGAGAGGTGGTGCGCCCCGGACGGAGGGGAGACCGTCAGCGCACGGAGAGGTGGTGCGCCCAGGATGGAGGGGAGACCGTCAGCGCGGTCATTATAAGGAGGAGGAGGGGGCAGCAAGTTTGGCCAAAGTACCCGGGAGCCGGGAATCTCTCCTGACGCAGAAGTGAGACGAGTCATAGACGGATCCGCTCAGCGCTCACCCCCACACGGGAGGCAGGACGGATGGAGAGCGGACACTGCACGCTCACTGCTGCTATTCTCCCGCTGCAAGGCTCCCAGCAACCCGAGTGTGCAGGCAGGGAAGCCGGGAGATTGCAGCACAGTGCTTTCCATAGACTGGCTCCAGTGTGGAAGAAATGGACTCCAGGAAGGAAAGATGAATGAAGGGATAGAGATGGATGGATAGATTCCAATAAAGAAATGAATGAATAAAAGCATGGATTGACAAACTCCAGTCTAAGAAGACAGAAAAGGGAATGAATGGACAGAATGACAGACAGATTCCAATATAAAAAATAAATATAGAAATATGGACAGAGTCCAATATAAGAATAAAATAATGCAAATGACTAGATAGATGGATGGATGGATGGATGGATGGATGGATGAATGGATAGATGGCTGTATAGATAGATGGATGGATGGATGGATGGATGGATGGATGGATGGATGGATGGATGGATGGATAGATGGATGGATGGATAGATGGCTGTATAGATAGATGGATGGATGGATGAATGGATAGATGGCTGTATAGATGGATGGATGGATGGATGAATGGATAGATGGCTGTATAGATAGATGGATGGATGGATGGATGGATGGATGGATGGATGGATAGATGGATGGATGGATAGATGGATGGCTGTATAGATGGATGGATGGATGGATGAATGGATAGATGGCTGTATAGATGGATGGATGGATGGATGAATGGATAGATGGCTGTATAGATAGATGGATGGATGGATGGATGGATGGATAGATGGATGGATGGATAGATGGATGGCTGTATAGATAGATGGATGGATGAATGGATAGATGGCTGTATAGATAGATGAATGGATAGATGGCTGTATAGATAGATGGATGGATGGATGGCTGGCTGTATAGATAACAGACGCTGCCCAGTGCTTTCCCCCACAGTGCAGGACCCTCCTGCCTCCCACACTACACGTGTCAGCTGTCTGCACAGCTCTTGTATGTCTCCATGATGACACATGTATCAGTGCTGAGGACGCAGTGACTTCATGCCTGACATGTCGCCTGGTCCCCTGCGCTGTCTACCTGTCGCCCCAGAGTCAGACAGGAGCCCCCCACCACATTGCTGCACATCATTGATGGCACTGCCCCTGTGCCCCCTAGGAGCCATGGACAGGGCAGCGAGATGCCATTAATAGCTCTGATGGGAAGAGCCGAGCCCCACAGAGCCCCCGGTGAGCTCAGCTCCCCCCACACAGCACATTTATCCAGTCCTCTCATCTATTGATCCGCACATAAGGAATCATGATGTGAGAACACCAATTGAGCCCCTGCTCCCCGAGCAGCTGCAGCTGACTGAGCGATCTCCTCCCTCCCTGACTGTGGATCTGCAGCATCAGCTCCCAGCGCCCCGCACATGCGCACTGACTACCGCCGCAGTACACAGCAGAGGAGGGGGGGGGGGGGGGGTCGCCACTTTCACGGCAGGTTAAGTGGGATTAATACAAAACCTCCATTATATTTTTTCCAGCGACTTGAACTGATCAGAATGTTTTTTCTTTCTTTCAGTGTCCCATACAGTGGCTCAGGAGGAGCTGCTGCAGTGCAGCTTCCATGTGCTGCTGAGGAGCCCCCTCCCATCCCTGTGTGTTCATATATGATGCACCTCCTCAGGATCTGAGGGTCCTGCAGAGAATCCCCCAGCCCCCCTGCATGCAGCACACGGGGGGCTGCGCTGGGGGGATCGATGTGTTCTTCTCCATCCGATGCTGAGGATGGTGCCAGCTTCATTTCCTGCCTTGGATCAATTGATGTATCCTCTCAGTGGATGGGGCTGCAGAGCAGAACTCTCCCTGCATCTCTATGGTAATGGCCGAGAGTGCAGTCCTATGTAAAACCACTGCTGTGTCCCGACAAGCTCAGCTCTGCTGCTCTCCTATGTTCCCACCTTATATTTATTTACTTCTGCATTTGTTTGTTTACTTTTATTTATTCTTGTCTTCCATAAACACATCAATAGGTCCCAAGTATAAAGGGGCCCATGTCCAGCCCCCCAGAGAACTGACACAAGGGGTTAACGCGTTCCTTTATTGCTATTGTCCCCACCATCACACATGAAAAGACTTGCAGACAGCACAGATAAATTGCTCATGGTTTCTTCTGTCCTGTCAGTCCTGCATGGAGAGGGGGAAGGAGAGACGCTCTGGCTGTGACCTCATTGCAGCGCGGCGCTCTCGCCCACCGTCCGCAGGAGGCGGCTGCAGCAGAGCAGGGCGCGGATTTACAGGGGTCTCTGCTGCATCGGTGGTGTCCTCTGCCCTGCACTCATCATGTCTGTAGCTGATGTGTGTTTGCCCACCTTCTAGCACCAGTCTCCCCCTTAAGCTGTGCACGCACGGTGCGTTTTTGATGCTGCGGAAATTAGGTATGTCAAGAATACAGCGTCTCACCGTTCCAGCAAAGTGGATGAGATTTATAAGAATCTTGTGCCCACATTGCTTTTTTTTTTTAAACTCAATGTAAATTGACCTTCGGTGAGTATTTCAATTCCACCAGATGTCAATATAAGGCCGGGGTCACACGTGCGAGTGTGATGCAAGAAACTCGCCCCATTCCCCGGCACTCGGGAGCGGAGTGTGCAGCTGCATGTACTTCTATGGAGCCGCACACTCCGGTCCAAGTCCCGGCAGCAGCGCCGGGTATTGATGCAAGAGACTCGCTTGAGTTTCTCGCACCACACTCGCACGTGTGAGCCCCCGGCCTAAGTTGCGAGTACGCTGAGTTTTCTGTGCAGATTTTTCCCATAGACTTGTATTAAATGCGGAAAAGGGTAAAAAAAAATGCACATTTGTTTTTAGCACATTTCGGGTGCGGAAATGTATGAAATTGCATGAAATCCGAAAATGGCTGTTTTGTCAAAGCTAAATATCAGGAAATATATATTATATATAAAAAGCAGCTTTACTTAAAACATGACACAAAAAACGCAGAGTCAGAAATGTGATGAAAACACAAGAAAAGAGAAACGTAATGAAAAAACGGATGCAGCATCATTTACATAATAGGAGCAGAAATTGTGCAACATGAAATCTCACCAGAAGCTGATAGTGGGAACGTAGACTTAGGGTCCGCTCACACCGCCATATGTTCTCCCATGGGAATCGGGCACCCTGCTCTGAGCCCAGTATCATTTGTGTGAGATCCGATTCTCTCACATGTTCGGGAAAGACGAAAAAAAACGTAAGTTCTCCATCTTCTCCACTGTCTCTGTGCGCATAAAGACACCCGAGTGCAGTCCGATATTTCACACGCACTCATACATTTGTACGGGCGCATGGTCCGGTTTGTGGAGTCACTGGCAGCGTGCCGAGATTGGTATGAGAACATAATCGCCGATCCGCCCTGCCTCATAGTATAACACTGGGCTGAGTGCTACCCGACAAAACATCACATCAGCCTTGTTATCGGCCAGTGTGAACGAGCCCTTACATTTCCAACTCGTACACTAACGCCATGGTCACAGGAGATGTCATCAATGTATGCCAGATGCACATCTATCTTATGAATGCCACCGTGTCTGAAAAAGATTGAGAAATTAACAAATATCCTGTGGATATATCAGAAATGTACCAGACAGGATAAACCATTAAAATGGGGTTTCCACTATTAGGATATTGATGACCTATTCCTGGGGGTACATGATCCATATAGCTTGGGGTCCCCCGCCGATCATCTGATATTAGATGTGCACAGTGCGCAGAGCGGATCTGCTGGTTAGGCCTCTTTCACACATCCGTCTGTCACCATCAGTCAGAATCCGCTGTTTTGCTTTTTCTTGGCGGATCCGTTCTTTTTCCCATTGAGTTGCATTACCGGCGGATCTTGATGGATGGTTTTCCATTGGATCCGTTTTTATACGAATCCACCAAAATTTTGGCATCCGCCGACTTGCCCAGACGGACAATGCAACATTTTTTTGGCCGGGCAGATCCGCATTATACAGTGCGCATGCCCGGAGGTATTGACTCAGCCGGAAATTTAACCCTAAACTTGGTTCTGGCGGCTGAAAAAAATTCTCTCTCTCTCTCCTTCTCCAGGCACGGTTACCTTTAAATTTCTGCCTTATCCGGATCAGTCAAAATAACGGTCCGGTGACACCCGTTTGTTTCAATCCACCAACGGATCCGTTTTCCGCCACTTTGGCAGATTTCAACTGAGCTAAAAAACGGATGTGTGAAACAGGCCTTAGTGGTCACTGCCGGATCCTGCAGATAAGTTCATTTGACTAGGCTCACCACTGATCTGATATCGATGAGTTTCCTAAAGATAGATCATAAACATCCTGGAAAAGTGCTTTAAGAAGACCTACAAACTGAATGAGTGTTGACTGAATTTGCCAAGAGATCCATGCAATGTGTACGGGGGTGACAGCAGATCTCGGATGGAGCGGGAGGGGGAATCCTCTGGATTAGTGTTGGCTCATCGCTATCTCTTCTGACTCCCAACATGTTAACTCTTGATTCAGCTGAGCGTGCATGTGCGGACAATGGAAGAGGGGTGTTAGCTGCTACCAGAATGTCAGAGATTTATCTTCCTGGGGGACAAAAGCATAGGGCGTTGAATACAAACACACTCAATTCATCCTATCCCGAACATCAGTCATCATGGGAGAATCTGGAGGCCCCAAAACACATACGGTGGTCTGCCTCTCCCACCAAAATCAGCAGGTTCATCTGTTTTCTAATGTGTCCAGGGACCTAGGGAAGGGTTGGGCTGACATTAACAGCATTCAGAGATCTACTTTACAGCAGTCTCATGGATCATAGGAACCAATAGTCTGTACATGTTTACTGGTTTCTATGGGAGCGTGTTCTCGACATTCTCTGCGATCTGTGCAGAAATGGAGAGGAGGTGAGCTGTGACATCATCTTTTGTGAATGGTGGATCCTGTGTCATCTGCAGTATTTAATGGTGTTACCTGTCATTGCTACTCTGCTTCTGATGATGAGAACGTGAACAGAACAGAATGGAAAGTGTCATTGCAATATTAGGCTCAGTGGTGCATACTTTGGAAAGCTGGCCACTGACTATGCCTCCCAGCTGATGTGTCTGAAGCACATCCCTAACAGCACACCCTCCTTTTTATGACTGACAGGTCTCTCCCCTTGTTTGTGTAGGGGTCGGTGGCGAGGGAGGAATGGCAATTGGGTGGTGGTGCTTCTGGTGTTAGTGCAGATAGGCGGCGGAGGTGTGCTGTACTCACAGGAATGGGGGGTGACCGGCTTCTTGACGTCGACAGGCACGAGACAGAGGCAGGATTTGTATTCAACAGGTTTGCTTTTATTGGCCGCCCTCACGACGACCAGAACAAAACATGACAGATGTTTCACACTGTTATCCTTCTGCAGACAGGTCCGGGTATCACTTGTACACTTTCTCTGTCAGGCGTACTTCGTGGCTCTATCCGCCGTGGCTGCCCTAGGCCAATCCACCACGGCGTTTCACCTTACAAAGTCCACCAATAATCCAGGTCCTCACAGGCCGTCTCTGCCTGTGACCAATGTCCTATAGGGTCACCCCGTGACCATTTCCACTGTCCAAAGTCTCTGAGGGGTCTCCTCTGTGTGACGGGCCCCTCCTCACATTTGAGCTCCCCTGGCTGACTGAAGCTTCTGGAAGCTTACCTCAGTATTTATTCAGACAGACCAGGTAGCCCCACCCTCTGTCACCTGACAGTCACCTCTGCCCAATCAGAGTCACCTTGACCTCTGGCAGTTATGTAACACTCAAATGACAGTTACATAATCACTGCCATCAGCCCTCTCCAGTGACCTCTGATGGGCAGACTGCCACGACACCTGCTGTCAAACTCTCTGTCTCCTATCACAGACAGAACCGTACCCAGCTCAACCTCCCGACATTTGTATAGGGAGAGATCTGTCAGTATTGGGGTGGAGGGATAGGGAGAACTCACCGGCCACCTTCCCCTTTTGTATAGGGAGAGATCTGTCAGTATAGAGGGGAAGGGATAGGGAGAAACCACCCGGCATCTTCTCCTTGTGTGTATAGGGACAGATCTGTCAGTATAGGGGAGGGATAGGGAGAACCCACCAGGCACCTTCTCCTTGTGTGTGTAGGGTGAGATCTGTCAGTTCAGTATAGGGGAAGGGATAATAAGAACCCACCGGGCACCTTCCACTTGGGGGGAAAAAGGGAGAGATCTCTGTGTATAGGGGGAGGGATAGGGAGAACCCACCGGGCACCTTCCCTTTGTGTGTGTAGGGGGAGATCTGTCAGTTCAGTATAGGGGGGAGGGATAATAAGAACCCACCGGGCACCTTCCCCTTGTGTGTATAAAGAGAAATCTGTCGGTATAGGGGTGGAGAGATAGGGAGAACCCACCGGGCACCTTCCTCTTGTGTGTATAGGGTGAGATCTGTCAGTTCAGTATAGGGGGGAGGATAGAAAGAACCCACCAGGTACCTTCCCCTTGTGTATATAGGAAGAGATCTGTGAGTATGGGGGGAGGGATAGGGAAAATGCACTAGGCACCTTCTCCTTGTGTGTATAGTGTGAGACTTGTCAGTTCAGTAGTTGGGGGGAGGGATAGGGAGAACCCACATGGCACCTTCCCCTTGTATGTATAGGGTGAGATCTGTCAGTTCAGTATGGGGGGAGGGATATGGAGAAGAGAAGATAAGATAAGATCATCTTTTAATCGTCCCACCATGGGGAAATTCAGAGCATTACAGCAGCAAGGCAGGAACAAGTACAGATACAGATGCATAAAGGCATTACATTGACAGTAGGTAGGTACATATACGGGGAAAAAAAAAATGTAACCAGACTGTCACAACTTTGGATCTATCAGTTCTCTGTTTGGGTCGTTCTCCGTTTTGAACAGTGCTGGTTATACAGCCTAACTGCAGCAGGAAGGAAGGACTTTCGATAGCGCTCCCTCTCACATTTAGGATGAAGTAGCCGGTCACTGACAGTACTGCACATCTTTGTCACGGTCTCATGCATGGGATGGGAATCATTCTGCACCATGTAGCTCACCTTGGCCAGTATCCTCCTGTCACCTACTTCCTGAACTGGGTCAAAGGGGCATCCCAGGACAGAGCTGGCCCTTCTAATCAGTTTGTCCAGCCTATTCCTGTCCCTGGTTAATATGCCACTACCCCAGCACACCACACCAAAGAAGATGACTGATGCCACAACAGAGTTGAAGAAGGATGCAAGGAGTGCCCCTCTAACTCCGAAGGCTCTCAGCCTTCTGAGCAGATAAAGCCTGCTTTGGCCCTTCCTGTACACTGCATCCAAGTGATGGGCCCAGTCAAGCTTATTATTGAGGATCACACCAAGGTACTTATAGGTGTCGACTATCTCAATGTCATTTCCGTGAATGTTCACCACTACTGGTGGATTTTTGCCCTTGCGAAAGTCCACCACCAATTCCTTGGTCTTCACCTTCCTGTTGAATGTATAGGGTGAGATCTGTCAGTTTAGTATGAGGGGGGAGGATAGAAAGAACCCACCAGGTACCTTCCCCTTGTGTGTATAGGGACAGATCTGTCAGTGTAGGGATGGAGGGTTAGGGAGAACCCACCAGGCACCTTCCCCTTGTGTGTATAAGGAGAGATCTGTAGTAAGGAGGGGGGAGGGATAGGGAGAACCCACCGGGCACCTTCCATTTGTGTGTATAAGGAGAAATCTGTAGTATAGAGGGGGGAGGGCTAGGGAGAACCCACCGGGCACCTTACCATTGTGTATATAAGCAGAGATCTGTCAGTATAGGGGGGAGGGATAGGGAGAACCAACCAGGCACTTTCCCCTTGTGTGTATAGGGAGAGATGTGTCAGTATAGAGGGGGAGGGTAGGGAAAAACCACCAGGCACCTTACCCTTGTGTATAGCGAGAGATCTGTCAGTATAGAGGGGGAGGGATAGCGTGAACCAACCAGGCACCTTCCCCTTGTGTGTATAGGGAGACATCTGTCAGTATAGAGGGGGAGGGATAGGGAGAACCAACCAGGCACCTTCCCCTTGTGTGTATAAGGAGACATCTGTCAGTATAGAGGGGGAGGGATAGGGTGAACCAACCAGGCACCTTCCCCTTGTGTGTATAGGGAGACATCTGTCAGTATAGAGGGAGAGGGATAGGGAGAACCAACCAGGCACCTTCCCCTTGTGAGGATAAGGAGAGATATGTCAGTATAGAGGGGGAGGGATAGGGTGAACCAACCAGGCACCTTCCCCTTGTGTGTATAGGGAGACATCTGTCAGTATAGAGGGGGAGGGATAGGGAGAACCAACCAGGCACCTTCCCCTTGTGAGGATAAGGAGAGATATGTCAGTATGGATGGGGAGGGATAGGGAGAACCCACCGGGCACCTTCCCCTTGTGTGTATAGGGAGAGACCACACAACTTTTCAGAAAACAAACAAGGCGGTAATAATGCAGCCATTGTCTCCTTCATACTTCTGTAGTTTGGGCAGGTTGTGTGTATGGTCAGGTTACACATAGTTACATAGGTTGAAAAAAGACCTGGGTCCATCAAGCTCAATATTTCTCCACCAATCATACATTTTGTCACTAAATTATCTGTTCCCTAGAGAAAAACAAGTATACATGAAAGCTTGAATTAAACAATGGGTAGCTCCTTTTGATAATCTAAACCCAGCCTGCCCATGAGTCGGACCTTACACCTTTGCACATGGCTCGCCTATGAATCCACACTACAGCACCAAACCCACTGTATTTGCCAGGATTTCATATGTTGTTCTTTGCCATAATAAGGTATTGTCATCCACAAGAACCACTGGTGCTGGAGGAGAATATCATCTTTTAGTGAAGCATGCTGCCATTTCTTCTGTAGAGTCTCATAAAAACCTCTGGGTGCCATTGGCATAAGCGTTAGAGGGGTTGTCTGGTCCAAATCGACAAGTCTGCAGTCGCTCTGTATGTATGAGTTCTACATACACTTGTATGGAGCAGAGGCCGCGCCGTGACTAGTGCCGTCTGGAGGGTGTCGCCGTCTGGAGGGTGTGGCCGACTAAAGGGTGTGGCCTAGCTCCACAGAAGTGTATGGAGAGTGAGGCCACGCCCCCTGGCCAGGAGTATGTAGAACTCCTACATACCCTCCGTTTCCACATCAGAAACCAGCTAATCTTCGCAGCACCCAGTGCGTGCGCTGGGGGAATTCATAAGTCTGTATTCACACAAAGAGACTGCAGACTTAGCGATTTGGACCAGACAACCCCTTTAAAACATGCCAGTTGTATGGCGGCAGGTAGCTCCTTTCTCTTCTCAGACAAGCAGAGGTTAAACAACTTGTTACTCCGCTGTATATACAAGTGCGTCTTCTGATCAGCCCTACATGTGACACAACTGCGGCCATTGATGCATTGTACTGTGCTCACCGGGACATCTCACTCCTTATCTGCCTGGAACAGAGAAATGGCCGCAGTCTGGGAAAGACATTGCTAGGTGTTAGTGGTCACAGAGGTAACATTGGACTATACCGGATACTTTCTCCTCTGCCATCTAGTTAATAACTAGAACCCAAGCCGAGACCAGGAGCAATCAATAATGTATATTAGAAGCAGATCCCAGTCCTATAGCGGTGCACAGATCACACGGGTCATCTGTAGACAGAAGGGAGCATTAAATAAAAGCTGCCACCATCTGCTGAGAGTACGTGCCGCACGGAGCGCACAGCCGCCTGCACACATTAGGTTAAGATCAATGGATCCTGTCGTTATTAGTCTGGATCTGCCAATAATCTACTGCGGGGGGCACATACTGTGTATGATCTGCACAGGAGGACCATATGGAAGACGGACCTGCCACCCACCTTCCATGGAAAATCCCAGTCCTTCCTGTGGTCTGAGATGGGATGCGAAGGACCGCACTAATGATTGCAATGAATTGGCACAGCTGATTAGCAATTATCTAGAGAGCCATCGGGGAGGGGCTCTGTGATCAGCAAACTAGCTGTGGGAGATTAAGGGGCCCATGACACAGGTGTCCTCTTGTCTTCTGTTCATTGCCCCCTCCCCTTGTCTACAGAACTTCACACTGGAGGATATCATGTTTATGGGGAGATCAGGGGCAATAATGGCACTTTATTAATTGATGCTTATAATGATCAGTTGGTGCAATGACAATGCCTGGAGCAAATTTTGAGTATTTTGGTTCACACTCCAATTGAACTGAATCACAAATTATGTGTGATCGGCAAGGTCATATGTGCGACCGGCAAGGTCCCGTGACATTTACCATTGATTGTCATTGATTTCTATTGGCGTGCAGTCAACCGATCCTATTGCTTGACCTGACAGAGAGTCAAATAGTGTCGGCACGCATTGGTCAGCTCCATGTATTCCTATGGATCTGACCTTAGGATCAGGGGTGGACATAACACTGCTGCAACCTTTGCAGCCTCACAGGGGCCCAGGAGATAAGGGGGCCACATCCACCTCCAGGAATTGTGTATTATGATGAGCTATTGGGCTGCAAAGTATCCATACACTGTTCTTGCACAGGGGCCCATATACTGTTCTTGCACAGGGGCACATTTACTGTTCTTGCACAGGGGCCCATTTACTGTTCTTGCACAGGGGCCCATTTACTGTTCTTGCACAGGGGCCCATATACTGTTCTTGCACAGGGGCACATTTACTGTTCTTGCACAGGGGCCCATTTACTGTTCTTGCACAGGGGCCCATATACTGTTCTTGCACAGGGGCCCATATACTGTTCTTCCACAGGGGCCCATATACTGTTCTTCCACAGAGGCCCATATACTGTTCTTGCACAGGGGCCCATATACTGTTCTTGCACAGGGGCCCATATACTGTTCTTGCACAGGGGCACATTTACTGTTCTTGCACAGGGGCCCATTTACTGTTCTTGCACAGGGGCCCATTTACTGTTCTTGCACAGGGGCCCATATACTGTTCTTGCACAGGGGCACATTTACTGTTCTTGCACAGGGGCCCATTTACTGTTCTTGCACAGGGGCCCATTTACTGTTCTTGCACAGGGGCCCATATACTGTTCTTGCACAGGGGCCCATATACTGTTCTTCCACAGGGGCCCATATACTGTTCTTCCACAGAGGCCCATATACTGTTCTTGCACAGGGGCCCATATACTGTTCTTGCGCAGGGACCCATATTCTGTTCTTGCATGGGGGGTCCATATACTGTTCTTGCACAAGGGCCCATATTCTGTTCTTGCACACGGCCCATATACTGTTCTTGCACAAGGGCCCATATTCTGTTCTTGCACAAGGCCCATATTCTGTTCTTGCACGGGGGCCCATATGCTGTTCTTGCACGGAGGCCCATATACTGTTCTTTCATGGGGGCCCGTATACTGTTCTTGCACAAGGGCCCATATTCTGTTCTTGCACGGGGGCCCATATACTGTTCTTGCACAGGGGCCCATATTCTGTTCTTGCACAGGGGCCCATATATTGTTCTTGCACAAGGGCCCATATTCTCTTCTTGCACAAGGCCCATATTCTGTTCTTGCACGGGGGCCCATATGCTGTTCTTGCACGGAGGCCCATATACTGTTCTTTCATGGGGGCCCGTATACTGTTCTTGCACAAGGGCCCATATTCTGATCTTGCACGGGGGCCCATATACTGTTCTTGCACAGGGGCCCATATTCTGTTCTTGCACAGGGGCCCATATACTGTTCTTGTGCTGGGGCCCATTTACTGCTCTTGTACGGGGTCCCATATACTGTTCTTTTACAGTGGCCCATATACTGTTCTTGCACAAGGGCCCATATGCTGGTCTTGCACAGGGGCCCATATACTGTTCTTGCGCAAGGGCCCATATGCTGATCTTGCACAGGGGCCCATATACTGTTCTTTTACAGTGGCCCATATCCTGTTCTTGCACAAGGGCCCATATACTGGTCTTGCACAGTGGCCCATATGCTGATCTTGCACAGGGGCCCATATACTGTTCTTCCACAGGGGCCCATATATTGTTCTTGCACAGGGGCCCATATATTGTTCTTGCACAGGGGTCCATATTCTGTTCTTGCACAGGGGCCCATATACTGTTCTTGCACAGGGGCCCATATATTGTTCTTGCATAGGGGCCTATATACTGTTCTTGCACAGGGGCCCATATTCTGTTCTTGCACAGGGGCCCATATACTGTTCTTGTGCTGGGGCCCATTTACTGCTCTTGTACGGGGTCCCATATACTGTTGTTTTACAGTGGCCCATATACTGTTCTTGCACAAGGGCCCATATGCTGATCTTGCACAGGGGCCCATATACTGTTCTTTTACAGTGGCTCATATACTGTTCTTGCACAGGGGCCCATATACTGTTCTTTTACAGTGGCCCATATACTGTTCTTGCACAAGGGCCCATATACAGTTCTTACACAGTGGCCCATATGCTGATCTTGCACAGGGGCCCATATACTGTTCTTGCACAGGGGCCCATATATTGTTCTTGCACCGGGGCCCATATATTGTTCTTGCACAGGGGCCCATATGCTGATCTTGCACAGGGGCCCATATACTGTTCTTTAACAGGGGCCCATATACTGTTCTTGCACAGGGGCCCATATATTGTTCTTGCACAGGGGTCCATATACTGTTCTTGCACAGTGGCCCATATGCTGAACTTGCACAGGGGCCCATATACTGTTCTTGCACAGGGGCCCATATATTGTTCTTGCACAGGGGCCCATATATTGTTCTTGCACAGGGGCCCATATACTGTTCTTGCACAGGGGCCCATATATTGTTCTTGCACAGGGGTCCATATTCTGTTCTTGCACAGGGGCCCCGTTTTGTCTGTGTCCGCAGTGCTTAGGATGCAGTATATTACTTGAGTACATTCCCACACACCATAGATAGCTGTCAGCTGATCTATTCCTCTTGCCATGAGTACTCAGTTTTCATAAGAATAAGAATGAAGACATGTTTAATTCCAGCACGCCTGACCCTCCTGCTCCCTCTATGAGGATATTTGGGACGGCCTCATACACACTAGAAGGGTGTCCGGTCACACTGAACGTTCAGGTTCAGCCACAGTAAATCTAATGTGTATGGCTTCTAAAGCAAATGAGAATAATAAGAAGGAAATGAATGCACTCCCTGCAATGGAATAAGAAATCCGTCATATTCTTTTCTTACTTCATAAAGGGCTTGTCTTATTCCGCTTGCTGCTCCTCCAGGGAGTTGCTCTGTACAGGGAGTCTCCTCTATGACCTTCAGACACACTACGTACTTTGTACTTGCGAAGTAAACCCTTTTTAATATCCTATTTTTCTAGCATTATGTAACTTTCAAGACCCATCCTCCAGCTTTTGCAGACCCCCCAAACGGCATTTCTGCCCAATAAAAAAGTAACACTGGAATACTGGATGCATCAGGGCAAAAATGAGGCCGACTTGTCACTCAGTAGTCAGGGGAAGCAGGGACCGGTCCTTGGGGCCCTGCAGCTGTGGTCATAATCAGAAGTCAAGGGCTTATTGGCGATTATCTTACAGAATATCTTGTTATCATACCGTGTCACTGTGTTAGTCCTCCCTCATACGTCCATACTTCCAGTGCGGTATCCATTTTGTTTTCACAGATCCCACACGCAACCATTATAACCTATGGTGCTATGCATAAGTCCGTATTTTTTCACTGACCGTGTGTCCGTGCAAAACAAAAGGAGACAGGGCCATTTTTTCCGGCAGCAGAGAAGTCTATGGGTCCATGAAAAACACGTACAGCACACAGATGGCATCAATGTACAGACAGCGTGCTGTATGTGTCTAACATTGCAGAGTGTCGGAGAAGCTTAGTCATTTCTTGCTTTATCTGTACTGGAAAAACACTGGTAGCACACTGATGGTAAAAGCGGAACATGGATGACCATCAGTGATAAAAAAGGACAGACGGATGACATAAGGATGATAAAAACGGACACATAGATGACCAACGGATGATAAAAATGGACACATGGATGACAAGCGGATGATAAAAACGGACACATGGATGAACCACGGATGATAAAAACGGACACATGGATAACCCACGGATGATAAAAACGGACACATGGATAACCCACGGATGATAAAAACGGACACATGGATAACCCATGGATGATAAAAACGGACACATGGATAACCCACGGATGATAAAAACGGACACATGGATAACCCACGGATGATAAAAACGGACACATGGATAACCCAAGGATGATAAAAACGGACACATGGATGACCCAAGGATGATAAAAACGGACACATGGATGACCCAAGGATGATGAAAACGGACACATGGATGACCCACGGATGATAAAAATGGACACATGGATGACACACGGATGATAAAAACGGACACATGGATGACAAACGGATGATAAAAACGGACACATGGATAACCCACGGATGATAAAAACGGACACATGGATGAACCACGGATGATAAAAATGGACACATGGATGAACCACAGATGACAAAAATGGACACATGGATGAACCACGGATGATAAAAATGGACACATGGATGAACCACGGATGATAAAAATGGACACATGGATGAACCACGGATGATAAAAATGGACACATGGATGACCCACGGATGATAAAAACGGACACATGGATGACCCACGGATGATAAAAACAGACACATGGATGACAAACGGATGATAAAAACGGACACATGGATAACCCACGGATGATAAAAACGGACACATGGATGAACCACGGATGATAAAAATGGACACATGGATGAACCACAGATGACAAAAATGGACACATGGATGAACCACAGATGACAAAAATGGACACATGGATGAACCATGGATGATAAAAATGGACACATGGATGAACCACGGATGATAAAAATGGACACATGGATGAACCACGGATGATAAAAATGGACACATGGATGACCCACGGACGATAAAAACGGACACATGGATGACCCACAGATGATAAAAATGGACACATGGATGACCCAAGGATGATAAAAACGGACACATGGATGACCCACGGATAATAAAAATGGACACATGGATGAACCACAGATGATAAAAACGGACACATGGATGACCCAAGGATGATAAAAATGGACACATGGATGAACCACGGATGATAAAACGGACACATGGATGAACCACGGATGATAAAACGGACACATGGATGACCCACGGATGATAAAAATGGACACATGGATGACCCAAGGATGATAAAAATGGACACATGGATGAACCACGGATGATAAAACGGACACATGGATGAACCACAGATGATAAAAATGGACACATGGATGACCCAAGGATGATAAAAATGGACACATGGATGAACCACGGATGATAAAACGGACACATGGATGACCCATGGATGATAAAAACGGACACATGGATGAACCACGGATGATAAAACGGACACATGGATAACCCACGGATAATAAAAATGGACACACGGATGACCCACGGATGATAAAAACGGACTCATAGATGACCCACGGATGATAAAAATGTACACATGGATGACCCAAAGATGATAAAAACGGACACATGGATGACCCACGGATGATAAAAACGGACACACAGATGACCCATGAATAAAAAACATCAATAGTAAGATGGACACGCGAATGATAAAAATGGACACACGGATGAAATACACTGATGACCCATAGATGAAAAAAACGGACACAAGGATGAAAAAACTGATGACACACTGTTGGTAAAAACGGTTGCACGGATGATTAAAATGGACAAATGGATGGAAAACACTGATGATACACTGATTGTAAAAACGGACGCATGGATGACACACTGATGGCAAACACTGATTTCTTCACATACACGTTTTATACAGACGTGTGAAGGAGGCTTACAGATGAGAGGTTAGCTCTACAGAGATGGGCCTTAGGGCTTTTTAAGCAATTAAGGGGTTAATCTCCTGGCTTTCGGAGAGGCTCGTCTCTTATTTTATTGAGGCGCAGT
Source organism: Dendrobates tinctorius (assembly GCF_039654945.1). NCBI lineage: Eukaryota > Metazoa > Chordata > Amphibia > Anura > Dendrobatidae > Dendrobates > Dendrobates tinctorius. The sequence goes on along the minus strand of NW_027361707.1, from coordinate 61,036,845 downwards.
GGATGTGAGCAGTAAACAGAAGGACGAGCGGGATACATAATTCATTCGCCCTGTGTAACGAGCCTCAGCACGGAGGCGGTTAAAGTCGAGTGTCAGCTCGCAGCGGTGAAACCCAGTTTGTGTGTTTTTTTTCTGTGTCTCGTGGAAGTTGAATCCGTCCTTCACACTGGATGGGTTGATCTTCTCGCTCAGTAAAGGTAACCCCTCTCTCCAGGCGTGGGAATGGTCCGGACGTGCTGTGCATGCTGATGATGGGAATGGATGACTTGGTAGTCATGTAGTGACTCGCAAACGTGCTGCTCAATACCTCCCCCCCCTCCTCCGCCACCCCCAACGGGGCTCCCTATCTCCTTCTGAGCTGGAAGGTATAGGGAGGGAGGCACAGCAAAACTGCTGAGCATCAATGCTGCAGAGAGGAGGCCGGGGAATGGCCTAATCACCACATCATATGCTAATAATTACTATTAGCGCCTTGCATTTGTTTTGTACACGTCTGTGGATTTACGCCGATGATTAGTCAAAAAAACAGGGTCACACATCACAAATAGAAATCTCTGAGAAATCCCCAGCTTTTGTTACACTTATCGGATGTCATGCTCTTTGTGCCGATGTATCAGATCTGGAGATCACGTTTATCCACCACAATGACTCGGCGCTGTCCTCGGGCTACACGGTGATATGTAGATATGCTCGAATAATGGGAAAAGTGCACGTGTGACCTCAGTCGTTCCCCACGGAGAAAATATCACCTACAACTTTACCTTATAGGAAACAATTGAGGTTGTATTACTGGTAAAAGGGTAGGAAAGAAAGAAAGCGCACCCATCTAAATGTATAATTAGATCGTAGGTGTCACTCACCTTTTATAAATCTTGACATCTTGCATATAGGTCACTTAGGACCATTAGATGTTCAGAGGTGGACTTCTTCTGTGGTCGGTATGCTGCAAATCCCTGGTAGCTAGTAAGTCACTCAGACCAAGTAACCACAGGAATGTTATCCAATACATTTTATACCAGGCTATCTGCGCTACTGTAGGTGTAGGATCCAAGGCTTCTTATTATCCAAAAAAGGTTTTTAATATTTCTCAAAAAAAAGCACATACAACGCGTTTCGACAGTATAAAATGTCTTCCTCAGGTAGCGCAAATAACCTGGTATAAAATTTATTGGAGGTTATATTACTGGAATTCTTATCTTGTCTGTGGCTGAGATAGGGGTTCTCCTGCATGGACAATTCATGGCCTACCCGTGACATGAAGGGGCACAAGAGGCAGTAAAACATCTTTAAGGGTATGTCCACACATTAAGTACTTGTAATACAGTAAGGCTACTTTCACACATCAGTTTTTTGCCGTCAGGCAGGATCCGGCTATTTTTAGAAAAAACGGATCCGGCATAAATTTTGGAGAACTGTAGAAACGGATCCGTTTTTTTGCTGGATCCGTCTAGCAGGTTATATCTGTTCCTGGGGGCTGGCCAATTGGATCTGAGCATGCGCAGACTTAAAAAAACCGGATCCGGTGGCTGGATCCGTCTTTTTCCGGATCCGGCGCTTCCGGATTTTTCGCCGGAGACAAAAAACGTTACAGTAGCCGTTTTTTCCAGATGCCGGAATGAGACAAGTTGCCGGATCCGGCAAAAAACGGATGAAACGCAATGCCATCCGGCACGATCCGGCGCTAATGCAAGTCAATGGGGAAAAACTGGATCCGGCATTGCATTTTGCCGTATCCGGTTTTACAAAAAAAAGCCAGATCGCGCCTGAAGGCAAAAAACTGATGTGTGAAAGAGGCCTAATAGTTCTGCTTTTACCCACTGCCATAGCGCGGTTTCACTGATAAACACTAGAAGTCATTGTAAAGGCTGTACAACAGTTGACTGCAGTAATTCTTGTTCATACCACCATAACTATGTTCAGTCATGGCTTTTGGGTGGTTAGACGCCGCACACGATGTTCCCGGCATTTTTACATGCTATACTATACCATATTACGCACAAATGTGTCACTTAAATACTTTATTGTAACAGTGGTGGGGAGGATGGAGAGGGAGGTTTGGACGCTTACCACGTTGTGAATCACTGGATCAATGGTTTAGCTGGAGTTCGTCCTGAGGGTGCCGCACCCGCTGGTGATCACAGACAAATAGTGGGGGAAAAGGAAGTATGCCGGCACATCCATCCAGAATATAAGTAATATCGTTATTTAAAAATAGATTAAAACATGGTGAACTATAACCTCAAGAAGCCTGACGCGTCTCCCTCTTCAAGAATGCAGTTTCCTGGCTCACATACATGAGCGTATAAGATGGCCCGAGTGCTATACAATGTTTTATCGGATTTGCACTCAGCTCAGTGTTACACTATGGAGCAGTACAGATCAGCGATTATTTTTTCATGCTGATTCAGCATGAGAAAACAACGGCAGCATGCTGCAAGTGCATCCGACAATCGAATCGCAAGCACCCATACAAGTCTATGAGTGTGTGAAACATTGGACTGCACTCGGACATCATCCGAGTGCAGTCAGACTACCTTGGATGCTGGCAAAGGAAAAGATGAAGAAATTGCTTTCCCTGTCTCTGTCCACACCTATACTGAAACAGTGCACTCACACTCGGCTCAAGCTCTGACAGAGTTTGAGTCAAGTGGCATTTGCATAATTGACCCCGATTCTCTTGCAACAGAGAACATTCGCTCATGTGACCCCAGCCTCATGTACACACACTGAGGAGATACTGCAGCTACATCTTCCTCCTCCTGAGGATTTTTCTGATTATTTAGTATTTTCATGTGTAAGAAGAAGGATCATGCCGCGGTTACCTGCTCTGTGCCGTTTCCGGAACTGTCGGGGCTGTCTCCTCTGTTGTTCGGGGAAAAGCTTAAGGGACTGGACCAATCCTTGGAGGCAGAAGCAGGGGGTGTGGTTAAGGGCTTACTGCCTCAGCGTGCTCAGAAACAGGCAGACTTGACGGGAACAGACAGCGCGCAGCAGGGGCCACTGCGTGCTCCGGCCCTCCAGCATCCGTACAGCGCAGGTCCGCGCCCGAGCATCGCCTCCGCAGCTGGCAGAGACTGTAAGGAGAGACGTGCAGTTTGCCCGTTGGTCGCCACAAAGAGAGGTGCCAAACGATCCGGGCCCGTGAGTATCGTGTGCGTGCCGCCTATGAGCAACCGCGTGCAGAACCGCCATCTGTGCTCCAATTCCCCAGTGTATATCCGCCATACCACGTTGGGCTCAGAGGCCCGCACTCCTTCGGCCACATCAGTATATGGACTATGGACTATGGGCTCAGCGGAAGGTACCGGAGACCAACCACTGCCGCCAGAAGACAGATCCTCGTTAACTCCGGGACCCCATCGGACAAGTGCTGTGTCAGCCTTTGTTGGCGCCATCACCTGCTCTTTGATTCATCCCGTCTTGAGAAACTTCTGTCAGGACAAGTTGACCCAACAAGAACTGTTAATATCCTTCCTACTGTTCTTTTATTCTGCATACTATTTACACTTTGAACTGTTTACCCCCTTATTAACCATTTACCTCCCTGGGGGAGTATTCAAAGTAAAGTATTTAACCCTTGCTCTGCCTTCTGTCTGTCACTGCATCCTGCAACCTGCTCACACTTGGTGTAGTCGGCAGGATGCAGTCTAGAGGAACAGAGACAGACCAAGTGGACATGGGTACCCCAAAGGCTAGTATACCGCTGGAGGCAATGTTGAGCAACCTCCCGAAGTTTACAGGAAGCAACACTCTGCTATGAGACTGGACTGAGCGGATCAGGGGCATGTTGAGGATGCACCCCATGACCCCCGCTGTGGAGACAGAGATTGCTGTGATGGCTCTGGACAGAGAAGCAAGGAGCTCCATTGTGTTTCGCCCCCCCCATGAGCGAGATACTTTTGCCAAAGTCCTACAAATCCTAGAAGAAATGCATGGAGACCCCACAGATGTTTGAGAGTTGCGCATGTGCTTGTTTAACCATGTCCAAAGGGAGGGGGAGTCCGTGACCCAGTACATGAACACCCTGCAGGAGATTCACGCCGCGATTGCTAAGCGAGATGGCATAGGTGTAGGACCCCCTGACAAAGTTCTGAGGGATCAGCTAGTGGCAGGGGAAGAAGGCGCTCCCACTCGAGTAGTTCATCGAAACATGGTACGCCCTTGCTTGTCCTAAGATCCCAATCAAACAGAGAGAACAACCGGTGTTCCTGAAACATTCCCCTCCTCAGCTGGCGACTATGATGAGAGAGAATTCTCTGACCCACCACCCATCGACCCAGAAGAGGAACAGGAACTTGAAGCTACCAAACTGGCTGCACCAATACACCTGGGTGCGTCCCCATCCTTGTCTTCTCAACCTAACTCCACTACTCAACCTGACTCCACTACTCCACCTGTCTCCACTCTTCAACCTGATTTACGCTGTACAGAAGGGACAACAGCAGGAATACCACCCAATTGATACGAACAAGACCAATTTATTTGGCAGCAGATCATCCAAGAGATGGAAGAATGTCAACGTTTACTGCAAGAACTTTAGCCCGTGGAATGGCGAGCTAAAGGAGAGGATGCGTGTAAGAAGAAGGACCAAGCCGTGGGTACCTGTTCTGTGCTGGTTCCGGAACTATCTGGGCTGTCTCCTCTGTAGTTCGGGGGAAAGCTTAAGAGACCGGACCATTCCTTGCAGGTGGAAGCAGGGGGCGTGGTTAAGGGCTTACAGCCTCAGCGCGCGGAAGCAGGCAGACTTGGTGGGAACAGACCCTCGACCCTCTGTACAGCGCAGCAGCATCGACTCCACAGCTGACAGAGACTGTAAGGAAAGACGTGCAGTTTGCCCGTTGGTTGCCATGAAGCGAGGTGCCAAACGCTCCAGGCCTGTGAGTACCGTGTGAGTGCCACCTAAGAGAGACCTGGTGCAGAACAGCTATCTGATTCCTCAGTGTACAGTATATCCACCGGACCACGTTTGACTCAGATAGTGGGGAGGCCCACACTTCCCCGGCCACATCAGTACATGGACTAGGGGCTCAGCGGAAGGTACCGGAGACCAACTGCTGCCGCCAGAAGACAGATCCTCGTTATCTCCAGGACCCCATCGGAAAAGTGCTGCATCAGCTGTGGCTGGCATCATTACCTGCTCTGTGATTCATCCCATCCTGAGAAACTAGTCATGATAAGTTGACCCAACAAGAACTGTTAATATCATTCCTACAGTTCTTTAAGTCTGCATACTATTTACACTTTGAACTGATTACCCCCCTTGTTAACCATTTACCTCCTTGCGTGCATTCCCCTGTCAAAGTAAAGTATTTAACCCTTGCTTTGCCTTCTGTCTGTCACTGCATCCTACAAGCTGCTCACACCTGCATGCAGAGACGGGAACTGAGGGTAATTCACATGTAATATTATAACATGCTAAAATACAGGAAACAATGCATGCTTGGTTGTATAGTAAAGATCAGCATTGCACTATAACTAGAGAGGAGCAGATCAATGTGCGGAGGATCGTGTTTGAGATGAATTTCCTGAAATATACAGTTTCTCACTAATGCGAATACATTGAGATTTAATTTGCGTTGTGCAAAAAAAACTGGCCCAACACCATTTCTTACAGTGCTAAAGCATCAGAGAGCAGGCCAACATCATTTGCATAGCCCTTCACACAATGTCCTTGCAGCTATGGCATCCTATAGATTATCACACCTTGCACAGTGGTGGTCAGTACCTGGGCCATCACAGATCCCAGTGGAACACACATTATATGGCAGAGTCATTCTCCATCTCCAGAGTCACTGGGCAAGGTCCAGGTCACACTGACGTATGTTCTCTCAGGCGAGAGAATCAGGCCTATTATGCTAATGATACTCTGACATAGTTTGAGTCGAGTGTCATCTTACTGTGATCCAAGTCCTTCACATGACATCCTAGTGCAGTCCCATGCAGCGTCAGACTGGAGCACCTTGGGCCCACCAGAGAAAATCATTCTTGGGGCCCACTATGTAGTTACATAGAGATAAATACAAGACCACTAATTGTGCGGTAAAACACGCTAATATCCCGGTATAATATAAGGTAGTACAAATCTTAATTATGTAGCAGGAGTTGGGGTAGCCTCCCTCATAGAATATAAAGCAGCCCCCTCAAATAGTATAGTATAATGCAGCCCCCTCAAATAGTATAATGCAGCCTCCCCATAGAATATAATGCTGCCCCCCCCCATAGGGTATAATGCTGCCCCCTTCATAAGGTATAATTCACCCCCTCATAGGGTATAATGCTGCTCCCTCATAGGGTATAACGCTGCCTCCTCATAGGGTATAATGCACCCCCTCATAGGGTATAATGCTGCCTCCTCATAGGGTATAATGCTGCCCCCTCATAGGGTATAATGCTGCCTCCTCATAGGGTATAATGCTGCCTCCTCATAGGGTATAATGCTGCCCACTCATAGGGTATAATGCTGCCTCCTCATAGGGTATAATGCTGCCCCCTCATAGGGTGTAATGATGCCTCCTCATAGGGTATAACGCTGCCCCCTCATAGAGCATAATGCTGCCTTCTCATAGGGTATAATGCACCCCCTCATAGGGTATAATGCTGCCCCCCTCATAGGGTATAATGCACCCCCTCATAGGGTATAATGCTGCCCCCGTCATAGGGTATAATACTGCCCCCCTCATAAGGTATAATGCTGCCCCCTCATAGGGTATATTGCTGCCCCCCTCATAGGGTATAATGGTGCCCCCTCATAGGGTAAAATGCTGCCCCCTCATAGGGTATAATGCTGCCTCCTCATAGGGTATAACGCTGCCCCCTCATAGGGCATTGTTGTGAGTTCATTTTCCCCTTCACCGTTGATGTCTGATGAACTCCCTCTGCTGGTGAAGAGAGGTAGTGAAATTGACTGGGTTGGGAAGAACCTGTCATCTGAACAGGTGGAGCCTGATTGGACACCCGGAATCACTGAGTGGATATAAGGCAGCCGACGCCCTACAGGGGTGCTGGTGATCCTTTCTGCTCTGAGCTCTTGCAAACCAGTTCAGTACCTGTCTTCTGAAAGCTACAGTCATGGCCAAATGTATTGACACCCCTGCAATTCTGTCAGATAATATTCAGTTTCTTCCTGAAAATGATTGCAAACACAAATTCTTTGGTATTATTATCTTCATTTAATTTGTTTTAAATGAAAAAACACAAAAAGAATTGTCCTAAAGCCAAATTGGATATAATTCCACACCAAACATAACAAAGAGGGTGGACAAAAGTATTGGCACTGTTTGAAAAATCATGTGATGCTTCTCTAATTTGTGTAATTAACAGCACCTGTAACTTACCTGTGGCACCTAACAGGTGTTGGCAATAACTAAATCACACTTGCAGCCAGTTGACATGGATTAAAGTTGACTCAACCTCTGTCCTGTGTCCTTGTGCGTACCACATTGAGCATGGAGAAAAGAAAGAAGACCAAAGAACTGTCTGAGGACTTGAGAAAACAAATTGTGAGGAAGCATGAGCAATCTCAAGGCTACAAGTCCATCTCCAAAGACCTGAATGTTCCTGTGTCTACCGTGCGCAGTGTCATCAAGAAGTTTAAAGCCCATGGCACTGTGGCTAACCTCCCTAGATGTGGACGGAAAAGAAAAATTGACAAGAGATTTCAACGTAAGATTGTGCGGATGTTGGATAAAGAACCTCCACTAACATCCAAACAAGTTCAAGCTGCCCTGCAGTCCGAGAGTACAACGGTGTCAACCCGTATTATCCTTCGGCATCTGAATGAAAAGGGACTGTATGGTAGGAGACCCAGGAAGACTCCAATTCTTACCCCGAGACATAAAAAAGCCAGGCTGGAGTTTGCCAAAACTTACCTGAAAAAGCCTAAAACATTTTGGAAGAATGTTCTCTGGTCAGATGAGACAAAAGTAGAGCTTTTAGGGCAAAAGCATCAACATAGAGTTTACAGGAGAAAAAAGAGGCATTCAAAGAAAAGTACACGGTCCCTACAGTCAAACATGGCGGAGGTTCCCTGATGTTTTGGGGTTGCTTTGCTGCCTCTGGCACTGGACTGCTTGACCGTGTGCATGGCATTATGAAGTCAGAAGACTACCAACAAATTTTGCAGCATAATTTAGGGCCCAGTGTGAGAAAGCTGGGTCTACCTCAGAGGTCATGGGTCTTCCAGCAGGACAATAACCCAAAACACACTTCAAAAAGCACTAGAAAATGGTTTGAGAGAAAGCACTGGAGACTTCTAAGGTGGCCAGCAATGGGTCCAGACCTGAATCCCATAGAACACCTGTGGAGAGATCTAAAAATGGCAGTTTGGAGAAATCACCCTTCAAATATCAGGGACCTGGAGTAGTTTGCCAAAGAAGAATGGTCTAAAGTTCCAGCAGAGCATTGTAAGAAACTCATTGATGGTTACCGGAAGCGGTTGGTCGCAGTTATTTTGGCTAAAGGTTGTGCAACCAAGTATTAGGCTGAGGGTGCCAATACTTTTGTCCGGCCCATTTTTGGAGTTTTGTGTGAAATGATCAATGTTTTGCTTTTTGCTTCATTCTCTTTTGTGTTTTTTTCATTTAAGAGAAATTAATTGAAGATAATAATACCAAAGAATTTGTGTTTGCAATCATTTTCAGGAAGAAACTGAATATTATCTGACAGAACTGCAGGGGTGTCAATACTTTTGGCCATGACTGTAAGTATTTGCTCTCTTATTTTTCCATGAGATATTGTCTGTTTACTTAGTGTTTTTGCTCTGCCTGCCCCTGTTGGTACAGGCTGAGCTCCATTTTTGTCTCTGGTCAAGTTGATCTTTTGCTCAGTCTTCAGAATATACCTGAGTGCTGATATAGTGTTTTTGAAGTCTAGTGACTTCAGGGCCTTTTTTCTATCAGACGTGTTGGACATTATTTTGGCAGAATTTTTGCGGGTTGCAGCCAGCATCTTTTCTGTCCTTTCCTATTTAGTTAGTTGGGCCCCATCATTTGCTCAACCTGTCTTTCTGTCTGTGTTTGTGTTTTCATCTGCTTTTCACCGACAATACATGTTGGGGGCTGTCTATTGCTTTGGAGTCTGCTCTGGGGCAGTTTAGATTTCCCCTTTCTTTCTTTAGGCTTATTTAGTTCTCCGGCTGTGAACGAGGGGTCTAGGGCACCGTAGGAACCCCCCACGGCTACTGTTAGTTGTGTGAATAGGATCAGGGGTCTGCAATCCGATAGCTACCAACCTCTCCGGTTGTCTGGACTTAGCTTGTATTTTTGTTTTTTCCTCCTTCGGTGACTCATTCATAACAGGGCATAATGCTGCCTCCTCATAGGGTATAATGCTGCCCCCTCATAGGGTTTATAATGCTGCCCCCCTCATAGGGTATAATGCTGACCCCCTCATAAGCTATAATGCACCACCACATAGGGCATAATGCACCACCTCATAGGGTATAATGCTGCCCCCTCATAGGGTATAATGCTGCCCCCTCATAGGGTATAATGCTGCCTCCTCATAGGGTATAATGCTGCCTCACAGGGTAGAATGCTGCCCCCCTCATAGGGTGTAACGCTGCCTCCTCATAGGGTATAATGCACCCCCTCATAGGGTATAATGCTGCCCCCCTCATAGGGGATAATACTGCCCCCCTCATAAGGTATACTGCACCACCTCATAAGGCATAATGCACCACCCCATAGGGTATAACGCTGCCCCCTCTGTTGTGAGTTCATTTTCCCCTTCACTACTGAGGCCCGAGGAACTCCCTCTTCTGGTAAAGAAAGGTAGTGAGCCTGATTATCAAACACCTGAGTCTGATGATGATGACTGGCTGAGTGGAGTTACTGACTGGATATAAGGCTGCCGACGCCCTTCTGCCCTGCGGGTGATTTCTCTGTGGGATCCTTGGAGACCAGTCTGAATTCCTGCTCCTCTAAAGCTAAGTTTTCTGCTCGGCTTTTTGCATTTGTGCTTAGACTTTGTTTTGCTTTGTTTTTTTGGATTTCTGCCATTCCCTGCTGGGGTGTGCTGAATTCCTTTAGCTCTGTCTTCTGAAAATACCTGAGTGCTGATTTAGTTTTTGAAGCCTAGCTGCTTCAGGGTCTTTTTCATATCAGCTTGTTGGCTGATTGCAGACAGCAACCTTCCTTTCCTGTTATGTTTAGCTAGCTTGGGCCCCATCGTTTGCTCAGCCTATCTTTCTATCTGTGTGAGTGTTTTTTCATCTTGCTTCACCGCCATTATATGTTGGGGGCTGCCTTTTACTTTGGGGTCTGCTCTGCGGCAGTTTAGATTTCCTTTTCTGTCTTTAGGCTATTTAGCACTCCGGCTGTGATCGAGGGGTCTAGGGCATCGTAGGAACCCCCCACGGCTACTGCTAGTTGTGTTGATAGGTTCAGGGGTCTGAAATCTGATAGTTGCCAACTCCTCTGGTTTTCTGGACGTAGCTTCTACTTTTGTGTCTGCCTCCTACGGTGACTCAATCATAACACAACTCATTGGGTATAATGCTGCCCCCTCATAGGGTATAATGCTGCCCCCTCATAGGGTATAATGCTGCCTCCTCATAGGGTATAATGCTGCCTCCTCATAGGGTATAACGCTGCCCCCTCATAGGGCATAATGCTGCCTTCTCATAGGGTATAATGCACCCCCTCATAGGGTATAATGCTGCCTGTTATGATTGAGTCACCGTAGGAGGCAAAAACAGAAATGCTAGCTAAGTCCTGAAAACCAGAGAAGTTGGCAACTATCAGATTGCAGACCCCTGAACCTATCAACACAACTAGCAGTAGCCGTGGGGGGTTCCTACGATGACCTAGACCCCTCGATCACAGCCGGAGAGATACATAGACCTAAAGAAGGAAAAGGGGAAATCTAACTGCCCCAGAGCAGACCCCAAAGCAATAGGCAGCCCCCCACATATAATGACGGTGAAGCAAGATGAAAACACTTACACAGACAGAAAGACAGGCTGAGCAAAGACGGGGCCCAAAAACTACCTAGATAGGAACGGATAGGAAGGCTGCTGTCTGCAATCTGCCAAAACCCTATCAGAGACAAAAGCCAACAAGCTGATATAAAAATGGCCCTGAAAAAAAACTAAATCAGCACTCAGGTACTTTCAGAAGACAGAGCTCACGGAATACTGCACACTCCAGCAGGGAGTGGCAGAATCCAAAAAGCAAGAAAAACAAAAAACAAATCTTAGATGCAAAAAGGCAAAACAGAAAACTTAGCTTTAGGAGAGCAGGAATCAGACTGGTGTCCAGGAGTCCACAGAGAAATCACCCGCAGGGCAGAAAGGGCGTGGGCTGCCTTAAATCCAGTCAGTGACTCCACTCAGCCAATCGTCTTCATCAGTCCCAGGTGCCTGATTATCAGGCTCACTACCTTCCTTCACTAGAATAGGGAGTTCACCAGGCCTCAGTGACGGAGGGGAAAATGAACTCACAACAGCTGCCCCCCTCATAGGGTATAATACACCCCCTCATAGGGTATAATGCTGCCCCCCTCATAGGGTATAATGCTGCCCCCTCATAGGGTATAATGCTGACCCCTCATTGGGTTTAATGCTGCCTCCTCATAGGGCATAACGCTGCCCCCTCATAGGGCATAACGCTGCCCCCTCATAGGGTATAACGCTTCCCCCTCATAGGGTATAATGCTGCCCCCCTCATAGGGTATAATGCTGCCCCCCTCATAAGGTATAATGCACCACCACATAGGGCATAATGCACCACCTCATAGGGTATAACGCTGCCCCCCTCATAGGGTATAATGCTGCCTCCTCATAGGGTATAATGCTGCCTCCTCATAGGGTATAATGCTGCCCCCTCATAGGGTATAATGCTGCCCCCTCATAGGGTATAATGCTGCCTCCTCATAGGCTATAATGCTGTCCCCTCTTAGGGTATAATCCACCCCCTCATAGGGTATAATGCTGCCCCCTCATAGGGTATAATGCACCCCCTCATATTGTATAATGCTGCCCCCTCATAGGGAATAATGCACCCCCTCATAAGGTATAATTCACCCCCTCATAGGGTATAACGCTGCCTCCTCATAGGGTATAACGCTGCCTCCTCATAGGGTATAATGCACCCCCTCATAGGGTATAACGCTGCCCCCTCATTGGGTATGATACACCCACTCATAGAGTATAATGCACCCCCTCATAGGGTATAATACACCCCCTCATAGGGTATAACGCTGCCCCCTCATAGGGTATAATGCACCCCCTCATATTGTATAATGCTGCCCCCTCATAGGGAATAATGCACCCCCTCATAAGGTATAATTCACCCCCTCATAGGGTATAACGCTGCCTCCTCATAGGGTATAACGCTGCCTCCTCATAGGGTATAATGCACCCCCTCATAGGGTATAACGCTGCCCCCTCATAGGGTATAATACACCCACTCATAGGGTATAATGCACCCCCTCATAGGGTATAATACACCCCCTCATAGGGTATAACGCTGCCCCCTCATAGGGTATAATGCTGCCTCCTCATAGGGTATAATGCTGCCTCCTCATAGGGTATAATGCTGCCCCCTCATAGGGTATAATGCTGCCCCCTCATAGGGTATAATGCTGCCTCCTCATAGGGTATAATGCACCCCCTCATAGGGTATAATGCACCCCCTCAGGGTATAATGCTGCCCCCTCATAGGGTATAATACACCCCCTCATAGGGTATAATGCTGCCCCCCTCATAGGGTGTAATGCTTTTATATAGAGATAGATAGAGGACATCTGAGCCAGGAGGGGGCCATGGAAACGAGGAGTGGAGAGGACATGACCTCCACTGGCCAGGAGGCTGAGAGGCCAAACAACCCCAATATGGAGGAATCGGAGACTAATCAAAGTGAGCCAGAAGCAAGACCCATAGAAGAGAAAAGAGAACCTGCTACCAACATAATCTCCAGCACAGACCCCCATCAGCAGCCACATCCCCCACCAACAACATCACAAAGTCCTGACACCGTCCTCATAATGGACTCAAATGGGAAATACCTGAATACAAGGCGGCTATTCCCAGGAAAAAGGGTCAAAAAAATCCGCTGTGCAACTATTGAGCAGGTGACAGCGGTCATCAATAATCCACGGTTTTCCAACCCAAACCATATCATTATACACACCGGCACAAACAATCTGCCAGACCAGCACCAGCAGATCTCAGGACAACTGGCCCAACTAGCAAAGACGGCACAACTAAGATTCCCAGACAGCAAAATCATTCTGTCATCTCTGCTCCCAAGAAAGGATATACCCAACCACACCATCCAGAACATCAATATGGACCTAACAGCAAGAATGAAATCTGTGCCAGGAGTGATTCTGGCCCAACACCCCTCCATAAATCACCATCACCTCTATGACAGTAAGCATCTGAACAAATCAGGGGTCAGCCTTCTGGCCAAAGAGCTGAAGGACATTGTACTAAACAAGGACCACCCTAGGCCTGGAGCCAACACCAACCAGAATCCCATGAAAAGACCCCCGACAATAAGAAGGAAAGAAACAACAATTATATCAAAGGAAGCTGAAAACATACACCCTCACCCAAAATTGGACCATCAGAAGAGGAGACCACCATGGAGGAGTTCACCGACCTCACACAGAGACATGCGAAACAGAGGCATACAGAGCAGAGATATACAGAGCAGAGGTATGGAGGAGATAAAGACTCTACTCAACACAGTGTGCAGGAAACTAATGTGACTGGACGGAAACAACACCATTAATAAACCAGTCAGAGATCCGGTGTGTCCTACACAGCCATACTCATTACAAGGTATATACACCCAAGATATATAGAAAAAAAAAAAAAAAATGACCTCACTTACAATCAGCAGCTGGAATATTCAGGGTCTCAACACCTCGGCCTTTGGATGTAAAACAAATGACCCTGACTTTATACAAAGACTGAGAAATATAGACATTCAGATCCTCCTGGAAACATGGACCAGAGCCGAAGACGAATCTCTGGTGCCCATCGGATACAGGGAAATCTCTGTCCCTGCCCTGAAGAATAAAAACATCAAACAGGGCCGGAGCTCAGGAAGAATACTGATCTGGCATAAAGAGGAGCTCCACCAGTACATCAAACCGGTGAAGAGATGAGGCAGCCACATATGGATCAGGATCAGCAGCTCCATCCTCACCTCTCAGTCTGATGTCTATCTCTGCGCCACCTATCTACCACCGCCAGAGTCACCCTACTTCAATCCAGACTGCTTCGAGATCTTACAAAGAGAAGCCGCCCACTATCAGGGCCTGGGCAAAGTTCTCATCTTTGGAGACCTCAATGCAAGAACAGGGAGAGAAAACGACTTCCTGACCACGGATGGGAACATCTACCTATTTGGAGCAGAGAATAACGGCCAAGACTCATTAGTCACAGAGAGAAACAGCTATGACAGTACAGTCAACAAAAGTGGTAAAAAGCTCCTGAACGTATGCAGAAGTTTAGGACTTCATATTCTTAACGGACGAACCAAAGGAGACTCCTTAGGGAGGTGCACACTAAACTCCCATGTAGGGAGGAGTGTAGTAGATTATGCCATTACAGATATGAACCTGGCAAATATCAGCGCCTTCATAGTCTCCCCACAAACGCACCTGTCAGACCACAACCAACTTCTTCTGTACCTGAAATCTACAGAGAAACCATCCACTCAAAAGCCACAGCAGAGCGGCCTCTTCACCCGGCCTCCATCCTATAAATGGCACAAAACGTCGGCATTAAAGTATAAAGAGGTTCCCAGCAGACCTGAAATACAGCGGATGCTCCACCACTTGTACAACTACGAGTACCAGCCTAACCCAAAGAGAGTGAGTCAAGCTGCAAAAGACCTCAACAATATATTCTATGCAATGGCCAGACTGTCCGACCTTAAAAAAGTCAACTACAAGAGACCAAAAGAAAAACAGATCAATGGATGGTTTGACAGAGAATGTAAAGCCGTACGGAAGACCCTGAGAACAGCCTCAAACAAGAAACACAGAGACCCCAACCACCCGGGTCTGAGGGAAGCCTATGAAACCATACAAAGGCAGTACAAAACCATCCTCAGGAGGAAGAAGCAGAGTTACATCTCCACCAAACTTAACCAACTCCAAGACGCCCTCCAAGACAACTCCTTCTGGGAACTATGGAACCACATGGGCACAAAAGACAAGAAAAACAACATCCATATCCAAAATGGCAACATCTGGCTCCAGGTCTTCAGAGACCTCTATAAAGACATTCCAAAGGAAGAACTAAGCCAAGAACAGGAAAACATAATGGCAAAACTAAAAGCAATGGAGCAAAAAGTAAAAAATTTCCAAAACCCCGTGGATGCACCTATTACATTACAGGAAGTAGCAGAGAGAATCTTTTCCATAAGATGTAGAAAAGCCGGTGGCCTGGATGGAATCCTACCAGAAATGCTGAAGTACAGCCCACCAGAAATACAGGCCGAAATGGTTAAACTCTTCAATATTGTGCTAAGTGCCGGCTACTTCCCTCCTACCTGGAATCAAGGCCTCATCACACCCATCCACAAGAATGGGGACAGGTATGACCCAGCCAACTACAGAGGAATATGTGTCAGCAGCAACCTGGGAAAACTGTTCAACAGCATCCTGAACAAGAGGATCCTCAGTTTCCTCACCGAGCACAACGTCCTCAGCAAGAGCCATGCAGGCTTCATGCCAAACCACCGCACTACTGACCACATCTACACCCTGCACAGCCTCATTCAGAGCCACATCCACAATACAAAGAACGGGAAGATATACGCCTGTTTCGTGGACTTTAAAAAGGCCTTTGATTCGGTGTGGCACCCAGGCTTATTCCTGAAACTGCTGGAGAGCGGAATAGGAGGAAAGACCTATGATGTTATCAAAAGCTCCTACACCGAGAACCTCTGCAGTGTGAGTGTGAACGGCAGAAGAACGGCTTATTTCCAGCAGAGCCGGGGAGTCAGACAAGGCTGCAGCCTAAGCCCAACGCTCTTCAACATTTACATCAATGAGCTGGCTACCGCTCTGGAATCTTCCACAGCACCAGGTCTCACCTCCACGACGTGCAGGTGAAATTCCTGCTGTATGCAGATGACTTCCTGCTTCTGTCACCAACCGAGAAAGGCCTCCAAGACAACCTGAAAATCTTAGAGAAATTCAGCTCCACCTGGGCTCTACCGGTCAACCTAAAGAAAACCAACATCATGGTGTTCCAGAAGAGAAAGAGAAAATCAGACCAGCACCCTTCATTTATCCTCAACAACTGCGCCCTTACAGGAACGGACAAATATACCTATCTGGGCCTAGAGATTCACCGATCAGGGAGCTTCAAACAAGCCATAGAGACCCTGAAAGACAAGGCATGCAAAACCTTCTATGCCATCCGAAGGAAACTCTACCATCTAAAGCCACCAGTGAGGGTCTGGTTAAAAATCTTCGATTCTATCATCGCCCCAATCCTCCTGTATGGCAGCGAAGTCTGGGGTCCTCACACCTTCCCAGACTGGTCAAGGTGGGATTCAAGCCCAACAGAAATATTCCACCTGGAATTCTGCAAGCACCTTCTCCAAGTCCATCGGAGCACCTCCAACAGTGCTTGCCGGGCCGAGCTGGGCAGATTCCCTCTATGCCTAACGGTTCTAAAGAGGGCACTGTCATTCTGGGCTCACCTACGTAGGAGCAATCCAAGCTCCCATCACCATAAAGCCCTGACACATGTAGGGGAAACAGAAAAACCAGGACCCTCGGAACAGCTCACCCAAACCCAACCTGACCAGAAAACCAATCACAACAACCTGACAAAAGCCGGAATCAGGAAGATGGTAGACGAAGGCCAG
Source organism: Dendrobates tinctorius (assembly GCF_039654945.1). Lineage (NCBI taxonomy): Eukaryota > Metazoa > Chordata > Amphibia > Anura > Dendrobatidae > Dendrobates > Dendrobates tinctorius. The sequence goes on along the minus strand of NW_027361707.1, from coordinate 61,020,007 downwards.
GAGAGGTACGTAAGTGACTGGAAGAACGACATCATCAGCTCACAGAAACTGACCATGTACCAGAGTCTACAGAGAGACTACAGACTGGCTCCATACCTGGAGAAACTCCCGGACCCCAAAGACCGCAAGATCCTGAGCCGGTATAGACTCAGTGCCCACAGTCTGGCCATCGAATCCGGCCGACACAGGCATAGCTACAAGCCCAGGGAGGAAAGACTGTGCCAACACTGTGACCAGGAGGCCCTGGAGGATGAGACCCACTTCCTGCTACACTGCTCCAAGTACTCAGCAGTGAGGGACACTCACTTCAGGAGACTCTCACATCTCTTCCCAGATTTCACCACCATGAAGGAGGAAGAGAAAACATACATCCTGCTGGGGGAAGAAGAGAGAGCAGTGGAGATAGCAGCGCAATATGTGAGCGAATGCCATAGACTGCGAGAAAGAGAACTATGATATGCCATGGACTTCTATGGCACCCACCCTGGATATGCCCCAATCCCCCATCCACCTTCCCTATGCCATGGACTTCTATAGCCTCATCCTGGATCTGCCCCCATGCCCCCATCCACCTTCCCTATGCCATGGACTTCTATAGCCCCATCCTGGATCTGCCCCATCCACCTTTCCTACAGCCCCTTCCCAACATCCCTACAGTCCCTATCCCTATTCCCTTCTCTACACTTGCTTTGGCAAAACTAATGTGTATTTAGTCCTGCCAATAAAGCTTCTTTGAATCTTGAATCTTGAATCTTGATAGAGAGATATAGAGATAGATATGGAATAAATAGATATAGAGATAGATAGTTATAGATAGAAAGATAGATAATAGATAGATTTAGAGATAGATATATTTAGAGATAGATAGATAGATATAGAGATAGATAGATATAGAGATAGATAGATAAAGTTATAGGGATAGATAGAGATAGATATAGAGATAGAAGAGATAGATAGATATAGAGCTAGAGATAGATAGATATAGAGATAGATAGATAGATAGATAGATAGATAGATAGGGATATAGAGATAGATAGATAGATATAGAGATAGAATAGATAGATAGAGATAGAGATAGATAGATATAGAGATAGGATAGATAGAGATAGATAGATATAGAGATACAGGGATAGATAGAGATAGATAGATAGATAGATAGATAGATAGATAGAGAATAGATAGAGATATAGGGATAGATAGAGATAGATATAGAGATAGGATAGATAGATAGAGATAGATAGATAGATAGAGATAGAGATAGAATAGATAGATAGAGATACAGGGATAGATAGAGATAGATAGAGATACAGGGATAGATAGAGATAGATCGATATAGAGAGAGATAGATATAGAGAGATAGATAGATAGATATAGAGATAGATAGATATAGAGAGATAGATAGATAGATAGATAGATATAGAGATAAATAGATATAGAGATAGTGATATTAAAAAACAAAACACAATACTCACCTCTCCTCCTCGTTCCCACGCTGATTCCGGCAGCTGGCTTCAGTGTCAGGAGCTGCCTCCTCTGACTGCCAGACACACAGCAGGTGCGCGATGTAGTGATGTCATCGCGCAACGGCTGTGTGAGTTAGCAGAGGTGACTAATGGGAGAGAGAGCGGCGTCATCTGACGCTCTCTCCCATTACAATTGAGGGCAGCGCCGGCCCTCACTTACTGCCGCATAGCGGCTTAGGCCTGTTTCACACTTCAGTTTTTTCAAATCAGTCAAAATCCGCCAAAAAGTGAAAATTGCGGATCCTCAAAAAATGTGTAAAAACGGATGCCAGCTGATGGCACGGATCCATTTTTTTACGGATCCGCTACACGGATTTTTGTACGGATCCGTAAAAAAAAGGATCCGACCCATCCGCTGGCATCCGTTTTTTCCATCCGTTGGATCCGTTTTCTTGCGGATACGTTTTTTCACACCTCCAAAATGGGATGCTCTCAAACATGATTGGCTCTTGGAAAATGCTCCCAAATGTGATTGGATACTGGAAACTAGGGAAAACTATATCTAGGGTGTTGTAATACAATATCTTTGAAAGGTTGTAGAGCTAGTGGCAGCGATGGAAGGAGTTATTGCGAATATTAACAGCTTCAGTGTGGAATTTGATCTCCAATGCAATCGGTTGGCAATTATTGCTCTGCAGAGGGAGAAAAGAAGATTGCGAATCCTGCGTCTGAGGAGACGACGGCAGTGGATTCATCCGATAAATGCGCAGAGGTTTACCCGTGGCGTTTTTTCCACACTATACCTGGAATTGAGGGATAACCCGGACAAGTTCTTCAACTACGTGCGCATGAGGCAGGATTTGTTCGAGATATTGGTGGAGCGTGATGGAGAACAAATCCAGAGAAGGGACACCTACATGCGGTTTTCTATTTCACCGGCGGAGCGTTTGATGGTGATACTTCGGTAAGTTATCTATTTTTTAAAAGGTTTCAGATTCTGCAGACTTTTATTGTTATGTTATGGCTTGTAGTTTGTATTAATTTTACTTTTTTCTCTTTTTTTCACAAGTTTCCTGGCAACTGGAGAATCCTTCACCTCCCTCCATTACCAGTTCCGGATTGGGATTTCAACTATATCTGGAATTGTGCAACAAACCTGCCGGGCGTTGTGGGATTGGCTACAGGAGGAATACATCCCACAGCCAACACAGGAGAGGTGGCTGGAGATTGCCAACAACTTTCAACAAATCTGCCAGTTTCCAAACTGCATCGGTGCCGTGGATGGGAAGCATATCAGGATTGTGAAACCCATTGGATCTGGTTCAGAATTTTACAACTACAAGAAATTATTTTCTATTGTACTTATGGCCATTGCAGACGCAAAATGCAAATTCATTGCCGTGGACATTGGTGCATATGGTCGTTCAAATGACTCTCAGGTCTTCAAGATGTCCGCCATGGGCCGTCGTTTGCATGGAGACAGTTTTGCTTTCCCACCTCCAAGACCACTCCCTGGCACAACAGGCCCACCAATGCCTTTTGTGTGCGTTGGTGATGACGCTTTTCAGCTTTCCAAACACCTACTCAAGCCATATGGTAGTCGTGGATTGACACACCGCAAAAAAAAATATAACTATCGATTGACCAGAGCGCGCAGAGTGGTGGAGTGCGCTTTTGGCATTTTAACTGCAAAATGGAGAGTCCTGTTAACGGCCATAAAAATGAAAACAGAGACTGTGGATGAGGTGGTGAAGGCCTGTGTCATCCTGCACAACTTTGTACTTTCAAAGGAACCTGTTTCCATAGAAGAAAATCTGTCTGAAACCACATTGTGGGATTATCAGCAGCCAACTGTTCGGAGTACTGGGTCAGTGGTAAGAATGAGGGACACATTTGCAGATTATTTTCTGACACCAGAGGGAAAACTTGCCTGGCAAGATGACATGGTATAATTTTGTTTTTTTATACCAATTGTGGGTAATAACAGTGTTGTGTTTTCACCAACGGTTTACTGTAAAATGCTACCAAGTGTTGTGTGTTTTTTACCTTGTACATCACCGGTGTACTTTTAAATGTTACCAAGTGTTGCTTTTTTTTTTCACCTCACCACCAGTGTAATTGTTGTGTTTGTTTTTTTTAACTCACCACCAGTGTACTTGTTGTGTTTGTTTTTTTTACCTCACCAGTGTACTTGTTGTGTTTGTTTTTTTTTTACCTCACCACCAGTGTACTTGTTGTGTGTTTTTTTTTTTGTTAGGCTAGTTTCACACTAGCATTTATGAGCGCAGCGATGGCCTGCGCACGGCTGCCGCTAAGCCCCGCCCCCTGCCGCGCCCCGCCGGTAGCTCCGCCCACCGGCACATGACGCTGCATGCGCCCTGCGTCCCCTATCTTTATCACAGGGGGCGCAGGCCGTGCGCAGTATGCGTTTGGCGGCGCATCCGTCCTTTTGATGGTGCGCCGACCTGCGCCAAACGCAACCTGCTGCAGTTTGGTTGCGCCGGCGCACCGTCAAAAAGGCGCATGCGCCGCCAAACGCAAACTGCGCACGGCCTGCGCCCCCAGTGATAAAGATAGGGGACGCAGGACGCATGCAGCGTCATGCGCCGGTATTTTCCATTTTATTGGAAAATAATTTTTTTTTTGTACAATTTTTTTTTTTTAAATACAAAAATTATTTTTATTACAAACACCTTACAAATGTTGGTATTGTTGGGTGGAGATACTATCGGAGGGGATAACAGGGTTGACCACATCGAGGGGGGGTGGAGGACTCGGAAGGGAGTTGGTGAGGATCAGAGGTGAAGGGGGGGTTGAAAACATGAGGTTGGGACGGGAGTGGATTGACAGACAAGGTTTATGGGAACATTGAAGGTGTGTGTGGGGGTGGGTATGGTGAGGGCATTGGGGTATAATGCAATGGGAAAGGAAGGTACTGGGAAGAATGGAATGGGGAACTAGAGAAAGGAGAGGGAGTGGTAGGAGGGATGGTTGTATGATGGATGGACGGTGGAAGGATGGACGGTGGAAGGATAGACGGGGTAAGGATGGACAGAGGGAGTATGGACAGAGGGAGGATGGACAGGGGGAGGATGGGATGCTTCTGAGAGTACGTCCACTAGAGCATTGTGACAGGCTTGCATCACACGCATCTGCTGGTGAGTACTTAAACCTTCCATTTGCCGGACAACGGATTGAAAAAAGATATGTCTCGGCGTCTGGTTTGACTCTGAATTCATCTGTTCCATGTATCTTCTGAGTTCCATGATGCTTTGATTGATCATGGTCAACCCAGAAGATAACCGTTCTCCATAAGTATGGAAACCATGCTGGACAGATGAGTTCAGACTCAAACAGTCAGACAAGCTCATCCTTTCCTGACTCCTCAGACGCTGCCAGCCAGAACCAAAAGTTGGTCGAGATGTTGCGGTAGTGTCAGAGGGGTGGGGTAAAGGGTACTGTAAGTTGTCACCAGCAGCTTCATGTGATGAAGTCTGCCCTGCTGCTCTAGTGCTGGTGGAGGGGATAGAGGGATGAGACAAGAGGGAAGGTAGGGAGGGGTCGGGGTCGAATACCTCGATGTGGTCACCGGGGGCGGTCTCCGAATGGATCCCTCCAGAGGGAGGCAACACAGAAGCAGGCTCCCGAGTGCTGCAGACAGTGCTAAAAAAAGAGAAAAAAAGTATATTAATATCTTTGTATTTCATTTAGCATTGCTGAAAAAAAAAATAGGCTAAACATGTCAACATTTGTACTACAGAAATGGCGTGTGGAATATTTACCTTCTGCTCATCATCGTCGACCTGAGGAACGCCAGGGCTCTGTAATTTTTGTACTGGGTGCTCCGGCGTCCTCCTGATCCACTCGGGGCCTGCATCTCCTTGTTGAAGTCCCTCTTGAAGCGATCCCTGAGCGACCGCCACCATGTGATAACCCTCTCACCTGTGAAGGAATAAAACAAAGTGGTTAGTATTCAACACTTCACATGCTGTAAATCAAGTTACTGAAATTGGAATACTTACGCACAAAATCCCTGGCCCTCGCATCGAGCTCCTCCCAGTTGTCTACTACTTCCGAACACACCTCATCCCAGAGCCGTCGGGTGGTCGGTTGGTCGGCGTGGTATCGGTTTGCCATGTTCCACAGCGGCTCCCGTGATTGCACTGCCTGGATGAGGTCGTCCGTCTCTATTATGAGACCCTCCTCAAACAGTCTCTGGGGAGCACGCTGTGAAACCTGTGAAGAAAAAAAAAAATTACATTCAATTTAAACACATGAGGTTCATTAATCAATTAGCTAAGGGTTACTTACCGTTCGCCAACCACCAGAGCCAGCACCTCGATGATGCTGGGATGTCCTGGGAGTCGCTCTTGTGTGGGCACCAGATTGTGAAGACTGTAAAAAAAAAAGATAAATTTGGGTTGGATGAATGCGTAGTTATTGTGTGTGCTGTGATGAATGTTTGTGTTGGGTGTAGCATTATGTATGTATGTATGTGCTAAACTTACACTCTGCGCGCCCCCTCCTTGCGTCTCTCCACCCTGCATGTCTCCTCCTGGAAGTTCCTCAGATTCAGGTTCCTGTGAATACATAATAAATGTATATATTGTAAGAAAAAAAAAAAAAAAAACCTGTAAAATAATAGTTAAATAAAAACATTTATCTAACCTCAGTTGGCTGTTGCTGTGAGGGGGAGCTCCCAGAAGAAGATATTTCTCAAACTGCTGCGGCCTAGCTGGCGGATTTTTTCTGCTGCTGCTGTGTTGTTCCAGGAGGTGCTGCTGCTTCCTGAACGGATCTACAAGTATAAAAGACACTTGTAAAGCTACTATACAAAAGATATCAAAGCTTTCAGGTCAATATACTTACAGGAAAATAGAAGTGCTTTGCTAACTGCTGCGGCCTAGCTGGCGGATTTCTTCTACTGCTGCTGTGTTCTTCCAGGAGGTGCTGCTGCTTCCTGAACGGATCTGCAAGTATAAAAGACACTTGTAAAGCTACTTTATAAAGGATATCAAAGCTTTCAGTTCAATATACTTACAGGAAAATAGAAGTGCTTTGCTAACTGCTGTGGTCTAGCTGGTGGATTTCTTCTGCTGCTGCTGTGTTCTTCCAGGAGGTGCTGCTGCTTCCTGAACGGATCTGCAAGTATAAAAGACACTTGTAAAGCTAATATACAAAGGATATCAAAGCTTTCAGGTCAATATACTTACATGAAAATAGAAGTGCTTTGCTAACTGCTGCGGCCTAGCTGGCGGATTTCTTCTGCTGCTGCTGTGTTCTTCCAGGAGGTGCTGCTGCTTCCTGAACGGATCTGCAAGTATAAAGAGAATTATCATAACATAAAAAATAAAACCTTCATTGGTATTAATGTGTGTAAATTCCCTGAAAATCTCTCGCTGACAGTAACCACACTGTGATTGCATGTGTGTAACTCCTGAGTATATCCACACTTTTAGTGTTTGGATATGTGTAAATTCCCTTACAATCTCTCACTGAGAGTAGCACACTGTGATTGGGTGAGTAATTCCCCAAAAGTCATATAGTATACCCTTGTATTTTCATGTGTGTACATTCCCCTAAACTCTCACTGAGAGTATACCCAAGTGTTTTCATGTGTGTAACATTCCCTTAAACTCTCACTGAGAGTATACCCAAGTCTTTCCATGTGTGTAAAATTCAAAGTGTTTTAATGTGTGTAAATTCCAACTCTCTCTGAGAGTATACCGAAGTATTTTCATGTGTGTAAAATTCCCTTCAACTCTCACTGAGAGTATACCGAAGTATTTTCATGTGTGTAAAATTCGCTTCAACTCTCACTGAGAGTGTACCCAAGTCTTTTCATGTGTGTAAAATTGAAAGTGTTTTAATGTGTGTAAATTCCAACTCTCACTGAGAGTAAGTGTTTTCATGAGTAAATTCCCTGAAAAACTCTCACTTGAGAGTAACACTTGTATACCAAAAACCAACACTTCATATACCCATACTTAATTTTACCTGGTTTTTAAATAATACAACGGACAGTTTTTAAAAACAGTTTTTATTATTTTTTTTTTTATTATTTTTTTTTTCACAAGTAGGAGCTACTCTGCTCTTTATTTAAAATACAACAATAAATAAAAAATAAAAAACAGTGATATACAACAGATACACTTCATACAATACACAACACAATCACACCACAATTGCAAATATGAAAATAAAATGCAATACACACATGCAACAGAAAAACAAGTATGAAATAAAAACCACACACACACACACACAAACACGCATGCCACACACACACACAGACAGGCGACACACACATGCACACAAGCTACAGACACACAGACATGCCCCACACAAATAGTTTAGCACAATTGCAAATATGGAAAAACATTACATTACTATGAAAATAAAATTCTGTACACATTCAACAGAAAAACAATTAAAGTATGAAAAAAAACCACACACACACAAACACGCATGCCACACACACACACAGAGACAGGCCACACACACACACACAGACACACACACACATGCTCCAGGGGTCTTGCAGGTGGAAGACTTGCAGCTGTGCAGGCAGGTTTTATAGCTCTAGCTCGGTCTCCTTCTATCAGTCTGGCTGGTGCCGGATGTCTGGCTCTGTGTCTTCAGTGTGGCTGGTGCCGGATGTCTGGGCCCAATTACACCACATACAATACCAGTTACACCACATACAATGCACACAGAACACAATCCCAGCATACTTGCAAATATTAAAATAAAAGTACAGTAGTATGAAAAGAAAATTCTGTACACATGCAACAGAAAAACAATTAAAGTATGAAAAAAAAGCATAACAATAATAAACACAAACAGACATGCAACACTGGGAGGCCACGAACATACATGCAGGAAGGCAGACCACACACACACACAAACACGCAGGCCACACACACACAGACAGGCCACACACACACAGGCAGACAAGCCACAGACACACACAGACATGCCCCACACAAATAGTTTCAATACTCACACAATTGCAGGCTTTGGTGGCTTGGTAGCAAGCCTCTCCTTCCTGGCTTGTTGCAGGGCAGCTGGGCAGGTGCTGGCAGGCCTCTTGCAGCTGGGGTATGGCAGGCTGGCATGCTCTCTCTCTTTCTTCAGCTGGGGGTCTTTCTGCTGGGCAGGTGCTGGGCAGGTGCTGTCTGTCTGGCTCCGTCTTGTCAGTCTGGCTGGTGCCAGATGTCTGGGCCCAATGATTAATTAGCCCACCTTATATAGTTTTGGGACTGTCTGGAAAAGTATTTTTTTTCTGAGCATGCTCAGTGCGATTTAGTGGAATCCGCCGGCGGATTCCGCAAAATAGCGGATCCGGGCAAATCCGCCGCCCATAGGCGCCCATTCTACCGCATAGCGGACGACGGCGGATCCGCCGTTGTCCGCCATTTTAACGACGCCAAAAAACGTTGCAAGCCCCGTCCACCTCAGACAGAATCCGCCTTGAATATGGCAGATCCGCCGAATAGCGGACATAATGGACGACCATCTGCCACAATCCGCCACTAACGTATCTCAATGGGAAAAAATGGCGGATCCGCCACAAGAAAAGCGGATCCGCCATTTTCACTTTTTGGCGGATTTTGACTGATTTGAAAAAACTGAAGTGTGAAACAGGCCTTACTTGGCGGGGGGGCGGGGCCCCGGGGGGGAGAGTGAAGTGCAGACCATGAAATGATATTCACTGCTTTCATGTGGGCGTGGGAAGCAGTGAATATTAATTTCCTTTTAGCAGCGGGGACAGGGGCCCCATTAGCAGCTGTGTTGTGTGCCGCTATTAGCGACACACCACTGGCTGGGGGCACCTGGAGCAGCGGGGGCCCTTGGCAACTGCTGGCCCTGTATGCCAGCAGGTGCCAGGGCCCACCAGATGCCAGGGCCCACCGGAGGGTGGGCCAGTCCGACACTTTTTACACGCACCCATAGACTTGTATGGGTGCGTGTGATCCGGGCATCAGATGTACCTACAACATGTTGCGATTATTTTCTCATGTCGAATCGGCCTGCACCATAGTATAACATTGGGCCAAGGGCCATCCAATAAACCATCGACTAGCACTTGGCAATGTTATACGGTCATGTGAGCTAGCCCTGAGTCTCTTCTGCTGAGGGTGAGCCCTTATGGTTAGCATTGTCCGCTCTCTTTCTCTCATCTCCTCCACTTTTATTTTCTGAGAAATTATAAGCTTTACAGTATTGAGATTTGTGCAAATTTATTCCCCTTGAATCGAGTTTTGAGGGAAATTTCAGTAAAGGAGGCAAATTCGAATTTCTACAGATCTGCTCCTCCCGAACGATGACACATCACATCCCATTGGTCCACAGTTGTCAAAACAATGATAAACAGTTGTAACTAACTGCAACATATGTCAAATGTGATATTAATGTGGTAGCATGCCAGTTCGGATGTTATTTTGCAAGGGCTCATTCAGACGTTGGTGAAACAGTCATGTTCCTCAATGCTTTTTATTAAAGTTTGGTCAATTTCATCAGGTTTTCACCAATGAAAAAAATTCCAAAGGATCCACAAGTTTCTCCCAGGAAACAGTCAGTGAAAAATAGATGGCACCCGAGCTCCATATTATTTTTTTTTTTACAGCTCTATAGACTTGAATCGGCTGAAAAACAGACATGTCACTGTGATTTTGTGCTCAGTCTGCAAAAATACACGGCTATGTCAACAGCCCTATAGACTATAATAGGTACTAGTTATAGCCGTGAAAACCAGAATAGAACTTGTCGGATGTTGGAATGAGCCCTAAGTGTATGGTAAAATTGATCGTAAACTGATTGTAGAATGTAGGAATCAGGGCCTGACTGACCATCTGGCAATTCTGGCAAATGCAAGAAGGGCCAGTCTGGTCATGGGCTGCATTGTCTGCTATGGTGTCAACAGAATCGGTGTTCTCAAGACACCCATACTATTAAGAGTTGTGATGGAGCACCAAGTCACTGACTCCGTCACTCACCCCAGCAGGCCATGGGTATCATTAGAAATATTGGTCTTGTAGAAAACCTTCCTTTCCTCCATCCAGGGTAATATTAGTAACATATCACATCTGCTTCATGTAGAGGGGAACAACATGGACCTGTGTGATTTCATATGCCAGGGCAGAATTTCAGCCCCAGTCCGTACCTGGTAGGAATATTATACAGATAAGATGGTATAGGATATATATAACATATAAACATAAAAATGTGTGAATGTATATACAGTGCCTTGCGAAAGTATTCGGCCTCCTGGAACTTTTCAACATTTTCCCACATATCATGCTTCAAACATAAAGATACCAAATGTAAATTTTTTGTGAAGAATCAACAGCAAGTGGGACACAATTGTGAAATTGAATGAAATTTATTGGTCATTTTAAATTTTTGTGGAAATTCAAAAACTGAATGCCGCAAACTCACTCCAGAAGTTCACTGTGGATCCAATGTTGTCCTAAATGTCTAATGATGATAAGTATAATCCACCTGTGTGTAATCAAGTCTCCGTGCACCTGCTCTGTGATAGTCTCAGGGTTCTGTTTAAAGCACAGAGAGCATCATTAATACCAAGAAGCACAACAGGCAGGTCCGTGATACTGTTGTGGAGAAGTTTAAAGCTGGATTGGGATTAGAGTTGAGGGAAACGGGTCGGTCAAATTCAAAAATAGCCGACTTTAGCTAAAGTCGGGTTTCGCCGATCGAAACCCGACCATAGCGTGAGGTCGGCCATGAGGTCGCTGATCAGAGCACCAAAGTCGCGTTTCAAATAATGCTTCCAGCGCCTTTTCTCAACCAATGATGGAGGACGCACACTGTGGGCAACGCAATGACATGGGCAGCAGCCACCACCATCTTAGAGAAGGGCATTGAAGTGATTGGCTGGCTTTGTGCGGCGTCACAGTGGGTATAAAATACTGTGACCACCGACCGCCATCTTACTTCTGCCGATCTTAGAATAGGGAGAGGTGCTGCTGCTGATTCTGAACAGGGAGAGCGTTAGGCAGGGAAGAAGAAAAAAAAACTGCTTATGCTGATAGCGCTTTTCACTGTACAGTTAGTGTGCAGTGAAAGGGAAGGATTTTTGTTGTGTGCAGCAGCGCTGATGGTGATTAGGCTGCCTTTTAAGGCTACCTGCTAGCTGCATTGCTGTGTGCACACTGCTGTTCAAACTGCTTTTTTCAAAGCACTCCAACTTTTATTATTTTGTCCTGGTGAGTTACTTTGCGTTCATTTTTTCACACACCGTTTAGTGGTGTACGCTCCTCACACACTACCATGTACCAGCTGGTATCACGGACAAATAGAAGCTATCTGGGTGTGACTCTGGAAGAAAAAGCCGAGGAGTTTTTCCGTTTTTCCAGACCTACACCTAAGAGTGCTGTCCGCTTTTCAAACAGTTTCGTATACCTGCTGTTTGATTCCGGTCAAAACTAGACAGAGACAGCATGTGTCAGTCCCTATACAAATAGACGGAGATTGACAATTTTCCATACACACACCGTATAGAGCTGTGCAATTCTCAAATAGTATTGTATATCTGCCGTTTGCATTACAGTCACATCTATACAGAGTCAGCGTGTCTGTGTGACGCTCCGTAAATACATATACGGAGATTGTTAGCTACACAAAAAACGTATACAGCTGTACACTTCTGATACAGTTCCGTATATCTGCTTGTTGGATTACGGTCCAATACATACTGTGGGAGCGTCTGTGACTAACAAAATATATACGTAGATTGAATTTTTTTAATACACCTTACACAGCTGGACTCTCCTCATACAGTACCATCTCTCTGCTGGTATTTTTGGTACATTTTCCCAAACATGAGGAAGTATGGTGGAAGAGTCCGCAGACGTGGGCAGGGCGGCGCATCTGGTACTGATGGTGGTGGTGCATCGGCTGGTTCTGCCAAAAGCACAATAGCAGCTAAGGCAGGAGGTGTTGAGCCTGCGTCATTGTCTGGCCCAAGAAGGCCTGTAAGGTTGCCTTTTCTCGGAGTTGGAAATTGCTTCCTCTTCTGAACGTTTGAAACCTGCAAGCACGGAGTCATCAGTGCAGGGTTCTGGTCAGGAAAAACACCTTTCCTTGTGTCCTTCACCCCCACCAAAAGTTAAGGATGCAGCAGCCCACACTTCAGATTACTCTATGGATCTCTTTTCACATACCATGCCTGGGTTATCCTGTCAAATCCAGAATTCCCCAGTCCAAGATGAATCTGACATGGAGTGCACTGATGCACAGCCACTGCTAGATGATTCTGCTGGTACATCGACCCAGAGCACTACATTGCCCTTGCAGTCTACTGAGCCAGAATCTGACCCTGAAGAAAATCAGGTGCCCCTCCTGCATACTATACTACCTTACACGGTGACACAGAGGAAGGTAAAGAGGAAGGTGCAGATGACTTTGAAGAGGAGGTGATGGATGACCCAGTTCTGCACCCGGATTGGCAGCCATTAGGGGAGGAGGGTGGCGCTGGCAATAGTTCAGATAAGGAGAAGGATCAGCAGCAGGCATTGACATCGCAGCAGCGGTTATCTGCCAGGTCCGTAGCTGTCCAAAAACGTGGAACAAAAACTAAAAGAGTTGCAGGACAGCTTGGCCAGACAGTCAACTTAGCACAGCATGCAAGGCCAGAAAATGTATACCATAGTAGGAAGAGTGCAGTGTGGCACCTCTTTGTCCAAAATCCTACTGATGAGGCAAAGGTTACCTGTAAGAAGTTCGGAAGGACCTTTAGCCGAGGTAAACAACTCAGAAATTTGAATAACAGTTGCATGCTTAGACATTTAATCAACATGCACTTGCAAGCGTGAACGGACTACAAAACCACAGGTAGCACATGTGCACCTGCTCCGACTGAAGGTAGCCAGCAACGCTCCATCGCTTCCCCCACTGTAAGACCACCGCCAGCGTTAAGCACACCACCAGCATTAAATGTGGAGGTTTCATTGCAAGGCCAAAGCACTCAGGGAATCACAATGGTTTTGCAACACAACACTGAATCGAGGCCATCACCACCAATACCATCACCAACCCCTCTCACTCCGTCCGGTCCACCGCTACTTCCCCCATATGCAGCTCTCCAGTCCAGGTCACCCCACCAGACTCTCTGAGTAGGACAAGAAAGTACTCATCCTCTCATCTGCATACACTTTGTTTGAACGCCTACATTGCCAAACTCATCTCATTAGAGATGATGCCCTACCGTTTGGCTGAAAGTGGAGCTTTCCGCGACCTCATGGCCTACGCTTTCCCACGCTATGACCTACCCAGTCGGCACTTCTTTTCTCGAAAACCATCCCTGCCCTCCACCGGCATGTGAAAGACCACATTGTCCATGCACTAAAAAAGTCAGTGAGTGGAAAGGTGCACCTCACAACAGATGCATGGACCAGTAGGCATGGCCAGGGCAGTTACGTGTCCATCACTGCGCACTGGGTTAATGTGGTGGATGCAGGCTCCACTGGGGACAGCGGCGATGGAACAGTGCTGCTTAGCCCACGGTATAGGAAACAGTTGGCTGTGGCTTTCGCTCCTCCTTCTCTATCAGCGAAAGCTCGTCCACAGAGCGCAGTCACATGAGCACTCCATCCGCAGCTGGCAGTGTTGCACACGAGGTGTCCCACTATCGAAAAGCTAGTGGTAAGCGTCAGCAGGCTATGTTAAAGATGATGTCTTTGGGCGACAACAGACACACCGTGGAGGTACTGGCCGACTACTTGCAGCGACAAACTGAGTCATGGCTGGGCAGTCTACGTCTTGAGGCAGGCAAGGTAGTCAGTGATAACGGCCATAATTTTGTGGCAGCCATAGCCCGTGCAAAACTCACACACATACCTTGCCTGGCTCACACTTTGAACCTGGTGGTGCAGTGCTTCCTTAATAATTATCTGGAGTTAACATCCCTGCTCCATAAGGTGCGAAGACTGTGCTCGCACATCCGTTGCTCAAACGTCCACTCCACTCGTATGCAGAAGCTGCAGCGATTGCTCCACCTCCCCAAGCACCGCCTAATCATAGACATTGCAACAAGGTGGAACTCCACCCTGCACATGGTTGAGAGGCTGTGCGAACAGAGGCAGGCTGTAATGCATTTGTGGGAGGATACACGGGCAGGCAGTTTGAGGGAAGACATGGAATTGTCGGGTGTGCAGTGGTCAAAGATGAAAGACCTCTGTAAAGTCCTTTAGTGTTTTGAGGAATGCACATGGCTGGTAAGCGCAGGCGACGCCATCATCAGCATGAGCATCCCACTTATGCGTCTGCTCATGCAAAGTTTGGTGCACATTAAGGATCAGGCGTCGGCAGTGGAGGAGGAGGAGGGAAGCCTTGATGACAGTCAGCCATTGTCTGGTCAGGGAACTGTCCTGGACGAGGTGGAGGAAGAAGAGGAGGAGTAGGAGGATGAGGCGGATGATTATTTTGGGCAGCAGGTTGCTTCTCAGGGGGCAAGAGAAAATGTTGGCGTTTCAAGGTCAGGTACAGTGTTCGTGTGTGACTGTAGGGATGTGGATTTGCCAGAAAGTGCTCCTCCACCCACCACTGGCAGTGCATCATTGACACCTGGAACATTGGCCCACATGTGCGATTATGCCTTGCGGATCCTAAAAAGGGACCCCCGCATTGCCAAAATGATGAGGGATGATGACTACTGGCTGGCCAGCATCCTCGATCCACGCTACAAAGGCAAATTACACAACATTATGTCACAGGAAAACCTAGAGATAATATTGACTAACAAACAAGCAACCCTGGTAAACAGGTTGTTTGAGGCTTTCCCAGCACACAACAGCGGTGCTGGTTCTCCCACGAGCCTTAGTGGGCACAATGGAAGAGGTGTTCGTGGTGCACACAGCCGAAGTGGCATTGGAGACAGGGGTTTAATGATCATGTTGTGGAATGATTTCTCAAGTACCGCTCACACGACTGCTAATACTGCATTAATTAAAAGTGACAGGAGACAGCAGTTGTCAACTATGGTTACAAAATACTTCTCCTCCCATATCGATGTTCTCCCTCACAGGTAGAGTTGAGCGACTTTTGTTTTTTTAGGGTCGCATTTCGTTTCGTGAAACCCGACTTTTCCAAAAGTCGGGTCGAGCAAGATCGTCCGATTATAGGGAAAAGTCGGGGTCGTCCCGAAACACGAAACCCAATGTAAGTCAATGGGGAATAAAAGTCGGCAGTGAGAGGAGGACAGGAAACACACCAACAGTGCCCATTTGAATGCCAAAAGCATCAATTCTTCTTACTTAAGCTTGTCAACCTTAATTAACTTCATAATACAAGTTACGCACTGAAAAATGGGGGTTATTTGGCTACAGACTGTGGGGGGGAGGGCTGGCTCCAGGTTTTCATGTGCCCTGGGCGAAAGAGCGCCCCTTTAACACATACCACAACTCATCATGCTTCGATACGGCAGAGAAATAGCGGTATAGTACAATGAAAAATACCTCACTTTTTACATCTCATGACGAGGCCCATCTATTTCTCGATACAGAATCATTGGTCCCATATAATGTTTGAAACAGTATATGATGAGCTCCACATAATGCTACAGTATATGTTGGTCCCCATGGATGAAGCTCTACTGTCTTATGGGCCCAAATAATGCTCCAAACATAATGGGCCCCATTTCTAATGCTCTAGTGTATAATGGGCCCTGTAAATGCTGCTCCAGTGTCTGATGTCCACCTTTGGAATGTTCCAGTGTATGGTGGGCCCCATCTATCATTCTCAGACGGTGTTAGGCCCAGTATGGATTGCACGTGATTGCACAAAGGTTAGAAAGGGTACCGTATCCCCAGATAACATGTATGGATAGCGTACACATTCAAAATATATGTCTCAGGAGGCAGGCTCAGATGGTGTTAGGCCCAGTATGGATTGCACGTGATTGCACAAAGGTTAGAAGGGGTACCGTATCCCCGGATAACATGTATGGATAGCGTACACATTCAAAATATATGTCTCAGGAGGCAGGCTCAGACGGTGTTAGGCCCAGTATGGATTGCACGTGATTGCACAAAGGTTAGAAAGGGTACCGTATCCCCAGATAACATGTATGGATAGCGTACACATTCAAAATATATGTCTCAGGAGGCAGGCTCAGACGGTGTTAGGCCCAGTATGGATTGCACGTGATTGCACAAAGGTTAGAAAGGGTACCGTTTCCCCGGATAACATGTATGGATAGCGTACACATTCAAAATATATGTCTCAGGAGGCAGGCTCAGACGGTGTTAGGCCCAGTATGGATTGCACGTGATTGCACAAAGGTTAGAAAGGGTACCGTTTCCCCAGATAACATGTATGGATAGCGTACACATTCAAAATATATGTCTCAGGAGGCAGGCTCAGACGGTGTTAGGCCCAGTATGGATTGCACGTGATTGCACAAAGGTTAGAAAGGGTACCGTTTCCCCAGATAACATGTATGGATAGCGTACACATTCAAAATATATGTCTCAGGAGGCAAGCTCAGACGGTGTTAGGCCCAGTATGGATTGCACGTGATTGCACAAAGGTTAGAAAGGGTACCGTATCCCCAGATAACATGTATGGATAGCGTACACATTCAAAATATATGTCTCAGGAGGCAGGCTCAGATGGTGTTAGGCCCAGTATGGATTGCACGTGATTGCACAAAGGTTAGAAAGGGTACCGTTTCCCCAGATAACATGTATGGATAGCGTACACATTCAAAATATATGTCTCAGGAGGCAGGCTCAGACGGTGTTAGGCCCAGTATGGATTGCACGTGATTGCACAAAGGTTAGAAAGGGTACCGTTTCCCCAGATAACATGTATGGATAGCGTACACATTCAAAATATATGTCTCAGGAGGCAGGCTCAGACGGTGTTAGGCCCAGTATGGATTGCACGTGATTGCACAAAGGTTAGAAAGGGTACCGTATCCCCAGATAACATGTATGGATAGCGTACACATTCAAAATATATGTCTCAGGAGGCAGGCTCAGACGGTGTCAGGCCCAGTATGGATTGCACGTGATTGCACAAAGGTTAGAAAGGGTACCGTTTCCCCAGATAACATGTATGGATAGCGTACACATTCAAAATATATGTCTCAGGAGGCAGGCTCAGACGGTGTCAGGCCCAGTATGGATTGCACGTGATTGCACAAAGGTTAGAAAGGGTACCGTATCCCCAGATAACATGTATGGATAGCGTACACATTCAAAATATATGTCTCAGGAGGCAGGCTCAGACGGTGTTAGGCCCAGTATGGATTGCACGTGATTGCACAAAGGTTAGAAAGGGTACCGTTTCCCCAGATAACATGTATGGATAGCGTACACATTCAAAATATATGTCTCAGGAGGCAGGCTCAGACGGTGTTAGGCCCAGTATGGATTGCACGTGATTGCACAAAGGTTAGAAAGGGTACCGTTTCCCCAGATAACAAGTATGGATAGCGTACACATTCAAAATATATGTCTCAGGAGGCAGGCTCAGACGGTGTTAGGCCCAGTATGGATTGCACGTGATTGCACAAAGGTTAGAAAGGGTACCGTATCCCCAGATAACATGTATGGATAGCGTACACATTCAAAATATATGTCTCAGAAGGCAGGCTCAGACGGTGTCAGGCCCAGTATGGATTGCACGTGATTGCACAAAGGTTAGAAAGGGTACCGTTTCCCCAGATAACATGTATGGATAGCGTACACATTCAAAATATATGTCTCAGGAGGCAGGCTCAGACGGTGTTAGGCCCAGTATGGATTGCACGTGATTGCACAAAGGTTAGAAAGGGTACCATATCCCCAGATAACATGTATGGATAGCGTACACATTCAAAATATATGTCTCAGGAGGCAGGCTCAGACGGTGTCAGGCCCAGTATGGATTGCACGTGATTGCACAAAGGTTAGAAAGGGTACCGTTTCCCCAGATAACATGTATGGATAGCGTACACATTCAAAATATATGTCTCAGGAGGCAGGCTCAGACGGTGTTAGGCCCAGTATGGATTGCACGTGATTGCACAAAGGTTAGAAAGGGTACCGTATCACCAGATAACATGTATGGATAGCGTACACATTCAAAATATGTCTCAGGAGGCAGGCTCAGACGGTGTTAGGCCCAGTATGGATTGCACGTGATTGCACAAAGGTTAGAAAGGCTACCGTTTCCCCAGATAACATGTATGGATAGCGTACACATTCAAAATATATGTCTCAGGAGGCAGGCTCAGACGGTGTTAGGCCCAGTATGGATTGCACATGATTGCACAAAGGTTAGAAAGGGTACCGTTTCCCCAGATAACATGTATGGATAGCGTACACATTCAAAATATATGTCTCAGGAGGCAGGCTCAGACGGTGTCAGGCCCAGTATGGATTGCACGTGATTGCACAAAGGTTAGAAAGGGTACCGTATCCCCAGATAACATGTATGGATAGCGTACACATTCAAAATATATGTCTCAGGAGGCAGGCTCAGACGGTGTTAGGCCCAGTATGGATTGCACATGATTGCACAAAGGTTAGAAAGGGTACCGTTTCCCCAGATAACATGTATGGATAGCGTACACATTCAAAATATATGTCTCAGGAGGCAGGCTCAGACGGTGTCAGGCCCAGTATGGATTGCACGTGATTGCACAAAGGTTAGAAAGGGTACCGTATCCCCAGATAACATGTATGGATAGCGTACACATTCAAAATATATGTCTCAGGAGGCAGGCTCAGACGGTGTCAGGCCCAGTATGGATTGCACGTGATTGCACAAAGGTTAGAAAGGGTACCGTTTCCCCAGATAACATGTATGGATAGCGTACACATTCAAAATATATGTCTCAGGAGGCAGGCTCAGACGGTGTCAGGCCCAGTATGGATTGCACGCGATTGCACAAAGGTTAGAAAGGGTACCGTTTCCCCAGATAACATGTATGGATAGCGTACACATTCAAAATATATGTCTCAGGAGGCAGGCTCAGACGGTGTTAGGCCCAGTATGGATTGCACGTGATTGCACAAAGGTTAGAACGGGTACCGTATCCCCAGACAATATGTATGGATAGCGTACACATTCAAAATATATGTCTCAGGAGGCAGGCTCAGAAGGTGTCAGGCACAGTATGGATTTGACGGCCCATATTACACAGCGGAGGAGCAGGGAGAGGTAAAGATTGCAAATGCTGGGGCCCTGCCCAAGCAAGGGGGGCCCACTCGTGGGCGTCGGTACTGGCACTGGGCCCCTCATAGTACAGCGGTGTGTCTGACGACGGGTGTGCACCACCACCGTCAGAGACACTTGATTGCACTATGAGGGACCCTGTGCCAGTGCCCGCGCCCAAGAGTCGGCCTACCCACCTGTCCAGGGCAACGGCACTCGCACGATGTCGTGCGCTAGGTGGTGACCCCGGCCATGGGGGGGGAGGCAGCACAGTTAGGGAGTTTTAGAAAGTGGCATATGTTGATGTTGGACATTCAGCTGATGCAAAAGGCGAAATAGGTGAAGTCCCAGGAAGAGGTGGACCAAAGCAAGCCATTTTTCTGTCACCCTATGTGTCATCAGGGGAAGGTGGGACAAAATCCTTGGAAACCCATGCGTGGTTCATTTTAATGAAGGTTAGATCATCCACATTTTGGGTTGACAGACGGGTCCTTTTTTTCTGTCAGGATTGATCCAGCTGCACTGAAGACTCTTTCCGATAGCACACTTGCAGCTGGGCAAGCGAGCTCCTGTAAGGCATATTGGGCCAATTCAGGCCAGGTGTCCAGTTTAGCGGCCCAATAGTCAAAGGGGAATGACCTGTGTGGGAGAACATCGATATGGGAGGAAAAGTAGTTTGTAACCATAGTTGACAACTGCTGTCTCCTGTCACTTTCCATCGATGCAGTATTACCAGTTGTGTGAGCGGTATTTGAAAAATCAGTCCACAACATTGTCATGAAACCCCTGTCTCCAACGCCACTTCTGCTGTGTGCACCACGAACACCTCTGCCAAGCTGCCCCCGGCCCGTACGGCTCGTGTGAGAACCATCACCGCTGCTGTGTGCTGGGAATGCCTCAAGCAACCGATTTACCAGAGTTGCTTGTTTATTAGCCAATATTATGTCAAGGTTCTCCTGTGGCATGATGTTTTGTAATTTGCCTTTATAGAGTGGATCCGGGATGCTGGCCAACCAGTAGTCGTCATCGTTCATCATTTTGGCAATGCGGGGGTCCCTTTTTAGGATCCGCAAGGCATAATCTGACATGTGGGCCAATGTTCCCGGTGTCAATGATGCACTGCGAGTGCTGGGTGGAGGAGCACTTTCTGGCAAATCCACATCCCTCCAGTCACGCACAAACCCTGTACCAGACCTTGCCACGCCAACATTTTCACTTGCCCCACGAGATGCATCCTCCTCCCCTAAGTAATCATCCCCATCATCATCCTCCTCCTCCTCTTCTTCCTCCACCTCGTCCAGGAGAGGTCCCTGAGCAGACAATGGCTGAATGTCATCAAGGATTCCCTCCTCCTCTTCCTCCTCATCAACATTGGCTGCAGACGCCTGCTCCTTAAGGTGCGTCAAAGTTTGCATGAGCAGACGCATAAGTGGGATGCTCATGCTTAGGATGGCGTCGTCTGCGTTTACCAGCCGTGTGCATTCCTCAAAACACTGAAGGACTTTACAGAGGTCTTTCAGCTTCGACCACTGCACACCTGTCAACTCCATGTCTGCTCTCAAAGTGCCTGGCCGTGTATCCTCCCACAAATGCATTATGACCTGCCTCTGCTCGCACAGCCGCTCCACCATGTGCAGGGTGGAGTTCCACCTTGTTGCAATGTCGATAATGAGGCGGTGGTTGGGAAGGTGGAGCAATCGCTGCAGCTTCTGCATACAAACGGAGTGTACAGGCGACCGGCGGATGTGCGCGCACAGTCTTCGCACCTTCTGGAGCAGGGCTGTTAACTCCGGATAATTTTTGAGGAAGCACTGCACCACCAGGTTCAAGGTGTGAGCCAAGCAAGGTATGTGGCTGAGTTTTGAAAGGGCTATGGCTGCCACAAAATTACGGCCGTTATCACTAACTACCTTGCCTGCCTCAAGATGTACACTGCCCAGCCATGACTCAGTTTGTCGCTTCAAGTACTCGGCCAGCACCTCGGCGGTGTGTCTGTCGCCCAAACACATCATCTGCAACACAGCCTGCTGACGCTTTCCACTAGCTGCTCGATAGGGGGACACATCGTGTGCAACAGTGGCAGCTGCAGATGGAGTGCTCGTACAACTGCGCTCTGTGGACGAGCTTTCGCTTCTGGAGGAGGAGGAGGAGGAGGAGGAGGAGGGTCGAACGCCTACAGCCAACTGTTTCCTATACCGTGGGCTAGGCAGCACTGTCCCACCACCGCTGTCCCCTGTGGACCCTGCATCCACCACATTAACCCAGTGTGCAGTGATGGACACGTAACGGCCCTGGCCATGCCGACTGGACCATGCATCTGTTGTTAGGTGCACCTTTCCACTCACTGACTGCTTGAGTGCATGGACAATGCGGTCTTTCACTTGATGGTGGAGGGCTGGGATGGTTTTGCGAGAGAAGAAGTGGCGACTGGGTAGGTCATAGCATGGTACTGCATAGGCCATGAGTTCGCGGAAAGCTGCGCTTTCCACCAACCGATAGGGCATCATCTCTAACGAGATTAGTTTGGCAATGTGGGCGTTCAAACCCAGTGTACGCGGATGAGAGACTGAGTACTTTCTTGACCTACTCATAGTCTCTGGGAGGGTGAGCTGGACTTGAGAGCTGCATATGGTGGAACTAGCGGTGGACAGGGCGGACTGAGAGAGGGTTGATGATGGTGATGGAGTTGGTGTTCTTTCTGATGGCCTAGATTCAGTCTTTCGTTGATATAACAGTGGGATTCCCTGACTGCTTTGGCCTTGCAACGACACCTCAACATTTGCTGCTGTGCTAACCGGTGGGCTTACAGTGGGGGAAACAATGTAGCGTTGCTGACTACCTTCTTTGTGATCAGTTGCACATGTGGCACTTGAGGTTTGGTGTTGTGTCCACGCTTGCAAGTGCATGCTGGTTAAATGTCTAAGCATGCAACTGGTATTCAAATTTTTCAGATTTTTCCCTCGGCTAAAGGTCTTTGCGCACTTCTTACAGATAACCTTGGCCTGATCATGATGATTTTGTTCAAAAAAGTGCCACACTGCACTCTTCCTACTTTGGCAGACATTTTGCGGCCTAGCACGCTGTGATCTTTTGACCCTCTGGACAAGCTGTCCAGCAACTCTTTTGATGTTTGGAACCTGTCTTTGGAGTGCTCCGGGCCTGCCAGATAACAGCTGTTGCGATGTCGATGTCTGCTGTGGATGCTCCTCATCTGAGCTATTGGAAGCAGCACCCTCTTCCCCCAATGGATGCCAATCTGGGTCAACAACTGGGTCATCCATCACCTCCTCTTCTATGTCATGTGCACCTTCCTCTGTGTCACCGTGTATGGTGGTATAGTGTGCGGGTCAGAATCTGGCTCTGTACACTGCGAGGACAATGTAGTGCTCTGAGTGAATGTACCAGCAGAATCATCCATCAGCGGCTGTGCATCAGTGCACTCCATGTCAGATTCATCTTGGCCTGGGTAATTCACCATTTCACTTGATAATCCAGGCATGGTATGTGAAAACAGCTCCATGGAGTAATCAGTAGTATGGCCTGCGTCATCCTTCAATCTTGGTTGGGGTGAAGGACACAAGGAAAGGTGTGGTTCATGAACATGAGCCTCCAATGACGACTCAGTGCTTTTACTTTTTACAACTGAAGAAGAGGAGGCGATAGAGCTGGAGGCTGAGTCAGCAATGTAAGACAAAACTTTTTCCTGATGCTCTGGCTTTAAAAGCGGTTTGCCAACTCCTAGAAAACTAAGCGTTCGAGGCCTTATGTAGCCAGACGATGACGCAGGCTCAACACCTCCTGCATTCGGTCCTATTTTGCTCTTGCCACTACCATCAGATCCAACACCAACACCATCATTACCAGCTGCCAACCCCCGCCCAATTCCACGGCCTCTTCCACCAGCCTTCCTCATTTTTGGTAGAAATGTAGACAAAATCCAACAAACTATATAGTAATGTAAAACAAGGTACAAGGTGTCTATAGGACAGGGGAGATTTTGAATTTCTGCAGACACTTGTGGACAGTTTTGGATTGTGTGAGGCCCACTGATATCTGAGCGCTATGTGACAGGCTCGATGGCACAGCTGTGACAAAAGTGACGAGAGGATAAGGGAGATTTTGAATTTCTGCAGACACTTGTGGACAGTTTTGGATTGTGTGAGGCCCACTGATATCTGAGCGCTATGTCACAGGCTCGATGGCACAGCTGTGACAAAAGTGACGAGAGGATAAGGGAGATATTGAATTTCTGCAGACACTTGTGGACAGTTTTGGATTGTGTGAGGCCCACTGATATCTGAGCGCTATGTGACAGGCTCGATGGCACAGCTGTGACAAAAGTGACGAGAGGATAAGGGAGATTTTGAATTTCTGCAGACACTTGTGGACAGTTTTGTATTGTGTGAGGCCCACTGATATCTGAACGCTATGTCACAGGCTCGATGGCACAGCTGTGACAAAAGTGACGAGAGGATAAGGGAGATTTTGAATTTCTGCAGACACTTGTGGACAGTTTTGGATTGTGTGAGGCCCACTGATATCTGAGCGCTATGTGACAGGCTCGATGGCACAGCTGTAACAAAAGTGACGAGAGGATAAGGGAGATTTTGAATTTCTGCAGACACTTTTGGACAGTTTTGGATTGTGTGAGGCCCACTGATATCTGAGCGCTATGTGACAGGCTCGATGGCACAGCTGTGACAAAAGTGACGAGAGGATAAGGGAGATCTTGAATTTCTGCAGACACTTGTGGACAGTTTTGTATTGTGTGAGGCCCACTGATATCTGAGCGCTATGTCACAGGCTCGATGGCACAGCTGTGACAAAAGTGACGAGAGGATAAGGGAGATTTTGAATGTCTGCAGACACTTGTGGACAGTTTTGTATTGTGTGAGGCCCATTGATATCTGAGCGCTATGTCACAGGCTCGATGGCACAGCTGTGACAAAAGTGACGAGAGGATAAGGGAGATTTTGAATTTCTGCAGACACTTGTGGACAGTTTTGGATTGTGTGAGGCCCACTGATATCTGAGCGCTATGTGACAGGCTCGTTGGCACAGCTGTGACAAAAGTGACGAGAGGATAAGGGAGATTTTGAATTTCTGCAGACACTTGTGGACAGTTTTGTATTGTGTGAGGCCCACTGATATCTGGGCGCTATGTCACAGGCTCGATGGCACAGCTGTGACAAAAGTGACGAGAGGATAAGGGAGATTTTGAATTTCTGCAGACACTTGTGGACAGTTTTGGATTGTGTGAGGCCCACTGATATCTGAGCGCTATGTCACAGGCTCGATGGCACAGCTGTGACAAAAGTGACGAGAGGATAAGGGAGATTTTGAATTTCTGCAGACACTTGTGGACAGTTTTGGATTGTGTGAGGCCCACTGATATCTGAGCGCTATGTGACAGGCTCGATGGCACAGCTGTGACAAAAGTGACGAGAGGATAAGGGATATTTTGAATTTCTGCAGACACTTGTAGACAGTTTTGGACTGTGTGAGGCCCACTGATATCTGAGCGCTATGTCACAGGCTCGATGGCACAGCTGTGACAAATGTGACGAGAGGATAAGGGAGATTTTGAATTTCTGCAGACACTTGTGGACAGTTTTGGATTGTGTGAGGCCCACTGATATCTGAGCGCTATGTCACAGGCTCGATGGCACAGCTGTGACAAAAGTGACGAGAGGATAAGGGATATTTTGAATTTCTGCAGACACTTGTGGACAGTTTTGGATTGTGTGAGGCCCACTGATATCTGAGCGCTATGTCACAGGCTCGATAGCACAGCTGTGACAAAAGTGACGAGAGGATAAGGGAGATTTTGAATTTCTGCAGACACTTGTGGACAGTTTTGGATTGTGTGAGGCCCACTGATATCTGAGCGCTATGTGACAGGCTCGATGGCACAGCTGTGACAAAAGTGACGAGAGGATTAGGGAGATTTTGAATTTCTGCAGACACTTGTGGACAGTTTTGTATTGTGTGAGGCCCACTGATATCTGAGCGCTATGTCACAGGCTCGATGGCACAGCTGTGACAAAAGTGACGAGAGGATAAGGGAGATTTTGAATTTCTGCAGACACTTGTGGACAGTTTTGGATTGTGTGAGGCCCACTGATATCTGAGCGCTATGTCACAGGCTCGATGGCACAGCTGTGACAAAAGGGACTAGAGGATAAGGGAGATTTTGAATTTCTGCAGACACTTGTGGACAGTTTTGGATTGTGTGAGGCCCACTGATATCTGAGCGCTATGTGACAGGCTCGATGGCACAGCTGTGACAAAAGGGACTAGAGGATAAGGGAGATTGGATTGCTTTTAAAAAAGCAGTTTGCGGAGCAGTGGGTAAACAGCAATGCCAGCCTGTCAGGAAGCCTTAAAAGGCAGCCCAACAACCAACACCACTGATACACCACAATATAGCCTCCCCTTGCACTGCACACACAGTGACTGGTGTGTTGTGCAGGCCAAATTGCTAGCAGCAGAAGCAGTTTTTTTTTCTTCTCAGGACAAAAAAAAAAAATTGGGATTGCTTTTAAAAAAGCAGTTTGCGGAGCAGTGGGTAAACAGCAATGCAGGAATGTCAGGAAGCCTTAGAAGGCAGCCCAACAACCAACACCACTGATACACCACTATATAGCCTCCCCTTGCACTGCACACACAGTGACTGGTGTGTTGTGCAGGCCAAATCGCTAGCAGCAGAAGCAGTTTTTTTGTCTTCTTCCCTGCCTAACGCTCTCCCTACAGAATCAGCAGCAACCTCTCCCTATACTGAGATCGGCAGAAGTAAGATGGCGGTCGGCGTGCACGCCCTTTTATACCCCCTGTGACACCCACCAAAGCAAGCCAATCACTTGCATGCCCTTCTGAAAGATGGTGGTGACCCCTGCCTATGTCATCACGTTGCCCACAGTGTCCGTGGATCCTGATTGGCTGAAAAAGAGCGCAAAACAAACTTTTGAAACGCGACTTTGGCGCGTAAGTCGCCGACCTCGTGGCCGACCTCATCCTAGGGTCGGGTTTCGTTTCATGAAACCCGACTTTGCCAAAAGTCGGCGACTTTTGAAATTTTTCGACCCGTTTCGCTCAACTCTACTCACAGGTCATTCCCCTTTGACTATTGGGCCTCTAAACTGGATGCCTGGCCTGAATTGGCACATTATGCCTTACAGGAGCTCACTTGCCCTGCTGCTAGTGTGTTATCTGAAAGAATCTTCAGTGCTGCTGGATCAATCCTGACAGAAAAAAGGACCCGTCTGTCTACCTATAATGTTGATGATCTAACCTTCATTAAAATGAACCATGCATGGGTGTCAAAAGATTTTGTCCCACCTTCCCCTGATGACACATAGGTTGCCAGAAAACTGCCTCGCTTTTCTCATCCTCTTCCTCGGACTTGCCCAATTCCGCCCTTTGCAGCAGCTGAATGTCCAGCCAACACATCAACATATGCCATTTTTTAAACCTCCCTAAGTGGGCTGCCCCCCCAATGGCTGGGGTCAACACCTGGCGCACCCGGCAAGTGCCGTTGCTCTGAACAGGTGGATGGGCCCACAGATGGCCTATGGCACTGGCACAGGGCCCCTCATAGTACAATACAGTGTCTCTGATGGTGGGGGGCCCACTCACCGTCAGACACACCAGAGTACTATGAGGGGCCCTGTGCCAGTACTGTCGACCACGAGTGTGCCCCTCCTTCTTGGTCATGGCCACAGCACTTGCAAGTTGCAATACTTACCTCTCCATGCTCCACCGCTGTGTAGTCTGGGCAGTTAAATGCTTCACAGGGACGGCCAATAGATATTTGGTGTACTGATCGATGATGGTTAAGATGTAGCTATGGCCTGTCCTGCTGGCCTCTACCTTCAGATGATCAATGGCTACCATTTGTAATGGACGTCAACTTACAAGCGGATGCAGTGGTGCTTTATGATCACCTTTCACTAGAGTTGAGCGAAACGGGTCGAAAAATTTCAAAAGTCGCCGACTTTTGGTAAAGTCGGGTTTCATGAAACGAAACCCGACCCTAGGGTGAGGTCGGCCACGAGCTCGGCGACTTTAGCGCCAAAGTCGCTTTTCAAAAGTTTGTTTTCCGCCCTTTTTCAGCCAATCAGGATCCACGGACACTGTGGGCAACGTGATGACATAGGCAGGGGTCACCACCATCTTTGAGAAGGGCATGCAAGTGATAGGCTTGCTTTGGGGGGCGTCACAGGGGGTATAAAAGGGCGTGCATGCCGACCGCCATGTTACTCATGCTGATCTCAGAATAGGGAGAGCTGCTGCTGCTGCTGATTCTGTAGGGAGAGGCAGGGAAGAAGACACCAAAAACTGCTTCTGCTGCTAGCGATTTTGCCTGTACAACACACCAGTCACTGTGTGTGCAGTGCAAGTGGAGGCCATATTTTGCTGGATCAGCTGTGTTGGTTGTTATGCTGCCTTATAAGGCTTCCTGATAGCTGCATTGCTGTTTTCCCACTGCGCTTGCCAACCGCTTTTTTAAAAGCAATCCAAATTTTTTTTTTTGTCCTGGTGAGGTACTGAGCGTGCATTTTTTCACACCATACAGTGGTGTACGCTCCTCACACAGTACCGTGTAACGGCTGTTATCACAGCCACAGTGAAGCTATCTGTGTGTGACTCTGTAAGGATAAGTCGAGGACATGTTCCGTTCTTACAGACCTCCACCTTCTAGTTTTGTCTGGTTTTCAAACAGTTAAGTATATTTGCTGTTTGATCACATTCAAAACTATAGAGAGACAGCGTATGTCAGTCCGTATACTTAAAAAACACGGAGCTTGACAATTTTACGGACACCAGACAGCTGTGTACGTGCACGCTCCTCTCTCAGTACCGTGTAACGGCTGTTATCACAGCCACAGTGAAGCTGTGTGTGACTCTGTAAGGATAAGTCGAGGACCTGTTCCGTTCTTACAGACCTCCACCTTCTAGTTTTGTCTGGTTTTCAAACAGTTAAGTATATTTTCTGTTTGATCACATTCAAAACTATAGAGAGACAGCGTGTGTCAGTTCGAATACTTAAAAAACACGGAGCTTGACAATTTTACGGACACCGGACAGCTGTGTACGTGCACGCTCCTCTCTCAGTACCGTGTAACGGCTGTTATCACGGCCACAGTGAAGCTATCTGTGTGTGACTCTGTAAGGATAAGTCGAGGGCTTGTTCCGTTCTTACAGACCTACACTCTAGGGAGATTCCTATTCTGCTCAATTCTTTATACACCTTGTAGTTTGTCATACACTAGCCAATTTCTGCCTGTGACATAGTGGTGTGATATTCACTGGGCCTCACACAATCCAACAGTGTCCACAAGTGTGTTCAGAAATTCTACATCTCCCCTGTCCTATAGTGACATTTTTCACACCTGCGACATTGAGCCTGTGACATAGCGGTGTGATATTCACTGGGCCTCACACAATCCAACAGTGTCCACAAGTGTGTTCAGAAATTCTACATCTCCCCTGTCCTATATACACCTTGTACCTTGTTTTACATTACTATATAGTTTGTGGGATTTTGTGTACATTTTTACCAAAAATGAGGAAGGCAGGTGGAAGAGGCAGTGGAATTGGGTGGGGGTTGCCAGCTGGTAATGATGGTGTTGGTGGTGGATCTGATGGTAGTGGCAAAAGCAAAATAGGACCGAATGCAGGAGGTGTTGAGCCTGCGTCATCGTCTGGCTCCACAAGGCCTCGAAGGCTTAGTTTTCTTGGAGTTGACAAACCGCTTTCAAAGCCAGAGCTTCAGGAAAAAGTTTTGGCTTTCATTGCTGACTCAGCCTCCAGCTCTATCGCCTCCTCTTCTGAAGTTGTAAAAAATAAAAGCACTGAGTCGTCATTGGAGGCTCATGTTCATGAACCACACCTTTCCTTGTGTCCTTCACCCCAACCAAGATTGAAGGATGACGCAGGCCATACAACTGATTACTCCATGGAGCTGTTTTCACATACCATGCCTGGGTTATCAAGTGAAATGGTGAATTACCCAGGCCAAGATGAATCTGACATGGAGTGCACTGATGCACAGCCACTGATAGATGATTCTGCTGGTACATTCACTCAGAGCACTACATTGTCCTCGCAGTGTAATGAGCCAGATTCTGACCCTGATGAGACTCAGGTGCCCCTTCCCGCATACTATACCACCATACACGGTGACACAGAGGAAGGTGCACATGACATTCAAGAGCAGGTGATGGATGACCCAGTTGTTGACCCAGATTGGCATCCATTGGGGAAAGAGGGTGCTGCTTCCAATAGCTCAGATGAGGAGGAGGAGCATCCACAGCAGACATCGACATCACAACAGCTGTTATCTGGCAGGCCTGGAGCACTCCAAAGACAGGTTCCAAAAATCAAAAGAGTTGCTGGACAGCTTGTCCAGACGGTCAAAATAGCACAGCGTGCTAGGCCGCAAAATGTCTTCCAAAGTAAGAAGAGTGCAGTGTGGCACTTTTTTGAACAAAATCCTCATGATCAGGCCAAGGTTATCTGTAAGAAGTGCGCAAAGACCTTTAGCCGAGGGAAAAATCTGAAAAATTTGAATACCAGTTGCATGCTTAGACATTTAACCAGCATGCACTTGCAAGCGTGGACACAACACCGAACCTCAAGTACCACATGTGCAACTGATCACAAAGAAGGTAGTCAGCAACGCTACATTGTTTCCCCCACTGTAAGCCCACCGGTTAGCACAGCAGCAAATGTTGAGGTGTCGTTGCAAGGCCAAAGCAGTCAGGGAATCCCACTGTTATATCAACGAAAGACTGAATCTAGGCCATCAGAAAGAACACCAACTCCATCACCATCATCAACCCTCTCTCAGTCCGCCCTGTCCACCGCTAGTTCCACCATATGCAGCTCTCAAGTCCAGCTCACCCTCCCAGAGACTATGAGTAGGTCAAGAAAGTACTCAGTCTCTCATCCGCGTACACTGGGTTTGAACGCCCACATTGCCAAACTAATCTCGTTAGAGATGATGCCCTATCGGTTGGTGGAAAGCGCAGCTTTCTGCGAACTCATGGCCTATGCAGTACCATGCTATGACCTACCCAGTCGCCACTTCTTCTCTCGCAAAGCCATCCCAGCCCTCTACCATCATGTGAAAGACCGCATTGTCCATGCACTCAAGCAGTCAGTGAGTGGAAAGGTGCACCTCACAACAGATGCATGGTCCAGTCGGCATGGCCAGGGCCGTTACGTGTCCATCACTGTGCACTGGGTTAATGTGGTGGATGCAGGGTCCACAGGGGACAGCGGTGGTGGGACAGTGCTGCCTAGCCCACGGTATAGGAAACAGTTGGCTGTAGGTGTTCGACCCTTCTCCTCCTCCTCCAGAAGCGAAAGCTCGTCCACAGACCGCAGTCGTATGAGCACTCTATCTGCAGCTGCCACTGTTGCACACGAGGTGTCCCCCTATCGAGCAGCTAGTGGAATGCGTCAGCAGGCTGTGTTGCAGATGATGTGTTTGGGCGACAGACACACCGCGGAGGTGCTGGCCGAGTACTTTCAGCGACAAACTGAGTCATGGCTGGGCAGTATACATCTTGAGGCAGGCAAGGTAGTTAGTGATAACGGCCGTAATTTTGTGGCAGCCATAGCCCTTTCAAAACTCAGCCACATACCTTGCTTGGCTCACACCTTGAACCTGGTGGTGCAGTGCTTCCTCAACAATTATCCGGAGTTAACAGCCATGCTCCAGAAGGTGCGAAGACTGTGAGCGCACATCCGCCAGTCGCCTGTACGCTCCATTCGTATGCAGAAGCTGCAGCGATTGCTCCACCTTCCCAACCACCGCCTCATTATCGACATTGCAACAAGGTGGAACTCCACCCTGCACATGGTTGAGCGGCTGTGCGAACAGAGGCATGCCATAATGCATTTGTGGGAGGATACCCGGCCAGGCACTTTGAGAGCAGACATGGAGTTGACAGGTGTGCAGTGGTCGAAGCTGAAAGACCTCTGCAAAGTCCTTCAGTATTTTAAGGAAAGCACATGGCTGGTAAGCGCAGACGACGCCATCCTAAGCATGTGCATCCCACTTATGCGTCTGCTCATGCAAACTTTGACGCACCTTAAGGAGCAGGCGTCTGCAGCCAATGTTGATGAGGAGGAAGAGGAGGAGGGAATCCTTGATGACATTCAGCCATTGTCTGCTCAGGGACCTCTCCTGGACGAGGTGGAGGAAGAAGAGGAGGAGGAGGATGATGATGGGGATGATTACTTAGGGGAGGAGGATGCATCTCGTGGGGCAAGTGAAAATGTTGGCGTGGCAAGGTCTGGTACAGGGTTTGTGCGTGACTGGAGGGATGTGGATTTGCCAGAAAGTGCTCCTTCAACCAGCACTCGCAGTGCATAATTGACACCAGGAACATTGGCCCACATATCAGACTATGCCTTGCAGATCCTAAAAAGGGACCCCCGCATTGCCAAAATGATGAACGATGACGACTACTGGTTGGCCAGCATCCTGGATCCACGCTATAAAGGCAAATTACAAAACATCATGTCACAGGAGAACCATGACCTAATATTGGCTAATAAACAAGCAACTCTGGTAAACCGGTTGGTTGAGGCATTCCCAGCACACAGCAGCGGTGATGGTTCTCACACGAGCCGTACGGGCCGGGGGCAGCTTGGCAGAGGTGTTCGTGGTGCACACAGCAGAAATGGCGTTGGAGACAGGGGTTTCATGACAATGTTGTGGACTGATTTTTCAAGCACCGCTCACACAACTGGTAATACTGCATCGATGGAAAGTGACAGGAGACAGCAGTTGTCAACTATGGTTACAAACTACTTTTCCTCCCATATCGATGTTCTCCCGCACAGGTCATTCCCCTTTGACTATTGGGCCGCTAAACTGGACACCTGGCCTGAATTGGCACAATATGCCTTACAGGAGCTCACTTGCCCAGCTGCAAGTGTGCTATCGGAAAGAGTCTTCAGTGCAGCTGGATCAATCCTGACAGAAAAAATGACCCGTCTGTCAGCCCAAAATGTGGATGATCTAACCTTCATTAAAATGAACCATGCATGGGTTTCCAAGGATTTTGTCCCACCTTCCCTTGATGACACATAGGTTGCCAGAAAAATGGCTTGCTTTGGTCCTCCTCCTATTCCGCGAACTTGACCTATTTCGCCTTTTGCAGCAGCTGAATGTCCCACATCAACATATGCCAGTTTGTAAACCGCCCTAACTGGGCTGCCCCCCCCATTGCTGGGGTCACCACCTAGCGCACGAAACCGTGCGAGTGCCGTTGCCCTGGACAGGTGGGTAGGCCGACTCTTGGGTGCGGGCACTGGCACAGGGTCCCTCATAGTGCAATCAAGTGTCTCTGACGGTGGTGGTGCACACCCGCCGTCAGACACACCGCCGTACTATGAGGGGCCCAGTGCCAGTACCGATGCCCACGAGTGTGCCCCCCTTGCTTGGGCAGGGCCCCAGCATTTGCAATGTTTACCTCTCCCTGCTCCTCCACTGTGTAGTCTGGGCTGTCAAATCCTTCACTGGGAGTGCCACTACAAATTGATTGAACTGAAAGATGATGGTTAAGATGTAGCTATGCCCTGTCCTGCTGGCCAGGCTCTGGCTCCAGATGATCAATGGCTTCCATTTCTTATGGACGTCGACTCACAATGACATGCAGTGGTGGTTTATCATCAGCTTTCACAGTTTTCCTACTCACAATCGTGTGACATTCCGGCACACATTTCAAAATGTACCCTCTCATGCCAATCAAATAGAATCGCCTACGGCCTGTGGCTTCTGTCTTTTGCACTCCAAAGTTACGTGACAGATCATGATAGCCAGTGAGCACCATGTTTACATCGCTCCCTGTGATAAAAATTTGATTGAGATGTGTAACAGTGATGGAATCAACGGAAGTGCGAAACAGCAAGACTTTATTCACAAAAAAATGTTTTCACTGTCTCAACACACAAATTAATTGAGGGTCAGCATCGCCTATGAGAATTGTGACGGAAGTTTTTCCCGTGAATAGTAATTCCTAGATTTCTGCAATCACTAGCCTTTATCTCAGTAATTGTATGCATCTCATTTCCTATTGCGGAGAGGCTGGACTGTATTACTGAGGCAGAAATATATATGAAGATTTAAAAATAACACCAAAAGTATATAGTTGTGTATGCCTCAAATGCATTTCCTTTTTTCCACTTTTTAGATTGCTGTGTAATCCATACTGAGAACACGGAGATTTTACATGTTTAAACTATGCTATATATACCTGCTATCCAGTGATAAAGTACCCTTTCTCAACTTTGTACAATCTGGTCAAATCCATACTGGGCCTGAGAACATCTGAGTCTGCCTCCTGATCTATAGACATATATTTTTAATGTGTAAACTAGGCTACATATATACGTGTTATCCGGTGAAACTGTACCCTTTATCAACTTTCTACAATGTTGTTGAATCCATACTGGGCATGAGAACGGCTGCCGAGCTGTTAAGCAAGGTACAGCACCTGTGGTTTGGACACGTAATTTTTTCAGGAATGACGGTTAGGCCTAACTCCGGAATTGCGGTTGACCTGGACTTACTGGGAAATCATCGTTCGCGGGGAATAATCTGAATCCCAGATCCCCATCACTAACGGAGGTCAGCAGGTTATCTGTACCTGTAAGCGACAAAAGCTGGTCCTTTCAGTGTAGCGTGCATGCAGCCCTGGACATGTACTGGAATGCTAGACCTGTTATTGCTCGATCTCATGTGCCAGAGCCTCGCTTATCCCTCTAGTAAGCTTGACGCGTACTGCGGGGGCATGCCGGAGTCTCGGTTGTTAACGGAATAAAGCTGAGAAATCGCTAGCACAGCTACAAACACACATACCACACCACACACAGAATCGACAAAGTTTTCAAAGTGTGCATCTTTTCTTTAGGTGGCATGGTTGTGGTTTCCCGGGTGGAGTCCAATTAAGCCACAGGCTCCACTCCTGGTGGTGCCCTTTTGGACATTCCTTTAAGGTTCAGCTTTGCAATCATACTGCCCCCGGAAACCAAAAACTTTTCCTTCATGGACGCTGTTTGGAGGTTCGTGGGAATAACGCCGCCCGATCAGCAGTCGGCATATGGGTCGCCTTCCCAGGGCTGTGGGGTACTTGGTACCGGGCCGGTGTCAGTGGGATGTGTCACAGCAGCGGTGACCCGGACGGTGGCTCTGGGCGCCCATGTAAATGGCGTGGTATAATGGTAAAGAGTTTATATAGATAGTTTGACGCCACCTGTGGTGTTCTGCAACATAGATGTTAGGCCGACGCTGCATGCAGATCCTCTGGGACTGATGGTGTTGTGCAGCAAAGATGGTGAAACTCCCCACAGGTGGAGCTGAAGTCCCAGGGAAGTGTAGATGTAGTGATGGGGGAAAGGCACAGGCGGTGTAGGTGCTGGTACCCAGATGTAGCGGTGCTGGAATAATTGTAGGACACCAGAGCGTGCAGTTCCAAAGCTTTACTCACAGTCTGCAGGTTACACAGATGCCTGCCTCCGTGCTGTGTCCTTCAGGTCAGGACCTCAGCCAACCTCCGGGACCAAAATGGAAAGCTCCCTTCCAACACTCCGCCAACGTGTACCTTCCTGAACATCTCCTTTCTAGCGCTTGTGGGGGAAGCACTCACAGGACCGTGGTTCACTGAAGCGCCTCCTGTCTAACAGATGTTCCTCAGACTTTACTTGTATGGCAGACAGCTGTAGCCTTTTCCTTCTGGCTCCCACACGTCGATGCTGGGGCCTCCGAGCCTTAGTTGGGTACAGAGCATTTATAGCTGCTACTTCCCCCGGTTTCTGCTGCAGGAACGTCAGTGTCCCTACAAACTCGGAGACCGGAATCGGGACCATGCGCTCCAGCTAGGAGTGAGCCTTAACTCTGCTCATCCTCCAGCTCCCCTTCTCACGTCCACACACTTCCCCTTCCCTGCACAGAGTGCCCTAACTTACCTCCTCCCGACCACAGAGAGCAGCTCCTCAGCAGCCAGGTTCAGAGGTCTCCCTGCTAGCCTGGAGTGGGAAATGTGTTGTGTGTTGGTTTCACTGCTAGAGAGATCCTTCGTTGCTCCCAAGCTTGACAACACACTCCCTAGGAGGAAGGTAATGCCACAGTGGCGACCGTACTCTTGGGGACGCCACAAGTGCACTGAGGCCCAGCCACTGCTGGATGATGCTGCTGGTACATTGACCCAGACCACTACATTCCCCTCGCACTCTACACTGCCAGAATCTGACCCAGAGGAAACTCAGGCTCCCCTTCCCACATACTATACCATCTTACACGGTGACAAAGAGGAAGGTGCAGATGAAAGTGCAGGTTCCTTGAGCAGGTGGGGGGGCATACTCATGGGCGATGGCACTGGCACAGGGCACCGCATAGTACGCAAAAGTGTCTCTGCCGGTGGGAGGGTCTAAACAGCCAAGTGCAGTGAGATGGAAGATGGGGACGACAAGGAGTTCAGAGTAGTGCAGGGATTCCCTAGCAAGGAGACTTATGTAATTGTTTTCAATGTTGGGACAGCAATTTTTGGGGAGCACTATACTCTGGTGAATGATTTATGGGGCCCACCATACACTGGAGCATTCCAAAGGTGGACATCAGACACTGGAGCAGCATTTACAGGGCCCATTATACACTAGAGCAGTAGAAATGGGGCCCATTATATATGGAGCATTATTTGGGCCCATAAGACAGTGGAGCTTCATCCATTGGGACCAACATATACTATAGCATTATGTGGAGCTCATCATATACGGTTTGAAACATTATATGGGATCAATGATTCCATATGGAGAAATATATGGGCCTCATTACTCTGTATAGCGCACTAAGTGCTGGCCATAATACTGTATGGAGTTATATACTGTCCGTTTTTGGAGGTATTGGAGAATTTAAAATGGATATCAGTCATGAGATGTAAGAAGTGAAGTATTTTTCATTGTACTATACTGCTATTTCTCTGCCGTATCGGAGCATCATGAGTTGTGGTATGTGTTAAAGGGGCGGTCTTTGGCCCTGGGCCCGCGAAAACCTGGAGCCAGCCCTACCCCCCCACAACTGTAACCAAGTAACCCCCATTTTTCAGTGCGTAACTAGTATTATGAAGTAAATTAAGGTTGACAAGCTTAAGTAATAAGAATTGATGCTTTTGGCATTCAAATGGGCACTGTAGGTGTGCTTCCTGTCCTCCTCTCACTGCCGACCTTAATTCCCCATTGACTTACATTGGGTTTCATGTTTCGGTCGGACCCCCAACTTTTCCCTATAGTCGGCCGATTTTGCTTGACCCGACTTTTGGAAAAGTCGGGTTTCATGAAACAAAACTCGACCCTAAAAAACCAAAAGTCGCTCAACTCTACCTTTCACAGTTGTGATAGTCACAGATGTGTGACATTCCTGCCACCATTTTTCAATGTCTCCTGTCATGCCAATCCAATAGAATCACCTACGGTCTGTGGCTTCTGTCTTTTGCTCTCCAAAATGACCAGACACATCATGATAGGCAGTGAGGACCATGTCTACATCTCTCCCTGTGATCACAGTTTGATGGAGACCAGTAACAGTGATGTGATCCACACTACTGCGATAAAGCAATCCTTTCTTCACAAAGAACCGTTTTCGCTGTCTCCACAGACACACTAATTGAGGGTCTGCATCGCCTCTGCAACATGTACCGGGAGGTTTTCCCATGATGAGTAATTCCCAAATTTCTGCTAACACTCGACTTTCCATCTGTACTTGTATCCATTTAGTTTCCAGTAGTGGAGAGACTGGACTGGATTACTGAGATTGAAATATGTACGAAGATTTAAAAGTACCACAACACTGTATACTGTTGTACGCTTCGACTACCTTTGCCTTTTTCTACTTGTTAAATTCTGGTGTAATACATAGTGAGACTGTGAGTGTCTGTGTCTGACTCCGGAAGAATAGACGGAAATTTACAATTACCCCTAGACCGACTTGTTCACATTTGTGCATGTCACATATGTTTTTAATCTGTTTTTTCCTTGCTTTGCATGGTTTGGGAGACCCCACCCCTCTCTTGTGTGACATGCACATAAATGAGCTGTCTTACACCACGAGCCCATACTAGGAGGCGCCTGTCTGTATCCTGTTCATTTAGACACTGTTCACATGTTCAGGTTTTAAATACATTAGATGGGGACTGCTCCATGAAGGGTTACCGTGATGAGGTGGAGCAGCTTGGTATACACTTTTTGCAAAAAACGTATTGACTAAATACCCTGTATTTGTTATCCAGCACTTGCTGATTACTGTCATTTTTTACTGCAGAGTATTTTTGCAAATTTGGCATTTTGTGTTTTCTTGTTGTGTTTCAGTCATTGGGTGGTGTGAACACTGTCCGACCGTCTTGTTCACATTTGTGCATGTCACATATGTTTTTAGCACCATATATCTACTGGATTTTTGGGTCAATTTTCTAAAACATGGGGAAGTATGGTAGA
This sequence comes from Dendrobates tinctorius, assembly GCF_039654945.1. NCBI lineage: Eukaryota > Metazoa > Chordata > Amphibia > Anura > Dendrobatidae > Dendrobates > Dendrobates tinctorius. The sequence continues at coordinate 60,981,875 of NW_027361707.1, read as the reverse complement.
AGAGGACGTGGATGTGGGTGTGGGGGGCCACCTGGTACTGATGGTGGTGGTGGTGCATCTGCTGGTAGTGCCAAAAACACAATAGCAGCTAAGGCAGGAGTTGTTGAGCCTGCATCATGGCGTAGCTCTTTAAGGCCTGTAAGGCTCAGATTTCTGGGAGTAGGTAGACTACTTTTAAAGCTGGAGCATCAGGAACTGATTTTGGCTTACATTGCTGAAACAGCCTCCTCTTCTGAAGTTTACAAAAATTCAAGCACTGAGTCATAAGTGCAGGCTTCAGGTCAGGAGCAACCACTTTCCTTGTGTCCTTCACCAACACCAAAAGTGAAGGATGCGCCAGCGCACACTTCAGATTACTCCATGGAGCTCTTTTCACACACCATGCCTGGGTTAATTAAAAATGGGGCCCATCATATACTGGAGCATTCAAAATGGGGGACATCTGACACTGGAGCATAATCCATGAGGCCCATCATATACTGGAGCATTCCAAATGGGGGACATCAGACACTGGAGCAGCATTTACGGGGCCCATTAGACACTGGAGCATTAAAAATGAAACCCTTTATATATGGAGCATTATTAGGGCCCATCATACACTGGAGCATCATCCATGAGGCCCATCATATACTGGAGCATTCCAAATGGGGCAGATCAGACCCTGGAACAGCATCTATGGGGCACAAGATACACTGGAGCATTAGAAATGGGGCCCATTATATATGGAGCATTATTAGGGCCTATAAGACACTGGAGCATCATCCATGAGGCCCATCATATACTGGAGCATTCCAAATGGGCAGATCAGACACTGGAGCAGCATCTATGGGGCACATGATACACTGGAGCATTAGAAATGGGGCCCATTATATTGCTGAAACAGCCTCCTCTTCTGAAGTTTACAAAAATTCAAGCACTGAGTCATAAGTGCAGGCTTCAGGTCAGGAGCAACCACTTTCCTTGTGTCCTTCACCAACACCAAAAGTGAAGGATGCGCCAGCGCACACTTCAGATTACTCCATGGAGCTCTTTTCACACACGACACCATGCCTGGGTTAATTAAAAATGGGGCCCATTATATACTGGAGCATTCAAAATGGGGGACATCTGACACTGGAGCATAATCCATGAGGCCCATCATATACTGGAGCATTCCAAATGGGGGACATCAGACACTGGAGCAGCATTTACGGGGCCCATTAGACACTGGAGCATTAAAAATGAAACCCTTTATATATGGAGCATTATTAGGGCCCATCATACACTGGAGCATCATCCATGAGGCCCATCATATACTGGAGCATTCCAAATGGGGCAGATCAGACACTGGAGCAGCATCTATGGGGCACAAGATACACTGGAGCATTAGAAATGGGGCCCATTATATATGGAGCATTATTAGGGCCCATAAGACACTGGAGCATCATTCATGAGGCCCATCATATACTGGAGCATTCCAAATGGGCAGATCAGACACTGGAGCAGCATCTGTGGGGCACATGATACACTGGAGCATTAGAAATGGGGCCTATTATATGTGGAGCATTGTTTGGGCCCATAACACACTGGAGCATCATCCATGGGGACCACCATATACTGTAGCATTATGTGGAGCTCATCATATACTGTATGGAACATTATATGTGGCCTATTATTCTGTATGGAGAAATATATGGGGCTCATTATTCTGTACGGCGCACAATGTGGTGGCCATAATACTGTATGGCATAATATACTGTCCATTTTTTTAGCTATTGTTCAATTTAAAATAGATCAGTCATGTCATGTAAGCAGTGAAGTATTTGTCATTGCACTATATCTATATTTCTGTGCCGTATCGGAGCATCATGAGTTGTGGTTTGTGTTAAAGGGGCTCACTGACACTCTTTGGTCCAGGGCACACGAATACCTGGAGCCAGCCCCACCCCCCCACAACTTGAGCCAAATAACCCCCGGTTTTAAATGCGTAACTATTATTATGAAGTCAATTAAGGTTGACAAGCTTCAGTAAAAAGAAGTGATGTTTTTGGCATTGAAATGGGCAATGTTGGTGTGTTTTCTGTCCTCCACTCGCTGCCGACTTTGCTTCCCCATTGACTTGCATTGGGTTTCGTGTTTCAGTCGGCCTCCGACTTTTCCCTATAGTCGGCCGATTTCGTTCAACCCGATTTTTGAGAAAGTCGGGTTTCATGAAACCTGACTCGACCCTAAAAAAGGCAAAGTCGCTCATCTCTAATTGGGATACAAAATGATTTCCAAAACTTTAAACATCCCAAGGAGCACTGTGCAAGCGATCATATTGAAATGGAAAGAGTATCATACCACTGCAAATCTATCAAGACCCGGCCGTCCCTCTAAACTTTCATCTCAAACAATGAGAAGACTGATCAGAGATGCAGCCAAGAGGCCCATGATCACTCTGGATGAACTTCAAAGATCTACAGTTGAGGTGGGACAGTCTGTCCGTAGGACAACAATCAGTCATACACTGCACAAATCTTGCCTTTATGGAAGAGTGGCAAGAAGAAAGCCATTTCTGAAAGATATCCATAAAAAGTGTTGTTTAAAGTTTGCAACAAGCCACCTGGGAGACACACAGACGATATGTTTGGCGTAAAGGCAAGACAGCTCATCACCCTGAACACACCATCTCCACTGTCAAACATGGTGGTGGCAGCATCATGGTTTGGGCCTGCTTTTCTTCAGCAGGGATAGGGAAGATGGTTAAAATTGATGGGAAGATGGATGGAGCCAAATACAGGACCATTCTTGAAGAAAACCTGTTGGAGTCTGCAAAAGTCCTGAGACTGGGACAGAGATTTGTCTTCCAACAAGACAATGATCCCAAACATAAAGCAAAATCTACAATGGAATTGTTCACAAATAAACGTATCCAGGTGTTAGAATGGCCAAGTCAAAGTCCAGACCTGAATCCAATCGAGAATCTGTGGAAAGCGCTGAAAACTCACAAACGATTTTCATCAAACCTCACTGAGTTCGAGCTGTTTGCCAAGGAAGAATGAGCAAGAATTTCAGTCTCTCGATGTACAAAACTGATAGAGACTTACCCCAAGCGACTGGCAGCTGTAATCACAGCAAAAGGTGGCGCAAGAAAGTATTAAGTTAAAGGGGCCGAATAATATTGCACGCCCCACTTTTCAGTTTTTGAATTTCCACAAAAATGAAAAATAACCAATAAATTTCGTTCAACTTCACAATTGTGTCCCACTTGTTGTTGATTCTTCACCAAAAATTTCCATTTAGTATCTTTATGTTTAAAGCATGATATTTGGGAAAAGGTTGAAAAGTTCCAGGGGGCCGAATGCTTTCACAAGTCACTGTATATGGTGTGTGATCAGCTGCTGCAGAACTTTCTCAGTAGCTAAATAGTCAATTGAGTTCACCTTTTGAAGCTGTTCCACTGAAAGAGCAATGATTGTCAGTCTGTAATCAAATCCCCGAGCCCGCATTGTCACTCTTGTGGGATTAGGCTCTCTGAGTGACACGGAGCTGGCAGCTACAGTGGGGCAAAAAAGTATTTAGTCAGTCAGCAATAGTGCAAGTTCCACCACTTAAAAAGATGAGAGGCATCTGCAATTTACATCATAGGTAGACCTCAACTATGGGAGACAAACTGAGAAAAAAAAATCCAGAAAATCACATTGTCTGTTTTTTTTTCATTTTATTTGCATATTATGGTGGAAAATAAGTATTTGGTCAGAAACAAGCAATCAAGATTTCTGGCTCTCACAGACCTGTAACTTCTTCTTTAAGAGTCTCCTCTTTCCTCCACTCATTACCTGTAGTAATGGCACCTGTTTAAACTTGTTATCAGTATAAAAAGACACCTGTGCACACCCTCAAACAGTCTGACTCCAAACTCCACTATGGTGAAGACCAAAGAGCTGTCAAAGGACACCAGAAACAAAATTGTAGCCCTGCACCAGGCTGGGAAGACTGAATCTGCAATAGCCAACCAGCTTGGAGTGAAGAAATCAACTGTGGGAGCAATAATTAGAAAATGGAAGACATACAAGACCACTGATAATCTCCCTCAATCTGGTGCTCCACGCAAAATCCCACCCCGTGGGGTCAGAATGATCACAAGAACGGTGAGCAAAAATCCCAGAACCACGCGGGGGGACCTAGTGAATGAACTGCAGAGAGCAGGGACCAATGTAACAAGGCCTACCATAAGTAACACACTACGCCACCATGGACTCAGATCCTGCAGTGCCAGACGTGTCCCACTGCTTAAGCCTGTACATGTCCGGGCCCGTCTGAAGTTTGCTAGAGAGCATTTGGATGATCCAGAGGAGTTTTGGGAGAATGTCCTATGGTCTGATGAAACCAAACTGGAACTGTTTGGTAGAAACACAACTTGTCGTGTTTGGAGGAAAAAGAATACTGAGTCGCATCCATCAAGCACCATACCTACTGTAAAGCATGGTGGTGGAAACATCATGCTTTGGGGCTGTTTCTCTGCAAAGGGGCCAGGACGACTGATTCGGGTACATGAAAGAATGAATGGGGCCATGTATCGTGAGATTTTGAGTGCAAACCTCCTTCCATCAGCAAGGGCATTGAAGATGAAACGTGGCTGGCTCTTTCAACATGACAATGATCCAAAGCACACCGCCAGGGCAACGAAGGAGTGGCTTCGTAAGAAGCATTTCAAGGTCCTGGAGTGGCCTAGCCAGTCTCCAGATCTCAACCCTATAGAAAACCTTTGGAGGGAGTTGAAAGTCCGTGTTGCCAAGCGAAAAGCCAAAAACATCACTGCTCTAGAGGAGATCTGCATGGAGGAATGGGCCAACATACCAACAACAGTGTGTGGCAACCTTGTGAAGACTTACAGAAAACGTTTGACCTCTGTCATTGCCAACAAAGGATATATCACAAAGTATTGAGATGAAATTTTGTTTCTGACCAAACACTTATTTTCCACCATAATATGCAAATAAAATGAAAAAAAAACAGACAATGTGATTTTCTGGATTTTTTTTTCTCAGTTTGTCTCCCATAGTTGAGGTCTACCTATGATGTAAATTACAGACGCCTCTCATCTTTTTAAGTGGTGGAACTTGCACTATTGCTGACTGACTAAATACTTTTTTTCCCCACTGTATGGTGGTCTGGATCATTACAATCACATTAACCAAGAAAGAGAAGCAATTGGCTCCCTACTGATCTAGACCAACCTGATCCATCTTGTGTATATATATATGATTGCTTTACCCCTGTTGTGAAATCTAAAAGACCAGCAGATACCTACACCATGGCTGGTCATGTATTGATTCTTGGATGATTTATACAAGAGCTCTGAGTATGTGGATCTCCGCTGACCACCAATGACCGCAGATGACAATAAATCCTACACTGACTTTCTAACATACTTGGCAGAATCAATAATTAGCTACTGGCTGTCATCTCTGTTGGTCAGATTTTCTCACTCCACATTTTACTTGCAGGTTCTATGGAGGAACAAGCAGGCATTCAACTAATGCAGGTACACGCACTAGATCTGAACACGTCAAGACGCTATTAACAAAATGTTTTTTTTTCGCTGTTAATTTGCTTTTTATTAATGCATCTTTGCATTTACTATAGCATTATAGATTTACCACAAAGATCTATATTTATTTGTTATCCTTTCATCTGTGGAGACCCATAAGTCTCAAGCATAAAATCCCCTGGTGCACTTATAATACAAGACATACAATTTATTCATTTACCAAGCAGTGTAGTAAAAAATAGACAATGAATTAATTTATTAGGAGAATTCCTTGTATTCATGTGAGTTAAGGTCGTTCTCATGCAGTGTATGGCATAACGACGTATACTATTGTAAGGAGGTTTACCGGACCGTGGGTACCTGCATGCCTGGCCCGGACCTAGAAGGCTGCATCCTCTGTTCTCGGGGGACAGCTTGGAGGAGGCAGACCTTCCTCTGGAGCCTGAGGGAAGCCTGAGTGGGAGGGACCTTCCTGCAGACCAGGAGAGGCGGGGACAGTCAGAAAAAGGCGCGCAGCATCTGGCACATAAAAGTAAAAAGCGTGCGAAGCAGGGGAGTGTGGCACCAGCAAAGAGGAGTGTGGGGAGCAGCGCAAAGAGCGGCGCACAAAGCAGTGAGCAATGTGCTCTGCTTTCCACATCAGAGTGTACTGGTGTGGTATTGGGCCATATAGAAGGATCCCCCATTGCTTGCAGAGCAGAGCCATGCAGAGCCATGTCAGCATAGCAGAGTGCTGCAGAGCCACACAGAGCAGAGCGGAGCCATGCAGAGTCAAGCCGTATTGGGTCCCCTTCAAACACCCAGGGCAGCGGGGTACTCGGTACCAGGCCGGTGTCAAGGCGGGAATATGTCACAGCAGCGGTGACCTGGTCCGTGGCCCTGGGCGCCCAATATCAATGGCGGTGATGTTAATGGTGTTGAAGTTTATATGAATAGCTCGTGAGGCCACCCGTTGTGTTTGGCAAGTAAGATGGTAAGCCAATGCTGCATGCAGATCCGCTGGGACTGATGGTGTGGTGCAGCAGAGATGGTATAGCTCCCCACAGGTGGAGCTGTAGTCCCAGGGCAGTGTAGGTGCAATGGATGAGGAGAGGCGCAGAATGGTATGGAGGCTGGTACCCAGGTGTAGTGGTGCTGGAATAACTGAAGGACACCAGAGTATGCGGTTCCAAAGCTTTACTCACTGTTTGCAGTTCACACAACTGCCTGCCTCCGTACTGTGTTCTCCAGGTCAGGGCTCCAGCCAACCTCCAGGCAGGATAGGATTCTCCCTTCCACACTCCGCCAACATGTACCTTACTGAACGACTCCTCCAATGCGCCTTTAGGTGCGAAGCACTCCAGTACTTAGTTACCCTGGAATGCCTCTCTCTAGGTGTTCCTAGTCTTTACTTGTATGACAGACAGCTGTAGCCTGCTTCGGGGACTCCACTCTGCGTCCCGGCTCTCTATTCAGTTGCTGTTGTGTCCCAAGTCTATGATGGGAGCAAGGCATTAGCGGCTCACTACTCCTCCGGTGTCTGTTGCAGGACATAAAGATCCAATTAACCTCGGGGACCGAGCCCCGGCCTTTGCGCTCTCTGGACTGGAAGGGTTCTCTATCTTTCTTCAACCAGCTTCCCACCGTCCTTCTATTCTCCTTCGTTCCGATCTGTTCTATCTCTCTTATGGAATCTGTAGTCTCCAGTCTACGTCTCTTTCTCCTTCTCTTCCTTCCCTAGGGAGCGCGTTCCACTAAGACCAGTCCTCAGCCTCTCCTGACTGACTGCCTTCCTCCGCCTTGAGCTCCTCTCAGGCTGACCGGCTGTCAGCCTGCTCTCTCTCTCTGACTGACCTCCTTCTCTGGGACTCACCCCAGACTCCCCTGAAATCCTACACTTTCCCTCTCTTTTATATCTAACTATACCCGCCTCCCCAGCACCTCCCGTGTTACGAAGCCAGGGACCACAAAAGGCACCCTATGACCTTTCCAGCATAAAGCATGGATGGGTTCCTGCTGAACTATCCTGTGTGTGAGATGCAGGTGTTGGAATGCGGAAAGGAGTTCCCAGCCTACCTGGATGGTGGGGCACTACACCTTAGGAGATTTTCCATGAAAATTTTTTGTTGATTTTGGACTGCATTAAAATTTTCATAATCATCAAAAGTTGAGTGCCAAGTTTTCTCTTGATATTACTCACGGGTTGGGATCCTACTTAAGCACCACTCACAGCAGTACCACGTTATATTTTGTAAATTAGCATAACCGTCCCGATTCTCTCCCACAAGAGAATCGGCAGCTGTGTAAATCCAGCGGCTGGCCCCCATCAAATGACATTGGTGGGTTTGGTTGACTTTAGTGTAATGTGTATGGAGGCCTTTAAACTCTGAATTGTGCGGCAGACACCATTTAAAAATCTCCAAGCCATGATCTTCAGGAATTCCATCGATGATATTCCCACCGATCTAGCATGTATCACCTATGTATAGGGGTCAACCCTTATATTAAGAAGATTGAAAAACATAGTGGAATAGTAGCGCTGCGGATTAACAAGTATAGCTAAAGGGTCAGAAACATTCAAAGTGGATCAATAATAGAACAATAAATACCATGGCAAAAAAGGCAATGTGATAGCTTATAGGAATGAAGTCTTCGTCAGCCTATGTATATACAGGTCCCCATAGGCAAAAATAGAAGAAGGGAATGAGATTAATGACATTCCGTCGTTAAAGGTTATAGTTCATGTACACAAAAACATAATAATAAAACTGTAATAAATAATAGCACAACAGCAAAAAGCACAGGGTATTGGTAATATGTACAACTCTGCATATAATACAGTGACATGATAAAATAAATGTTAATATAAACCAGTTGTAAAAAAAACATTAATAAGCAAATATAATGGTACTCTAGTGACCAGTGACAGACTGGGATGATCCACCAGTAACATTGAATTTGGTGGCCCACTTTTCAGCTACATTTTACATCACCATAATTCATAAATTTACCCTTCTTCTATATAATGATAAACTTCAGGGACAAAACTACCAATTCTGCAGCAGTCTTGGCTGCAACCGGGTCCAGAAGGTGAGAGGCTCGCCGACGCTAGCAAATACTTCAGCTGGATGTGTGCCCTCGGACGCAAATTCAGCTGAAGTGTATTGCAGTGCACAGATCCATCCAGTCCGTGAGTGACGATATATGCTGCCAGCCAGTCAGAGGGCAGCAGCTGACGTCAGCATGCAATTGACTGTGGGTGTACGGCGGTGATGCCATGTGCTTCCGTCCCTTACATGCTGAAATCAGCTGCTGATATCAGCAGTGGACGCTACGTGACAGGGAACGGCTGGGAGGTGAGAATTTATTTTTTTAAATCAGTACATGACGGCCATACTACTGCAAGGATGGCTGTGGGCTGTGCATTAAACTACATGGATGACTATGGGCTGTGAAATATACTATATGGAGGACTCATCATAAAATATGAAAGACTATGGGGGCGTATTATACTGTATGGAGGACTATGAGAGGCCTATTAAACCATATGGAGCACTATGAGGGGCGCATTATACTGTATGGAGGACTATGGGTTGCACATTATACTAAATGGAGGGTGCATTATACTATACCATCCAAAAGACTATGGGGCGCATTATACTGTATGGAGGACTATGGGGGGCGTTATTCTATGATATATGGAGTACTATATGGGGTGCATTATACTATATAGAGGAATATGGATTGTGCATTATACTACATGGATGATTATTGCTGTGCATTATACTGTATGGATGATTACAGACTGTGAATTATACTACATGGATAACTATGGGCTGTACATTATGCTACAATGAGGATTATGGGCTGCACATTATACCATATGGAGTACTATGGGCTGTGCATTATACTATATGGAGGTCTATGGTGGACGCATTATACTATATGGAGGGTGCATTATATTATACGGAAGACTAAGGGGGGGCACATCATACTATATGAATGACTACGGGGGGACATTATACTGTATGGAGGACTATGGGGGTACATTATACTACAGTATATGGAGGACTACGGTCGATGCTTCATACTATATGGAGGACTATGCATTATACTTTATGAAGGACTATGGGAAGTGCATTATACTTCTGCTATAGGTTCCCATGACTTCTCTGTATGCCTCTGGTAGTATAATAGTTGATTTTTTTTTCAATACATTAAAGAACAGGATGCGGGACATATTTAAGGAAAGGGGAAATATATATACCAAGATGGGGCTCAGGATAAGGGACGTAAACCAGGATGGAGGATATATATAGATAGTGTGGCACCAGGATCAGGGACATATATACCAGGATGAGGGACACAAATACTCGAATGGAGGGCATGTATATATACCAGAATGAAAGAAATTTATAACAGGATGGAGCTGCAACCCTCAGCTGTCAGCTTCTGCAAGGCTGGTTATCAATAATAGAGGGGTCCCCATGCTGTATTTTTTAACTATTTAAAAAAAAAAATTAAAAAAACAACGTGGAGTCCCCCCCATTGTTGACAACCAGCCAAGCTAAAGCAGAGGGTTGGGGGCTAGTATTCTCAGGTTGGCAAGGGGCCATGGATATTGACCCCCCAGCCTAAAAATAGCAGCCCGCAGCCACCCAAAAAATGGATATGCAGTCTTTTGAATGAATCATTTGGCCTGACCCAAAGGAAAAGAATACAATTGTATTTCCTGCTCAAGTCTTTAGTATGCGCTTTGTTTGGCTGTTCCCACTTGCCCTGTATTGGTGGCAAGTGGGGTTCATATATGTGGGGTTGATGTCACCTTTGTGTTGTCAGGTGACATCAAGCCACAGATTCGTAATGAAGTGACATCTTTAAGAGACCTATCCATTACTAATCCTATAATTATATGATAAATAAAGACACAGCGAGAATAAAGACTTTTGTTTGAAATAAAGCAAAACACACTTTTCCATTTTTTATTTAAAAATAACAAATACAGTTATACTACTCATCTAAGGCTAGTTTCACACTAGCGTTTTGAGGCGCAGCACACACTTGCCGTGAAGCTCCACCCCCTGCCGCACCTCCTCTGGTCAGCTCCGCCTATGGGCGCATGACGCTGCATACGACCTGCATACCCTATCTTTAGCATTGGGTATGCAGGCCGTACTCAGGTATGCTTTTGCTGGCGCATGCTCATCATATCGCCAAATGCATCGTTTTGCATTTTGGTGCGGCTGGTGCACTGTCAAAAGCACGCATGCGCCAGCAAAAGCATACCTGTGCACGGCCTGCATACCCAATGCTAAAGATAGGATACGCAGGTTGCATGCAGCGTCATGTGCCCATAGGCGGAGCTGACTTGAGGAGGCGCTGCAGGGGGCAGAGCTTCACGGCGAGCGTGCGCTGTGCCTCAAAATGCTAGTGTGAAACTAGCCTAATGCCTAATTCCACTGAATCTCTTGTCTCCTGTAATAAAGCAAAAATAAAAAGAACAACAATGACCCTCACCTATCCATCGCTCTGTCTCACGGCGTAATCCATATTTGGGGGATATTTGTGACCGTCCAGGCTGAGAACCACTGGTGAATGAGCTGCTGCAAGTGCCGCATCAGTGACTTAAAGTGACATCATCGAGGTTACTACTGGTCACTGAGGCTGCGTTCCCAGCCAGGCTGAACTGCGGTGACCTCGGTGCGGTGACCCCTCTAGCACAGTGAGAAAAGACTTTATACTTGCTGTTTCTTTATTTCCCATATAACTATAGGATTAGTAATGGATAGATGTCTTATTGACGCCTCTCCATTTCTAAGCCGCAGGTTTGATGTCACCTGACAATGCAATCTAATAGATGTGCCTTTTCTGGGTGGTTACAGGCTGCTATTTTTAGGCTAGGGGGGCAATATCCATGGCCCCTTACCAACCTGAGAATACCAACCCCCAGCTGTCTGCTTTAGCTTGGCTGGTTGTCAAAAATGGGGGGACCCCCCACTGTTTTTAAAATTATTTATTTAAATAATTACAAATACTGAGTGGGGACCCCTGTATTCTTGTTTTCTTGATAACTGGCCTTGTTGAAGCTGATTGCAGCCCCCAGCTTTGAGTTTTGGCTGGCTGGTTATCAAAAATACAAGAGAACCCATGCCGTTTTTCTTTTTTATTATTTATTTACAGCGCCGGCTGATGAATACTCTCATCAGCTGCTCCTGCTCTCAGTGTTATTAGTAGCAGCAGGCATAGGCTGATGGGAGCAGTAGCTCCATCAGCTGATACTTTATACCTCCGATCATTGTGTTTTGACAATTTGGGAACCGATTAGAAGGGGTGTTTGCTGCGCTGTCTTGCACATGACAGCGTGGCAAACACTGGAGGTTAGGGCCCCATATTCAAGTGAATGGGGTCCGGGTTACGATCTGGGTACTGTTTTGGTACCCAAACTTTTTTGTAACTGTCTATCCAAACCCTCCTGACCTGGACATCCAGGTGTCCGCCCATCTCTACCAAGGACAACATCTGCAAGGAGTTTGTTTGTTCTCCGTGTTTGCGTGGGTTTCCTCCAGTTTTTCCGGTTTCGTCCCACACTCTGAAGACATACAGATAGGGAACTTAGATTGTGAGTCCCAATAGGAACAGTGATGATGATATCTGCAAAGCGCTGTGGAATTAATGGCACTATATAAGTAAGATAAATAATAAATATCGCCATCATATTCCAGAGCGCTTTTCTGTTTGCCCAATCAATACACAGCACCTCCTTCTTTTCTATAATAATCTGACTACTATTCAGATAGGGTTTTAGTTTCGCACTACGCCTAAACTAGGCCTCTCTCTGCCCCTTTAACATCATTCCATAGGGTTCATCTGATAATCTCATCCTATAAAACCAAGATACTCCTCACTGATTCCAGTGTCTGTAGGATTATTTGCCACATTTAAGCAATGCAAATGTAATAGTACTCTAACTTGAGTGGTAAAAATGCATAGGCATGAGAAATATAACAGTGAAAAATCACCTACTCAAAAATTAATTTATTGGATTATGTCGTACGTGACAATTCTGCAAATTCTGCTCATTGAGCTGTAGAGTCAACTCGGAAAATTCTTGTGCAGCAAAACAACAACTTCTCCATACAGCGCAGTGCATACCGGCCTTATATCAGCTCACCAATGAGGAAAATGAACACATTTCACCCGATCAATGATAATGCTTCAGAGATTAGAAAGCTTCTGGCCAGATGTCATAACAGCGTATGATGTAGGTAGAGGATATCTTATTGTTTTAAAGGGCCACTACACCTTAAATACTAATTGTTTCACATAAAGAAGCTTTTAAAGGGATTTTTATAGAGGCAGAACATGAGCGCTCCCACCTCTTCACATGGATCTTGTCCATAAAACTGTTCTGCTGTTCACACGGCTGGGAATAAATCAGTCCTATGAATGAAACAATTATAAATAAACGTTGCCCCCTGCCTGCTGCCCTGGGTATAGGTCTAGAGGTACAAAGGCTGAGATTTCCACATCGTAAGACCCAGCTTAACACATATAATAATCACTGCACTCTGGAAATTATAGAGTTAAGCTAAGTTTTGACACTCCAAGAATCCGCCTGAAAAGTTACAAAAACTCTCAAAAGACTCTTATTATTCTTTCAGTGTTAATCCACCTTTCTGTTCCTAAATTCAGCTTTTTAAGCATTTTTTTTCCATGTCAGGTTTTTAAAAATCACTTGGTGGTAAAAAAAAACAGAGCGTGTGTCCCTGTTTTTGAGGCTGATTCCTCCTGGAATTTGCTCCCAATATGACATAATATCAAATAGTTGCAAGAAACTGTTTAAAAAATATACTTCAGGGAAATAGGAAAACTCCGCCAAAAAATGAGCGTTTCCTGGAGCAGTATACTGTATGCAACTAGTTGTTTTTAGATGTCTCAAAAAAACTCTGAATATGCCTTAAAGAGGTTGACCACTACTTTAACATTGATGCGCTATCCTTAAGATAGGTCAGCAATGTCTGATCGGTGGGGGCGTGACACCCGGTACCCATGCCAATCAGCTGCTCCCAATGCTGGTGGCTGCCAGAAGTGCTGATGGTGGCCATGGCAGGGAACTGCACATCTGCCCCCTATTGATTTCAATAGGGGCCGATATGTAGTACCACTGCATGTCACATCCACACTGATCAGACATTGATGACCTATCCTAAGGGTAGGGGTTTCTTTCCTTATTCAAGAATAGTGCCACTATCTACCCCATGCACCCTGAGAATAGTACCTGCTGCCCCATTCAATACGGTCTACACTCTTCAATCTTAGTCTTTACTCACTTAGAGCTGCACAGTCTGTCATACAGCCTCTCTGGTTCTGCCTATGCAGAGTGCAACAGTCTAGATGACAAAGGGATTAGTACAATTGTTATACTAAGCACTCTGTCATCTCAGAAGCTGCCTATGCAGAGTGCAGCAACCAGTGACAATGTCATCTCCACAGCTTTTCATCATAGGTTATGCAGTAGGCAGTAAGTGGGTTGGTCACCAGGCACTCACTGCTCTCGTATGCTTGTTTGTAGCATTTACGGCCACTCAGTGAAGATCTCCTAAGGGCTAGACCTGCTATTGTGGATCATATTGACCAAGGGGCCCTCTTCACCTTCAGTTTTCCTACTTATCTTCTAAGAGGTATTATAACTGTTTTACTTTTTGCTCCATATAGTTATATAAGTGGTTAATTTTTTCCCAATAAGCTGTAGTTTTTTATCATTACCATTTTTGGGTCATATGCAGTGATCAGCGAGTGTACTCGGCACTGATCATTACTCAACCGAGGTGCTCGGACATGCTCGTTACACGGCTTAGTACCAGGGGTGCTCGAGTGAAATGCTCGAGTTCCTGTTCCGCATGTTTTGTGGCTGTTAGACAGACAATTAAGATACCGAGATTGCCTGCCATACACAGTAATGCATTAGCCATGTTGGCTACTGGCTTTTCTGTGATTGATTGGCTGGCCGCATTGGTTCATTGGGTCTATCTAAGACTCGGGACCCGATGTTCATCCCACTGACCTCTGATATAAGAGAATAAAATGAATACTCACTGTTATCTGAGCCAATCTCTCACACATAATTCCTTTATTTTAAAAAACACTCCCTGACAATTCTCATTTGCCCATTTGTTAGAAAGTAAAGGTCCCACGCAGGTCTGACAAAGTCCACGGCACCACGATCACCACTCCCAAGTCCGCAGCATATGAATCCTTGTTCACAGAACAAAACTTGATATGCTGTAGAAGCCACTGCCGGTTCTCACGCTTAGGGAAGAATAAAAGCTGGCCCCGTGACAATCAGTGACATCAGGAAGGTTATCGCTGGTCACAGACGCTGTGTGACAGCATGAGAGACAGGTTCTGTGACTAGTGGTAACCTTACTGACACCTCTGGATCTTTCTAATATAATCTATCTCTTTAAGCTTTATTTTTCTCTTTTTTTCAAGTAGCTTTACACAGCTTTCATTGCTGTATAAAAATGGAGGTAAAACACGCAATAAAAAACATAGTAAAAATGCAATGTGTGCGCACAGTTTGGAGACTTTAAGAATACTGGTGTTCCCAGCTACTGGGACACCTGGAGGCTGTGTCCTAGAGGCTGGGAACTCCAGTAACCTTAAAGGTTCCCTTTAGTTTTCCTCAAGACCCGGTAGCTGTGAGCTCTGGTAACCTTACCGGAGTTCAGAGCCACTGGGACTCGTGGCAGCTGTGAATCACGGAAACCTTAAGGGAGAATTTAAGTTTACTGAAGCGCCCAGTTGCTGAGACACCTGAAGGATAAGTTACCAGAGTTCACAACCTCCAGGTGTTCCAGCAACTGGGAAATTTAAAACCTCCCTTAAAGGGAGACTGGGTTACTTGAGTGCACTCAATGTGACCTGGCAGAATCACTGTAGTATGTCGGACTGTGCTCTGCGAGCCACGGTCAGTGGCAGTGTAGTCCGGCAAACCAAATCAATTCCGCCAGGTCACATGGAATGCCAGACTTCCATTCACAGTGCTCTGTGATAACTAGGAAGTTATGAACTGATGTAACCTCACTGACGTCACTGAGGTTCATTGCTGGCAGCTCACATGGAGCAGTGTGCCCGGCATTGGCGGCTGTGAAAATCTATGAAGTGCTGTTATGTTGCTCCATATGTTTCAGATGACGTGGGACATTTTGGGATAATTGGACTACTTCAGAACTGCAGAGGATATGTATATTTTTAATAAATGGAAGAATGAGAGGATTTATAGTGGAGTTCTTTTTAGAATAAAGAATTTTTGTGTGTCTTTTTTTACTTTTTCTTACTGGGTTAGTAATGGAGGTGTCTCATAGACACCTACCCATTACTAACCCCAGGGGTTCATGCCAGTTGTCATTTCTGAAAAATCACAGCTGTCATCAACCCCAAATCCCATTACCCCAATTGCCCTGGTGCAGTGCCAATCAGGAAAAGCTGAGACAGGGTGCTAGTTTTAGACTGAGAAGGGGCCAATAACCATGAACCTTACCAGCCTGATAATATCAGTGTACAGCTGTCTGCTTTGCCAAAGTGGGATATTAAAAATAGGCCAGACCCTACATCTCTTTTTTACAATTGGTTACCATATATACTTGAGTATAAGCTGAGTTTTTTGACACATTTTTTGTGCTGAAAAATGCCCCCCTCGGCTTATACTCGAGTGAGGTGTCCAGAACATGGAGGGAAGGGGCAGCGATGGAGCAGTGGGTCACAGAGGTAGGAGCCGGCTGCTGCGGCTAACTCCTGTGCCCGCTGTGGCTAACTCCTGTGCCCGCTGCTAAAGAGAAATGAATATTCACTACACTGGCAATGAATATTCATTTCTCTGTAATAGCGTGCACAGTGTCAGACGCAGCAGCCGGCTCCTGCAGGTGCCGGGCGGTCACGTGTGCCACTACTTAAAGGGAATCTGTCACCAGAAGTTGGCAGCCTATGTAAATGTCCTGTGTCCGGTCCGATGGGCGGTGTTTCTTCTTCTTTCTCCACCCCATCCGTGGCCCCCATCCACGATCTTTGCCGTTATTAGAGAAGTTCAACTCCATAGTTTGCACATGCACAAAGCAATCTTGCTTCGTTCAGGTGCAGTATGCTTTGCCCAACTGCGGGCAAAACCAAAAATCATTACTGCACATGCGCCAGTACACTATGTCCCAGAAGTATTTTGCTGTGTTCCAGGACATAGAGTACCGGCACATGCGCAGTAATGATTTTTCGGTTTTGCCCTCAGTTGGGCAAAGCATACTGCGCATGCAGGAAGCAAGATTGCTTTGCGCAAGCGCGAACTATGGAGTTGAACTTCTCTAATACCGGCAAAGAAAGAAATACCCTGAAAGCTGTCAATCAGCTCAGCATTCAGAAAACCGGTCAGGGCCGGCGTTATGGGCAGGCAGATCAGGCAGCTGCCTAGGACCCCCGCTCCCCCAGGGGCCCCCAGCTAGCAGCACATCATGCAGCCGCTATGGGGCCCCTGTGATGCAGGGGGGCCCGCCTGCCCCCGGCGCCTACTCCCCCCGCCGCAGCAATGATGGAGGAGAGAGCGTCAGCTGACGCTCCCTCTACCATTATTTCCTGCTCTGCTTCTGACACAGCGGGTGCACGATGATGTCATCGCACTGTCACAGTGTATCAGGTAGAGCAGGAGACAGCCTGGAGCAGTGCGGGCATGAGGAGAAAGTGAGGAGTGGTTTTTTTAAAAATATATCGTGTGTGCTGGACTGTGGGGCCACTCTCAGGGGGTTATGCTATGTGTGCTGGGCTATATATACCATGTGGGGCTGCTGGGCTGTATATACCATGTGGGGCTGGTGGCCTGTATATACCATGTGGGGCGGCTGGGCTGTATATATCATGTGGGGCTGCTGGGCTGTATATACCATGTGGGGCTGGGTTATATTAAATATACCATGTGGGGCTGCTGGGCTGTATATACCATGTGGGGCTGCTGGACTGTATATACCATATGGGGCTACTGGGCTGTATATACCATTTGGGACTGCTGGGCTGTATATACCATGTGGGGCTGTTGGGCTGTGTATACCATGTGGGGCTCTGGGCTGTATATACCATGTGGGACTGCTGGGCTATATATACCATGTGGGGTGGCTGGGCTGTATATACCATGTGGGGCATGTGGGGCTGCTGGGCTGTATATACCATGTGGGGCTGCTGGGCTGTATATACCATGTGGGGCTGCTGGGCTGTATATACCATGCGGGCTGCTGGGCTGTATATAACATGTGGGGCGGCTGGGCTGTATATACCATGTGGGGTGGCTGGGCTATATTATATATACCATGTGGGGCTGGGCTGTGTATACCATGTGGTGCTGGGCTGTATACCATGTGGTGCTGGGCTGTATACCATGTGGTGCTGGGCTATATACCATATGTGGGGCTGGGCTATATACTATGCGGCTGTGTCATACACCATGAGGGGGTACATTTTACAATATATTCTATGGGGGAGGCTGTGTTATATAATATGGGGGGCTGCATTATATTCTATGGGGAGGTGGACTGTATTATATTCTATTTGGGGCTATATTATATTCTATGGGGGGCTTTATTATATTTATTATATTATATAGGGGAGTGATTGCATCATACTCTGAGGGGGCTTCATTATACTTTATGAGGGGGCTACATTATATTCTATGGGGGCTGCATTATACTATATGAGGAGGGCTACATTGTATTCTATGGAGGAGGGGCTACATTATACTATATAAGGGGCTGCATTATATTCTATGGAGGGCTGCAATATACTCTGAAGGGGCTGCCATATATTCTATGGAGGGGCTGCATTATACTATGAGGAGGGCTGCATTATATTCTATGGGGGGGTTACATTATATTCTGTGGAGTGGTTGCATTATGCTCTGTGGGGTAGTTGCATTATGCTTTAAGGGGTGGTTGCATTATACTATAAGAGGGGGGATGCATTATATTCTATAGGGGGTTACATTATATTGTATGATGAGGCTGCATTATACTATGTGGGGTGGCTGCATTATACTGTATGTGGGCTGCATTATACTGTATCGAGGACTATGGGGAATACATTATATGAAGAACTATGGAGTGCATTATACTCTGGGAAGTGAAGTTTACTACATGGATGACTATGACGGTGTATTATACTATATGGAGCACTATGAGGAGTGTATTATACTATATGGAGTACTGGGCAGTGTATTTTAATATATGGAGGGCTATGAGGAGTGTATTATACTATATGGAGGACTGAGGTGTGTATTATACTATATGGAGGACTATGGGGTACATTATACTATATGGAGGACTATGGGACACATTATATTATATGGAGGACTATGGGGCACATTATACTATATGGAGGACTATGAGGTGTAAACTGTAGATGTGCTGCTGATAGCATGATACTGTATGGTGATCTGTTAGTGATCCATTAGTGATCGTTCTGTCCCTATCATTCTTTCTCAGATGGTGGAAAGAGGCCGGGAAACAAGTGTTGAACAACTTCAATATTGTCGATCACACTCATATAGCGGCCTGAACTCAGCGCATGTAAATACAGCCGAAATGCTTCTGTGTGATATGCAATATGTTAGCATTTGGGGCCCCATTTTAAACTTTGCCTAGGGCCCCACTTTGCCTAAAACCGGCTCTGGAACCGGTAGATCCACAGCAGATGAAGATATGATTTTATCAAAACTACAGCAAGTAGCCCATTAAGGGATACATCGCTAGAATCAAAGTCTCTGCCCCTACATCATGCTGCTCCAAGGTAAGGTAGCAAAATCCTGGTGACAGATTCACTTTATGTACTGGTGTCATGATTGTCGATGATGTCTAAGAAATTAAACTGCTCTGTATGCAGCAGTTGCATTTAAGTGCCAACTGTATAAGGCTGGTTTCACATTAGCGCTTTTTAGCGCAGCACCTAGTGCGCATGCGCCATGTGCCCCTATGTTTAACATGGCGGGCGCATGGTCTAGTGTTTGCACGCATTTGTATGTGCTTTTGTGCGCATGCTTTTTTGGTAGCGTGCGTGTAGGCGCACCTGACGCAACCTTTTGCATTTTTGGGTCCGTCCAATGGCATAAAAAAACGCATGCGCACACTTGTGCATGGAATGCACAAAAATAGCACATTACAGTCTATGGGAACACAGGCGTGGGCATGGACAGTCGTACGCCTGCATTTGAAATCGCACGTGTTTTAAGAGTTAACATGACTAGAAACTGGTTAAAATGTATGCGCTTAAAAACGCAAGCGCATGCAAAACGTATGATGCGTTTTTTGCATGCGTTTCTATTGCGCACGAAGCGCAGCACTAAAAAACGCTAATTTGAAACTAGCCTAGCACAGTCACAACCTGCTCTGTATGGACTGAATTCAGCTCCTGAGTCATATCCATACTTGCAGGGTGCACAATCGACATACATGTACAGCAGATGTCGTACATTGAAACATATGAAAGTTTACCGGTTTCTGGTACTTGCTCTGGTTTACCGGATGCTGGTACTTGCCCAGGATTGCTGGGTGCTGGCACTTGCCCTGGTTTACCAGGTACTGGTACTTGCTCTGGTTTGCCGGGTGCTGGTACTTTTCCTGGTTTGCTGGGTGTTGGTACTTGCCCTAATTTTCCTGGATGCTGGTACTTGCCATGGTTTGCTGGGTACTAGCACTAGCCCTAGTTTGTCAGGTACTGGTACGTGCACTGTTTTACAGGGTACTGGCACTTGTCCTGGTTTACCAGGTGCTGGTACTCACTCTGGTTTACTGACTGCTGGTACTTGTCCTGGTTTACCGGGTGCTGGCACTTTCCCTGGTTTGCCAGCTGCTGGTACATGCCCTGGTTTACCAGGTGCTGGCACGTGCTCTGTTTTACCGGGTGCTGGTACTTGCCCTGGTTTACCTGGTGCTGTTATTTGGCCTGGTTTACCAGGTGCTGGTACTCGCCCTGGTTTACCGGCTGCTGGTATTTGTCCTGGTTTACCCTGTGCTGGTACTTGCCCTGGTTTGTCGGGTGCTTGTTCTTGCCCTGGTTTACCAGCTGCTGGTACTTTTCCTGGTTTACCAGGTGCTGGTACTTGTCCTGTTTTACCGGGTGCTGGTACTTGCCCTTGTTTACCGGGTGCTGGTGTTTGGCCTGGTTTACCAGGTGCTGGTACTCGCCCTGGTTTACCGGCTGCTGGTACTTGTCCTGGTTTACCGGGTGCTGGTACTTGCCCTGGTTTGTCAGATGCTTGTACGTGCCCTGGTTTCCCAGCTGCTGGTACTTGCCCTGGTTTACTGAGTGCCGGCACTTGCCTTGTTTTTCCGGGTGCCTGTAGTTGTCCTGGTTTACCAGCTGCTGGTACTTCCCCTGGTTTACCGGATGCTAGTATTTGACAAGGTTTTCCGGGTGCTGGTACTCGCTCTGGTTTACCGGGTGCTGGTACTTGCCCTGGTTTGCCGGGTGCTTGTACTTGCCCTGGTTTACTGGCTGCTGGTACTTGCCCTGGTTTACTGGATGCTGGTATTTGCCCTGGTTTGTCGGGTGCTGGTACTCGCCCAGGTTTGTCGGGTGCTGGTACTCGCCCTGGTTTACCTGGTGGTGTCCCTGGTCCCAGCTTTTGAACTCCCATCATATTCTATTATATGGTCATACACCCATTAATGCCACCTTTCACTTCTGTCCTTCTGTAGCACAATGTAATGTTAGCCATTCACCCGAGATTAATATTGGAAGTCCATTAATGGTATAAAATATGCAGGTCTCCTGCAGAAGAATACATGCTGATATAGCTTACAGCAGCCATTTCTTATAAGCCAGAATTTCCCTATGAAAGTCATTCATTATTCAGAGTGAGTCTTTCCAACATCAGTTTTTAGATTCACGTTGCTGGAGAAATCATTCATTTTATTCAGGAAATAGTCTGCATGTCACATGAAATACATCATATTATTGATTCTTTTTAATTTTCTGTCTTACGAAGTTATGGAGCCGCTCGTGTTATATATGAGATCTGCGTTCTTTATGTATGTATTGCTCACAACAGGGAGGGAGAAGAGAAAAAACTTGTTTTGTATGTGCATTCAAGTTTCTGGTACAGAATCCCCTAAGCAAAGGATTTGAGTTCATGAATTCTCAGCAAAAAGGCCGTTTCTGAATAAGAACCAGTGCGTATATCCTGCTGGGGATGAAATATTCATGTATTGGCAGTGCTGGATTTGCACTCATTGACCGGCACTTTGTTGGGGCAGTTTGTGTTGCTGATTTGTTCTCTACCTCCATCTCTGCATGCACAAAAGCAAGATGTTCCACCCTAACAATGGCTTCTGGGGCTTAAAAGGGCTCTCTGATTCCTACAGTTAATGGGAGTGAATGCAAAATGTTTGACCCTTCACAGTAATTCAGCTCCATGCAGAAGATTTCTATGCACATATGTATTTACATAAAAACAAGGGTTAAATCTGGATACATGATCAGTCAGGCAACAGCTAAGTGTTCCCACTGCCCCATATGCATGTATGCTCATCAAGCTTTGTATCCCATCAAACTTTCCTGAAATGGGTAAGAATATCATATGTGACATGCCATCTTAAAGGGAACCTGTCACCATGAAAATACATTCCAGTCTGCAGGCATCATGTTATAGAGCGGTGGGAGCTGTGAAGATTGATATATAGATCTGGGAAAAAATACTCAGTATATCCTGTGTATTATGCATTTAATCCTCTGCTCTTTCTGGGGTTTTGGGTCCAGTGGGCGGTCCTATCAATGATTGACAGCTATCTCTGTATGTACAGTTATACAAAGTAGAGCTCTCAATCACTGATAGGACCGCCCATTGGATCCAAAACCTCATAACGGGCAGAGGATTAAAAGACAGATTATACGGACACTTTTATCACACAACTATATATGCATGTATTTGATCTGTCATTTTCATAGTGTCAGGTTCTCTTTCAAGAGGACTTGTCACTTGACATAGACAAGTCATTTTTTTTATACCTGGACTAAATGTGAGTATTCCCCTTAATCCGGAGTTAATTTTCTTTTCTTCTTGCGCCTCTCCATGTTTGAGAGATGGCCCTCTCTTCCTGTATATAAATCTAGCCTTGCTAGCCAAGTGGGTGTAGCCCTCAACTTTTTGCTGTTTTTATACAGTGGGTAAAAAAGTATTTAGTCAGCCACGAATTGTGAAAGTTCTCCCACT
Source organism: Dendrobates tinctorius (assembly GCF_039654945.1). Taxonomy (NCBI): domain Eukaryota; kingdom Metazoa; phylum Chordata; class Amphibia; order Anura; family Dendrobatidae; genus Dendrobates; species Dendrobates tinctorius. The sequence continues at coordinate 60,959,142 of NW_027361707.1, read as the reverse complement.
TAAAAAGATGAGAGAGGCCTGTAACTGACATCATAGGTAGACCAAAACTATGAGCGTCAAAATGAGAAAACAAATCCAGAAAATCACCTGGTCTGATTTGGCGAGATTAATTTTTCAAATTATGGTGGAAAATAAGTATTTGGTCACCTAAAAACATGCAAGATTTCGGGCTCTCACAGACCTGTAACTTCTTATTTAAGAGGCTCCTCTGTCTTCCACTCATTTCATTTAGTAATGGCACCTGCTTGAACATGTTATCAGTATAAAATGCATCTGTCCACAACCCCAAGCAGTCACACTGCAATCTTCACTAAAGAGTTGTTGAAGGACACCAGAAACACAATTGTAGCCCTGCTCCAGGCTGGGAAGACTGAATCTGCAATAAGCAAGCGGCTTGGTGTGATGAAATCAACTGTGGGAGCAATAATAAAAAAAATAGAAAACATACAAGACCACTGATAATCTCCCTCAATCTAGGGCTTCATGCAAGATCTCAACCCGTGGGATCAAAATGATCACAACAGTGAGCAAAAATCCCAGAACCACACGGGGGACCTAGTGAACGACCTGCATAGAGCTGGGACCACCGTAACAAAGGCTACCATCAGTAACACACTACACTGCCAGGGACTCAGATCCTGCAGTGCCAGACGAGTCCCCCTGCTTAAGCGAGTACATGTCCAGGCCCATCTGAAGTTTGCTAGAGAGCATTTGGATTATCCAGAAGAGTATTGGGAGAATGTCATATAGTCTGATGAAATCAAAGTAGAACTGTTTGGTAGAAACAAAACTAAAACTCATCGTGTTTGGAGGAGACAGAGTGCTGAGCTGCATCCAAAGAACACCATACCAACTGTGAAGCATGGGAGTGGCAACATCATGCTTTGGGGCTGTTTCTCTGAAAAGGGACCAGGACAACTGCTCGGTGTACTTGAAAGAATGAATGGGGCCATGTATCATGAGGTTTTGAGTGCAAACCTCCATCAGTAAGGGCATTGAAGATAATATGTGGATGGGTCTTTCAGCATGACAATAATCCCAAGCACATCACCAGGGCAAAGAAGGAGTGGCTTTGGAGGGATTTGAAAGTCCATGTTGCCCAGAGACAGGCCCAAAACATCACTGCTCTAGAGGAGTTCTCCATGGTAGAATGAGCCAACATACCACCAACAGTGTGTGGCAACCTTGTGAAGACTTACAGAAAGCGTTTGACCTCTGTCATTGCCAACAAAGGATATATAGCAAAATATTGAGATGAACTTTTGTTAATGACCAAATACTTATTTTCCACCATAATTTGCAAAATAAATCTTGCCAAATCAGACAAGGTGATTTTCTGGATTTGTTTTCTCATTTTGACTCTCATAGTTGTGGTCTACCTATGATGTCAATTACAGGCCTCTCTCATGTTTTTAAGTGGGAGAACTTACACAATTAGTGGCTGACTAAATACTTTTTTTCCCCACTGTATATATGAAAGAGAGAGGATTCTTATCTCAGGAATGGAAAGGAGCAAGAGTATAAGATAAACAATTCCAGCTTCAGGAGAAGAGTAGCATTTACACCAGGCTAAAAAAATTACAAATTTATGGAAAGTGACAGGTCTTCTTTATTGCAATGGCTGCTCCCTTTTGTTAAATGGGTCCCAGGATGATAAGCTTATTGTAGGCTGCCCCTCTACTGAAACCTCCAGCAATCAGCTGTAAAGTTTAATTAAAGAGAACCTGTCACCATGAAAATTCAGTCCAATCTGCAGGCAACAAGTTATACAGCAGATTGATATATAGTTTTGTGGGAAAAGATTTCCTGTAACCTGTGTTTTTGGGCTCGCTCCCACTTTCGATTAAATCAGACTAATGCAATCCAATTAAATATCGGATTGCATTCGTACCAATTTCATCCTATGCTTCTGTTCACAATGGCGTTTTTTCTTCCTGCTTCGATCGGATCGCAGTCGAAAGGGAAAAATATTCAGCATGCAGCGATTGCATGACTAATTTGGATCGCATGCACCCATACAAGTCTATGGGTGCGTGTGAAACATCGCACTGCACATGGATATTACTCCAGTGCAGTGTGATTCCCACGGACACCGGCAACAGAGGAGATGGAGAAATCACTTTCTCCGTCTCCTTCACAGCTGTGCTGCGATCCTCTCATGTGAGAAGGTCAGAGCACAGAGCACAGAGCACTGACACTTGGCTCACATTTGCAGCAATAGAGGAGCCGAGTGTCATGAACATATTGCATCCAGTGCTCTTGCATCTGATGTGATAAGCTAATATGACTCCGGCCTTATGCATTTAATCCTCTGATCTTTCTGTGATTTTCAGTCCAGTGGGCGGTCCTATCAGTGACTGACAGCTTTATCTGTACAAGAGTGCCTGAAGAAACTGCTGTCAGTCACTACAAAGACTGAAAACCCCAGAAAGAGCAGAGGTGTAAATGATGGAAGCACAGGTTATACAGAATTTTTTTTGCCACAAAACTATATATAAATCTGCTCCGGTCATCCTGTTCTACAACATGGTGTCAGCAGATTGGGCGGCATTTTCATGCTGACAGCTTCTTGTCAAACCCTGTAATAAGAGTTGAATTTGATTTGCCCTGGAGCGCTACCAAAAGATAAATAAGGCATTACACATGCAATTCTAATTTTTCCAGTAATATTAAGAGATCCTTGACGGAAGCACAACGGATCTGTCTTGTGTTACATTTTTCTGTCCAAAAGTTGTGAAATTAGCCCTCATTATTTGTCACCCAGCTTTTCCTAATTCTGCAACTCGTCTGGTGATGTCTTACAATTCGTCTGGTGATCATACTTGACAAGATAGGCCAACACAGCGATTTAGAACGCAGATTTGCGATTAACAACAATCACATTCCAAAATACTCAAAAAAATGGAAGACCTGGAACAACAAATTTCATATCAAATAGACTTAACAAGAGGCACTATATTTTGAAGTTTAAACCTGGGCGCTTTAGTACTGGGATGCTGTATCTCCTTCCAAGAATGTTACCCCATAATAAGGATTGCCGATTTTTTTTTCTTTTATGTTGTTATTCGATATATGTTATTCTATGCCTATTTGTGAGTTCTCTAGTTTTTAATTTTTTTTTTCCGTACCTGTACAAGGTTGTTTATTCCCCACTCCCTTCCCTCCCTTCCTACCTTCCTTTCCCTACCCTGTTTATTTCTAAAAAAACAATAAAATTATTTGAAAACAATTCATCTGGTGATGTCCTTCAACTCGTCTGGGGATGTCCTACAACTCGCCTGGTGATGTCCTACAACTCGTCTAGTGATGTCTAGTAACAACTCGTCTGGTGATGTCCTACGACTCGTCTGGTGATGTCCTACAACTCGTCTGGTGATGTATTACAACTTGTCTGGTGATGTCTTACAACTCGTCTAGTGATGTCTTACAACTCGTCTAGTGATGTCTTACAACTTGTCTGGTGATGTCTTACAACTCGTCTGGTGATGTCTTACAACTCGTCTGGTGATGTCCTACAACTCGTCTAGTGATGTCCTACAACTCGTCTGGTGATGTCTTACAACTCGTCTGGTGATGTCCTACAACTCGTCTGGTGATGTCTTACAACTCGCCTGGCGATGTCCTACAACTCGTCTGGCGATGTCTTACAAATTGTCTGGTGATGTCCTACAACTCGTCTGGTGATGTCTTACAACTCGCCAGGTGATGTCCTACAACTCGTCTGGTGATGTCTTACAACTCATCTGGTGATGTCCTACAACTTGTCTGGTGATTTCCTACAACTCGCCTGGTGATGTCTTACAACTCGTGTGTAGTGTTGAGCATTCCGATACCGCAAGTATCGGGTATCGGCCAATATTTACTGTATCGGAATTCCGATACTGAGTTCTGATACTTTTATCATATCGCATACCGGAATCGGAAGTTCCCATAATGCTATGAGCCAGTTTGATTTGATTCAGCCAGTGACAATCCTCAGAAGTGTGGGCACCTCCTGTTAGGCATGTAGGCATGTTAACTAATGGCATGGCTGTGATTGGCTGCTGAAATGATGTCATGATGCACTATAAAAGCCGCCACAGCCGCCATTTCTGGTTCACTCTGCTGTGAATTCAGTTAGGGACAGGCTGCTGTTCAAGACTGTGAGGGACAGTTACAAATCACATTGTGCTTTACCCAGGCTACATTCTCAATAAGTGTAGCTTTCTTTTGCCTTGCAGCAGTGTTCACAGCTGTCTGCAAGGTCTGTGTGAGTGCAGCTCATGCTGAGTAGTGTGTCCTGCAGCCACGTCTGGTTGTAGGACGCTCAGCGTGTCACTGTCTCATACATATTTTTCATTTTTTTGCTGCTCATTTTTCATTCTCCTATTAGTGTGCACTGTGCATCCATATATATCCATATACGTCAGTTGCAAACACTATAGGAGTAGACAGCGGAGCCTCTCTGCAGCCTTTCAGTGCTAGTGCCCAGTTTGCTGCACTGATCACGGCTGTCTGAGAGGTCTCTGACTGTGTGTGAGTGCAGCTCACGCTGAGTAGTGTGTCCTGCAGCTACGTCTGGTTGTAGGCCGCGCAGCGTGCGTCACTGCCTCACACATATTTTTCTTTTATTGCAGCTCATTTTTTATTCTCCTATTAGTGTGCATCCAATCGTATCCATCTACATTGTTTGGCTGGAAACACTATATAGGAGTAGATAGAGGAGCCTTTTTTCTGGTTTGTGCCCTTCATCTGCAGCCAGATTAGTATTACCCTATTTTTTGGAGCCTCATCTTTTGCATTGTAGGTTACCTTCCTGCATTGTAATAGCTCCAAAAAGTTAGTGATACTATCGCTTTCAAATCTTTGGTCACATCCTTTTAGTTTTTTTTCAAAAAAACAAAAACAAAATAAAGTTCACGAACCACTCCATTTCACAGTAGTGTAGGCCACAATAGCTCCTATTAAAGTGTAGTCCACACACACACTTCATAAAATTAGTGTTTCTTAAACTTGTTACCAGCTGTTCAGGAATAAGCACACTAAGCCCCCTTTGTACTTTTCTGCCTATCTTTATCAGTCTACCAAGATGAAGAAGGCAGGGAGTAAGGCACGTGGGCGTGGGCGTGGAGTTTCAGCAGGGAGAGGATGTGGGGATTCTGCAGGGAGAGGACGTGGGGATTCTGTGCCTGCTGCGGGCACCAGTGAGTCTGCATCCCCCAGTTTTACCAGGCCACAGTCCTTTATGCGCAGCTTTGTAGGACCTCGCCGTATCCCACTGCTGTGGGAGGAACAAATTGAAGCCGTTGTCGGATGGATGGCAGCTAACACATCGACTTCAATGACTTCCACGTCCTATCAGGGCCAGACCACTGAAGAGCAACCATATGTCTCTTCACCACCTGCCAAAGTGCCCAGGCAGTCAGAGAGCCCTGGACAGGAGCCATCGCAGTCTCTACTTCTGTTCTCTGAATCTGTTGGCTTGGAAAGAGGGGGCCAGCCAAGCAGCATTCAAGAATGTGAAGAAGAGGGAGTATGCAGTGATGCGCAACTTCTTTGTCCCTCTGAATCTGAAGAGGCGGGTGGGCCAGTGCCTATGGTCAGCACACCTCAGTACGCATCAGATGATGACGAGACTCAGGTGCCTCTTTCTGGTGCGTACGGTGCTGGCGAGACAACCCAGGAGAAGCAGGTGTTTGAAGAGGGGAGTGTAGATGATGAGGTCCTTGACCCATCATGGCGTGAGGAACAGGAAGGTGGTGGGAGCAGCTCTGAGGAAGAGCTTCCCCGAACGGCCAAAACAGGAGGGAGAGGAAGGGGGCAGACTTGGTTGCCTGTAGCCTCCACTTCGGCACCCGTTAGGATCATTCCTCTTTCAAAAGCCAAAACGGGCGCTCCCAAGACTTGCAGTGCGTGGTCCTTTTTTGACACAGTTGCAGATGACATTTGCTTTGTTAAATGCAAGCTGTGTCATCAGAAAGTCAAAAGAGGGAAAAATGTCAGCCACCTCAATACCACAAATATGTGGAAACATGTGCGGACCAAGCACGAGGTGGAGTTATACAGACACACTGAAGACGTAGGCCAATGTACAGCACCACCTACCAACTCTTCAGCTCGTGTTGAGGCCTCTTCCTCCAGCTCACACACAGCTGGTTCGGCTTCCTCACAGGATCGCCAAGGAAGAACCTCTGGCACTGTTGTCCGGAGACCCAGTGACATTCCACCCACAGCACCACGTTCCCAGTCATCCTCACACTCCCAGGCCACTCTACAGCCATCGGTAGCACAGGCCTGGGATAAAAGGCGGCCATACTCGGCAAACCATCCCCGAGCACAGGCTATGAACGCTGGCATTGCCAAACTACTGGCCCTTGAAATGCTCTCATTCAGGCTGGTGGAGACTGACACCTTCCGGAACTTCATGGCATTGGCAGTCCCACAATACACCGTGCCCAGCCGCTTTTATTTCAGTAGGCAAGCCGTCCCTGCCCTGCAAAAACATGTGGAGGGAAAAATAAAACATGCGCTACTAAACGCCGTCAGTAGCAAGGTCCACCTGATCACCGATGCGTGGACCAGTAACCATGGACAGGGACGATATCTTTCACTCACTGCCCATTGGGTCAATGTTGTGGAGCCGGGTACAGATCTGGAGAGTGGCACTGTACGTGTTCTGCCAACTCCACGGATTGCAGGAATCCAGTCTGTACACATTGACTCCTCCTCCTACTCAAGTTCCTCAGAAACAGCGCTGCAGGAGCCTGTTACGACCGATATGAGCACAGCCGTGGCCAAACGTCAACAGGCCGTACTCAAATTAATTTCTTTGGGGAATCGAAGCCACACAGCGCAGGAGCTCTGGAATGCCATCAAGCAGGAGAGCGACGTGTGGTTTGTGCCAGCGAATCTCCAGCCGGGCTTGGTAGTGTGTGACAGTGGCCGAAATCTGGTGGCAGCTCTTGGCCTAGGCAACCTCACTCACATCCCATGTCTGGCACATGTGCTGAACTTGGTCGTGCAGAGCTTTCTGAGGGACTATCCGGATCTTGATGCACTGCTGCACAAGGTCCGCATAGAGTGCGCTCACTTGCGGCGTTCCAATGACACGGCAAGATCGCGCCTTGCTGCTCTGCAGCGCCGATTGTGCCTTCCGGAACATCGCATCATATGTGACCTACCCACCAGGTGGAATTCAACGTTACATTTGTTGGAGCAGTTGTGTGAGCAGCAAGCAGCAGTCATGGAGCACCAGCTGCATCAGGCGCAAACAAGTCGCACTGTGCGCCAGTCACACTTCAGCACCACTGAGTGGGCCTCTATGAAGGACATCTGTCTCGTTTTGCGTGCCTTCGATGATTCCACGCAGATGGCGAGTGCAGGTGATGCACTAGTCAGCATGACTGTCCCCCTTATCTGCCTGCTTCAAATAACACTGCAAGCACTAAGGGAGGAGGTTTTGGAAGAGGTGGAGGATGAGGAGTCACAAATGCCATCTGCTTCTGGACAGTCTGCGCTACGTGGTTCCTCACAAAGGCCTAGGTAGGGGACACTTTGTGAGGAGGATGAGGAGGAGTCAATGGAGGAGGAAGACATCTCTCCAGAGGAGGGAGGTACACAATGCTCTAGTCAGTATGTACAGCGAGGGTGGGGTGATGCAGAGCAGGCAGAGATGACAACTCAAGCAGGGGACAGCGTTTCTTTGGCAGTTGGGAGTCTGCAGCACATGGTTGATTTCATGCTGCTGTGCCTGAGAAACGACCGCCGCATCACCCACATTCTCAACACGACTGATTATTGGGTGTACACCCTCCTAGATCCTCGCTACCAGGACAACTTACAAAGCCTCATACCACCATTGAACCAGTAGCGTAAACTGCGGGAGTGCCAAGACACATTGGTGCAGTCCATCATGTTCTCCATTCCAACCGACAGCAGTGCTGCTAGTGCTTTACAAAGTAGCTCTGTGCGTCGAGGCAGTGGAGGAAGCTCGGCACAAAGAGGGAGCAGAGGCAGCGCCTCAGCACAAGGCAAGACCACTATGGTCCAAATGTGTCAAAGTTTTGTGTGTCCACCACAAATGTCTACACCATCACAGACGGCTCCAGTCAGCAGGAGGCAGCGTTTCCGTCAGATGGTGACAGACTACATGTCTTGCCATGTCAGTGTACTCCCAGATGGCTCTTCCCCCTTCAAGTTTTGGGTCTCTAAGCTGGATACATGGCCAGAGCTTAGCCAGTATGCATTGGAGGTGCTGGCTTGCCCTGCTGCCAGTGTATTATCGGAACGCGTCTTTAGTGCCGCAGGTGGTGTACTAACAGACCGTCGCACGCGACTATCCTCCGATAACGTTGACCGGCTTACTTTTCTGAAAATGAACAAGGCCTGGATCTCGCCAGAATTTGCCAGTCCTCTACCAGAATAAATAATTGGTTGGCAACAGTATCTATGACTCCTGTTGTCTTCATGTTTCTACCACCTTAACTGTAATCCCTGGGCTTCAACACAGCCAGTTGTCACTCAGAAGTGCCGTCGGGACAGAGAAAAACACTAGCTCCTGTGTTAGTGGGGTTCAGTAACGCCATCTGCTCCCCTGCTGTGCGGACGGCAAAGTCTCCTGCCCCCTCCACAATCGAACTACTACTAATTTTTAACCGTGCTCCACTTAGGCCTCTGGTGCCACTGTCTCAAGTATTTCCCCTGGCCTCCAACCCAGCCAGTTGCTGCTCTGAAGTGGCGTCTGCACAATCCACACTTGCTCCTGTGTTCCTGGGGCTCAGTCACGTCAGTTGATCCCCTGATGTGTGTCCGGCAATGTCTCCACTACTAGTAGTGGGAAAGTGGACAGAGCAGGAGACCTTGCCGGACACACATCAGGGGATCAACTGATGTGACTGAGCCCCAGTAACTCAGGAACAAGTGTGGATTGTGCAGACGCCACTTCAGAGCAGTAACTGGCGGGGTTGGAGGCCAGGGGAAATACTAGAGACAGTGGAGCCAGAGGCCATAGTGGAGCACAGTTACAATCAGTAGTAATCTACAACCTATATAAAACTTGCTGCAAGTTGGCCTCCTCCTGCTGCATGATTGATCCTGGGCTTCAACACAGCCAGTTGTCGCTCGGAAGTGCTGTCCGCACAGAGAAAAACACTAGCTCCTGTGTTAGTGGGGTTCAGTAACGTCTGCTGTTCCCCTGCGGTGTGGACGACAAAGTCTCCTGCTGCCTCCACATTCAAAAACCATCAGGCCTCAGCCTGCTCCATGCTTGATCCTGGGCTCCAACATCGCCAGTTGGTGTTCAGTAGTGCCGTCTTCACAGAGAAAAACACACTAGCTCCTGTGTTAGTGAAGTTCAGTAACGTCAGCTGTTCCCCTGCTGTGTGGACGACAAAGTCTCCTGCTGCCTCCACATTCAAAAACCATCAGGCCTCAGCCTGCTCTGTTATGAATGAGTCACCGGAGGAGGAAAAAACAAAAACACAAGCTAAGTCCAGAAAACCGGAGAGGTTGGTAGCTAGCGGATTGCAGACCCCTGATCCTATTCACCACAACTAACAGTAGCCGTGGGGGGTTCCTACGGTGCCCTAGACCCCTCATCACAGCCGGAGAGCTAAATAAGCCTAAAGAAAGAAAGAGGAAATCTAAACTGCCCCAGAGCAGAACCCAAAGCAATAGACAGCCCCCAACATGTATTGTCGGTGAAAAACAGATGAAAACACAAACACAGACAGAAAGACAGGCTGAGCAAATGATGGGGCCCAACTAACTAGATAGGAAAGGACAGAAAAGATGCTGGCTGCAATCACGCAGAAAAAACCCTGCGAAAAATAATGTCCAACACGTCTGATAGAAAAGGCCTTGAAGTCACTAGACTTCAAAATCACTATATCAGCACTTGGGTATATTCTGAAGACAGAGCAAAGAGATCAACTGATCAGAGACAAAAATGGAGTTCAGCCCGTCCCAACCAGGGCAGGCTGAACACAAACACTAAGTAAACAGACAAAATCTCATGTAAAAATAGCAGAGCAAAAACTTAGCTTTTAGTAGACAGGAACTAAACTGGATGCCAGAGCTCAGAGCAGAAAGGATCACCAGCAACCCTGCAGGGCGTCGGCTGCCTTATATCCACTCAGAAATTCCGGATGTCCAATCACACTCCACCTCTTCAGATGACAGGTTCTTCCCATCCAGATCAATTTCACTACCTCCTTTCACCAGCAGAGGGAGTTCATCAGACATCAGAGGTGAAGGAGAAAATGAACTCATAACATTGCTCCATGTTTGATCCTGGGCTCCAACAATGCCAGTTGGTGTTCAGAAGTGCCGTCTTCACAGAGAAAAATACACTAGCTCCTGTGTTAGTGGGGTTCAGTAACGTCAGCTGTTCCCCTGCTGTGTGGACGACAAAGTCTCCTGCTGCCTCCACATTCACAAACCTTCAGGCCTCAGCCTGCTCCATGCTTGATCCTGGGCTCCAACAATGCCAGTTGGTGTTCAGAAGTGCCGTCTTCACAGAGAAAAACACACTAGCTCCTGTGTTAGTGGAGTTCAGTAATGTCAGCTGTTCCCCTGCTGTGTGGACAACAAAGTCTCCTGCTGCCTCCACATTCACAAACCATCAGGCCTCAGCCTGCTCCATGCTTGATCCGGGGCTCCAGCAACGCCAGTTGGTGTTCAGAAGTGCTGTATTCACAGAGAAAAACACACTAGCTCCTGTGTTAGTGGGGTTTAGTAACGTCAGCTGTTCCCCTGCTGTGTGGACGACAAAGTCTCCTGCTGCCTCCACATTCACAAACCATCAGGCCTCAGCCTGCTCCATGCTTGATCCTGGGCTCCAACAATGCCAGTTGGTGTTCAGAAGTGCCGTCTTCACAGAGAAAAACACACTAGCTCCTGTGTTAGTGGAGTTCAGTAACATCAGCTGTTCCCCTGCTGTGTGGACGACAAAGTCTCCTGCTGCCTCCAAAATCACACTACATCTTACTCTCTACTCGCTCCAAGTAGGCCTCAGCCTGCTCCATGATTGATCCTGGGCTTCAACACATCCAGTTGTTGCTTGGAAGTGCCATCCGCACAGAGAGAAACACTAGCTCCAGTGTCAGTGGGGTTCAGTAACGCCAGCTGCTCCCCTGCTGTGTGGATGGCAAAGTCTCCTCCTGCCTACACAGTCACACTACTACTGATTTTTAACCACGCTCCACTTAGTCCTCTGGCTCCACTGTCTCTAGTATTTCCCCTGGCCTCCAACCTCTCCAGTTGCTGCTCCGAAATGGCGTCTGCACAATCCACACTTGTTCCTGTGTTACTGAGGCTCAGTCACATCAGTTGATCCCCTGATGTGTGTCTGGCAATGTCTCCTGCTCTGTCCACATTCCCATTACTAGTAGTGGGATTGTGGACAGAGCAGGAGACCTTGCCGGACACACATCAGGGGATCAACTGATGTGACTGAGCCCCTGTAACCCAGGAACAAGTGTGGATTGTGCAGACGCCGCTTTTGAGCAGCAACTGGCGGGGTTGAAGGCCGGGGGAAATACTAGAGACAGTGGAGCCAGAGGCCTAAGTGTAGCACGGTTACAATCAGTTGTAGTGTACAACCGATATAAAACTTGCTTCAAGTAGGCCTCAGCCTGCTCCATGATTGAACATGGGCTTCAAAACAGCCACTTGTTGCTCGGAAGTGCCGTCTGCACGGAGAAAAACACATGCTCCATTGTTAGTGGGGTTCAGTAACGCCAGCTGCTCCCCTGCTGTGTGGACGACAAAGTCTCCTGCTGCCTCCAAAATCACACTACATCTTACTTTCTACTCGCTCTAAGTAGGCCTCAGCCTGCTGCATGATTGACCCTGGGCTCCAACATCGCCAGTTGCTGCTCAGAAGTGTCTTTGGCACGGGTACTCCCTCCTGCCCAACCTGGTTCCAGCACGCCTGCTGTTTCCGGGTAGTGTCAACGTCACTTTGCCACCAATACATAGTCCTGTTGTGTTCCGGTCGGGTTAGCCGAGTCTATGGTGCCTGCAGTTTAGGTGCTTCCTATGTGGGCTGCGGGTTCTGGTAATAAAGGCTGTTTCCGTAGTGCCAATAGGACAAGCACCCCCTGTAGGACTGTGGGTTTCGGTAACTTCGGCCGGCTCGCGGCCTTGCAACGTTGTTTTTCGGGGTAGCTTCTGCTACCCATCCAAGTTGCAGCACCGTCAGCTGGTTCTCGGCAGTGCCTTTGGCCTAGGTGTCTCCCTCTCGGTATCCGAGTTCCAGCAACGTCTGCTGGTCCTTAGTAGTGCTTTGTAGCACAGGTACCTCCTGCTTAGTAACCGTGTTCCAGCACTGTCAGCTGGTCCACGGTTGTGCCATTGGCTCTTGTTCCTTCTGCTGCCACTCTGGGTACCAGCACCGTCAGCTGGTTCTCGGTAGTTCCATTGACTCTTGTAGCTTCTGATACCCATCCGGGTTCCAGCACCGTCAGCTGGTTCTCGGCAGTGCCTTTGGCCTAGGTGCCTCCTTCTCAGTATCCGAGTTCCAGCAACGTCTGCTGGTCCATGGTAGTGCTTTCTAGCACAGGTACCTCCTGCTTAGTAACTGTGTTCCAGCACCGTTAGCTGGTCCACGGTTGTGCCATTGGCTCTTGTTCATTCTGCTGCCACTCTGGGTACCAGCACCGTCAGCTGGTTCTCGGTAGTTCCATTGACTCTTGTAGCTTCTGATACCCATCCGGGTTCCAGCACCGTCAGCTGGTTCTCGGCAGTGCCTTTGGCCTAGGTGCCTCCTTCTCGGTATCCGAGTTCCAGCAACGTCTGCTGGTCCATGGTAGTGCTTTCTAGCACAGGTACCTCCTGCTTAGTAACCGTGTTCCAGCACCGTTAGCTGGTCCACGGTTGTGCCATTGGCTCTTGTTCCTTCTGCTGCCCTTCTGGGTTCCAGTATCATCAGCTGGTTCTCGGCAGTTCCTCAGCCTTCTTGTACCTTCTGCTACTTTTCAAAGTTCACGCTTGTGGAAATGGTTTTTGGTTCTCACTCTGGATCTCCCTGACGACAACCCTGAAGATGATGACCCTGAAGACCACAGCGAAGAAGACCAAAAAGATGACCCTGAAGAAGATGACCAAGATGACAAAGAACATGAAGACAACCACCATGATGCAGAACAACAAGAGACAGAAGACCAAGAGGCAGAAGAACAAAAAGCAGAAGGACCAAAAGCAGAAGAACATTAAGCATAAGACTAAAAATCAGAGCAAAAGATATTATCCAAATTCTCAGCAGAAGAAGACTAAGCAGTGTATGGAGGTGAGTCCGTTCCTCCTCGTGGTGCCCCTGGAAAATGCCTGCTGCTGCAGGCCAAACTGAACGCAGACAAATCCTGTTGTAAATCTTTTGTGACAGGCAGAACGGAAGGTGTAATCTTCATACTTTTATAGATAACAACTACAGGAATGCCTGTCAAAAATAAGAATATGATGATGAAGAAGAAGAATAGGAAGAAGATGAAGAAGTAGAATATGAAGAAGAATAATAGTTGAATAAGAAGAATATGAAGAATGTAAAAGAAAAGAATAATAGGAAGAAGGTGAAGAAGAAGATGAATAATGTGAAGAAGCTGATGAAAAAGATGCTGCTGCTGAGGATGATGAAGGAGAATGTGTTGGAGAAGTAAAAAAGAAGGTGAAGAGCATGGAAGTAGTGAAACATACATATCTAACAAAATAAACAAAAGGTTTACATAGTCAATATCTTTGTAACTCCGAACATCTTTAAAAAAAAAAATTATTCCTGCTATTCCATTTAATTGGACTAAACCTCTATGCCTTTAATGTCTCCTCCACCTCCCCCAATACATTCTACATTATTCTTCGTTGTTTTTCTTCATGTAGAATTAAACTACAAGGAAAGAAAGGGTTTTTTTTAATTCCGATATTTCTGTTCCATTGACTTGAATGGGACTTCCGGGATCGGAATCAGCGATACCCGATACTTTTTCATATCGGCCGATCCAATCCGATCCGATATTTTTCAATATCGGGTGGTATCGCTCAACACTACTCGTGTGGTGATGTCCTACAACCTGTCTGGTGATGTCCTACAACTCGTCTGGGGATGTCCTACAACTCGTCTAGTGATGTCTAGTAACAACTCCTCTGGTGATGTCCTACAACCTGTCTGGTGATGTCCTACAACTCATCTGGTGATGTCCTACAACTCGTCTGGTGATGTCCTACAACTCATCTAGTGATGTCTTACAACTGGTCTGGTGAAGTCTTTCATGTTTACTGGAAAACAAAAAAGATGGACACATTTCAAGAACCATTCTAAGTCAGTATTGCACTGATCTAGCACTTGGTCAGGTGCAATAGCTGCTGTTCTGCTGCTATAATGGAAGAGAACAGCAAAATGACAAAGAATAATGAACGGAGCAGATCTCATATTGCCGATCTCACGTTTACGACCTCAGTTACAATTTACAGGTGATTTTTCTTTATATGAAGGAATCCTCTTTCTCATGTGAACATGTATAGTCTCGGGTGTTCTTGTCTTCATATTTTAGCAGCAATATATGAAGCTATTCAGTGCATGGCCTCCTAATAAATATAGAGAGGTAAATGACTCTCCTGTGTAGTCTCCTTCTCAGAAAATGGATACTACATTAACACTCATTTAAACAAGAGGCTCAGCGCTCAATACTAAGGATGATTCAGAGAGAGCAGAGATCCTAGGAAACCTGCAAGAGCGAGAAGGAGAAACTAACTCAACATCACCACCTAGGGACAGCCAGCTGCAATCACACCCTACGGGAGGTTATTTCATTGACCCGGTCGTCCACTTAGGACAGAACCTACACATTTTAGCAGCCAAGTGTGAAGAGCTTCTTTAAGCTAGAATTCATCAATTCCCAGTGCCCGCACTTGTTTTTCATTACATTCAGAGCTGTACACTTCCCAGCACTTTGTGCAGGCTAACACCAACTTTAATCATTTAAAGACTAAACTCAACTGAATTCACTAAATTATTCATTGCAATAACCATATTGTTGATAGGCGGTAAAGCTCTGGAGTGTAAATAAGGAAACCACATATGCTGTATTCTTAGCGGCTAATCGAGGTCCACAGCGGCGGTGGTTTAATTGGTCAATAACCAAAGCGTATTGATGTAGCAGAGCCGAAGAGCTCAAATATCTGTTTCTCTTGTGCATTGTGACTGCTCCGGTTATTTACATGGTGTCCCATAGAAAAAAGTTGCCCTACATCATATTGAAATGTGCCAAAAATCAAGCTCAGATGTCTGACAACTGACTCATCGACAACTCTGCTACATCTGTAGACTCGTAAAATAAAAAAAAAATCCCATCCCTGTTCTGCAAGGCTTAATTAGATAGATAATGGGTATGATTCATTCAAAGTTTACATGCTAAGGACAGATTAATTTCCGATTTCACCAGAATGAAAATAATTGCTTTTTCATTAGTTAATTGTATTTTTTCATTATGGGATAATAATAATTATAATAGCGGCAGAAAACAGCAGTTCTGGATTGGGCAATAAGTGGACATTTTAGGTGATTATTTAGAGATACTTCAGCTCCGTCCTTTAGGATGCATTGCAGTAAATGGCAGATATTTCTACAGCACAGAAAGGTAGATATTGTAATCTCAAAAGTACAAGTCCTTTCACAAGAAACAGGCGCTCATACAAATATGTGGACAGAAATGTAAAAAGTACTATGGACCTTGGGGGGAAGAGGAGGTAAAAAGAAACAAAGCACAAAAAGGAAAATTGTTCACTTCCAGAAAGGGTAAATACAAATACAACACATACACACCTTTACAAGGATAAGAGGGATCATGGGATACAAATTCTTCTGTACGTAGCAGAGCGGTGTAGATATGTTTCTACTGCTGAGCTATTCAGGTGTAGCAGATCTCAACTTGTGACTTTTAAAATGTCAGATGTAGTAAAGAGTTCTGTCCAGGTATAGCAGAGCTGAATATGACAATATCAACTCAGCTACATCTGTGCTGAATATAAATGTACAGGGTGGGACATTTATATGGATACACCTGGGTGGGTTGACTTCAAAATGGCCGCCATGGTCACTACCTATCTTGAAAAGTTTTTCCCCTTCATATACTAATGTGCCACAAACAGAAAGTTGATATCACCAACCATTCCCATTTTATTTAGGTGTATCCATATAAATGGCCCACCCTGTAGATATTTTTTAGTGGTCAGTGGTCACATTACTGCCCTGTCAGCTTCCTATGCTCTCTAGCCCCTCACCTATAATCCTGGATCATGCTCTAGTTCTCCTTATCTCAGTCTCTTGCCTTCTTCATAACCCTCTTCTCCATTGCTGTTTTATCTCCCTTGGCTCAGCAGTGCAGACCTGGCAGATCACTGATAGGTGTGTGGTGGGCCCTCTGAGTCAGACAATGGAGCCTGGGAGGATAAAATGGGGGCTGTATGAAGAACTTGGGCAGGATGTGTGATAGAGCTTTGTATAAAAGACCAGGGAGCACAGAGCTGTGACAGTCGCACTCCTTGCTCTCTTTTCTCCCTGTTCAAATGAGCGCTTCCATCAGTCAGAGGATGGAGGCACTTATTACACCTTACGTTTTGGCCATAGCTTTGTCACAGCTAACAGCTGATTGGACAGTTTGATCCAATCAGCTGTGCTGCTGCCTTGCACTAACCTAGAGTGTGCAGATATCAGAAGACTGAGGAGTCTCTGCACTAGGCATGATGTCTGTTGTGATATTACCTCTAGAATCTGGACTAGGAAACACTATACGGGGTGTGACCAGCTCATCCAGGATCAGGAGAGAAGCTTTTCACATGTCTAAGTGTGGTATCTAGGCAATGGTGCAGAATGCTGACAGGGAGTATATTAAAAACTGTCAGCATTCTACAGCTTAGATACACATCTACAATATAAAAAAAGCCTGAACAACTCCTTAAACGTAAGGTTCCAGGAGTTTTGTGCAGTGAATTGTGTGTGTGTAGAAAAGCCCTGAGCACAGCCCGATGGAACACTTAGGGAATATTCATTCCGATATTTGTGCCCCATTGACTTGCATGGGTTTCCAGTATCGGAATCGGCGATACCCGATACTTTTTGGGTATCGGTCCGATCCAATCTGATCCGATACTTCACGATATCGGATGGTATCGCTCAATACAACTGCCAGCATGATCCCTCAGCTCTCTGACTGGTGGTCTTACCGGTGGTAACGCTACCACCGATGAGAACCACTGTGCCTGTGTTTCCCACATTGTCACACAGATGTCAGTGTGGGAAACACCATAAGAAGCCTGTAAAGCACAAAACAAAATTATGTAACAGTTGTGATTGCTCTATAAAAGAGTGTCAGGTGTGTCAATCACTCACTGTTGGTGATTGTTCCTCATTTGCAAGCAAGCCTGGGTAAAGAATGGAGCTGAAGGAGAGTCATGGGCAGCCCAGTCAGAGTGCTGGAGTAGCAGCTATGGTGTCTGCAAGGAGGGCTGGCATGGATTGGTGGAGTGTCAGCTATGGTGTCTGCAAGGAGGGCTGGCATTGCTTGGTGGAGTGGCAGCTATGGTGTAGAGCTGCACTCAGGATGCTGGACTCGGTTGCTGAAAGCTGGACTCAAAATGTTGGACTCTTTGGCAGAAAAGCTGGACTCATTTGCTGGACTCTGTTTCTGGACAGCTGCGCACAGGTGGTGGACTCTGTTTACTCCAAGGCTGCACTATGGTGCTGAGAAGAGTCCACGACAACTCAGTCAGAGTCCTGGAGTGGCAGCTATGGTGTCAGCGAGGAGTTCATGTAAAGCATGTGGAGTGGCAGCTATTGGTGCCAATGAAGATTTCTTGCAAAGCTTGGTGGAGTGGCAGCTATGGTGTAGAGCTGCACTCTGTTGCTGGACTCTTTTGCTGGAAGCTGCACTCAGATGCTGGACTCCGTGGCTGGACAGCTGCACTCAGGTGCTGGACTCAATTGCTGGACAGTGCACCCAGATGTTGGACACGGTGGAGGAAAAGATGCACGCAGGTGGTGGGCTCTGTTGCTGGGAGCGTAAGCAACAGAGCAAAGCTAAATGGTGTTCCCCTGTTTTGTCACTTTTCCTTATGTGTGTTTAGTGCAGTGGTGGGATTAGTTTCCGCACCGACCAATTCCCTAGTGAGGGTTTAGGTGCAGGGCAAGTCAGGGTTTTTAGGTTCCTGATCGGCGCCCGGTGCGGAACTGGCCTAGGGAACGTTAGGAGTGTAGAGACACTGACTCAGGGGAGTTCAGGAGGTCTCCACTTCCCCGTTCCCTATTGCAGGGCCACCATTGTTATTGTTACCCAGGTTTTCCCTATTCCCTTGTCTTATTGTATTAGTTACCAGCCTACGGCCCGCGTCACATAGGACAATTACATGTGCTGCGTCCTGTTGTATTAGTTACCGGCCCACTGGCCGTGTCACTCAGGACGGGGCATGTGACAATTACCTTGCATAAAGATTTCATTGCATTTTTGGACCATTTCCACGTGGAAAAAAATGCCACAAAAAAGCATAAAAAATGCATCATGTGCACATAACTAAATCCGATCACAGTTTCTCATGCTGCACCATAATACACAGGAATCTATCTTACGTCTCTTACATAACTGCATTTGCTATGAAGTAAGGCAATAACACAAATTTCCTCTGGTTTTACATTATACACTCCCAGTCTTCCTCACACTAGACTCAACCCCTAAACAGTGGTATCTTCCAGTTCAGAGGCAAGAAGCCTTACAGATCTGTGAAAATAGTGAGAGGGAGGAGAGCCTAACTTCAGTCTTTTTTCTTAAGGGTACTAAAGTATTATCACTAAATTAAAGAAGTTCTTTTTTAGTTTTTCTAATTAAATATATGTGTGAGAAGTTTTACATTTTGGTCTCCTGTTACCTAATTACAGCAAACCTGTAAGCAGGATTTTGCTCAGTAAACTGCAGACAGTGTCAGGTTGGCGCCATTATACTGATTAAAATAATACCTGGGGTGAAGAAATCCATGAGATTATCATGCTTCAGGGCAGCCTGTGGGTGGGACTCTGGCGGGGCTGTAGGTGGGGTTTTATGTGGTGCTCTGCTTAGATATTCATGTTTATGAGCTTATGACGGGTCACTGATCCTTCAGTAACCTGTCCCCTATTTTACATACTGAATATCCTATTGATTGAAAAAAAAAAATAATAACAATCCTGATGCTGGTACCTGAGCTGTATCATGAAACATTGTATAATATGCATATATTTAATTTTATTTGGGCATTTTGTTTTGTTGGAAAAATAAATATCTTAATCAAATTGGTGCCAGCGAAGTAGCATTTATTGCTATCTATTTTTTTCCAACAAAACAAAATACCTAAATAAAATTAATATATGCAGATTTTACATCGTATCATGCTACAACACAGACACCAGCATGAGAAATGTTATATTTTCTTTTTTTTTTTTCAAAGAATAATATATTCAGTATGTAAAATAGGTGTCGGGTCACTGAAGGATCAGTGACCTGACATTAATCCCATAAGGATGTATATCTAAGCAGAGCACCACATAAAGTCCCACCCACAGCCCCACCAGAGCCCCACCCACAGGCTACACTGAAGCATAAGAATCTCATTAAGGGTGATTTGACATTAGCGTTTCAGGGCGCAGCGACGGGATCGCTGGTACATCGCTAAGTGTGACAGTACCTTTAGACTTTAGACAGGTTGAACGTACAATATATGTCTACTATATGGCCAATTCTGATGTGACTAAGGAGAGGGCAAATGTGCCTTAGAGCACCTGTGCACATTTGATCCTTGTTAGATCCCTCTCAAATCTATGTCAAAAACTATCCGTGAAATGTGTATAGATCGAATTCTCATATGCTATAGAATATTTAACAGCGTGAGGCTGTGTGACCGGGTCATTAAGTTCATAAGACAGCCATACAAATGAGCCTGACATCTGACAAAACTCCAATATTGGAAAGTCAGAGTGCATGATATTATTATACAGTGAAGTGAAATTACAGGGTATATTTCGCTGTCAGTAAAGTTATAAACTGCTACGATGCACCACGTCTTTTTTTTTCTAGAGCACTATTATCTAACCAAGCAGAATATCTATAAATTACAGAGAAGCAAAATAACATAATAAAGTATTATTTTAAAGCTGCAATCTTTGGTGCTTATAGATCAGATTCACTGCAGTTTTGTATCTAAACAATTCAGCAGACGGCAAAAAAGTTTCATGTACGTGTCAGTAGTAAAAAGCAAATCATTTTTCAATGTATTCTTGTCACTGCCAATTACTTTTCTCTCAGAGGGCCAATTGCTAAAACGCTATAAAGTCCCACTTCAATTCCATACGATTCCCTTGCCACACTTTCTCCTTTAAAACTTGTCTATTTTTGTCTAGTTTGCACTAAAATACCGTGGTACATCTGCAATGTAACGTGCACTAAGACTTGCTTACTGTGTTATCCTACGGACCACTTAATCCTTTAATAATAGGAAGATTTGGGTGTGCTACTCTTGCTACCTTACAGAACACTTACTTTGTTTATTACATAGAGTAGGTGAAATTAATATTGAACAGTTTTCTAAGTTATTATATTTATAAAGGTGCTATTGACATGAAATTCTCATCAGATGTCAGTATCAACCCATCCAATCCACTCAAAGAAATCAAATAATAGATGTTCATACATTTAGTTATGAGTAATAATGAGAAATGACAGAATGAAAAAGTAATGAACGCATGAAGAAAGAGAGGTGCAAAAAGCTATGGAAAGTCATGACAGCAATTGAAATATATTACTATTTAGAAATTAATCATGGCACATAGTGAAAATAATACCAGCTGGTTCAACTTATGGCCTATAAAAATGTGTCTCATTACCAAGGGTCCACAAAAGAAACATCTCACGGTGGGTAAAACCAGTGAGCTGTCTCAAGACCTTTGTAACCTTATTGTTGCAAAACATACCGATGTCATTGTTACAGAAGAATTTCTAAACTAGTGAAGGTTCCGGTTAGCACTGTTGGGACAGTAATCTGGAAGTGGAAAGAACATAATTTCAGAGGAAACCAGCTATGACCAGATGCTCCCAACAACATTTCAGACAGAGGAGTGAAAAGAATTATAAGAAGAGTTGTCCAGAGCCACGAACCCCATGTGAAGAGCTACAGAAAGACCTGGGTTCAGCAGGTACAATTGTTTTAAATAAAACAATAAGGCACTCAACCTTAATGGCCTGTATGCATGCTCACCAGCAAGACTCCATTGCTGAAGAAAAAGCATGCTCACTCATGTTTACTGTTTGCTCAAGAACATTTAGAGAAGCTTGTGAAATTCTCTGAGAATGTAGTCTGGTCAGGTGAGATCAAAATTGAACTCTTTGAATGCTATAATACACTCCATGTTAAAAACCATACCAACTTGAATATTTTGTAATAACTTTTGCCAGGAGAAAGCGCTCTGAATGAAACAAAGTGCAATGTGCTCTTCAGTTTATGGAGCTTCAAATAAGACAGCCGCATTGGAGTGATGAGGTAGGCGCCGCACAGCCATCCCCAGATTTATCCTGAATTTACAACTACCAGGTGCATAGCCCCACACTCTTTTACTCATTCTATAGATTTCTCATAAGGATTTTGGTGTACAAC